>NC_142870.1:15975000-16575000 GCF_051225735.1 Oryctolagus cuniculus | reverse complement strand
TGTCTCAGAACAGTAAACTGATGTGCTCAAGCTCTACAGTGAGTGCACAATTTGTATTTTTTAAAGATTTATTTATTTATTTGAAAGTCAGAGTTACACAGAGAGAGGAGAGGCAGAGAGAGAGAGAGAGAGAGAGAGAGAGAGAGAGAGAGAGAAAGTTTTCCATCCCTTGGTTCATTCCCCAATTGGCCACAATGGCCGGAGCTGTGCTGATCTGAAGCTAGGAGCCAGGAGTCTCTTCCCGGTCTCCCATGCGGGTACAGAGGCCCAAGGACTTGGGCCATCTTCTACTGCTTTCCCAGGCTACAGCAGAGAGCTGGATTGGAAGTAGAGCAGCCAGGTCTCAAACCAGCGCCCATATAGGATGCCAGCGCTTCTGGCTAGGGTGTTAACCCGCTGCACCACAGCACCAGCCCCAACAACTTGTATTAACATCATCAGTCTTTGGCCTAAAAATTTAGCACCCAGTCTCCTACTTCACAGGGGTAAATAAAATAAATTCAAGGTTAGAAAAAAAGAACTTGAGAAAAAAGGACTGTGTAATTATACCTGCAAACCATAGTTTTCCATAATACTTGGCTCATTACCCTCATATCCCAGCTTGTGCATGAACCTCAAATTTTCTATTGCCTCAATTCTTATGCTCAATTAAGCAATACAACAAGGCAGGAGAACAGTGTGGTCCTTTTTTTTTTTTTTAAAGATTTATTTATTTGTCTATTTGAAAGTCAGTGTTACAGAGAGAGAGAGAGAGAGAGAGTCTTCCATCTGCTGATTTACTCCCTAATTGGCTGCAATGGCCAGAGCTGTGCTGATCTGAAACCAGGAGCCAGGAGTTTCTTCCAGGTCTCCCACATGGGTGCAGGGGCCCAAGGACTGGCCCAAGGACTTGGGCCATCTTCTACTGCTTTTCCAGGCCACAGCAGAGAGCTGGATCAGAAGTGGAGCAGCTGGGACTTGAACTGGCACCCACATGGGATGCCAGCACTGCAGGCGGCAGCTTTACCCACTGTGCCACAGTGCTGGCCCCAGTGTGACCATTTTTAAAGTTATATAAAGTTATATAACTGATATTCTTAAGCAAATTGAAAAACACCCCACAGAAAAGTCAGCATGCAGGCAGGACTCCCTGAGTACTGTGCCTATTTTTTTAATACCACTAAGTAACCTGCAGAGGGTGTCCTTTCCTTATTTTTATGTCTTCCCAGCTATTTATTGACCAAGAGGACAAGATGTTTTTTAAGATTAAAAACTATTAGTATTCAAACAGTACTTTACACTTTGTGTGTCTGTGTGGGTGCAATCTGTTGAAATCTTTACTTAGTATATACTAAGTTGATCTTCTGTATATAAAGATAATTAAAAATGAATCTTAATGGGAGAGGGAGTAGGAGATGGGATGGTTTGTGGGTGGGAGGGTGGTCATGGGGGGAAAAACCGCTATAATCCAAAAGTTGTACTTTCGAAATTTATATTCATTAAATAAAAGTTAAAAAAAAGAACTTAAAAAAACTATTAATTCCATGGAAACAGATGAAAAAGGCACAGCTTCTTTTGTCTCTCAATTATTACAAAGCAAAATATGTAAAAGGCATAGGAACACATTTTTTTTAGCTTTTTTCACTAACATAAAATACATTTTAGTGATTTCCTCCCTTATATGATGCTCATTTAAAAATATCAAAATGGTGTTCATATTGACATAATCTAGCCTGTACCCTTCCTTGTGGACTGATGGTTTTTCAACATGCTACATTCCTGGTGCTTCCTTTTATTCTTTCTTTGTGTATGTGTGTGGGTGTGTGCATGTGTGTAAGTATATGTGAGCACACACCTGTGTGGATATTCATGTGTGTTTATATACTTCCCCTCTGTATACCATATACTGTACAATATAAATTGTGTTGTACTATACAATATATACTATACAATATACAGTATAAGCACTATACAATATAAATATAATTTAAACTGCATATGTTACCTACAACTTTTTACTAGTCACAGTAAAAAAGGCACATGAAATTAATTTTTAATATTTTTATTTACTTTGTTTTATCATTTCAATGTATATTCAGTATAAGAATTAATAAATATTTCACATACTTTTTCAAGGATGGAGTCTGAAATCCTGTGTATATTTTATACTGACAACACATTGCAACTTGGACTAGCCACATTTCAAGTGCTTGGTAGCTACATAGGACTGGTGGCTCTACATTTTTCTTCTATCATTCACAATTTCCCTATCTCTAACCAAATTAGCAGAAAACAGTGCATTACAGAATCTAACTATCTACCAGTGTGGGTCAGGGAGCTCACAAGGGAAATAGCCTGTGTTCCTTCAGAGATTCCCTAGTTCTGAACTCTTTTGCACAGACAAATAATATTTTAAAGCCAGTCAATTTTTCAGTGCCTCTAATTCCCTTAACATAATATGGGGTATGGATTTTATTTAAAAACCTTTAATTTTTTTCTCCTGAGTGTCAGTTTGCAGATATATAATAACAACTACAATCTATTGAGTATTTCTTATATGCTGAATGTGTATAAATATAATTCCATTTAATATTCACAGCAGTCCTTGGAGTTGAATACTATTATCATCAATTCTATTCTATTTTTATTCTATTCTATTCTATATTTTTTTGAAGGGTAGAATGACAGAAACAGAGAGATTGATCTTCCATCTGCTAGTTTATTTCCCAAATGCCAGCAGAAGCAAGGCTGGGCCAAACCGAAACCAGGAGCCTGGAACTCCATTTAGATCTCCCATGTGGAAAGCAGTAGAAATAGCCCAAGTCCTTGGGCCCCTGCACCCACGTGAGAGACCTGGAAGAAGCTCTTGGCTCCTGGCTCCTGGCTTCAGATTGGCCTAGCTCCAGCTATTATGGCCATCTGGGGAGTGAACCAGAGGATGAAAGATTCTCTCTCTCTCTCTCTTTCTCTCTCTCTCCCCCTTCCCCTTCTGTCTGTAACTTTTCCTCTCAAATAAATAAATCTTAAAAAATAGCTCCCATGTGGATGGCAGGGACTCATGTACTTGAACCTTTACCTCTTGGGGTGCGTATTTTCAGGAAGACAGAAAGCAGGGCAGCCAGGACTCAAACAAGGCACTCCGATATGGGTTATGGGCATCCCAAGCATGGGCTTAATGCCTGCTTCACAATGCCCACCCCATCATCTCTACTTTAAAAATGAAGAGGGGCCGGCACTGTGCCACAGTGGGTTAATGCCCTGGCCTGAAGTGCCGGCATCCCATATGGGCGCCAGTTCAAGACCCAGCTGCTCCACTTCTGATCCAGCTCTCTGCTATGACCTGGGAAAGCAGTGGAGGATGGCCCAGGTCCCTGGGCCCCTGCACCCGCTTGGGAGACTCAGAAGCAGCTCCTGGCTCCTGGCCATTGTGCAGCTCCGGCCATTGTGGCCACTTGGGGAGTGAACCATTGGATAGAAGACTTCTCTCTCTCTCTCTGCCTCTCCTTCTCTCTGTGTAACTCTGCCTTTCAAATAAATAGATAAATCTTAAAGAAAAATGAAGAAATGGAGGGTGAGGATGGTCCATGGAATTGTCCAACATGAGCTAGCACAATATTGTAGAGCTAGGCTTTCAAGCTGTGTCTGGATTTCTATGAATCCTGGATTCTATAACTTTATCCATGGTGTCTCCTAGGTAGTAGGTACCTTAACTGTAAATTTGAGATGCTGGTAAAGAGAAGGATTATGGATGTGGTGGAAATGCTAGGGTTCCTGTAACTAATTTTCTTTGTTTTATAGGAGAAAAAAAAACAGAACCCGCATCTGAGGTTAAGGGAGGCTGAATGATTTTTCTGTTGAACAACCAGGCTTCTGACTCCAAGCCCAGTGCTCTTTCCCTTGAATAGAAGTGTTTCCAGATTTAAACTCCAGTTTATAGGACCATTAACAGCCCTCTCTAAAGAGGAGGGAAGAGGTTTCAAATTCTTCTCAGGGGAAAAAGAAGAACTGACATCAAAAGGTTGGTGTGGGGTCATTTGTCTCATCATGACTTTGAGTTGGCCTTGGTCTTTATATTTAGCATTTCAGTTTTATGTTCTGCAACAAGTTTGGCCATGTTGTAGGACCATCCAAAGGTCAGCAAGTTGGCTACTGGAGATTGGAGGCTCACCCAGAAGCCAATGTCTATTACTGTGCCTGTGGAAATCCCCAGCTCACCTCTGGAAGTCATGGGCTTTGAAGACTTTACCCACTGCTCCAGTGGAACCTAAGGCACAAGCCTTCATTCTGCAGGGACCTGGGTCAGAGCAGGGCCATGGCTCTCCAGTGCTCTGGATGTACTCCATAGCTCTCATTCAGATGAGGCCTTCCCTTCTGGTTTCTCTTTCTCACTAAGGGGATATGATTTGAAGGAGAAAGATCATTCCTGAATTTGTTTAACTGTGCTATTTTTTTACTTCTCTGGTTTGAGTACAAATTTTTCTGGTGTCTCTGACTAAGGCTCATGATGATTATCATAAGACTTTTATTTCCAAATGATAGTTTATAGGCCAGTGCCGTGGCTCAATAGGCTAATCCTCTGCCTGCGGCGCCGGCACCCCAGGTTCTAGTCCGGTCGGGGCGCTGGTTCTGTCCCAGTTGTTCCTCTTCCAGTCCAGCTGTCTGCTATGGCCCGGGAGTGCAATGGAGGATGGCCCAAGTGCTTGGGCCCTGCACCCGCAAGGGAGACCAGAAGAAACACCTGGCTCCTGGCTACAGATCATTGAGGTGCACAGGCTGCAGCGTGCCAGCTGCAGCGGCCATTGCGGGGTGAACCAACAAAAAAAGGAAGACCTTTCTCTCTGTCTCTCTCTCTCACTGTCCACTCTACCTGTCAAAAAATAAAAAAAAAGCCGGCGCCGTGGCTCAATAGGCTAATCCTCCACCTTGCGGCGCCGGCACACCGGGTTCGAGTCCCGGTTGGGGCGCCGGATTCTGTCCCGGTTGCCCCTCTTCCAGGCCAGCTCTCTGCTATGGCCAGGGAGTGCAGTGGAGGATGGCCCAGGTGCTTGGGCCCTGCACCCCATGGGAGACCAGGAAAAGCACCTGGCTCCTGGCTCCTGCCAGGATCAGCGCGGTGCGCCGGCTGCAGCGGCGGCCATTGGAGGGTGAACCAACGGCAAAAAGGAAGACCTTTCTCTCTCTGTCTCTCTCTCTCACTGTCCACTCTGCCTGTCAAAAAAAAAAAAAAAGATATCTTATATTATAATTTATGCCAACATCTATTAGATTTACCATAACCTTGGATACATAGCACGTATTTCACATCAAAAACTTATTTGGGTATTCTTGCAACTATTATTTCTCAGCTGACGTTGAATTTATTCTAAGAACAATGACACTGTTAAAGCCTGGAAATATCACCTCCATCACTCATTTAATAAGATAATTCTCTTCCTCTGTGAAAAAGAAAGACTTAGATTTGGGTTCCAGTTCTGGCACTTAGGATCCAGTTAGTTTTGTCATATCATATTCCATGAGCTGTGTGAATTTTTTATCACTAATGAATATGATAATAATTACTTTCTCTTAGGATTACTGTAGGGAACAACTGGTCTTTACATAAAAGTACTCTGTAAATTGTAAAATACTCAAATGTTAGCCTATGTCACATTGTCACAGATCTGTGAATATTTAAGTACATATATGCTGTCACCTTTTGTATGTATCATGATCTAGGCTTGGACAGTGTGGACCCTAGTTATTACTAAGCAATGGTTCTTATCTGGAGAATTTTGTACCCCCTTCCTGCTCAGGGGCTATTTGGCAATGGCCAGAGATATTTCGGAGTGTCACAACCAGGGGAATGGTACTAGAATCTAGTAGGTAGAGGACAGGGGCTTATCTAAACTTCCTACAATGGACAGAAGAATTTCTACACAACAAAGAACTATCTGTGTCAAAACGTCTACAGTGTTGAGTATGAGAATTTCTGCTGTAAAGCAGTGAATTCTCAAACATTTGCTGAAGCACAAGCTGCTGAATCCCACTTTCACATTTTCTGATTAAAAAGATCTACAGTGAGGTTCAAGAATTTGAATTTCCAATTTTGAATAAGATAGTACTAGAGAAATATCCATTTACTTATTTGTTCATTTCAAATATTCATTATATGCCTACTCTGGGCCTACAATCATTCTATGTGCTGGGGATACATTAGTGAATAAGACAGATGCAGTTCCGTGGTCCATGGAACTTGCAGTCTAGTGATGAAGACAGACATCAAAGATACAATAATATGTGTGATGAGGTTTTTTATGGGGAGACACAGAATGTTATGGGAGCTTATGGCAGGTGAATGATCTTTGTCTCAAGACAAAGTGATGTTTAAAGACAAGTGATGTTTAAAATAAATAAATTCAAAGCGTTGAAAGAGCACAGCAATCAGAGAGTAGCAAAATATGGCTGAACATGGAAAGTGAAGGGAAAGCATGGTCCCTAGGATTATATTCAACAGAACACGTTAGATTATAGGTGTCAGAAGCCAATGCATAGGAGATTAACTATAAAAGGGAAATTCTTGGCTGACTGAAATAGGAAGTTCATGGGTGGAGCTGGTCTCAGGCATAGTGAGATGAAATCATCAAGTCTGTGTTTTGCTGTCTTCCTTTCCTCTACTTCCCTCTGTGTGCTGATCTTACTCTTTTCCCTGCAGGAGAGCTTCCTCCACATAGTTGGGAATAGAGAGGGTATGATTACAGAAAGCTCAGCGTTTACAGTATCCCAGTTTAGCTACTGCAAAGAGAAGTAATGATCCCTTTCCTTCAGAATGTACGTAAAATCTCAGATTGGACCTTGAATGATGAGCACCACGCATAATCCTTCAGGACTGAGGGAGAGTATTGTGATTGCCTATACCATCAAAACCACAAGTAGGGGGAAGGGAGCAAAAGTTGCAGTTATCAGGGAAAAAGGGTGCAAAGTGATGCTGGGTGAGCAGAACCAAAAATATTCACTTAAAGTATCTAGTAGGGACTTGGGGCATTATGTGTGCCACAGTAATGGATTTTTTTCCCTAATTGCAGTTTAGGTGATAAATTTAGTTTTGAACACACTGTTGAGTGTCTATGGATAATGTAGTAGAAGATAGATTGTTTTTTAGAGCCTTCCTAAGGAAAATCAGAAGAGAAATGGAGACAGGAGAAAGGTATCTTTATACATTGAAAATATTACTTTTTTGTCTAACACATAAGGAGGCAGAACAAAATTAAAATTTGTTTTCAATGTTATTATTGCCACTGCAGTTACCCTTGAGTTGACCTTGAGATGGCTGATAAGTCTCTGAGATATGTTGACAGCTTCATCCTTAGGCTAGTAGATAGATTTATTATCAGCTTGCTTAGGCCACAGCCTTCCTTCTGAGTCTTTTTGAAATTAATCATTTCTCCTATAGTCATTATGGTCAAGTAACATGAAATGTGGTTACCACAACAATTGATTTCACATGACTTAGGCAGAGGAGCAGTATACCAACTTAATTAAAACATGCAAAAATAGGATTTATATAATGTTTACAATTGGCCAAAATGGATTACTCACCAGTGTTGTAATATTGGGACTAACAGAAGTAGGAAGAGACTTGATTTCTTTTTTCAGATTTCAACTCAGTTTTCATAAGCTGGTTGAGCAGTTGAGATAACAAGAGATCATAGGAGTGTTTGTGGAAGCAAATCACAGGTTCTGTGAATTGTGGTATCGTATAATTGGAGGGATTATAGGAGGAAGTATCTAGGTTGTATATTTACTTAGACTTCTGGTATCCAATATGGCAGCTATGAAAATTTCAATTAATTAAATAAAATAAAAAATTCAGTTCCTCAGTTATACAATACTAGGCACAAATTAAATGTTCAATAGGCATATTTGACTAGTGTCTACCATATTGGACAGCTCTAATATTGAACATTTCTATTATCACAGGCTTCTTCTTAAAAAATTTAAATTAATATAAAGAGAACAGATTTCATGTATTCCATAGGTACAGTTCTAAGAAGACAACCACACTTCCCTCACTCTCCTGCTCCACCCTTCACCCTCCCTCCCTCTGCCTCTTCATCAGTTTTTGCAAAGACATAAATTTAATACACTATATATATTCACAGTCCTAATTTGCCACTAATCATAATATTCAATAAGTAAAAAATAGGAAGACCACGGTTCAACAGGAGTATAAACAAGGGTTTTTTTAAGTTTTTATTTAATTAATGCATTTTTTCATAGATACAATTTTAGGAATATAGTGGTTTTTCTCTCATACCCACCTTCCCACCCTGACTCCCATCCCACCTCCCTCTCCCTCTCCCACCTCCTTCTTCATTATGGTTCATTTTTAGTTTAATTTTATATACAGAAGGCCAACTCCATGTTAAGCACAGATTTCAACAGTTTGCACCCCCCTACACACAATATATAGAGTACAGTTTGAGAACAAGATTTGAAGTTGATTCTCATAGTATGACTCATTAAGGATGGAGGTCCTACATGGGGAGTAAGAGTAAGTGCGCAGTGACTTCTGTTGTTCCTTTAACAATTAACACTCTTATTTATGACATCAGTGATCACTCAAGGCTCTTGTCATGGGCTGCCAAGGCTATGGAAGCCTTTTGTGATCATAGACTCCATTGGTATTTGGACACGGCCATAAGCAAAGTGGATGTTCTCTCCTCCCTTCAGAGAAAAGTACATCCTTCTTTGATGGCCCTTTCCACTGAGATCTCACAGAGTTCCTCCGTGAAGGATATTGTTTGCCACAGAGTCTTGGCTTTCCATGACTGAAATGCTCTCACAGACCTTTTAGTCAGACCAGGGAGCCTTAAGGTAAGCAAGTGTTAAAAATGGCAATCATATCACCAATGACCAATTTATTCTTAACAGATCAGATAAAATATATGTCATTTGTCTTTTTGAAACTGGCTTATTTCACTAAGCATAATGGTTTCCAGTTGCATTCATTTTGTTGCAAAAGACAGGATATTGGGGCTGGCATTTTGGCATAACAGGTTAAGTTGCTGCCTGTGATGTCGGCATCCTATCTGGGTGATGGTTCAAGTCCCAACTGGTTAACTTCCCATCTAGCTCTCTGCTAATGTGCTTGGGAAAGCAATGGAAGATAATCCAACGCCTTGGGTTCTTGCCTCCATGTGGGAGACCTGGAGGAAGCTCCTGGCTCCTGGTTTCAGCCTGGATGTTGTGGCCATTTGGAGAGTGAACCAGCAGATGGAAGATTCTCTCTCTCTCTCTCTCTCTCCCTCCCACTCTCTCTGTAACTCTGCATTTTAAATAAATAAAATAAAGTAAAATCACTTTTTAAAAAAGACTGTATTTCATTTTTTATGGCTAAGTAGTATTAAATAGTGTACATATACCATATTTTCTTTATCCAGATATTTATTTATTTGAAAGTCAGAGTTACACAGAGAGAGGAGAGGCAGAGAGAGAGAGAGAGAGAGAGGTCTTCCATCTGATAGTCACTCCCCCACTGGCCGCAACGGCCAGAGCTGCGCTGATCCAAAGCCAGGAGCCAGGAGCCTTCTCCAGTCTCCCACGTGGATGCAGGGACCCAAGGACCTGGGCCATCCTCTACTGCCCTCCCAGGCCACAGCAGAGAGCTGGATCAGAAGTGGAGCAGCCGGAATGCTGGTGCCCCAGGCCAGGGCGCCAACCTGCTGCGCCACAGCTTTGGCCTCAGGTGTTGGAAACTTTAAGAAGTGGAGCCTAGTGGGAGGTGGTTAGTTTCTTAGGAGTGTCCCCCTTGTAAGGATTTATGTGGTACTTGGTGTTTCCTGCAATGGTAACTTATCATAAAAAGAGAAAGTCGGGTCCCTGAGTCACTCTGGTTCCTGTCTCATCGTGTGATCTCTCCCTTTTGCACAACCTCCTGATATGATGTTATCTGTGGCATTGTGATGTAGCTAGAAAGGCCTTATCAGAGTTGATCAGATGATGGCACTATATTCCCGAATCTCTGGAATTTTGAGCTGAACAAACCTCTTTTCTTTATAAAGTACCTGGCCTTCTGTATCTTTTCATAGCAAAAGGTAATGGACTAATACAGTCTCCCATCTGGACAACTTCAATAGCTCCTGACTTATCTTTCTGTTTCCTTGTTTACATTAATATAGGATCTCTATTGAGCAGCTGGAGTTATTGTGTGTGTGTGTGTGTGTGTGTGAGAGAGAGAGAGAGAGAACATATGACAAAAAGTTTGCACTTTTAAATGACTCTCAAGTAGTCACAATTCTTGAATTCTACCATCTGACTTTGATTAGGAAACTGAAAACAGCCTAAAAGACACTAGCAGTCGTTGTTCTAATTGTTAGCTGAAAATGGAGTACTTTAAGGCAGGATGTTCCTTCACAGAGTTTGCAAATAACTTTCCTATTTCTTCATAGATACTTGTAAAACTTCTGACCATGGAGAAAGTATAAAGAGCGGAAAAAGAAAACAAATCTAATCATTTTCTTTCTTCTGATAATTAGCTTATTTTTCCTACTAGCTGTGACAAAGCAGAAGTCAACACCGATTTATAGGTTTCTTGGGCTAAAAGGCATAGGAAAACAGACAATGTATATTCATTCAATTTCTTAAGAAATGAGGTGAAAAAAGAAATCCCTGGATAGGCGCTAAGTTTGTATGAAGAATCCAGATTTGAAGAGACTTTATTTTATATCATACAGAAATAATTTAATTCCTTGTCATGAGAACATAATTTCTAACCCTTCAAATTCCATGAGGACATTGAAAATGCCAATCCATAAAACAACCACTCAGCTCCTCTATCCATTTATGTGGTAGTTTTCATGATTTCTGGCTAAATGTCACAGATAGAGGCCAACAGATTATCTAAGACTTTGTCCCTTGTTCAGCCAGAAGTAGGTCTGGAGGATGATCATTATCTCCTGGGCCTCCTTCTCCACGTCAGAGCTGCAACTGCCGTGAGGTCACAGTGCCAACCCTTCCTTGCCCCTGAGCTCTTTCTCCCTTTGCAGTCTTATTCAATTTCAGCCTGCGCGTCTCTAGCCTGTTTGAGTCTCAAGTTCTTTTGCTTGTGGGCCTTGGACTTTGGCTCATAACAGCTGCTGGATCCCCTATGACTGACTAGCCCTGGTAATGGTGACTCCAGTTGAAGTGATTTTCAAAAAAGTCTACGTCAAGTTTAAATTTTTTGAGAAAAAAAATGGAAACACAGAAGAGGGAAACAGTATTTATTGAATGATTACTCTTTGTACCACTTTGCAGTGTGGAATTATAATTCCTTCTTTTTTGGAAATGTAGTAATTAAGGCTCAGAGAAGGCAAATGATTTATTTGTGTTCATCTGGCTAGTAAGTGGAAGAGCTGTTGTAGAAAGTAATAATTGGTTGACATCCAAGTTCCTAAGTTTTTACCTCAGCTGCCTTGCTAAACATTGAAAAGCCCTAATGGAGATTAACTATTGTGCTTGTTTTAAAAATGATTTTGTTTATTTATTTATTTTTTTGAAAGGCAGGGTGACAGGGAGACAGAGAGAGAAAGAGAGGGAGGGAGAGGAGACCTTCCATCTGCTGGCTCACTTCCCAAATGTCCACAAGAGTTAGAGTGTGTCAGCCAAAGCCAGCAGCTGGGAGCTCCATTTGGGTCTCCCACATGGGTAGCACGGGCCTAAGCATTTTCACCATCATCCACTGCTTCTGGGGCACATTACAGGAAGCTGGATCAGAAGCGTGGGTTAGCCGGCACTCGATATGGGTAGTGGACATCTCAAGTGGCACTTAATCAACTGCACTACTCTATCTGCCTCAAGGCTTCTTTCTTTTGAGGAAGACAGGAAGTCTTTATATTTTTATCTACCTTATCTGGTTATTCATGCGGACTTTGCATCCTAAGTTAAGAATACAGTGATCTCCTTATCAGGTTAAAGCCAAAGATCTCTGTTTCTTTAACTCCCAGACACTAAAGTGACTTGGAAGATTTTGACACTGTGAATAGGGAAAGGTTTCCCAGTCCCACTAAACTGGGCCTGTTGTCCACAACTTAGGACAAGGGTTCCCTCTTTTTGGGGTTTGAGGCACAATTTATTATTTTTTTGACGGGCAGAGTGGACAGTGAGAGAGAGAGACAGAGAGAAAGGTCTTCCTTTTTCCGCTGATTTATCCCTCAATGGCCGCTGTGGCCTGTGCTCTGTGGCCGGCACACCGTGCTGATCTGAAGCCAGGAGCCAGGAGCCAGGTGCTTTTCCTTGTCTCCCATGGGGTGCAGGGCCCAAGCACTTGGGCCATCCTCCACTGCACTCCCGGGCCACAGCAGAGAGCTGGACTGGAAGAGGAGCGACCGGGACAGAATCAGGCACCCCGACAGGGACTAGAACCCGGTGTGCCGGCGTCGCAAGGCGGAGGATTAGCCTAGTGAGCCGCGGCGCCAGCTGAGGCACAATTTTAAAAGTAGAGATTTTGAAGGCACAGTTAAAGGGGTTGAAAGATTCGAAATAGCTTGCACACAAAAAGCCAGTGAGAATAACTAAAATAACACCTGAACACATGTAGATCTAGTTACAGCTATCACCTGCTGAGCCTGGTGCTCCCCCTTTGATGTTACACTGCCCTGTTTCCACATGTTTCATTTGTCAGGCATTCAAGGGCATGGGTCCTGAGTTGTAGTCAAAGTGAGGGTTTTACTTTGACTTCATCTGTTGCAACCAGGAGGATCTTTGTGAAGACATTGCAACACAACAGTTGGTTATAGTAGATTAGGAACTCCCTCATTTCTCTCCATAAAATACAAATCTTTCAAAAAATTCAACAACAGAAATCCCACGCAATTGGTTAAGAAATCAGCAAAGGCTCCAAACAGTCATTTCTCAAATGAAGAAATACAAAGACCAACAAATACATGAAAAAATGCTTGATATCGCTAACCATCAGGGAAATGCAAATCAAAACCACATGATGTATCATCTCCCTCATTAGAATGGCAATAATAGAAAAGACGGTAACAAATGCAGAAGAGGATGTGGAGAAAAGGGAACCCTGACACGCTGTTGCTGGAAATATAAATAATGGTAACCATTGTGAAGAGCAGAATGGAGGTTCCTCAGAAAATCAAAAAGGTATCTACTGTATTACTCAGCTGTCTCACTTCTGGCTACACATCTGAAGGAAACCAAGATATAGAATCAACCTTGGTGTCCATTAGTGGACAAATGGATAAAGAAAATATATTTATACACAAATGCCTGCTTCTTGTTTAAAATTTCTATCAAAGACTTATATGAAGATATAAAACAATAGTCTCTGGTTTTTTTTTTTGCTCATGCATCTGCAAACACTTTTGAATGCTTACCTCCACATATGAATATTTATAAATTGTGAACACTAGCCAGTATTAATCTATTAACTAACAGTAAGGTTTAATTTCTTTCTTTAAATTAAAAAATTATAAATACTAGTTCCATTTTTTTACATGAAATCCAACATATTGTCCTATATACTTTCTGGGGTACACACTCCACTGATAGAAAAAGTCAATGAGAAATGAAGAATTTGGTGGTGTCAGAGCTAGGACCAAAACCATATGCCAAGACTGGTGGCAAATCAACATCCAAAAGTTACCACTGGCACAAACATAATTTTTTTTCTCGGAAAAACATTATCTTATTTTATTTTATTTTTTTAACGTTTATTTAATGAATATAAATTTCCAAAGTACAGCTTATGGATTACAATGGCTCCCCCCCAATAACGTCCCTCCCATCCGCAACCCTCCCCATTCCCACTCCCTCTCCCCTTCCATTCACATCAAGATTCATTTTCGATTCTCTTTATATACAGAAGATCAGTTTAGCATACATTAAGTAAAGATTTCAACAGTTTGCTCTCACACAGAAGCATAAAGTGAAAAATACTGTTTGAGTACTAGTTATAGCATTAAATCACAATGTACAGCACACTAAGGACAGAGATCCCACATGAGGAGTAAGTGCACAGTGACTCCTGTTGTTGACTTAACAAATTGACACTCTTGTTTATGGCATCAGTAATCACCCTAGGCTCTTGTCATGAGGCACCGAGGCTATGGAAGCCCCCTGAGTTCACCGACTCTGATCATATTTAGACAAGGCCATGGTCAAAGTGGAAGTTCTCTCCTCCCTTCAGAGAAAGGTACCTCCTTCTTTGATGACCTGTTCTTTCCACTGGGATCTCACTCGCAGAGATCTTTCATTTAGTTTTTTTTTTTTTTTTTTTTTTTTCCCGCAGAGTGTTTTGGCTTTCCATGCCAGAAATGCTCTCATGGGCTTTTCAGCCAGATCTGCATGCCTTAAGGGCTGATTCTGAGGCCAGAGTGCTGTTTAGGACATCTGCCATTCTATGGGTCTGCTGTGTATCTCACTTCCCATGTTGGATCGTTCTCTCCCTTTTTGATTCTATCAGCTAGTATTTGCAGACACTAGTCTTGTTTATGTGATCCCTTTGGTTCTTAGTCCTATCATTATGATCAATTGTGAACAGAACTTGATCACTGGGACTAGTGAGATGGCATTGGTACATGCCACCTTGATGGGATTGAATTGGAATCCCCTGGTATGTTTATAACTCTACCGTTTGAGGTAAGTCAGCTTGAATATGTCCCAAATTGCACATCTCTTCCCTCTCTTATTCCCACTCTTATATTTAACAGTGATAACTTTTCAGTTAAGTTTCAGCACTTAAGAAGAATTGTGTATTGATTACAGTATTCAACCAAAAGTATTAAGTAGAACAAACAAAAAAAAATGCTTAGAGGGATAACATATTAAGTTGTTCATCAACAGTCAGGTCAAGGGCTGATCAAGTCACCGTTTCTCATAGTGTTCATTTCACTTTAAAGGTTTCCTTTTTGGTGCTCAGTTAGTTGTCACCGATCAGGGAGAACATATGGTATTTGTCCTTTTGGGATTGGCTTATTTCACTCAGCATAATATTTTCCAAATTCCTAACAGGGATCACTTTTCAGTTAAAATTTAAACACCTAAGAATAATTGTGTGTTAATTACAGAGTTCAACCAATGGTACTAGAACAAAAAAAATACTAAAATGGATAAAGTATTACATTGTACAAAACCATCAGGACAAGAGCTGATCAAGTCACTGTTTCTCATAGTGTCCTTTTCACTTCAACTAGTTTCCCCTTTGGTGCTCAGTTAGTTGTTGCTGATCAGGGAGAACATATGATATTTGTCCCTTTGGGACTGGCTTAATTCACTCAGCATGATGTTTTCCACATTCCTCCATCTTGTTGCAATTGACCAGGTTTCGTTGGTTTTGACTGCTGTATAGTATTCTATAGAGTACATGTCCCATAATTTCTTTATCCAGTCTACTGTTGATGGGCATTTGGGTTGGTTCCAGGTCTTAGCTATTGTGAATTGAGCTGCAATAAACATTAATGTGCAGACAGCATACAAACATCATTTTGTGCAGATACTTGCAGAGGTGCCCTATCTGGGCAGGAGAAAGACAAACATCATTTTTTTAACTTTTATTTAATGAATATAGATTTCCAAAGTACAGCTTATGGACTACATTGGCATCCCCCTCCCCCACGATGACTTCCCTCCCACCAACAACCCTCCCCTTTCCTGTTCTCTCTCTCCTTCCATTCATATCAAGATTCATTTTCAATTTTCTATATATACAGAAGATCAGTTTAGTATACATTAAGTAAAGATTTCAACAGGACAAACATCATTTCATTCTCTGAGAACAAAGCTTGATGATCTAAGAGCAGGCTGTTTTTCACATGTGCCTCTTATACCATGTACCAAATGTACAATCATGTATGTAAGATCTCTGGCTGCCTAGTAGCAAAAAGAATACTTGGAGTTTCTGGTCAGTTGACTTACCTGGGAGCCAAGGAACAAGAAAATTTAGTACATGGCAGAAACAGGTCTTAGGAAGAAGGTTAAATTATAGAGTTCACATTGGCCAGCACATCAAGATTGACTTGATCCTGTCACCTTGTTTCTATGTTTCTCCACCCAATGATGGGGACTAATTCTCCTTCTATTGAGTGTGCGATGAGTAAATGATTCATTCCAGGCTGCTTATTATTTTTGCAAATAAAGTTTATTGCGACACAGCCATGTCCATTGATTTACATGTTGTCTATGGTTGCTTTCCCACCGTAAGAACAGAGTTGGATAATTGTGTTAGAAACTACATGACTCACAAAGTTGAAGATATTTACTACTTGGCTCTGTTTTACAGAAAGAGAATTTGACAATTTATGCTTTAAGATGTAAACTTTTGGAGTGTATATTTACAAAGAAATAGATATCTAATGTCGAGAAATCTGGCAAAGGTTCCTAAGAGACACATACAAGAATACATACTTTATGTTGATTTTGGTCATATCTAGCCATGATCCCTGACCTGATGTTGACATCTTGTGACCATGACGAGAGTCAGTGAGGATAAAGGTAATATGAAGAAGCAAAAGACCTGAGTTTATGACGATGTCATTAAGCCATTGACTTAATAAACTCTGCAGCTTCCCTTTGTATGCTCCCTGTAGTACCTATGACATTCAACTTCTCTCTTGCCTCGGTTCTTTGAGTTGAGGTTTTGGTTATTTGCAGCTAACATCATCTTAATTATACAACTCTCCACTTGAACAAAGTAGACCCATAAGCAAATGAAGCCAATGGATTCCAGTGGGAAACATATTAATTTGTCAAGGTAATTGGGGAATGTGTCAGTGGGATTTGGTACCATGTACAATTTGGTAAAGAGCCAAAGCATGTGTACTGGACACTGTATTCTTGGTATCTCCACTCACAGCATAATGGTGACCTGGAAAAGGAATGGGCCCAAAGGACACACTGGATTTCTTGTGGCATGTCCAGTGCTTTTGTGGTGACTTTGATACCTGTCCTCTCCTCTCACCCATGAGAGTTTAAGGAGTAGGAAGAGGACCTTTTCTGGGTCTTAAGGTCATTCCCACCTTTTGTCTGACATTCTGCACTTTCTGTCTCCATTGCTTGGATCAGCTTTTGAAACAAACAGCTCTGAGATTTTTCTCTTCCATAGGGCATCTCTTGCTGGCTTTCTTGGTAACAGACCCTGAATTCCAAGGGTCACAGGTGGGTATGACCACATCAAATTAACCAGGGTATTTCTGTTTGTCTCAGGAATCTTTGTCAGGTTTCCCTGGATTGGGTATCTATCGCTATATAATGAAAGAGCCATCCCCTCCCCTTCCTTCCTTGCTTTTCTACCCTTGTGCCCACTCAGTTGTAATTTATGTTAGGAGTTCTTGTCAGGACAAGGCCCGTCCATAATGCTGTTCATTTCTTCTTGATACACATTTTCTCGCTAGCCAGGCTCCTGTGGGGAGCAGCTCGGACTAGACTGTTACTGGAATTAAGACTTATTCTATGCATCTGCTCTCCCACAATATGGCGCTGGGAGAGAAGTAAACAGCTTCCGCACAGCTGCCTCCAGTTCAACCAATTAACTGTAGGACTTGCTCCTGATTGGAGAGCAGCGTACTCGGCGTGTGGGCAGCCGAGTTGGGATTGGCAGAGGAGGACTATAAAGGAGGAGAGAGACGGCATGCACCAGGAACATCTATGGGGAACATCTAAGGGAACCCGTGCAGCCCCCAGAGAGCCGGCCGGCGGTGTGCCGCTCCCCTGCGGAAGTGGGGAATGCGGCCAGGGGGAACTGCCCTTCCACGGAGGTGGAAGGGATAGTAGCCAACCCGGGAAGAACCAGCAGCAAACCCGGGGAGGGCCGAGCAGACGAAAAGAACAGCGCAGGGTCCAGTGTCGTTCCTCCACGAAGACGGGGAGCGACATACTGGTGCCGTGACTCGGATATGAAGCCTAGGCAGGGTTCAGTGTCGTTCCCCCACGAAGAGGGGGAGTGACATAATGGTGCCGTGACTCGGATAGGAAACCTGACTCGGATAGGAAACCTAGGACGGATAGCAAACTTAGGAGGGAAGAAACGGGAAGAAACGGGAAGAATTGGGAAAATATCGGAGAGAGAGACTAGCAAACAGCCTAGGGAAAATACCGGAGAGAGAGACTAGCAAACAGCCTAGGGAAAAGCCGGACGAAAAGGGTGCCGGAAGAAGCTATTGAAAGCCTAGGCATAGACTCGGATACGGACTACGGGGGGAAGCTGGGAGAAATCTCTAAGGTCGAAAGCAAAAGTGAAAGCTAGAATAAACAGACTTGGATGCGGACTGTGGGGAGAGGCCAGGAGAAATGAGGGAGGAGTATCGTTGGAGGAAAGCTTGGGGAAACATACCGGGTAGAGAAAAATGTTAGGGAAATTGAAGCCGCGGGGGGCAGGCCGAGGCGGAAACGAAAGCCACTTTGGGGTTCTCAAGTTAGCCCGGGAATAGGGGGCGAAAAGTTGAAACCAGAAGCTGAGACGCAAGCCAGATTGGGATCCGTCTGATTAGCCCGGGGAGCAAAGGACGGGAAGCCAAACCGTGGGGCGGAGACGTACGCTGGGTTGAATTCGCCAGGCTAGCCCGGGGAACTTAGATTGAATGCTAGTGGTGGAGACGCAAGCTACGCTGTGTTACTCGCGGAAGCCGCCGCGTGCAGAGAGAGCACGGGGCGTGAATAGATAGGGAACGCTGGCGTAGGCCGTGGTTCAGACGCGAAAGGGTTAAGCGTGGAGCCCGCGGAGCGCGCGAAACCGAGCCGCGCAAAGCCGGGAAGCTGCGCAGATGAGAGAGGCGCGCGGGCTGAAGCGGCGAGGTGCCGGGAAGCTGCAGGGATAAGAGAAACAGAAGTTTGGAAGTGAAGTAAAAGAGAAATGGGAATGCTGGAAGATAGAAGTGAAATGGGAGAGGTAGGAATGCCCGGAGATAGAGAAATAGAGAAAAATAAGGCCTCCCCTCAACATGCCAATTAGAAGGCTTGGATTCGGTCTGCCCGATTAGTGAGGCGATGAGCACCTGGGCGGCTAGCCGCAGGTCACCGAAGACAGGCACGAATTAACATCAGTAAAGCTTCCCCACAATGCAACAATTAGGAGGCTTGGATTCGGTCTGCCTGATTTAAGGCGGTAAGCGCCAGCAAAGCTCGACCAGAGTATGAGCTGCAGGTCACCGAAGATAGGCACGAACCAACACTAATAAGTCTCCCCCACAATAAGGCAATGAGAAGGCTTGGATTCGGTTTGCCTGATAGGTTTTGTAAACACCTGCAGGCAGTTCTAGCAGAGCAGAGTATGCGCTGCAGGGCACCGAACACAGGCACGCATCAGCGCCTAAAAACCTCCTCACAACATGGCGAAGAGAGGACCCGGATTCGGTTTGCCTGATGGATAGGACTTGTAAGAGCCTGTGGCAACTCTAGCAAGTAGAGCAGAGTGTGTGCTGCGGGACACCGAAGACAGGCGCGTATCAACGCCAAAAAAATAAAAAGAAAGGGGGATCTGTGGGGAGCAGCTCGGACTAGACTGTTACTGGAATTAAGACTTATTCTATGCATCTGCTCTCCCACAATATGGCGCTGGGAGAGAAGTAAACAGCTTCCGCACAGCTGCCTCCAGTTCAACCAATTAACTGTAGGACTTGCTCCTGATTGGAGAGCAGCGTACTCGGCGTGTGGGCAGCCGAGTTGGGATTGGCAGAGGAGGACTATAAAGGAGGAGAGAGACGGCATGCACCAGGAACATCTATGGGGAACATCTAAGGGAACCCGTGCAGCCCCCAGAGAGCCGGCCGGCGGTGTGCCGCTCCCCTGCGGAAGTGGGGAATGCGGCCAGGGGGAACTGCCCTTCCACGGAGGTGGAAGGGATAGTAGCCAACCCGGGAAGAACCAGCAGCAAACCCGGGGAGGGCCGAGCAGACGAAAAGAACAGCGCAGGGTCCAGTGTCGTTCCTCCACGAAGACGGGGAGCGACAGGCTCCAGCCTGTTTCCTTCAAGGCTTGCTACTCTCAAAGGGTAGCCCTGGGGTCAGCAGCATCAGCATCACCTCACATGCCCCTGAAAGAACAACAGACAGTTTTTCCCATTGAGGTTTTTTTTTCCCGTTCTGCTTTCAAAAACATTCTCCACTTCTACTTGCAGCAAGATCACTGGTTACAAGTAAATGACTGCTGGCCCAGCAGAGCAACACATTCCCTCTCCTTGAAGCGCATGTGCGCGGTCTAGTTTGGGTGATGTGTGCCGCAGTCCAGTCATTTCCCACCGTGCAGCGGACAAAACCACAAGCGAATTCCTCCACGTGAAGCAAGTTCTGCGCTTTCACCTCCCTGCAGCTCCGCCTCACCCACAGCCTGTGAATTTGAGAACCTCCTTTGCCCAGGCAGGGAATGCTCCTCTGGATTAGAAGAGTCCTGCCTAGAAACTTGACACTGTCCTGAGCCGGGAGTGTTTGGAATCGCACACAGGAAAGGGCTGCGTGTTTGTTGAGCTGCCTAAACGGCAGAATGTGTGTGCAGCCGGCTCTAATTACAGCACTCCAGGAAGCATCACCCTGAAGGTACGACTGCTATGAACCGCAGCACGTCCTCCAGCTAATCCTCATTAACTGCAGTGCGGCCTCTCCTCCTGCGTGTAGCACCCTTTTTAAACGGTATCCTTCCTGCGGGCTTTTCATGCTTTGGTGCCTTATTGACTCTGGGGCACATGGGACTGGATCTGTTTCCCCCTCCTGGACCCATGTAATCGTTATTCCTCCATAACGTGCTCTCCCCAGCGAAAGTCTGAGTCCCATTGATGGGCCAGCACAGGGGCTGGAGAGCTGCAGAAGGGATTTTCTTCTACTGGGAAGCATGTGTTTCCTGAGGAGAAGCAGAGAATCCAAGAGGCTGTCATTGGAGGCAGCCTAATCCACCAGGAGTTATTTGAACAACCCAGGTATCCAGCTCCTGCTTAGCAGGGAGACTCAATAAGTCTCTGGACCAATTCTGATCTTCTGCTGTCTGTCTCCAAGGCTCCACCATCGAAAGTTGAGCCTGTCCCAGAGATCTTTGTTTAAATGGAGCCTTTTTCATTGACTTTTCTTTTTTCTTTTTCTTTTTGACAGGCGGAGTGGACAGTGAGAGAGAAAGAGAGAGAGAGAGAAAGGTCTTCCTTTTCCGTTGGTTCACCCACCAATGGCCGCTGCGGCCAGCGCACCGCACTGATCCGAAGCCAGGAGCCAGGTGCTTCTCCTGGTCTCCCATGTGGGTGCAGGGCCCAAGGACTTGGGCTGTCCTCCACTGCCTTCCTGGGCCACAGCAGAGAGCTGGCCTGGAAGAGGAGCAACCGGGACAGAATCCGGCACCCTGACCCGGACTAGAACCTGGTGTGCTGGCGCCACAGGTGGAGGATTAGCCTAGTGAGCCGCGGCGCCAGCCTTTCATTGACTTTTTTTTTTTTTTATCTTTTATTTAATGAATATAAATTTCCAAAGTACGTCTCATGGGTTACAATGGCTTTCCCCCCCATACCGTCCCTCCCACCCACCACCCTCCCCTTTCCCACTCCCTCTCCCCTTCCATTCACATCAAGATTCATTTTCGATTATCTTAGTATACAGAAGATCAGCTTAGTATACCTTAAGTAAGGATTTCAACAGTTTGTTCCCACACAGAAACATAAAGTGAAAAATAATAGATGATTTTTTTTTAAATGATGATGAAATCAGATCAGACCTATTGTCATGTTTAATCCCAGTGAGAGTCAAGTTGGGAATTGATAGTTTCTTTCTTTCTTTTTTTTTTTTTTTTTAACAGAAGATCAGTTTAGTGTACATTAAGTAAAGATTTCAATCGTTTGCACCCCCATAGAAACACAAAGTGAAATATACTGTTTGAGTACTGGTTATAGCATTAAGCCTCAGTGTACAGCACATTAAGGACAGAGATCCTACATGAGGAGTAAGTGCACAGTGACTCCTGTTGTTGACTTTACAAATTGACACTCCTGTTTATGGCATCAGTAATCTCCCTATGCACCAGTCATGAGTTTCCAAGGCTATGGAAGCCCCTTGAGTTCTCTGACTCTTATCTTGTTTAGACAAGGTCATAGTCAAAGTGGAGGTTCTCTCCTCCCTTCAGAGAAAGGCACCTCCCTCTTTGAAGACCTGTTCTTTCCACTGGGATCTCACTCACAGAGATCTTTTTGCCAGAGTGTCTTGGCTTTCCATGCCTGAAATACTCTCATGGGCTTTTCAGCCAGATCCAAGTGCCTTTAGGGCTGATTCTGAGGCCAGAGTGCTATTTAGGACATCCGCCATTCTATGAGTCTGCTGAGTATCTCACTTCCCATGTTGGATCACTCTCCCCTTTATTTATTCTATCGGTTAGTGTTAGCAGATACTAGACTTGTTTATGTGCTCCCTTTGACTCTTAGTCCTTTCATTATGATCAATTGTGAACTGAAATTGATCACTTGGAATAGTGAGATGGCATTGGCACATGCCACCTTGATGGGATTAAATTGGAATCCCCTAGTATGTTTCCAACTCTACCAATTGGGGCAAGTCAGCCCGAGCATGCCCCAAATTATACATCTCTTCCCTCTCTTATTCCCACTCTTATGTTTAACAGGGATCACATTTCAGTTAATTTTCAACACTTAAGAATAACTGTGTGATAATTACAGAATTAAACCAGTCATATTAAGTAGAACAGACAAAAAAAAATACTATGAGGGATAATGTATTAAGTTGTCCATTAGCAGTCAGGGCTATGCTGATCAAGTCACCATTTCTCATAGTGTCCATTTCACTTCAGGAGGTTTCCTTTTTGGTGTTCAGTCAGTTGTCACCGATCAGGGAGAACATATGGTATTTGTCCCTTTGGGACTGGCTTACTTCACTCAGCATGATGTGTTCCAGATTCCTCCATTTTGTTGCAAATGACTGGATTTCGTTGTTTCTTACTGCGGTATAGTATTCTAAAGAATACATATCCCATAATTTCTTTATCCAGTCTACCATTGATGGGCATTTAGGTTGGTTCCAGGTCTTGGCTATTGTGAATTGAGCTGCAATAAACATTAGGGTGCAGACCGCTTTTTTCTTTATCAATTTAAACTCCTTTGGGTAAATTCCAAGGAGTGGGATGGCTGGGTCGAACGGTAGGGTTATCTTCAGGTTTCTGAGGAATCTCCAGACTGATTTCCATAGTGGCTTGACCAGTTTGCATTCCCACCAACAGTGGGTTAGTGTCCCTTTTTCCCCACATCCTCGCCAGCATCTGTTGTTGGTAGATTTCTGTATGTGAGCCATTCTAATCGGGGTGAGGTGAAACCTCATTGTGCTTTTGATTTGCATTTCCCTGATTGCTAGTGACCTTGAACATTTTTTCATGTGCCTGTTGGCCATTTGGATTTCCTCTTTTGAAAAATGTCTATTGAAGTCCTTGGCCCATCTCTTAAGTGGGTTGTTGGTTTTGTTTTTGTGGAGTTTCTTGATCTCTTTGTAGATTCTGGTTATTAACCCTTTATCTGTTGCATAGTTTGCAAATATTTTTTCCCTTTCTGTTGGTTGTCTCTTCACTCTCCTGACTGTTTCTTTTGCAGTACAGAAACTTCTCAATTTGATGCAATCCCAATAGTTGATTTTGGCTTTGACTGTCTGTGCCTCCCGGGTCTTTTCCAGAAATTCTTTGCCTGTGCCAATATCTTGAAGGGTTTCTCCAATGTTCTCTAATAACTTAATGGTGTCAGGACGTAGATTTAGGTCTTTAATCCACGTTGAGTGGATTTTTGTGTAAGGTGTAAGGTAGGGGTCTTGCTTCATGCTTCTGCACGTGGAAATCCAGTTTTCCCAGCACCATTTATTGAATAGACTGTCCTTGCTCCAGGAATTAGTTTTAGATCCTTGATCAAATATAAGTTGGCTGTAGATGTTTGGATTGATTTCTGGTGTTTCAATTCTGTTCCATTGGTCTATCCATCTGTTTCTGTACCAGTACCACGCTGTTTTGATTACAACTGCCCTGTAGTATGTCCTGAAGTCTGGTATTGTGATGCCTCCGGCTTTGTTTTTGTTGTACAAGATTGCTTTAGCTATTCGAGGTCTCTTGTGCCTCCATATAAATTTCAGCACCAATTTTTCCAGATCTGAGAAGAAGGTCTTCGGTGTGCTGTGCTGGCGCCACAGGTGGAGGATTAGCCTAGTGAGCCGCGGCGCCAGCCTTTCATTGACTTTTCTTAATCCTCCTGTGTGTGTTGGTTTCTTCTCTTCCATCCCTCCCCGATGCTATGCCAAGCAGTCATCTTCAATGCCTCAGATTCTGTCTCTCATTCTTTAGCTCTGAAATGAAAACCAAAATGACCCAGACAAGATCTTTGGCCTCTGGAAGGAGAGAAGGGGAGGTTATCTTAGTTGTTGAATCATCCCTGTAAACGAACAATCCCAGAGAGGCATACTTATTGGCTAACGGACATTCAAGTGCTGTAGCGTTCTCAAGGAAGGAGCAATAATTGTTTGTCTGGAAGGCAGAGGCAGGAGAATCCAGGAAATGGTAATGAATAACATATATAGAGGCACATGGGGCAGGAAGTCATGTAGGAAAAAGCTTAAAGAGGTCTACATGGAGGCCGGCATTGTGACACAGTGGGTTAATGCCCTGACCTGAAGCACTGGCATCCCCTATGGGCGCCAGTTCGAGACCTGGCTGCTCCATTTCTGATCTAGCTCTATGCTATGGGTTGGGAAAGCAGTAGAAGATAGCCCAAGGGAGACCCAGAAGAAGCTCTTGGCTTCTGGCTTTGGATCAACAGTTCCGGCCATTGCGGCCAATTGAGGAGTAAACCAACGGATGGAAGACCTTTCCCTCTCTCTCTGCCTCTCCTCTCTCTGTGTAACTCTGACTTTCAAATAAATAAATAAATCTTTTTTTTTTTTTTTAAAAGAGATCTACATGATGGGGTGGGTAACATCTGGCCCACAGGCCATATAAGGTCTACAAAATAATTTTGTCTTAGCCCTGCCAAGGCAACCTCAGGTGGGACTCAAAATTCAATAAATCTTTATCAGGCTAATTTTTAAATTTATGATTTTGGGTGGCCCATGAATGATATTTTAAATATCCAAATGGCCCTTGGCAGAATAAAGGCTCCCCACCTCGACAGATCTTGTTGTGGAAGGCTGCTTAGAAGGGCCAGTAGGGAGAAAGAGTGGTGATATTCAGGTGTACTTTATGTTGCCTACCCGTGCTGCATGGGACTGAGGATGAGCCC
Organism: Oryctolagus cuniculus; assembly: GCF_051225735.1. NCBI lineage: Eukaryota > Metazoa > Chordata > Mammalia > Lagomorpha > Leporidae > Oryctolagus > Oryctolagus cuniculus. The sequence continues at coordinate 16,549,826 of NC_142870.1, read as the reverse complement.
TGTTCAGGGTTACTTCTTGGCTACAGGGGATGTAGATGGTCCTGCCATCTGACTGTTGGGGAAGGACCAAATGGAGGCAGATTCCATTTTCAAGTAGGATCAAAAGAAATTCTTTTCCTGATGAATTCTCTTCTTTAAAATATTGCTAAAGGAGACAAAATGAGACCCAAGGAAGGCCTCACCTGTTTCTCAGACTTTTCTTCCCAGAACTGAGATCCACAGACCTCACTTTCTTCTTGTGTGTAATCTCATGCCAAATCTCCAGGCTCTATCTAGCATCAAGCCTGGACTCAAATGGGGAAAACTACCTGTCTCAGAGTAGTCCAGGGTTCTGCCAGGCTAAAACTTCCCTTGTGAACCAAAAAGGAGGCACTTCTAAAGAAAAAGACACACCCTTCTCAAGGCAGATGCTGCCCAGATGTGTGGTCATAGCCTTGAGAGGCCAATAACCCTATTTTTGTTGTGATTTAGAGTAGGCATGTCACCAGCTCTGGGGAAAACTGCTAAGGGCTTCTGGGAAATATTTTCTACTTTAGGAGCTTGCACACACCTTTGAAAGTTGTCATTCAGCGATTCAGTATGTACAACTGGAGCAGCCATATTGACACCATGAGGTGTCATGCCCTGACTTTATGGAACTGCTGAATTAACCAATCAAACAACCCACCCTCTGAATCTGTTGTTTTATGAGAGGATGAGTGTCTATTGGTTCAGCTATTTTTATTGTGCATTCTTTTCATGGCTAATGATGATATCTTTTTTAAAAACAGATTTATTTATTTTTATTTGAAAGTCAAAGTTACACAGAGAAAGGAGAGGCAGAGAGAGAGAGAGAGAGAGAGAGAGAGGTCTTCCATCCAATGGTTCACTCCCCAATTGGCTGCAATGGCCAGAGCTGAGCTGATCTGAAGCCAGGAGCCAGGAGCTACTTCTGGGTCTCCCACGCGAGTGCAGGGGCCCAAGAACTTGGGCCATCTTCTACTGCTTTTCTAGGCCATAGCAGAGAGCTGGATTGGAAGTAGAGCATCCGGGACTTGAACCAGTGCCCATATGGGATGCCAGCACTTCAGGCCAGGGCGTTAACCTACTGCGCCACAGTACCAGCCGCAATATCTTTTTTTTTTCTTTTAAAGATTTAATTTATTTATTTGAAAGTCAGTGTTACACACAGAGAGAAGGAGAGGCAGACAGACACAGAGAGAGGTCCTCCATCTGCTAGTCCACTCCCCAACTGGCTGCAATGGCTAGAGCTGTACCAATCCAAAGCCAGGAGCCTGGAGCTTCTTCTGGGTCTCCCAAGCAGGTGCAGGGACCCAAGGACTTAGGCCATCCTCTTCTGCTTTCCCAGGCCATCGCAGAGAGCTGGATCAGAAATGGAGCAGCCAGGATTTGAACCGGTGCCCATATAGGATGCTGGCACTGCAGTTGGAGGCTTTACCCACTATGCCACAGCACTGGCCTCAAATGGGTTTAATTATTATCTTGAGTTAGTTTGCCTACAAAGTAATTACTAGTTCAAAGGGGATGCATAACATTATGACTTGAATGTTTGTGTCCACATCCCCCTCCCCATTCATATTTTGCTTTTGGAGATAGATCATATAAGGTCATAACTAATATGATAAGTTTCCTTATAAGAAGACACCAGGGAGTTTGCTTTCTCTGTGCACAATGAGGTCACGAGGAAGCAGCTGGAGGCAGCCATCTGCAACTCAGGAAGGGGGCCCTCAACAGGCAGCAAATTAGCCAGTATCTTGATTTTGGACTTCCTCATAGAAAATATTCTTGATTTTGGACTTTCTCATAGCCCATAGCTATGAGAAATAAATTGAGCCCTTGTCTATGTCATTTTATTATGGCAGCCTGAGAAGACAGAAACGCATACTTAAGCCAGTTTATACTTTAGGAACTTCGTACTGATCAGCACCCCTATCAGAAGCAAATAAAAACAAAATGTTTCTCTGTACTTTTAGCAATTCTGAATGTAACCATAGAAAAATCGACTGTGAACTGCAGCCTACCTTTTAAGCACCAGGGTATGCTTAGACAAGTCACTTTTGCTTCTGAGTCTCAGTAGCCTCGTTTGTCCAATAAGTATGATTCTCATCATCTTTGCATTGCTGGTGCCATTACCCATGGTGATTGAGAGTGCCAAAGAGAAATCATGAGATGTTTTGTGAAGTGAAAAATAAAGCAAAAGTGTTGGTGTTATTTATCTTATTATCACAGTAGAACCAACTACACTATGTTTAAGGGGGTCAAATGAAGTAAGTAATTTGACAGTGTCCAGTCAACCCAGATAGTGTGAAAATAATAATATAAAAAAAATACATGGCCGCTTTGGTTAGAATTCCAAAGTTTAACTTGAACTTTGATTCAATCTAGGCTGGGCCCAAGCAATTTTCTGATTCTAGAAAAAGTGGTTCCAAAGAAGCCATGAATTATTCTTTCTTCATTGGAGAATTCTATTCCTGTGCTGCTCCTTTGTATCTTCCTGCCAGGCAGATATTCTTAACCTCCCTTGATCTGAGCACAGAAGCCTCATTCATCATCTGTCGCTCCCCCTCTTCGTGGAGGAACGACACTAAACCCTGGCTAGGCTTCATATCCGAGTCACGGCACCATTATGTCGCTCCCCCTCTTCGTGGAGGAACGACACAGGACCCTGCGCTGTTCTTTCGTCTGCTCGGCCCTCCCCGGGTTTGCTGCTGGTTCTTCCCGGGTTGGCTACTATCCCTTCCACCTCCGTGGAAGGGCAGTTCCCCCTGGCCACATTCCCCACTTCCGCAGGGGAGCGGCACACCGCCGGCCGGCTCTCTGGGGGGCTGCACGGGTGTTCCTTCAGCTAGATGCTCCCCTTAGATGTTCCCGGTGCATGCCGTCTCTCTCCTCCTTTATAGTCCTCCTCCGCCAATCCTAACTCGGCTGCCCACACGCCGAGTACGCTGCTCTCCAATCAGGAGCAAGTCCTACAGTTAATTGGTTGAACTGGAGGCAGCTGTGCGGAAGCTGTTTACTTCTCTCCCAGCGCCATATTGTGGGAGAGCAGATGCATAGAATAAGTCTTAATTCCAGTTAACTCAGTCTAGTCCGGATTGCTCCCCACAATCATCCCATTTATAAGTAATGATAATTATCTGGGTCTGGGTGAGGATGCTTGTTTTCTCCCTTCCCCTAGCTCCCATTTCTCTATTCCTTCAGTAGTTAAATCTTGTAGCTGTGGACATTTGGAGGAGTTTTTTTTTTCACATTTTTATCTTTTAATTCCATTTTCCATGAACTTTCTGGAAGTCCCCCTGTATGTCTATAAGTGAAGATCACTCATCATTTTGGGATAAACTGAATTTATACAAATAGTTTCACCTCAAACTGGCTCCAGGGAAAGTGGTAAACAGTCCAATGAACTGTGTTATCAGAATGTTGCACTCAAGAGCCAGAGCTTAAAATCAAACCTAGGCACTCCAATGTAAGATGCAGGCATCTTAACTTCCAGGCTAAACACCTTGTTTCTCAAGTGGCTTTTTGTTTTGTTTTGTTTCTGTTTTCTGTGTTACTTGGGTGTCTGGTAATGCTTGGTTTTAGGCTCTTTCTTAAGCATAAGGAGCTAGTACCTTACTAGTTAAAGTGATCAGTTTAAGTTCATAATTAATCATAAAGATAGGATTAAGTGTCGAAGGGATCACATAAATAAGACCAGTGTCTTCTAATAATAACTGATATAATTAAAAAGGAGAGAATGATCCAACATGGGAAGCAAGATACACAGCAGACTATAGAGTGGCAAATGCCCTAAACAGCACTCTGGCCTCAGAATCAGCCCTTAAGGCATTTGGATCTGGCTAAAAAGCCCATGAGAGTATTTTAGGCATGGAAAACCAAGACACTCTGGAAAAAAATGACCTAAATGAAAGATCTCTGTGAGTGAGATCCCAGTGGAAAGAACGGGCCATCAAAGAAGGAGGTACCTTTCTCTGAAGGGAGGAGAGAACTTCCCCTTTGATTATATACTTCAGCATGTTTCCTTCTCATCTTGATTAGCTGACTTCAACAGAATAAATGTACTCTGATTCCTGCAAATTAGACAGCTTTGGAACTTTAAACTCAATTCTAATCCCACAATATCGAATCTTAACTCCAATACCTGGATGAAGCAGTTGAGAGTTTTTGATTCGGTCTCTGTTTAGAATTTCTCCTTAAAGTTTATTTCTTCTTAGGTGACCCTGTTTGAAAACAATCCAGGGATATTTTGCTTAGAAGCTTTGGATCTGGAGCTAGATTTCCTGGGTTGGAATTCTGCTGCTTCCTGATTTTGTGGCTATGGGTCAGTTACTTAATCACTTAGTTCTTCAATTTCCTCTTTTATAATATGGGTTAATGCATCCTCAGAGGGATTTTGTTGAGGTTCAATTAGTTACTACATGAAAAATATCTAAAAGATACCAGTTCCATCATGTCATAAGTATTAAAAATAAATATTAACTTATTAGCATTTTTGTAGACATTCCTGGGTATTATATAATTCTTCATTTATATATATTATTAAGGTATGTATACATGTATATACATAAAGGAGGCGTTTTCTTTCCTTTTTTTTTAAAGATTTATTTATTTATTATTTGAAAGGCTGAGTTACAGAGAGGAAGAAGCAGAGAGAGAGAGAGAGAGAGAGACCTTCCATCACTGGTTCACTCCCCAAAAGGCTGCAACAGCCAGAGCTGAGCTGATCCAAAGTCAGGATCCAAGAGCTTCTTCTAGGTCTCCCATCTGGGTACAAGGGCCCAAGGACTTGAGCAGACTTCTGCTTTCCCAGGCCATAGCAGAGAGCTGCAATGGAAGTGGAACAGCCAAGGCTCAAACTGATGCCCATGTGGGATGCCAGTACTGCAGGTGTCAGCTTTACACACTACACCACAGCACCGGCCCAAAAGGAGGAGTTTTCAAAGAATTGATGGAAAATTCATAGTATGAAAACTATGAATGGATTTCAAATATTTTATGTACCAAAATAATCTTATCTTTTAATTCCCTTTTCCACAAACTTTTGGGGCAACATTGTATTATCTGTCTATCTTTCTATCTGTCTCATTTATCTTCTATCTATCTATCTACCTGCTATCATTCTGTCTCATTTCTTTTTCCTCTTTTTTTAAAATATCTATTTATTTATTTGAAGGCAGAGTTACAGAGAGGCAGAAGCAGTGAGAGAGAGAGAGAGAGAGAGAGAGAGAGAGAGACAGGTCTTCCATCTGCTGGTTCATTCTCCAGATGGCCGCAAGGGCTGGAGCTACGCTGATCTGAAGCCAGGAGCCAGGAGCTTCTTCCAGGTCTCTCATGTGGATGCAGGGACCCAAGGACTTGGGCCATAGCAGAGAGCTGGATTGGAAGTGGAGCAGCCGGGACTCAAACCAGTGCCCATATGGGATGCCCACACTGCAGGGAGCAGCTTTTTAATCTGCTGTGCCACAGTGCCAGCCCCCTCTTTTTCCACTTTTCATCTTCCTATGTGCCTTGAAACCTTTATTATGAGTTATGCTGGAAGTTAAGATTTGTAGATTATAGTCATTTTCCCTCAAAATTCTTTCCCTTTATGATTTCCATTTCTATTTTTGCTTTATGCTTTAAGATATTTATTCAGCTAAATATTTGACGCTACTATTTGTGTTCCAACATGGCCTTCCTTTCCTCCTACTCATCTCCTACAATGTCACTTTGAAATTTTCTAATTTTTAGTTCCAGATTGTTTGGAACCTGAATTTGGACTTCTTTCATTGTTTTCCCCTAGGCATTCTCCTTCATCTCTGTTTCTCTTGGCATTCACCAAATATGAATAAGCCAATTATTTTCTGTCTCTGACTGCTGAATCTCCTCACATGAGTGTGTATATTTGTCTTTGACCACTCACTGTGGTGTCTGTCTGCTTATTGGGTCTTCAAGTGGTGGCAACTAAGTCTTACAGGAAGCCAGAAGAGACACGGGCAGTTACAAATCCATTTTTGAGACACCTGCAGGAACAATTAGGTTCTTTTTCTCTCACATTTTCTCAGCTTCAAGGTCAGGGAGGGTTTAGTTCACCCCTTGAAGGAGACAAGAGACCATTTCTCTAGGAGTCCATAGATTTATACCAGTCAAGTTGAACTCTTCAGCACTATTCTTTATTTTAAGATTTATTTATTTATTTGAAAGGCAGAGTTATGGAGAGAGAAAGGGAGGGAGAGACAGAGAATGTGATCTTCCATCTGCTGGTTAACTCCCCAATGGCTACAATGGCCAGGGCTGGGTCAGACCACAGCCAGGATCCTATGGGATGCTGGTGTTGCAGGAGGTGGCTCAACCTGCTACTCTACAATGCTGGCCCCTGTAGTGTAGTCCAGGTCCTCTCTCAACTCACTAGCATGAAAGTTTTGCCTCATTTTCTCATCTGCAACTCCTGAGCCTAAGATCTTCTTTGCATCTGGCTGCTTATTGTGTGGTATGTGTGTGATCAAAGGAAATAAAAGAGTTGGAGTTGGCAGTGGAAAGAAAGGTGTTGGCTACTGACTCAAAAAGACTCCCAAATTTCAGAATGTTGATAGAGCATAGCAGAATCCAAGTAACAGGAGCACAAAGGTGACATATATATAGGGTCTGGTTTCAGATGTGTCTTTCAACGTGGTGGAGGTTAACTGTAACTGGGCGAAGCTTTTTATATATGATCGTTCAGTACTGGGGACATAGTGAGAATTGTGAAACCAGTCATGAAGCATACACAATCATTTGATGGATGTGTTATTCTAAGAATAGGGTAGTTACTGTAATGAGTATTAGTTTGCAGCCTAGTGTTTATATAAATGAATTTATGGGAATTTTCTGAAATGCTCAAGTTATTTGCAACAACATCTTCCTGTTCAAGAGTTTCCTGCTATAGTAAAGTAATGCTAATGTAGACCATGCACTGTGTGGTTGCAGATTTCTTAAGTCTTCATAAGTCAAGGTGAGAGAAAATCCTTCCATGCTTTCCTTCTGCCAACCATGTTTTCAAAGGGGGCATCTCTTTGTTCTTTTAGTGTTGGTGTTTCTGACAAAGAGCAGTGATGCCATTGAAAGAAATCAGAGGCCAGATTGGCTGGACAGGTTGTCCTACAACAGATAAGTGCAGAATGGATTCTGGATTAGGAAAGGCACTTTGGGAGGCCTAAGCTGTTCTTGGTAGTTCTGAGCAGGGAGACAGTTCGGGAACCACCCAAGGAGACTGGAGTAGGCTAACTGTTGAAATATTGTAAGACACAGAGGTCCTTATTGGTCAATCAGAAAAGTTGACTTATTTAATTTAATCAAAAGCATGCCATTTTAGCAGAGAACTCTTAAGATTCTTTTTTTTAAAATATTTTATTTATTTATTTGAGAGGTAGAGTTATGGAGAGAGAGGGAGAGACAGAGAGAAAGGTCTTTCCTCCACTGATTCACTTCCCAAAAAGCTGCAACAGCCGGAGATGAGCTGATTGGAAGCCAGGAGTCAAGAACTTCCTTTGGATCTCCCACACAAGTGCAAGGGCCCAAGCTCTTGGGCAATCTTCTACTGCTTTCCCAGGCCATCACCGAGAGATGGATTGGAAGATGAACAGCTGGGACATAAATCAGTGTCCATATGGAATGGGGCACCGGAGGAAGAAGCTTAGCCTACTACGCCACAGCGCCGGCCCCTCTAAGATTCTTTTAAACCACCCTTTCATATAATGCTCATCACATCATCAATTACTAGTTCTTTTCAGTGTTGCTCACATGATTCTGGTCTGTACTGGGCAAGAGCATTAGACAATGCAGAATGCAGTTGGTGTAGAATAGCATTTTCCATGATTCTTTTTGGAGGTCACATTTTGGCACAAATCTGGGTGGCTTTATCATTGACCTGAATCTGGAAGTTCAATTTGCAGTGAATAAAACAAAAGAGTTTTATTTTTATTTATTTATTTGAGAGGTAGAGTTACAGACAGTGAGAGGGAAAGACAGAGAGAAAGGTCTTCCTTCCTTTGGTTCACTCCCCAAATGGCCGCAATGGCCGAAACTGCACTGATCCGAAGCCAGGAGCCAGGTGCTTCTTCCTGGTCTCCCACGTGGGTGCAGGGGCCCAAGGACTTGGGTCATGCTCTACTGCCTTCCCAGGCCACAGCAGAGAGCTGGACTGGAAGAGGAGCAGCCAGGACTAGAACCGATGTCCATATGGGATGCTAGCGCCAGAGGCAGAGGATTAACTTACTGTGCTGCGGTGCCTGCCCTTATTTTGATTTTAAAAATTCAAAACCAGAGTGTAGATGGAAACCTAAGTGATAGCAAATAATAATGGTAATAAGAACTCTCAGAGCCGCTGTGATACAGATTAGGCCCTGAGTTATGAAGAACATTGTACATCATCAATTCACTGGAGCTGGTAGATTTTAGTCAGAGTGAATCAACCAGCACTACTTTGGGCAGAAGGAGGCTGTGGAAAGGGCTTGACAGGAAACTTTGAGAGCCCCTGGAGGCCAAATCCTTCTCTCCACAGGGGACTTGACTCAGAACCCTCAGGAAATCTTGACTGTTTCCCTGAGTATTTTTTTTAAAGATTTATTTAATTTATTTGAAAGGGAGAGTTTTATACACATACACACAACACAGAGAAAGAGAGATAAAGAGAAGGAGAGAGAGAGAGGGAGAGGGAGAGGGAGAGGGAAAGGGAGGGGGAGAGGGAGAGAGAGCTCTTCCAACCACAGATTTGCTCCCTCTAAATGAGTGCAATGGCCAGGGCTGGACCAGGCCCGGACCAGGCCCAAGCCAGGAACCAGAAGCCTCATCCAGGTCTCCTACATGGATGCAGGGCCCAAGCAATTGAGCCATCTTCTGCTGCTTTTCTAACAACATTAGCAGGGAGCTGGATTGGAAGTGGAGGACCCGGGACTCGAATCAGTGCCCATAAGGGACGCCAGTATTGCAGGTGGCGGCTTTACCCACTATGCCACAATGCCAGCTTCTCTTTTCTTGAGTATTTGATCTCAGCTGATGCAAGCCTTTTATTTAGGTTTGCCTACTGGACAGCAGTGCAGTTGGGATGTTTCCACATCTATAAAAGGCGGTGCAGAATGCTTTCTTTGATGTGTCCCACCTCTGCTGCGGCCTCTCCATTCCTGGCTAACTTGGTCTTCCCCTTGTAGGGTTCTGAATTCTACTCCTAAAAGCTCTTATTTGGGGATCAGCATCTGAAATAACCTCAAAGATATCCTGTTTAGCTTGTCATTTAAATAGCTAAGTCCCTGCCACAACCAGTTAAAACCCTCTCACCTTTCATTTAGCTAAGCAGTTCTTTTTTCAAATTTGGCTTGTTTGTGAATGCAATCTCTCTTTTTCTTTCTCCATGGCACTGCTGCTCTATAAAAAGCTTTGATGGAAAGAGGAAAGAGTGAAATCAACATTCTTTTTAGTAAAGGACCTTAGTTGGAATTGTGGCACTCTCAGCGAATTCAGCAATAGTGGTTTCCAAGATCTCCCCTGAGTTCAGAGGAGCTGAGTGGTCTCAGTTATGTGCTGGTGTGAAATCTGACTACATTTTTGACCTTGGGAAACTGACTTAACCTCTTGTTGCCTCAGTTTCCCCTTCTGTAGAATCAGCATATAATAATTCTCAATGGACAGAACTAGCTACATAATTTGCCTATTCCTTTTTGAAATTCGAAGATGGTGGCAGCAGAGCATTAGATCAATTGTGGGCCCATTCTGAGCATGAGGCTCTGTACCACTGACCAGGAAGCTGGTTCTGCACCTAGGGTTGTTGTGCAGATTAATGAATTATTAGATTTAAAGCCCTTAAAGTAGTGACTGGTACATAAGCAATCGATGCAAATGTTAGCGAAATCTAAAACGATGACAGTTGAGTAGTCTGGGAACCTAAGGGATTATTACTAGTTCAGGGTAACACAGTGAATGGTGGTAAAGCAAGGCTTAGACTCTGTTCTACAGGTCTTTGCATAGTTATTTGTGGATACTGTTCTGCTTTCTTTGCAAAGCTCATTCAACCAACCAGCATTTTCGAATGGTTTTCTAGGTTCCATGAGCAGCACTAGATGTGGTAGCATGTAGTTTCAGTATTTTTTTTTAATTTTTTTTATTTGAAATACAGAGTTACAGAGAGAGAGGGAGAGATAGGAGGAGCTTGATCTTCCGTCTGCTGATATACTTCCCAAGTGGCCACAACAAGCAGGGCTGGGCCAGTTTGTTCATCCAGGTCTTCCACGTAGGTGGCAGGGGTCCAAGCGTATGGGCCATATTCCTCCGCATTCCCAGGGCATTAGCAGACAGCTGGATCAGAACTGGATCAGCTGGGACAAGAATGGGAGCCCTTATGGGATGCTAGTATTGTAGATTGTCAGCTGCTTAACTCACTGTGCTACAACATCAGCCCCAGTTTTCAGTTTCTTATTTTTGATTAAAAAAAAAAACCTAAATGAAAGATCTCTGCAAGTGAGATCCCAGTGAAAAGAACAGGGCCATCAAAGAAGGAGGTACCTTTCTCTGAAGGGAGGAGAGAACTTCCACTTTGACTATGACCCTGTCTGAATAAGATCGAAGTCAGCAAACTCAAAAGGCTTCCATAGCCTTGGCAACTCATGACTAGAGCCTAGGGTGATTACTGATGCCATAAACAAGAGTGTCAAATTGTTAAGTCAACAACAGGAGTCACTGTGTACTTACTTCTCATGTGGGATCTGTCCTTAATGTGTTGTCCAATGTGAAGTAATGCTATAACTAGTACTGAAACAGTATTTTACACTTTGTGTTTCTGTGTGGGTGCAAACTGATGAAATCTTTACTTAATATATACTAAATCAATCTTCTGTATATAAAGAGAATTGAAAATGAATCTTGATGTGAATGGAATGGGAGAGGGAGCGGGTGCGAGTGGGAGGGAAGTTATGGGGGGGGTAAAGCCATTGTAATCCATAAACTCTACTTTGGAAATTTATATTTACTAAATAAATGTTAAAAAAATAACAAATAAAAACATTTTCAAAATTTTTATTTATTTGAGGAGCAGACACACACACACACACACATAAATAAAACTTTTGTTCCCATCTGCTGGTTCACTTTCCAAATGCCATCAGTGGCTAGGGCTGGACCTGACCCAAACTGGGAGCAAGGGATTCAGTCTGGGTAGCAGGAGCCCAAATACTTGGGCCACAACCTCCTGCCTCCCAAGGTCTGCATTAGCAGGAATCTCCAATATGGAACATGAGCATTGTAATTTCAAGGCTAAAGCCTGCCCCCTATTATTTGTTTTTTATTTACAGTACTATAGCATACTAGAAAAAAAAAAAACCTCAAGATACAAATTATCTCATTGAATAGGCTATGAGATTCTTGTCTTATCTCACATGAATTTTAAATAGGTAAATGATACTGAGATCTTGGCATCAAAATATAAGGAAAACTTATAAGTTTAAATATTTTAAAAGATGAATATAAATAAAAACTATGGATGATTGGATGGCCTAAAAGAAATTCTGTAGTTTTAACATTAGCAATATAACCACATGTGCCTCAGTTCTTTCTCACTACTCATGTAGACACAACTGGGACGACGTTGTTAAAATGACTAATATTCTGTTTTTAATGTGTCATTAATGAAAATTATTAAAACCTTCTTGGTCAATAGCTGACAAAATTTTCTTCAGATCTTCAGAAGATCCCAGAGTGGGCACAAACTACGATGCTGCCTTCATTCTGATTCACATTCTGATTCATCTTCATTGACTTTTCTTAGTGAAAAGAGAATGTTATTTTTGTTCATGTGAATCTCAGTTTCTAAATCTGGAAGGAGAATTCTAAAAGCATGCTAATTAGCCTTTGCCGAGAGTTCTTTTAAATATTTAAATATATAAATAATGTTACCATTTGGAGTTTGAATTAGCTATTGTTAGCCCAAAAGGCTTTTTTTTTTTTTTTTAAGATTTATTTATTTATTTGAAAGGCAGAGTAACAGAGAGAGAGAGAGAGAGAGAGAGTGAGGGAGAGACAGAGAGATCGTCCATCCACTGATTCATTTCCTAAATGGCAGTGATGCCAGAGCTGGGCTGGTCCTGAGCCAGGAGCCAGGAGCTTCTTCCTGGTCTGCCATATGTGTGCAGGAGCCCAAGGACCTGGCCCATCCTCTGTTGCTTTCCTAGCTGCAATAGCAGGGATCTGAATGTGAAGTGGAGCAGCCAGGACTTGAACCTAACCCATATGAGATGTTGACACTGAAAGTGTCAGCTTAACCAGATCCACCATAGCGCCGGTTCCTCCAGAAGGCTTTTCAAAGTGAGGCACTGCTTTTCAGGCTCAGGAATGATTTCCTGATATGTAAATATATTCCATTTCATGGAACTCAGACCACAAAGGCTTCACAGTACTGACTGGTCTAATTTGAATTGTTTGGGTTAGCTTTGTTACTATGGCCATGCTTGGATTGGGTTATGTTTTTCTTTTATTGTTTAATAATGCATACTCTAACCTCAGTTACAAACTGTGAAGTACATGGTAATTATTAATGTGTTTCTTCTGTTCAATACAGTAAGATAAAGGAAGATATAAATGATAAGATTTGAGATTCTAAAATCTCTAAAAGAGATCATCTTCTGTCCTTCCTTGGGATTTTTCCATTCCAGGAAAATGTCAGTTTCTATTTGTGGACTCTTCTAGGAAATTGTCATTCCCATTTAGCCAAAGCAGTGATGGGAAGCTTTTCCTTCTCTGACAGACTTAACAATGCTATTTCTGTATTTCATTTGAGAGGCTGGGCAGCCATTCATTTGTGGTTAATACTGTAATTCTTAAAATGTATTTTTAAGACGTGGTTGCAAATATCTGACACACCATTTTGGTTTGAATGCTATCACTGCTCAAACACACATACAACTGTCAGCAAAATGCTGTTTGTGTCAGCCAACTTCTATGAATTGAAAGTAGCTAAGCTAAAAAAAGGGAAATTGACAGGTGTCTTATTAGGCCTTAGCTATTAGTCATTTTTGTATCTGCACAAGTAATTGACACTCCTCTTCTAAACAAGGATTGTGCATTTGCATGCTTTCAGGAAGAAGTCCTGATGGGTGATTCTCATTCACTATTTTAGGATGTGATGGCTTAATTTGAAAAATGTTTTGATGAACAAAACATGATCGCTTCCTTGTCACTTTTCTTGATGTTCTCAGGTTTCACGGCATAATCAGACACTGAATGGATTTTTCTCGGTACCAAATATCTGATGACTAAGTGGGTTTGGCAGGGAAACTGGAGGTTGTGTTGGTTACTGACTTCAACAGGAAAAAGACGAGGGATTATCTTCATTCTGTTCTTTTTTTGACGATTGTTGTAAAATGTATTTTTGGTTTATTACAGACCAGTTAACTCCTTACTGAATCAACACCAGAGAAGGAATTCTATGGATAATTTTTTTTTTTCATTTTGGAGTTGACTCTATCTCCTAAAATTAAAGAATTTAGAACTTTAGAGAATACAAATTTCACATGTTTCCCTTTCGGATAAAGAAACTGAGTTCCAAAGATATCAAGTTACATCTCAGCATAGTTACATTAGAGTTATATAGAACCAAGATGAAAGGATAGTAAAGAGTTTGATGCCACTTTTGAAACTAGAGTCCATGCCTGAAATGCTCTCATGGGCTTTTCAGCCAGACCAGGAATCCTTAAGGGCTGATTCTGAGGTCAGAGTGCCACCTACTTTCAATAGCATAATTTTAGTTTGATCACTATTCAGTATTTACATTAATAAGTGCATGCAAATACTATTCACAGCTCAGGCAAATAGTCAACTATAATTTTACATTGCTATAAATGTTTAACCCTGCTTCTAGAGTTCATGTTTATGTTTTTTCCCCATGTTCTCATCACCAATCCAACAGTAAAGGTCTTTATGCCTTGCCAAACTCTCTTCTCATATCATGAGGTAGGAACGTGCCCTCACGTTCTTTTCCAGTCAATCCTGACCCCCTACCCATCTAGAGTCTATTGTCTCTGATTTTTTCCCACTATCAATTAGTTTTGCCTGTTCTAGAATTTCATAGAAATGCAAGAATACAGTATGCATTATTTTGTGGAAAGTTTCATTTACTCAGTACATTTCTTTTGAGATTCATCCATGCTTCACATGTAGTAATAGCTAGCTCCTTTTTATTGATGAACATTATTCTGTCATATGGATATACCACAGCTTGCTTGTCTCTTCTATTGATGAACACCTACATTGTTTTCAGTAGGGAGCTATTATGAATAAAGTTGCTATGCATATTTTTTTTCTATAACAGTTGATTTTATGTGACATGCTGGGCTACGGAACCTAGATAATTTGTAAAATATTATTATGAATATTGTGAACATTTTTTAAGGCAAGTAACATTTATTTTATTTTTTTGGAAGTTTTTTTTTTCATTTTCAATTCTCTTTATATACAGAAGATCAGTTTAGCATATATTAAGTAAAGATTTCAACAGTTTGCACCCTGTTGAAATCTTTACTTAATGCATACTAAACCGATCTTCTGTAAAAAAAAAAAAAAAAAGAAAAAGAAATTATCAATTCCCAACTTGACTCTCACTGGGATTAAACATGACAATAGGTCTGATCTGATTTCATCATCATTAAAAAAAATCATCTATTATTTTTCACTTTATGTTTCTGTGTGGGAGCAAACTGTTGAAATCCTTACTTAATGTATACTAAGCTGATATTCTGTATATTAAGATAATCGAAAATGAATCTTGATGTGAATGGAAGGGGAGAGGGAGTGGGAAAGGGGAGGATTGTGGGTGGGAGGGATGGTATGGGGGGGAAGCCATTGTAATCCATAAGTCGTACTTTGGAAATTTATATTCATTAAATAAAAGTTAAAAAAAAAAACAGTTTGCACCCACATAGAAACACAAAGTGAAAAATACTGTTTGAGTACTAGTTATAGCATTAAATTACAATGTACAGCACATTAAGGACAGAGATCCTACATGAGGAGTAAGTGCACAGTGACTCCTGTTGTTGACTTAACAAATTGACACTCTTGTTTATGGCATCAGTAATTACCCTAGGCTCTTGTCATGAGGCACCGAGGCTATGGAAGACTTTTGAGTTCACCAACTCTGATCATATTTGGACAAGGTCTTAGTCAAAGTGGAAGTTCTCTCCTCCCTTCAGAGAAAGGTACCTCCTTCTTTGATGGCACGTTCTTTCCACTGGGATCTCACTCACAGAGATCTTTCATTTAGGTCATTTTTTTTTTTTTTGCCAGAGTGTCTTAGCTTTTCATGCCTGAAATACTCTCATGGGCTTTTCAGCCAGATCTGCGTGCCTTAAGGGCTGATTCTGAGGCCAGAGTGCTGTTTAGGACATCTGCCATTCTATGGGTCTGCTGTGTATCTCACTTCCCATGTTGGATAGTTCTCTCCGTTTTTGATTCTATCAGCTAGTATTTGCAGACACTAGTCTTGTTTATGTGATCCCTTTGGTTCTTAGTCCTATCATTATGATCAATTGTGAACAGAAATTGATCACTGGGACTAGTGAGATGGCATTGGTACATGCCACCTTGATGGGATTGAATTGGAATCCCCTGATATGTTTCTAACTCTACCGTTTGGGGCAAGTCAGCTTGAGCATGTCCCGAATTGGCTATGCATATTTTGAATGTGTCTTTGTTTGAAGGTATGTTTTGTTTCTGTTGAGTAAAAAACTAAGAGTGGAACACCCAGGATTGGGGTAGCTTTATGTTTAGTTTTTTCAAAAAAATATTTTTTTAAGAGTTAGGAAGAGCAATAGACTGAGAGAATTCCTCTCTTCCCAAATATCCACAGTAGCCAGGTTTGAGATAGGCAAAACTGAGTCAGGAAGTCAATACAGGTCTCCTATGTGAATGCAAGGAAACCAACTACTTGATCCATCATCTGATGCTTCTCAGTTCCTGCATTAGCAGGAAGCTGGAGTCAGGAACCAGATCAAAATATAGAACTATTGGGGTGTGGATGTCCTAATCATTAGGCCAAACATTTGCCCAATATACTTACTTTTATAAGGAACTGTCAGATTTTTTCCAGTGTGATTTTGTTATTTATTATTCAGAAGAGATTCATGTACTATATATTTACTGATCCAACAGCACAGTCAATAGATTTTTGACAAAACACAGCACACTTATAGGCATTTAACATGACTTTATAGAATTCACTAATGAAACACACTAACCCAGAAAATAGCGTCAAAGATCAGGAATAAAAATGTAAAGAAATTCATAAATATATCTGGCTGGTAATTTTCACTCTTCACAATGCATTTGAGCCATAGAATAATCAAAGAAGGATCACAAAAATTCTTTCATTGTATGAACTATATGTTACACTCGGCACCTCAAAATTTACAGTTCATTCTTCTAGGTAAGATGATATATAAGTAACATACATGTTTATTATTTATAAAATATCAGCTTTCTAGTTTGTGCTCAGTAATTGCAGTATGACTGCTTAAGATTCTCCAAATAACATACATCTGTGGACATAAATGTCATTCTTCCATCATAACATTCACAATATGTAATGGAATTCCTAATAGCTCACCTAAACATGGACAAAAGATGCAAAACAAGAAAAAAATAGAACAGGAATGGAAAATAACACATTTATGCTGGTACTTAGAAAGTCTAAGACATGAAATTTCAGCAACTATAGTGTTTTTGTAAATGTAACTTTTATTACTTTACCTAAAATTATGCAAATAATGCCTATAAGACAGGTTTCCCTTTTGATTCATAGCAGAATTCAAAGGTGAAAAATTACGTTTTCTCTTTTTTCATAGAGAAAAAAACTCACAAGATTTTTTAAACAATACAAAGTGTACCCTGGTTTTGAATGTGACGGACTGCTGGTTTAATTCTATTACACACCAAGATTTGCCACGATAGTTAAGGGAAGACGAAGACAGACTAACAAAAGTCACCAATACAACAGTTTATTTCAATATGACTCTAGTCACTGTTTATTATCTGATCAAATTAGAAAAATGCCACAGCAGACAACTTTGTTCATCCTTCTAAGAACTCTCTTGATCTCGTCTTCCCTGTTGCCAGCATCTCCACACTCTACCAATTGGGTGGTCTTTTTTTTTCATCCCACCTTAGGGAGAAGACAACCCACAAGAAGTTGTTTGTTTCCTTGAAGTGTTTCCCAACAGTATAGCTCTCGTGAATCAGATCCTCCATGTAGATGATACTGCATTTACCAAGAGAACAGGCAATCAGAGTGTTATCTGTCAAAGCAATTCGCTTCTTACTGATTTTGCCACACTTGTAAATTAGTTCATTTACTTACTGCAGATATGGGTACCCGCATGCAATGTATGGTTCCACAATCCTCAGCTGAAGTCTTGTTGAGCTTAACAAAGGTGCCATTGAAGATCTGGAGAAGGTGAAGAAGTGGCAACACTTTTCGGACTTTGGGGCTCATACCACTGATACCTCTGATCCTAATGACAAATGCCAATTTGGGTTCTGCAGGTATGTAGAGGTTGCCAGCTTTTCTTGCCATCCTTGCTATCCAAATTTCAGTTCTGTACATCTGCCTGTATTTCTTGTGATAGTGCTTAGCTTTTTCATAGATAAGCTTCCTCTTTGCCGTTCAAAGCATCTTTTGGGCAAATTTCTCAGGTGCTTGATCTTCAGCTCCGTGAAACTCCTCCACTTTTTCTTAAGGGTTTCTGGCACAGCAGGAACTTTCTTCTCTTCTGGCATCCTCCATGGTTCCTGCTGGAAAAGAGGACGATTTTTGTTATTTTACTTTCTCCTCAACAATATTTGGGAGTTCCATATGTTCAGCATTCTTACCAAACTATTGTTGATGTCACTCTTTTTCATTGTAGTCCATTCTAGTGTGTGTGTGCAGTGATATATCATTGTGATCTTCATTTGCATATGATTGCTTCTTGAACAGTCTTTCAACCAGTTCTAATTTTACCTCCTCCTTTAGAAATACTTAATGTTTTCCATTCTTGGGCTTTGGGGAGTTTTATTTATTTGTTTTTGTCGTATAACCTGTTTCAGAATCAAATTTCCTTGTTTTATGTTTAATTCTGTTCCCTCTAGTGTACTAAATCACTTTTCACCACTCTTTGTCCTGCTTGTTTTCTAGTTTGAAAAAACACTGGCTCTTATTGTCTCCCTTCCTATTCTTCCTATTCTTGTGGGTTTGTGACTAAAAACAAACAAAAAGGGGCAGTAACATGAAAACTTTATTGTTATTTAGTGGGGTTTTGGAAACTAAATACTTAAGCTTCCATCTCTACCTGGAAGTCCTTTTGGATGTAGGAATATAGATCTAGTTTGTAGTGCTTGAATTTCATGAAGTATTGGTTGAGATAAAGGCTTCAAAATTATGAATGCCAGGCCGGCGCCATGGCCCACTAGGTTAATCCTCTGCCTGCGACGCCGGCATCCCATATGGGCGCCGATTCTAGTCCCGGCTGCCCCTCTTCTGATCCAGCTCTCTGCTATGACCTGGGAAAGCAGTAGAAGATGGCCCAAGTTCTTGGGCCTCTGCACCCGCATTGGAGACCAGGAGAAAGCACTTGGCTCCTGGCTTCAGATCGGTGTAGCTCTGGCCGTTGCGACCACTTGGAGAGTGAACCAATGGAAGGAAGACCTTTCTCTCTGTCTCTGTCTTTCACTGTCTGTAACTCTACCTGTCAAATAAATAAATAAAATATTAAAAAAATTATGAATGCCCTCTAGGAAACATTAACACCATGAGATGACAAATGGCCCTGTACCTTCAAGCCATCATACTATATGAGTGGGCATTGTAGGTAACGGGGAAAATTGTGAAAGCCATTTTTACACTGGGGTAACCTGAGACATACACTAAATTGAAACTGAGACCAACATAAATATATGGATAGTGATTTTATTCCTAACTCTACTTCCTTTTACCCAAATTATCCCAGCTATTCTCTTTCCACTCAACACAGGGGAAGTCTGATGAAGGGAAAGTTGGAACAGTAAGAGCTAAGTCTTTAAAAAGATTATTTGAGGGGCAGTGAGAGAGAGAGAGAGACAGAGAGATGGAGAGACAGAGAGAGAAGGAAGACTTCCATCTGCTGTTCTTTCCCCAAAGGCCCACAAGAGCCAGATCCGGACTGGAGCTGAAGGCTGGAGATGGGAACTCAGACCAAGTCTGCCATATGGGCAGCAGGAGCTCAATAACTTCAGTCATCACCCGCTGTCTCCCAGGGTGGGCATTGTCAGGAAGCTGGAATCGGAAGTGGAGCTGGGACTCAAACCAAGCTACTCTATTATGGAACGTGGGTACCTGTTTCATTTCAGGAAAACATCTTGAAATGCTAAGTTTCTGTGGTTCAATTGTATTTTAAATGTATTGCTTTATTTGTACTTGAATTGTATGCATGGCTTTATAAAGCTTTACGTATTTCAAATACTAAGAGTTTTATAAGAAGACTATACATAGTTTTATGCTTTTACTTAAGTAGCAGAATTGTCTAAGTCAATATTGGAAAGTATTTCTTTTCTTTTAAATGAAAATTATTCATTGCAAAAGAAGTAGTCCTATGGGGGCAAAGGTGTCTGTCTGTGTGGTGGGAATCACTTGAATTGGATCAACTTTCTGAACCTGACTGCTAGTTTTTAGGGAACAGAGAGGACAGAGAAACATATCAGAAGACATGGAAGTGCAATTGTGGGAAAATCTGTATGTCCTTTAACAAATAAAAGAAAAAATAATGCAGGGGAAATTATATATATTTTTAAAATGTAAAAAACATTATCTTACCATATATTTGGACCTTGGCTTAAAAATAAAAAGTGAACTGAGAAAATAATTTAAGATGTTTCTGAGAAAACTGATGGTTTGAATGCTGTTGGGATGATTAAAGATCTTGGGGAATTAGTGTTCTTTGGTATGATATTGCTATTTGGTTGTGATTAAGAAGGGAGTGTAGTGCCTTTTGTGAGTATTCACTGGGATATTAACAGATGATAAGAAATCCATGTTTTCCTTATGATAACAGTAGATGGTAAAGTGAATCTATCTGTATTCCAATAACAAGTTTGAAAGCTCAGTTTTATTCATCCTTCCAGTTCATATTTTTGAGAAAGATGTAAATGTTTAAATGTAAGATAATATGATATTATCATATGGTCAAGTATATTAAAGAAATTTTAATTCTCTCCAAGAGCCTGATGTCTAAGTTTTGTAGAAAATAGGAACACATATGTCACATTTAATCAACTATAGATGATAAATGTAAAATAATATAAAAACCATTTAAATTTCCAGATAAATACTATTTGAGAACAAGTTTTGCAATTAATTCTCACAGTACAATTCATTAAGTACAGAGGTCCTATAGGGAAGCAAGTGCACAATGACTCCTGTTGTTGATTTAACAATTGACACTCTTATTTATGATGTCAGTAATCACCCGATGCTCTTGTCATGAGCTGCCAAGGCTTTGAAAGCCTTTTGTGACCACAAACTCTGACATTATTTAGACATGAGCAAAATGGAAATTTTCTCCTCCCTTCAGAGAAAGGTACCTCCTTTTTTGATGGCCCCATCTTTCCACTGGGATCTCACTCACAGAGATCTTTCATTTAGTTTTTTTTTTTTTCCACAGTATCTTGGCTTTCCATGCCAGAAATGCTCTCATGGGCTTTTTAGCCAGATCCAAATGCCTTAAGGGCTGATTTTGAAGCCAGAGTGCTGTTTAGGGTGTTTGTCATTGTATGAGTCTACTGTGTGGCCTGTTTCCCATACAACCTTTCATTTTAAAGGTGACTAGGGGTTACTTTTCCTGTCTAACATGAGGATAACAGAATGATCAACTTTTTATCATTTTCTCCCTCTCAAAGTTCAAAGAGGAGTGGGTTGGAATCATTGACTAAATCAGTGGTTTCTAACCATGAGCCATGTGTTTCCCTTACTGAAACAGTAACATCTACTGGATCAGGATAAGGTAAGACAGGCACTGGCACACCACGGCCTGAAGGCCATCTTCACTTATGAAGTTGCATGAGGACAGTCACATGCATTTGTTTCCTGTTTCGTTGATAAAATCAGAACCATTGTGTAGTGTTTAACAGTCAGGTTGCCTAGGTCCCCAATCTG
Source organism: Oryctolagus cuniculus (assembly GCF_051225735.1). Taxonomy (NCBI): domain Eukaryota; kingdom Metazoa; phylum Chordata; class Mammalia; order Lagomorpha; family Leporidae; genus Oryctolagus; species Oryctolagus cuniculus. Next base: position 16,528,669 of record NC_142870.1, on the reverse strand, counting down.
GTTCTGTCTTGCTGGTATAGCGCTTTGGTTAAATTACTTAGTTGAGGGGCCAGCGCTGTGGTGCCCTGTCCTGAAGCAGCGGCATCCCATATGGGCCCCAGCCATTGTGGCCATTTGGGGAATGAACCAGTAGATGGAAGATCTCTCTCTCCTCTTTCTGTATCTCTGCCTTTCAAATAAATAAATCTTAAAAAAATAGAAGACTGATTACCTTTATAAATATTTCTTTGTTGGAAACTATAGGCAGTATATGTCACATAATAGAAAGGAGCTTAATTTAAAGTTTTGTGAAAATATCTTTAAACTATTTTCTAAATGCTTTGCAGAGCCATTAGAATTTCTTGTTAAGATTTACTGTGGGGAGCAACTCGGACTAGACTAAGTTACTGGAATTAAGACTTATTCTATGCATCTGCTCTCCCACAATATGGCGCTGGGAGAGGAGAAAACAGCTTCTACGCAGCTGCCTCCAGTTCAGCCAATAAACTGTAGGACTTGCTCCTGATTGGAGGAGAGCAGCGTACTCGGCGTGTGGGCAGCCGAGTTGGGATTGGCAGAGGAGGACTATAAAGGAGGAGAGAGACGGCATGCACCAGGAACATCTAAGGGGAACACCTGTGCAGCCCCCGAGAGAGCCGGCCGGCGGTGTGCCACTCCCCTGCGGAAGTGGGGAATGTGGCCAGGGGGAACTGCCCTTCCACGGAGGTGGAAGGGATAGTAGCCAACCCGGGAAGAACCAGCAGCAAACCCGGGGAGGGCCGAGCAGACGAAAGAACAGCGCAGGGTTTAGTGTCGCTCCTCCATGAAGAGGGGGAGCGACATAATGGTGCCGTGATTCGGATAGGAAACCTAGGACGGATAGAAAACTTAGGAGGGAAAAACCGGGAAGAACTGGGAAAATACCAGAGAGAGAGACTAGCAAACAGCCTAGGGAAAAGTCGGACGAAAAAGGTGCCAGAAGAAGCTATTGAAAGCCTAGGCATAGACTCAGATACGGACTACGGGGGAAGCTGGGAGAAATCTCTAAGGTCGAAGGCGAAAGTGAAAGCTAGAACAAACAGACTCGGATACGGACTGTGGGGAGAGGCCAGGAGAAATGAGAGGGGAATATTGTTGGAAAAAACATACCGGGTAGAGAAAAATATGTTAGGGAAATTGAAGCCGCGGGGGGCAGGCCGAGGCGGAGACGAAAGCCACTTTGGGATTCTCAAGTTAGTCCGGGAATAGGGGGCGAAAAGTTGAAACCAGAAGCGGAAACGTAAGCCAGATTGGGATCCATCTGATTAGCCCGGGGAGCAAAGGACGGGAAGCCAAACCGTGGGGCGGAGACGTACGCTGGGTTGAATTCGCCAGGTTAGCCCGGGGAACTTAGATTGAATGCTAGTGGCGGAGATGTAAGCTACGCTGTGTGACTCGCGGAGGCTGCCGCGCGCAGACAGAGCATGCGGGGCTCAAGTAGATAGGGAACGCTGGGCTAGTGTGAAGCCGCGCAGATGAGAGAGGCGCGGGCTGAAGCGGCTCAGAGCCAGAAAGCCGCCGAGAAGCAGCCTCGGGGCGGGCGCCGGGAAGCCGCGGGGATAAGAGAAACAGAAGTTTAGAAGTAAAATGAGAGAAATAGGAATGCTGGTAGATAGAAGTAAAACAGGAGAAATAGGAATGCCCGGAGATAGAGAAATAGAGAAATAGGAAGGCCTCCCCACAACATGGCAATGAGAGAGCTTGGATTCGGTCTGCCTGATTAGTGAGGCGATGAGCACCTGCGGGCGGCTAGCAGCTTATGCACCGCAGGTCACCGAAGACAGGCACGAATTAACATCAATAAGGCCTCCCCACAACACAGCAATGAGAGAGCTTGGATTCGGTCTGCCTGATTAGTAAGGCGGTAAGCACCAGCAGGCAGCTCGACCAGAGTATGAGCTGCAGGTCACCGAAGACAGGCACGCATCAGCGCCTAAAAACCTCCTCACAACATGGCGAAGAGAGGACCCGGATTCGGTTTGCCTGATTGATAGGACTTGTAAGAACCTGTGGCAGCTCTAGCAAGCAGAGCAGAGTGTGTGCCACGGGACACCGAAGACAGGCGCGTATCAACGCCAAAAAATAAAAAGAAAGGGGGATCTGTGGGGAGCAACTCGGACTAGACTAAGTTACTGGAATTAAGACTTATTCTATGCATCTGCTCTCCCACAATATGGCGCTGGGAGAGAAGAAAACAGCTTCTACACAGCTGCCTCCAGTTCAGCCAATAAACTGTAGGACCTGCTCCTGATTGGAGGAGAGCAGCGTACTCGGCGTGTGGGCAGCCGAGTTGGGATTGGCAGAGGAGGACTATAAAGGAGGAGAGAGACGGCATGCACCAGGAACATCTAAGGGGAACACCTGTGCAGCCCCCGAGAGAGCCGGCCGGCGGTGTGCCGCTCCCCTGCGGAAGTGGGGAATGTGGCCAGGGGGAACTGCCCTTCCACGGAGGTGGAAGGGATAGTAGCCAACCTGGGAAGAACCAGCAGCAAACCCGGGGAGGGCCGAGCAGACGAAAGAACAGCGCAGGGTTTAGTGTCGTTCCTCCACGAAGAGGGGGAGCGACAATTTACAGAACACAGTAGTTGCTCCAGACCTGTTGAGTCACTGTCTTAGAATCTGGGAAGGGCTATTTTAGAGAGACACGAACCTAATAATCAGGTAAATTTGGGAAACACTAGCCTGGAACATATCAAGTCTTCAAAAATAGTTATTGAATTGCATTGAAAATTGGTATCATGCTGACGGGGTTTGTGGACTCAAAAGGCTTCCATAGCCTTGGCAGCTCATGACAAGAGCTTTGGGTGATCACTGATGTCAGAAATAAGAGTGTCAGTTGTTAAATCAACAACTTTCTTCCCATGTGGAACCTCTGTGCTTAATGAGTTGCACTATGAGAATTAATGATAACTTGTCTTCAAACAGTACTTTATAGTTTGTGTGTCTGTGTGGGTGCAAACTATTGAAATCTTTACTTAGTATGGAGTTGGTATTCTGTATATAAAGATAATTAAAAATGAATCTTAATGAAGAATGGGATGGGAGAGAGTAGGAGGTGGGATGGGAGAGGGTATGGGAGGGCAGGTATAGGGGGAAGAACTGCTATAATGCAACAGCTGTACCTATGAAATTTATATTTATTAAATAAAAGCTTTCTAAAAAATAAAGAACAAAAAAGAAAGAAAACAAAATTGGTATCATGTAATTGTGACAATAGTCTATACCATGAGTATATGTCATAATTCAGGAGAAAGCTCATTAGGTGAATAGTTCCTTGAATCCCATTAAATTTTCTATATGATAGTAAGAACACTGATTGCCAAAAAGAATAAAACAAGACTTATAAACATACTATTAGTCTGCATATTCTTTCTGGATTGAATTAGTGTAATTCTGTTGAATTCTTAAAAAACTCTGTAGTTATTTTGGGTTTCAGTCATGGGGAGATATTTTACTTGGGTTTTGGATTTGTTGCTTTCTTGAAAATGTTTGGATAAAGAGCCAAGCAATACATCCTTGCTCCTAAGGAAACTAGTAAATATTAATTATTATTGTGAAAATCTTGAAATTTATATTATTAAACTCAGAGCATATTTAAACTACTTATATATGTTCTTCTTTGTTGCATTCTCATTGTTGTCTAATTATGCGTCAATGGAATCTTTCCTTTGTAGCATCCTCTGTATCTCTCTTAGTGCCTTCTTAGATGTCATGAGGATGTAGTCATCAAGATTACAGTCTGTGCACTGTGAAGTCCCCAGGATCACATGGGTAATTCTGGGAAGTTTTCTGGATAAAGATTGGCTACCTCTGCAGATGCTGTTGATAATAGCACAGAAGGTGACATTTCATGTATTTCAGAGGTAACTTTCTCTTCCTGTCTCAATAGTTCCTCAGGAGCTCTGATGGTCAGTGCAGAAGAGGAAGGGTCCGGCTCATTCTGGGCCTTTCTGTTCTGCATTGTTGGTTTCACTGGAATGTCATCTTCAACTCTTCTGAAGGCAGACCAAAGAGGCCAGTTTGGGAGTCAGAGCAGATGTGAAATCCACTCACCCCCTTGGAACATGTAAGGTGTACAACTTTGATTTCCTCAGGGTTGAACTTCATTGTCCTGGAAAAGATGATTGGTGTTAGATGAACCTAGATGCTAGGATACTGAAGAAGCTGCACCTTTGTCTTCTCCAACCAAAAACTCAGAGTCAGGCTTATTCTTAACTAAAAAAAGAAATCAATTAAATATTTAATATAGAGTATATCCTAGTGTAGTGCAAATATCATGAACTGCAAATTAGAAAACCTGGATCCTAGAACTGGTATTGTGGCATAGCAGGATATGCTGCTACCCGAGATGCCAGCATACCAAATGGGCACTGTTAAAGTCATGGCTGTTCTACTTCTGATCCAGCTCCCTTCTAATGTGCTCAGGAAAGTATCAGAAGATGGCCCAAGTGCTTGGGCTCCTGCTACTCATGTGGGAAACCTGGAAGAAACTCCTGGCTTCAGCCTGGCCCAGCCCTGGCTGTTGTAGCCATTTGAGGAGTGAACTAGAGGATGGAAGAGCTCTCTCTCTGTCTTTCCCTCTCTCTCTATAATTCTGCCTTTCAAACAAATAAATAAATCTTAAAAAAAGATGAAAAAAAAAACCTGGATCATTAATTCTGCAATGATCATGTATCTTTTTAAAAATGTTTATTTATTTAATACATCATGTTTCCTTGACCTCGTTACTTAAACTGCCTCAGCTTCTATTTGCTCATCTCTCAAATGGGGATGAGGATACTGATTATGACTATTTTATGGGATCATTAGAAAGATGAAAATGAGACAATGGATAAAAAATTCATTTGATAAATTATAATGCATTATGTAAGGTGATATTATTAACTACAAAATAACATCCCAATGGTAATTATAATTCCTGGAAAGAATAGGTTTATATGTGAATGTTCTAATGATCTGAATCTATGCATTTTATTCATGCATCTATAAAAACAAATTAGCTTTTCAGTCATTTGATCATGGACATCTGCTGACTACTTTTACTTAATTGTTTAATTTTGAGGTTTACAAAAAAAGGTGAAAAGTACCAAGTTTCCATATATTTCCTCTCTCCTCCCATCCCTTTAATTCCCCCTAATAATAATATCTTGCATCAATGTGGTTAATTTATTACAACAGATAAGGCAATATTGAAATATTAACTAAAACCCATAGTTTATATGAGTGCTTACTTTTTGTGTTATACATTCTGTGCGTTTAGGTGGATGTGTAATGATGCATATTCACCATTACAGTATCATACAGCACAGTTTCATCACCCTGTAACTCTCCCCTCCACCTATTCATTTATCCCTTCTCTCTCTTTGAACCCCTGGCAACCACTGATCCTTTTACTGTCTTGTTAGTTTTGCCTTTTCCAGAATGTCACAAAGTTGGAATCATAGAGTATGCAGCCCTTGCAGATTAACTCATGTCACTTAAGCTCCTTCTGTGTCTTTTTGTTGTTTGATAGCTCACTTTTTTTATACCTGAGTAATATTCCATTGTGTAGATGCACCAGCTTGTGTATATATATATATATCTCCATTCCCATGTTGAAGGTCATTTTGGCTATTTCCATGACTTGGCAATTATGACTAAAGCTGTTATAAACATCTGTGTGCAAATTTTTGTGTATGTTTTCAACTCACTTTAGAAAATGCCAAGGGGCATGGTTACTGGATCATGTGGTAAGAATATGTTTAGTGGGCCAGTGCTGTGGCTCACTTGGTTAATCCTCTGCCTGTGGCACCGGCATCCCATATGGGCGCTGGGTTCTAGTCCCGGTTGCTCCTCTTCCAGTCCAGCTCTCTGCTGTGGCCCGGGAGGGCAGTGGAGGATGGCCCAAGTGCTTGGGCCCCTGCTCCTGCATGGGAGACCAGGAAGAAGCACCTGGCTCCTGGCTTCGGATTGGTGCAGCGCCGGCTGCGGCGGCCATTAGGGGAGTGAACCAACGGAAAGAAGACCTTTCTCTCTGTCTCTCTCTCTCTCACTGTCTATAACTCTACCTGTCAAATAAATTAAAAAAATAATATGTTTAGTTTTTTAAAATTTTATCTAAGGTATACAAATTTCATGTATACAGATTTAGGAACACAGTGACACTTCCCACTCTACCTTCCCTCCCACCCATGCTCCCACCCTTTTTCCTCTTCCTCCCTCTCCTATTCTCTTATTTTTAAAAAGATCTGTTTTATACCCATAAGCTTATCCTACTCTAAGAATATGTTTAGTTTTCAAAGAAACTGCCAAAGTTTCTTTCTTTTTTTTTTTTTTTTTTAAGATTTATTTATTTGCAAAGCAGAGTGAGAGCGTGAGAGACAGAGTGAGAGCAAGAGCCAGAGAGCAAGCTTCCATTCTTTGGTTCATTCTTCAAATGCCTGTGCCAGGAGCCAAGAACTTCATTCGGGTCCACACAGATGGCAGGGGCCTGAACACTTGGGCCATCTTCTGTGGCCTTCCTGGGAATATTAGCAGGAAGCTGGATCAGAAGCAGAGAAGCCAAGACTTGAACCAGTGCAATGATATGGGATGCTGGTGTTCCCAGCAGAGGCTTAACTGCTGTAGAACACCACCAGCCCCTGCCAAACTTTCTTTTACAGTGGCTGTGCCATTTTGCATTTCCACTAGCAATGAATGAAAGTTCCTGCTGTCCACATGCCACCATTTGTTGTTGTCAATGTTTTGAATTTTAGTCATTCTAGCAGGTGTATAGTGATATCTCATGGTTGTTTTAGCATGTAATTTCTTATTGACGTATGATATTTATCTTATTTTCATATGTTTACTCACATTTGTTTATCTTTTTTGGTGAAGTGTCTGTGCCCATCCTTAGCCCATTTTTTGATTGTGTTGTTTCCCTATTGTTGAGTTTTAGGCGTTCTGGGTATTTTTTGGATACCAGTCCTTCTTTTGATATGTGTTTTGCAAAGATTTTCTTCTGATCTGTGTCTTAACACTTGTTTACTTTTAATTATTTAATCTCAGTATCATGTTCTAGCTGTTTTTTAAGGACTAATAATCCAAGTTTAGAGTTGTTAAAACATTTGAAAAGCCATATCCCGCCATTCTTATTCACATTGACTCTTTCTGCATTTGTTGCATTTATACAATGGATCAAGTCATCAACCACACACGGGCTCAACCTCAAACCTCACGTTCTTAAGCGGGATCATCACTGCTATCATCTGAGAGTCGCCTGTGGCTTGTCCAAGTTGGCTGGGTTTGGCTGCACTGATTGGAGTGGAGGACATTTTTGCTGACTGGAGTCATGCTATCTTTGCCAGTTTGCTGGAATAGACACAGACACTGATTGGGTCATGCTGAAGACATTCCTGTCTTGTGAAGCAAGTCTGTTTGTATTTTAGGTTTGCCAGGACTAGTGAATTAAAACATTTGGACTCTCCACAACTTGCTGTTTATCAATGCCTCTGACAGGAGGAGGGTTCTCTTTTGCGCTTGCTTTTTCTAGAAACATGACAACATCCTGGCTGTTGAAGAGGCAAGGAAAGGAGAGAGGGGTAGTGGAGGGAGTAGATCAGGGAGGTCCCTGGGACGCTGGGGTTGAGGGCAGAGCAGGTAGCAGCGTGCTGCCCTGACAGCTGTCCCTGCTCCTCAGATTGTCAGCGGCTGCTATGCAGCAGGTGCAGCCTGGTCTCTCACTGAGACTTTACTCCACAAAAGCAACGACTGGCCAAGGCAGTGGCTGGCCCTGGATTACACAAGTGCAGACACTCAACTAAGTGAGGTAAGACAACAGGTGCGAAAAATGAACTAAATGCTCAGAGGACCAGCCACCTAACCAAAGCTCTATTACAGCTACAGGCGAGAGAAGGAATCAGCGGCCCGTCTCTCCAGGTGGTGTGATGAAAAGGCAAGTTGGTTTAGGAGAGTTGGTGGCTGTTGCTGTGTGGAACTCAAAATCCACCCAACCTTCCCACCATCCTCTCCAGGCAGACAGATGTTCTCAGATTCGTGGAGGGGAGGGGCTGTAATTCGCTGCGTTTATCGGTTCCATTTCCTGTAGCTGGAAATGCTATGAGAGCTCTCTCTACAAAGTCCTGGAGACAAATTTGCATCCCTGTGCTTCATTTCTTGCTGCAAGAAAGTGCTGGGAAATTTAGCCCAATATAGAGTACAGATTTCCATCCTTAGATGTTATGATCAAGTGATTTGGTGATTGATTGTACAATGTATAACGGTAAGACTTATCCTTTTAGCTGCAACCTTGAGGGATTTTTAATTGTTTGCTTTGTTCAATTTGAGACAATCTGTGCTATTTTCCAGGACCAGGTGTCTAACAAAACACTTGATTCTGAGTAGATGAGACTACACAGAAGTGTGGTGGAGTTAGGATTAAACAAGTCCTGAGTCAAGTAACAGCAATTTTATACTCTTCCTCTTTTCGTAAATGAAATGCTTCATGCTACTTCTCCTTTCTATCTTGGAATTCCCTGATGTGGATAGTGGAGTGTTTTGTAGTTCGTTCCTATTTGTTATATTAAATGAATGGGTCAAATGTGCTTGGGTGATGCACATTTACTCTTTTGTTTTTGTTTTTTGTTTTTTTCTTCCAAAGCCTGCTCTCTTTCCGTATATTGGGTAAGATCATTCCAAATGTGTGTATGTCTAAATATACATATATATATATATGCATTGACTTTGGCTCTATAAATAATTGTGAAAACAAAATTCAGTGTTCTGGACACTTATTTTTAGGTAGCAAAAAGTTATGGGAAAGAATCAGAAACCCTGCTGTGAGAAAATGTTCTGTTAATGTAGTTCCCAGAATCCCCCTAAGGATGGTTGATGAGGTTATTTATATTTTGCCATTTTAAGAGACATTTCCCTAAAATATTCAGGCTTTTTGGTTTACTGACTACATGAGAAGGAGAGTGGGCAGTTTAGGGGAAGCAGGACTAAAAATAGAAAAGTTAAATTTATGTATTTAAATAACAAAAATATCATGTATTTATAACAATATCTTTTCCTACTCCCTGTGGGCATCAGGTTATCGAATATTTTGGTTAAAATGTGTTTGTGTTAAATTCTATTAGAACTCAGAAGTATTCACGTATTTTTGCCCATCTTATCTGTTGTGTATTTTTCTTTTTCTCCATTTTAGTGTACCAATTAAATGATAATTTACTATATGGTGTCGAACATCAATTGAATGTTTTTAAGTTTTATTTTTTGCTTGTATTATGCTTTATTAAAACGTACACTCTTGGTTAGATATGTCTGATAGAGTTAATCAGATAACTTAAAAGTGCATAATATTCATAATATATAACTGTGTGATTTTTAAAATATTCTTTGGTATTCTTGAAATTATACTTATCCTTTTCCACTCCCAGATCAATATCTTTTTTTTGTCTTCCTAAATTAAATATAAAATACTTTATATGACCTTGAAGGGCCAGAATTGAACTGGTCAGCAGGAAGAGATACTGGAAAAGTGAGGCAGGTGGAGACTTTTGCCACATTTCATTCATTCTTGATATACATTTCTAAAGTAATTTTTCATGAGTCAGAAAAATTTAAATGGGACATGTGAATACTTTTGATGTAGGAGAAAGCAGTGCAGAACTAGGAATGTCTGAAATAAGAAGACAATGCTTCCTATTCTTCTTCTGTAATTTCTAAGGGTCTCTGAGTATTCAGAGGCAAAATGTTGGGTAAAGTGACCTTGGTTCTCTTTTGTCCTCACAGCTGGAAGACCCAGGGGAAGGCGAAGGCTCAGGTGCCCACATGATCAGCACAGCCAGGGTACCTGCGGATAAGCCAGTTCGCATCGCCTTTAGCCTCAATGACGCCTCAGGTACAACCTGCTTGGGAGAAAGTGCTGCCTCACTCTTGTCCCACCTTTTCACCCACTTTGCTATTGTACACCCTCCATGGAAAATGTAAAATTGCAGGTTTGAATGATCTGACGATAGAATGTGATATTTCATCATGCATTGTTGGAGTGCAGCTTCCAGAAATGCCTCTGGTGATAGTCCTCCCCGACCCCAACTTTGAATCCTTTGGTTGTTTTAGCTCATTTTTTCTTTTTTTTCTTTCACCATTTAAACTTTCTTTTAGAACAAAGCCGATAGAGCTATAATGATTTAACCAGATTAATATGTGTCATTGTTAAAACCACGCGAAGAAACATTTATCAAAAACTGACAGTTGGATAGATATACAACTGATAATATAGATAGATAATTGGATAGATAATATAAAAATATCACTGCCCCAGTTCTAGCAATATTTGCCCAAGCTGAAGTTCAAAATGCTGGTTTCTCACTAGTGTTTCCTCACTTCCGGCTAAATGAACGAATTTCATTAAGAGTGATGAATGGGACAGGTGAGGCGGAGCTTCTTGAAATAGTAAGGTCTGAGGTGAAGCTGCCATTCTTAGAGCCCTTCGTCATGGTTCTCCTCAGTGACCTCTTAACACACATATTGAATTGCACCACCTTTGAACAAGGGACCTCACGTGGTGGGAGGTCACAGCGCTGAGAGAAGGAAGACTTGGCTCTTATCCACTGGCATCACCATTGTTCTTATTTTAGTGTCCTCTATTAAAACCACACACTCAAACAACATTACCATTTAAATCTTGGGTCTTTGGAGGACTGATACACTGGCTCTTTCTTCTCTCAATGCCCACGTAGGAGTGATGCTTTTTAAAGAATGACTAAAAAGGGACAGCAAAGGCTCTGTGAAGTCTGATGTGATACAGTCAATGTAGGCTTGGAATGGTTTATCAGGTGATTATGTAGGTGATACATCTACCCCTGGGAGGGGGGGAGGAAGGTATGTATTTCTGAGTAGGAAGAGGTGCAACGTTGATTCTTCATGATCTCTTTGTCTAATGCTCTTCATATGATCTGCTGTTGTACTGTGTCCCTCCCTAGAGAGAGATCCCTCTAAAAGACAGCGATGGGGAGAAATCTTCTCAATGGGCAAATTTATCCACCCCACCATAGAAATGACAGCTGATGTTAATTGCATTCTCTTTCGTATTTGGCATTCAACTGTATTATTTCTGATCCTTAAGACAACAAAGTAGCAGAGGCATTAATATTCCTTATTTACAGGGACAGGGATTGAGGTCTAGAAACCACACCACTAGCACCGAATGGAGTTGTGGTCTAAGCTCAGATTCCTAGAACTGGGTTGCCATTATCCCCTGCTGCTTCTCTAAAAGGAGACAGAAAAGCCCCTCCTATTTTTATGTATTTCATAAGCACAAAACTTCAAATAGCAGTTATTACTGGAGTGGCCAGCTTTCAAGACAAACTCATGCAGCCTCCAAATCCAGAGGGAAAAATAATGTATTATTTCTGTTCTTTTGTTCATGTCCCCCATGAACAGAACCACTTTTGTTACAATCAACAACTTTACAACGAAACCCTTGTGTATAAAGCTTGTTTATCCCATGCAACCTTAGTATATCATAATTTTGAACCAAATAGATGTGCTGTTCCCTAGTCCATAATTTAACAGAATTTAATTTTGTACAGAAAAAGAGTTCTGGAGAGGTACATCTCAATCTTTGGGCTGCAGAAATAGACTCTTCCTTGAGGTACAAGATGTATAACTTGTTTTTAATTTTCCACCACCCTTTGAATTTTCTTTCTCCATGCATGTTTTGTTAACCAATTTACACTAATTTGTTCTAGTCTCTATTTTCTCTCTTGCAAATGTCTCAAGAATACACATTTTGGAGTTTATTATAACCCTTCAGAAGGGTTATAATTTATTTTAAGTAATTCCTATTCTCTAGTCCCACAAAAAATGCTTATGAAAATGGAAAAAAATCTGCCAGCATTAAATATTTTGATCTTATAATTAATGTGATTCCATATTTCTACAAAGGGTGCCTTACTAGGGTATGTGAGGCAGGAACTGTGAATCGGTGTTTTTCAATCTTGCCTGATTAAGATAATTATAGGAAAGAACCCATCGCAAACCTAAGTAAGCACCCCAATCTCATGTACCGTGATTCAGGAGGTCCAGTACTACTTTAAGAGGAACGAGAAGATCTTCTCCCCTATGGACATCACAAATGCTAGATTCCCTGGAATAGCCAGGGCCTAGGACTTTATATTTTTGCATGCACTCGAGGTTGTGAGTTTACAGAAAGATGCTTCACAGTGTGTCTGGGGACACCTCCTCTGAATTCTTGAATAATGAGTGTGTGGAGTGTCACACAGAGCAACATTTGCCACTGTGCAAGCTGTGCATACCTTTTGAATGCCACTGCAAGTGGTCTGTAGACCGCACATTTAGGTGGAAAACACCCTAGATTTTCATTGTAAGCTAAGTGAGGAAAATAAGGTGGATTTTTGGGGAGTAATTCCTTATTGTTGGTAATTAAGCAGAGTCCATGAGAAAAAGGAAATGTTGATATATTCATTTCTTTTTTTTTTTTTTTTGTTAAATCTATTTGTTTATTTGAAGGAGAGAGTTATACAGAGGAGGGCCAGAAAGAGAGAGGTCTTCCCTCCGACAGTTCACTCCCCAATTGGCCGCAATGGCCAGAACTGCGCCGATCCGAAGCCAGGAGCCAGGAGTTTCTTCCGGGTCTCCCATGTGGGTGCAGGGGCCCAAGGACTTAGGCCGTGTTCTACTGCTTTCTCAGGCCATAGCAGAGAGCTGGATCGGAAGTGGAGCAGTCGGGTCTTGAACCCAACACCCTTATGTGATGCCGCTGCTTCAGTCCAGGGCATTAACCTGCTGTGCCACAGTGCCAGCCCTGACATATTCATTTCTTATGAGCCTAATCTAGTGCTTATTGTCTCCAGTTGCTTTATGATTGTTTTTTGGTATATATTTCTGAGATGATTTAGTGTAGCAGTTAAGGTCATAAAGCTTTGAAATCAGAGTGGCATGGTTTCTAGAACCATCTCCATCATGAATGGTACATATGATCATGGGTAAGTCATTCAATCTTGAAATTCAGTTTTCCCTAAGATGTGTATAGTGTTAACTCACAGGTTTATTGCAGGAATGAAATGAAAGCATTTAGCAAAATTCTTGAATATAAATCAAGCACTCAGTGTGTTCCTGTAATTATGGTAATTAACATCAAGTATTAAGGCAAGTATAAACTACTGGGCATTCTCCTACCTGGTGTCAAAATAGGTTTATAGTCCAAGTGACCTGCTGTTTTTTAAGAACTAGTTATCCAGTTAGAGAAATGTGGGTGCCTGATCTTTACCCAATCCATGAGCTACCTTTATTTGGTTTCTCTATTTCTAACATTCTGGCATAGGTGGTACATGTCCTAAAGAGGGCTACAATATGGTACCTTCCATGGGATTTATGAGGCAAGATTTGGAGAAAAATCTGTTTCCCAGAGCAGTTGGCAACAGTTTTTTTTGTAACAGATGATTGTCAAATTGGGCTTGAAGGTAAACAGGGAATGGAAGACCAATGCAGCAAAGATGTCATTTCTGGATACAAAAAAAAAAAGGGTTGCATACCCTCTAGCCAGTTTTCTGCTTTATCCTTCTATACAGAAAGTATGAGCAAAACGTGAGACCCGGAAAGAATATGATGTGTTCAGATAATACTAAAACTCTAGTCAACTGGAGCAGAGGTCTGAACTGTGGGGTAGTAACTTGCAATTTACTGAGTCCTGCTTTGAGCTAGGCATTGTGCTGGAGACTTAATGTGGAATACTTGTTTAGGTAGCAGTAGACTAGAGTACCAAGCTAGTATTTAAAGTTCAGCAAAAGAGTGTGAATTGGGTCAGAAGCAATACAGTATCAATAGTCCTTGAGCAAAGGTACAGTAATATGATGGAAATTGTAACAATTTGGTAGAACAATCTGGAATGTGGAGAGATGAAAGAACAGAAGCAGCTTCTTATAGTGGTACAGAAGCAAACTGATGAGAATGGAATTGGATGACTGAATACAGAGTACATTTTGAAGAAAGGATTAAAAGAACTTAGTTGACATAACAGGAAGATGTAAGTTGTTCACTGACAACACAATGAGTCACACAACTTCAAATAGATCATGGTCCTTCTGGAGCTCAAATAAAGGAAGCAAGGTTTTGGAAAAAATCCCTTTAAAATATGATCATCATTGCATATCATCAGGTTCCTTCATTAAGTAATACTTAACTAATAATAATCCCTGGAAGCAGTAATGCATGTCTTTAATAAGTTGATGATATTATTAGTTTTATTTCCAAGCTGGGAATTTCAAAGAGTTAACTACCTAAACTGGGCCCTTCATGGAGTTAATCTTGCCAGTAAAAACTTTGCAGAAGAAAAATATGACTCTTGTCTCTTGGGTTACTGGAGAATCACTGGCCCTTCCCCAATTAAACAGAATTTCCAGTTGGATGGGCTTTAGGATTTCATGTTAATTACTTGAGAGTTTACCTTATTTTCTACTGAACTAAATTCTGGTGTCCTGTCTTGTAAATTTTGACTTTGGAGTTCTTTCTCTTTTAAAAATATTTTAGTTTTTATTTAGAAAGATTCAGAAATACTGGTGTCAGCTCAAGCTGGTAGCTTTTAACATTTAAAAAAATTCTTTCAAGCTATTTGAAGTTTTCATATCTGGGCACAATTTATGATGTTTAAGTTAAAAAATCTGGATTCCATCTCATGGGGTATCTTTTTAAATAATACCATTATTTTCCCCTGAAATATCAAGATGCTGGGTTAACACTGCAAATTCTCTAGAGTAGCTGAAATATCTACCTTTGAATCTAGCTTTTTAAAAATATTTTATTTAGTTATTTGAGAGGCAGAGCTATAGACAGAGAGAGGGAGTGACAAAGAGAAAGGTCTTCTATCTGCTTGTTCATTCCCCAAATGGCTGCAACAGCTGGAGCTGTGCCCATCCAAAGCCAGGAGCCAGGAGCTTCTTCTAGGTCTCCTACATGAGTGCAGGGGTCCAAGGACTTGGGCCATCTTCCACTGCTTTCGCAGGCCATAGCAGAGAGCTGGATCAGAAGAGGAGCAGCCGGGACATGGAATAGCACCCATATGGGATGTTGGTGCTGCAGCACTGGCCCCTCAATCTAGTTTAACAGTCTGGGTTTTTGTGTGTACACGTTTAAAACTGGCTCTCAGCAAAATCATGAGGTGTCTCTTGCCACTGTCCCCTTTCTTCTGCTTTGTCTAACTTTAGTATTGTTTCCTACCCCTCCTAAGGGCCAAAATATTTCTGGTACTCTCTGCTGTCCATGCTTTTAGTCCTCTTTCTCTAGAAAGATTAAAAAACATCACCCACATTAAATAAGAAGTGGATCTTGAGATTCATCTCTTTATCTCTCTCTGGTATTTTGTTGTTGTTGTTATTTTTGGTGCTTTGCATTTCCATATCCACAGGGGACTTAAGAGGAAGTTAAGGGATAAAATTGCCACTAGAATTTTAGATACAAGGCAACTCAGAAAGATGGTATTTAGAAGGAACAGGTGTTTAAGGCAGCCCTTTGAACTTTGTCAAGGCACTTCCGGTCCCAACTTGACCCTACACTTAAAGCTACTAAAGTGTGCATTGACGACACTCATCAGAAAATCCCTCAAGGGTAGGTGGGAGGGGATTGTCTTCTACATTTATATCCCTGATAAAGCAAAAATTTGAGAGCCATAGTAAAACTTAGTTATCAAACATTTACAAAATCAATAATATAATATCTATAAGCACTTACAATTTATTATTCTGCCATCAGATGTAAAATTTTTTGGGATACAACAGTATTTATCAGTTGCAATCTCTTGCTTAAAGGTTACCAAGGAAAGCCAGAGAGAAAGTGAATCTTTATCAAATACTGCGGTGCTTTTACTTGTCTTGCTTCATTCATTTTTTAAAAAGATTTATTTTACTTGTTTTGAAAGATAAAGTGACAGAAGAGGAAAGACAGAGAAAGCGAGAGTGAGAGCAAGAGCGAGAGCGAGAGAGAGAAAGAGAGAGATATCTTTCATCTGTTGGTTCGCTCCCTGAATGGTTGCAAAGGGGATCAGCACTGTGGCATAGTGGGTAAAGCCTCTGCTTGTAGTGCCAGCATCCCGTATGGGCACCAGTTGAATTCTGGCTGCTCCACTTCTGATCCAGCTTTACTATGGCCTGGCTCCTGGCTTTGGATTGGCACAGCTCCAGCCATTGCAGCCATCTGGGGAGTGAACCAGAGGATGGAAGACTCTTTCTTTCTCTCTGCCTCTGCCTCTATGTAATGCTGCCTTTCAAATAAACAAATAAATCTTTTTTAAAAAATGTTTGCAAATGCCATGGCTGCTCCAAGCTGAAACTGGGAGCCAGAAGCTCCACTCAGGTCTCCCACCAAGGTGGCAAGGGTCCAAGTCCTTGGTCCATCTGTCAGTGCTTTCCCAGGTGCAGTAGCAGGGAGCTGGATTGGAAGTAGAGCAACTGGGACTTGAACCAGCACTCATATGGGTTGCTGGCATCCCAGATGATGGGTTAATCCACTATGCCCCAATGCCAGTCCCTTGCCTCATTAATTTATTACTGGCCACAATCCCCTAGGAAAGTGTTACTATATTCATGTTAAGATATTTGGAAATGTTGGCCAAAGGATATTGAATAATTTGTTTCCAATAAAGGAGTTAATAAGTAGTAGCAAAGTTTCAAAGCCAGGTCCTTTGTGCTTTTTTTACTTCATAAACCAATTAGAGGTAGGGCCTATATAATAAAAAAGCTGAGGGGCCGGCGCCATGGCTCACTTGGTTAACGGCACCGGCATCCCATATGGGCGCCGGGATCTAGTCCTGGCTGCTCCTCTTCCAGTCCAGCTCTCTGCTGTGGCCCAGGAAGGCAGTGGAGGATGGCCCAAGTGCTTGGGCCTCGGCACCTGCATGGGAGACCAGGAAGA
Organism: Oryctolagus cuniculus; assembly: GCF_051225735.1. Classification (NCBI taxonomy): domain Eukaryota; kingdom Metazoa; phylum Chordata; class Mammalia; order Lagomorpha; family Leporidae; genus Oryctolagus; species Oryctolagus cuniculus. Next base: position 16,511,764 of record NC_142870.1, on the reverse strand, counting down.
AGCACCTGGCTCCTGGCTTTGGATCAGCGCAGAGCCAGCTGTGGTGGCCAGCTGGGGAGTGAATCAATGCAAAGGAGACTTTTCTCTCTGTCTCTCTCTCTCACTGTCTATAACTCTACCAGTCAAATAAATAAATTAAAAAAAAAAAGAAAAAAAAAAGCTGAAAGGTTCCCCACAACAAATAGCTTCTCTGTGGTCACAGAGCTAATAGAGGAAGGTGACTTCTGCTCTGCTGTTGTTGGAAAGAAGATAAAAGAGGGAAACTTGACTTGGTGATGTTCTGAGGAATAAACACACAATTATCTTTTAGTATGCATGAGGGATGGAGTCCAGAACCTGCTGCAGATACCAAAATCCATAGATGCTCAAGACCCTGATATAAAATGATGTAATATTTTCTATAACCTTCTATATACTTTAAATAATCTCTAGATTACTTATAATACCTAATACAATGTGAATACTATATAAATAGTTGCCCTACTCTAAGGGAATAATAAAAAAATCTGCTTATGTTCAATACAGACTATATTTTAAAAAATATTTTCCATCTGTGGTTGCTTGAATCCATGGACAGAGAATTGAAGAATATGGAGGGCTGGCCTTACTTCCAACAGTTCTTCTTAAAGTAGACTTTTTTTTTGGGGGGGACAGTAAATATGCTGTAAAATAATTAAGTATAAATACTCTGACAAAAGGATAAATCAACAAAAGTCACAAGATTATAGGCACAGTAAGGGGGGGTATACGAGTGTTTCTAAGGATTATAAAATCTGTCCTTAATTAATCAGACATCTCTGCAGAGAAGCATTATTCAGCCTAGTGAGACATGATCGTGCTTGCCCAATACTTTTAGGTACAGGTTAAGGTCATATGGTGTTTTACAAATTTTACAATTGACAACCTGCTAAGTGCCACTCCAAATCTCTATCCATATCCATGTTCACATCATATCAATGTTTATAGCATACTTTTAACTTTATGGGTTCTGAAAATACAATGTATGTTTAAAAATTCACATCTTTAATGAGCAGTAAACAAAATTTTAAAAATCATTTGATGTGATTCAAAACACTGTGATGCCTAACAATAGCCTAGTTTCTAGGAATTTACAAAAATTTTATGTGTGTATCATATAGAGGTACCAGAAGGGCATGGTAGTTGTTTTTGAATAATCCTCACTAGCTAAATAAAAAGTTGGATGCTCTAATGTGTGATTCCCCATATTTGGGCGAAAATTTTCACTTGTCCATGAGATACAAGCCTGGGAGTGTGTGACCCAGAAACTGAAGTGAAGCAGAGTGGCATGGTGGAAATAGCGCTGGGCTGGGAGATGCTCCTGTGGCCTCTGACCTTCAGACTTGGTGCCTTCTTTCTCAGAGCTCATATCCTTAACTTTACTCCCAGGAACCTCAATCAGCTGTTAGCTCCTTTTAGATCCAGCACTCCTTGAGTGCATAGTGCATTGCTAAGTAACAGTGAGGATTTGGCTTATAGATCCAGTGTGTCCCATTTATCCAGTTCACGGAGAAGGAGAAGACAGTTTAAGGAAATCTGCGAGCAGAATAATCATGAAAGCAACCAAACAGCTGCTCAAATAGATGCTCAGGTGAGCCCATCATAAAATTTCTGTGGTGTGTCACAACAGTTAAGATACCAATAAGAAAGCTCTATCTTAAGGATCATCGTCTTGGTGACAGTGAATTTGTCAAACAGGCACTGAACATCTGTTTAGGTATTTTCTTTATATTTCATCCTTGAAAAGATTCCTTAGGATACATTTTGTTCGGTTCATTAATGGTCCACAGTGCCATTTCAAAAAAGGAAGCTTTCAAATTACTTCCTTAATGCACTAAAAATATAAAGTGTGTTGCCAATGTAGCATAGAGTCAAAGTCCTTCTATTGAACATAATAACCATTCAATAAGTATAATTTAAATAAATTTTAATTAAAGTATCCTTGCACTCTAATTTTGTATGATTATAAACATAGCTAACAACAGTTTTTCTTTTTTTTTTTTGTTTAAAAAAAGAGCTAAATTTGCAAGGGGGTCTCTTGTGTAGCTACTGTACAAACAATATACTTTATGCTTTTGGAATTGTCAAGGCAAACTTAACTGCTCTCAGGAACTCCGATCCAGTATCACTGTCAAAATGTTTTACAACGATTCGGCCAAATGTTTGTGGAACAGCTGTGCTACTAGTCTGCCTGAGTCATTTTCCTTCTTCCCTTTTGGCCCAATCCTGTGATTCATCATTCTGCTTTTAGAATATTTGTCTATTTTTAAAACCAGTCAAAGAAGGCAGCCACTATTTGAAAGTAAACACACCACACATCAGCTTGGGGCAGCTTTGTAAGCAGCTTTGCAAGCCTGAAATGTCTGACCGGCAGGGATGCCAGCTAAACCAGATGGCAGCGGGAAGTGAAGCAGAGGACTGGCTTCCAGGCTTGGTGTTCTCCTTACATCTGTCTTTGGTTTTCTTGTTTCCGCTGCTGTTTCCTGCTTGGGCTAATCCCACTTGATCCATTCTTGAACAAAAGTCTTTCTTTCATTTTGGTGATCTCTCTGAAACATCCATTATATGTTTATTTTCATGCCAATCAATTAGACTTTTATTTCAACTCAGGGAGTTCAATACTTCATGCATATGCAAAATTATCACTATGGTCACAGACATGTGCTTTGACCTGGTGCGACTGCTAATAATGTTGTATTTTCTATAAGGAAATCATCATGCCAGGTCATACCAACTATTGGATTTTTAAAAAATGGCTATATTAATTGTACGCATTTAGAAGACATTGTGATAATTCAATACATGTATTCAATGCATAGAGATCAAATCAGGTTAGTTAGCATTTCTATCTCCTTACACACTAAAAACATTTTTCATTGACACTTAATAATTATACATATTTATGGAATACAGTGTGATATTTCAATAAATGTAGGTATTTGCTATTTACATTACTACATTAAAACAAATGGAGAATGTCTTCTTCTTTTTTATAATTAAGCAGGAAGGAGTGTGACTTCAGAGGGGCAAAGTGGATAAAGTCTCAGGAAGCTTTGCATTCCACTCCTGGCTGTCTTCCAGAATTCTAGGCTGCCCTGTGTGTTCGTACCCTTGACAGGATAGGACTTTCCTCCCAACAAGTACCTGCTCTTGTGAGGGCACTTGATTATTAAGTTTGGGATGCCCAAGTGAAATATGTTCCCATCACCTGTGCCAACTTTTTCTGGCTTTGACCCAACAAGCTAAAATAATCATGATGTCTAGGTGATTGAAATTATACTGAAGCAAACATAAGTGCACCTAGGCCCCAAATCAGTTTTACAAAGTATAAATTTTATAATGAAGCCTACCTCTAAAGGGTTGGTATCCACAAGTGGATATTTCTGCCTTTATTCAACTATTAATATAATACAATAAATTAAAAAAGCTATAGTAGTTGGCAGAATTTGTCACTTCTAGTCTTTGCAGGAAGAGAACATTTGAAGGACCTGGGGTTGCATCTCCTTATACTCTCAAGATTCTCTTCCTGCCTGCAGGAAAGGTCTTGGGAAAAAAATTAAGTTTCTAATTGCTCTGTGAAGCTAAAGTTAGAAAGTGTTAGTGAACCCTGGACATCCATTATCTGGCACAGGTGCACATACAAAATGGATTCATATTTGCTGATGCATTGCATTATTTTAAGCTACTTTTAAGTAGCAATGTTATACTACACTTGGCTAGCATATAACAAAGGCTATTAAGTGATGTGATCCTTGAGGTGTCTGGCTGAGGTTAAAACCATCCTTGTTTGAATCTTTCTGATGATTATTCTTGGTGCTTTCAAAGAAACACAACCTCTGAGAGTCCAGGAGTGTGTTGGGTACTACATTTTCTTCTGGATGGTGCTCTCCATTAATAGAGAAGATAGTCATTCCTCTGTGTCTGTAGGTTTTATACCTGAGGATTCAACCAATGGCAGACTGAAAATATTTTGGGGGAAAAATGTAACAGTGTTGAGTGTGTGGACTTGTTTTTTCTTGTCATTATTTCCTAAACAATAGAGTACAGCTACTTTTTATATAGCACTTACATTGTATTGAGTATTATACAGAATCTAGAAATGATTCAAAGTGTATGGAAGATGTGCATATGTTGTATGCAAGCACACATCATTTTACAGAATCAGCTTGAGCATCTGTGGATCTTGGTACCTGCAGGACTCCTGGAACCAATTCACCACGGATATCGAAGGGCCAGTGTGGTTATTTCTGCAACAGGTGTGGCCTGGATTGCTTTTTCTTGTTCAAAAAGGACATCGATCAGTTTTTATCAATAAATTTGACTATGATGGTGCAAATATAAAAAACATTATCTTTCCTTGCTTTATTATAATTGAAAATAGCTTTGATTTTAGTTTGTGTTCTGTCTTATTCCCATCATCCTGGGTACTGGCATAGGGATTGGCAATGGCAATTGATCCCTCTAAGCCAGACTGCCTGGAGAGGGAGGAGGCTCTGCTCCTGAAGAGACTGTCTGGGAGCAGCAGGATGTCCTTGGAGGGGTTTGGGGATGATCTGGATATTTCAGGCCATATTTCTGCCAGGTTTCCTTGGTGCTTCTGAGAACTGCATCTTTTGATCCAACAACAGCTGCTGACCTCCCATTGGCTACTGAAGGACTGGCTCAGGAGACCTTTTCAGTAGCTGGGGTGAGGATGTCAGGGCTCTGGGACTCAGTCACTCCCTCCACAAAGCTGGGGATTCTGCTTTAGGTTGGGAGTGATGTCTGGAGCTTGGGAAGAAATGTCCTGGTTAGGTTTCTGCCTGTTAGTCCTTGGAACCCAGAGTGAGTTCCTGGTAAACTGCCTGTGAGTGGTGGTTTGTGGTTAAGAGCAGAGGGTAAAACCATCACAGCTTGTGACACTTGGAGCCATTCACAGAACTAATGCTTCTGTTTTTCACTAACAGGTTCATCTCTCCCTCTGAGGTTCAGGCTGCCTCATTAGCACCTTGTTAAAGAATTTTCCTGTGTATCATATTTTTGCTTTTGGCTAATGTGAGAGTATTAAAGACAAGCCATCCTTCTTAATTGGAGAGCTACCAGGCTGGACATTTGAGAATTTTGATTGCAAATTTTTGTTCAGACTTACTGAGCTCTCCATACTTTGGTGTGTACAGAAAGGGAGGAAAATTGTCTACATTCTGTCTTCTCCCATAACTAAGCAATTCATACTGATGGTCTGCCTATGTGTGTCCAAGGAGGTTTCCTGGAATGGGGACTCTTTTGAGAGAAAGGGTTCCATCACGAAGAATCACTTTATCTTTGTGTTTAGATGATACACCTCCTGAAGACTCCATTCCTCTGGTCTTTCCAGAATTAGAACAACAACTACAGGTAAGAATTTTTCCATAATCTCTCTTCTTCCCTCCTCAGTGTCACAAAGTGGAATGAGCTGGTCTAACTGGGAAAGACTGATTTGGAGACAGAGTAGGGGGTTTAAGTCATCAGGTGTACTGCTCTACAATTCCAAAGTGAGGCTGAAGCCTTTGTGGAGTACCCCAGGTTGTTTAGCTATGACACAAGAACATCAAGAGCTTATTCAAGGGGTCTTCAAAGAGTTCATGGAAACTGTGTGTTATGAAATAAACCATGCATGGATTTCAAAATTATGTGCACTAAAGAAAACTCATCTTTTTATTCCATTTCCATGAACTTTTTGAAGCTCCTCATAGTATAAACTAATTCCTATATTTTTAAAAATTTAATTAATTGAGAGACAGGGAGATGGACACACACACACACACACACACACTTAGAGACACACACACACAGACAGAGAGAGCTCTCATTCATTGATTCACTCCCCAAATGCCTACAAAATCCAGAACTGGACTGAAGCCCAAGTTTGGAGCTGGGAACTCAATCTGGGTCTCCCACATGGGTGGCCAGTACCAAATGCTTTGTATTGGTGGGAAGCTGGAGTCAAGAGCTGGAGCTGGGAGTTGAACCCAGGTGCTTCAATAGATATATGCAGGAGTTCTAACCAGCATCTTAACCCCTGGGCCAAAGGCTTGTCCTAGCTTTTATTTGTAAGAAAGTCTGGAACGTGGCATTAGGAATGGCCTCTGCTCTCCTTTGCTGTGGATGTCTCCATAGCATTGAAACTTTGGCTCTGTTTTGGGTTAGTGATTTAGTGATAAACTCTGCAGAGAAAATGTTTCATGTTGGCCAAAGCTTTGGATAATCTCCAGTCCTCTATCCTCTGTCCCTTCTCCACTTCTGTGACAACTTTTAATGGAATATAAATATGGTTAACTTTCTGAAAATTGTCTGGTTGACCCATGAGAAATGTATTTTGTGTACATAGTTTTGGATGATTTATCAAAAGATATCCCATTAAATGTACCAGAATTGTTTGAAAGGTGCTAATTTAAGATATTTTAATTTTCTTTAGATGATGCATGGTGATTTAAGGTAAATTTAGCTTTTATAAGAGCTTTTGCTTACAATTGCTGGATGTTGGCCTTGAGTTCCCCATTTGCTTGAGCACTTCACTTTGCAGGCACATTTAGACAAGTCTAATAGGCAAGTCTAATCCTACATACAGATGTTTTTCTTTGTCACTACTTTCTTTCCCTAAATAATGATTTTGAAAGTATTTAGGATGAGTCTGCAACATCCAGTTCCCAGCAAGTTCTGAAATTCCTTAGTATGAGTTGAGTATCCTTTATTCAAAATGCTTAGAGCCAGCAGTGTTTCAGACTGTGTATTTTCCCCAAAATTTTGGGATATTTTCATATACATAGACATATCTTGGTGGTGGGATTCAACTCTAAACATGAAAGTCATTTATGTTTCATGTACACCTTATACACATGACCTGAAGGTAATTTTAGGCAATATTTTTAGTCTGCCCACAGTATGACTACAGCCTGTTCCTAAAGGTCAGGTGTGGAACTTTCCCTTTGTGGCATTCTATTGGTGATGAAAAAAGTTTCAGATTTTAGAGCAGTCCAGATTTTGGATTAGGGCTCTTCCTTTTGTACTTCATACCCAGTAGTTTTTCCCATTTGTGGGTGTGCCTGGTGTCCTTTGAGTTTAAGGCTCTTATTCCTAGTCAGTCCTTAGCAGAAGGAGGAAGGGCCAAGAACAATCCCTTGTTGCAACCCGAGATGGTGTTCCCTTTCCTTTGCTTCTGTTCTTATCTCAGTGCCCAGGATACGGAACTAAAAGCCTGGGAGCAACCAGGTCAGTTTGGAGGAACTGGTGCCCCACTACTGGGATGGCCTCTAAAAGCCAACATGGCATCACTCGCGTGTGCCCTTGCTTGTTGTAGGAACCTTGCGCTCACTCTACAGCAGCCCTGGGCAGCATCCCTCCAACAGGAAGCTGGCTTCACAGAGAAGTACCAGTTATGCAGGTGTTACTGAAGATTGACTCGGAGAAGTTAAGTAATATTGATCGCCACCTAGCTGTCAAAGGCAGCCCTGTCGACCCTTAAAGCTTCTCCAACTATCAGTCATCTCTCTTCTGCCTACCTTGCAGGGTCTTCAACCTTGCTCTGCTGGTTCCTGACATCTAACCAGACTTCTTCTCCTCTTTCCTCCTCCTACCAATAACTCTTCTTTTCAGATTGGAGAACCATTCGGCTACTCTCTGCTTTTCCTTCTAATGGCTCATGCAACATAAAATGTTCTTTGCTTAGGTTCTGTCTTCATAGAATAGTTTTCTATGGGCTATCAGTGGTGTAGTTTGGATTATAAAGTATAACTATTTTTCCTCTGATAATACATTTTCCCCTTTATCTTACTGTTACCTCAAAGTCATGTTATTATAGAAATTAGATGGAAATAAGGAATAAGCATGAATTGAAAATGTAAAACCATATTCAGGTTCCTGTTCCCTCATCAAATGATAAATCATTAATTCTGCTTTTTTATACAAGAAAAAAGATGTTTCCCTTTGGGAACTTTAAAGGTCTTCCCTGCTTTGTGGATCATTCTCCTTAAGATTCATAGCACCTCTGGCAATTATCCAGATAATATTTCTGTTAAAGCACTGCTAGTTCTATTTAAATTTTATAGCTTTAACTCCACTTGACATACATTAGAAATTAAGTCTCTTTAATTATTTTACTCCAGTGAGACTATTTCATCTTCATTGATCTTTAATGAGTTATGCAGTTTACAGGGTGGTATTTGGCTCAGATGTTTAATTTTTTCCCCAGTAAAATACAGTATTGCTTTATCTCTCCACAAACAGAGAGCATATCTCCAGAATTTCAATAAAAGCATTTCAATAAGTGCTTGTCGAGGGTGAGGGATATGATTGAGTTTGCTACGAACATTTACCAGTTGTTGAGATATTTGGTTCAGGTTGCCTCTATCTAGAGCTAGTGCCTGTTACCTTTATTCTACATAGCAGGCATGAGTAACTAAAAAGCGAGTCAGCAAGGATTGAAAGGGGGGAAGTTTACCACAGAAAATGCCATTTCAAAGTAGAGTCTTGATTCCATGCTTAGCATAAGCATATACATTTAAGCCACTCTGCAGCAGGAAATCTCCATGTTGAATGCAATAAAATTGCTTTATATACCAAAGGAACAATCCATTACATGGAGCAGACCTTCTTTATAGCTAGTCTCATGTGCTTTCATCACATAGTAATGACTCTTGCAATGCTGCCGATTCTCATAATCCATTGTGGATGAATAAAAATTAGGTTATAAAGACACATGAAGTGCCTTCTGGTTGTCACTATTTTCTTGAGAATGAACTGATTCTTGATTACCTCCAGCAGAGCCTTAAAATCTTGCCTAGTGAGAAATAGATGATGCTAGGTGATTATAGCCAGCCCCACTCTCTGCAAATCTTGGATTTAAATCCCAACAACTCATATTCAGGGCCTGTTAGGCAAGAAATGTTTCCCTACATATGATCTCATTTGATCATTGAAATAATTTTGTAAGCTAATTATTATATTTCCACTGTACAGATGATAAAGTTGAGGTTAAATTTGGGTCCAAATAGATTTACTACCTCCCTCTTTGTTGTGAATTTATGGGCCACTTAAATTAATTTGATAGGGAGAGATTTTTGTTTGTTTCTGATTTGCAAGGTTGCCATAATGTAATACTGAATAGCCTGTAAAACATGTTCTGAATTTGTCATATCTATTACACATTCTTTGGTACTTTTTAAAATACAGTTATAAAATATCTATTTGTTAGATACTCTATCACCAATGTGACCCCCAAGATTTTTCTGTTGCTTTGCCAAGAATGTGGACATGTTTGAGCATGTAATTCATGGTGCTTCTATTTTCATGGAAGCCTAAAAAAGCCTCCTGCAAGAATAGCAGTGACAAACATTTCTCTTGATGTCTCTATTAATGAAAAATGTTGGGCAAGAGACTTCAGGGTAAGGTAGGTGATAAATTGAACATCCCTTCATGATGTTCATTTGTGGGCCTTGGAACTCAGCCCAGGGGCAGGTGGAAGGTTGATTCTATTTTGTTCAGATTCTTTTCTTGGGACTGGGCTTCTAAGTTCCCCATAGTCTTCAGCGAAAGTATTTGGGTACAGATAGGTTAGACCATGCAGGTAGAGTAAAGGAGGTCCCATTCTATGTCTACTTCCATTAACAAATGAAAAATCATTACTTTAGGTTTCAATTTACTTCTATTTGAGTAAGAGGTAAGGACATTCTGTCTCCCACTCTCCTTCCTTCCCTCTCTCTCTCTCTCCTTCTCCCTCTCCCCCTCCACTTTCCCCTCTTCCTCTCTCTCCTTCTCCCTTTCCATTTCCCCCTACCTCCTGAATGATGATAGAATCCCTTAAAGGTCCCAGGGTTTGGGTCAATACCAAGCCTGTCTTATAGCTTAACCATATTCTTTGGTTTTAGGAACTGTGGTTTGAGCTATACATGATCTAAATCTATACTATAATGTGGTCTCTTTTTTTAAGATTTATTTATTTGAAAGGCAGAGTTACAGAGAGGCAGGGAGAGAGAGAGAGAGAGAGAGAGAGGTCAGTCTTCCATCCACTGGTTGACTCTCCATACAGCTGCAACGGCCAGAGCTGTGCCAGTCTGAAGCCAGGAGTCAAGAGCTTCTTCCGGGTCTCCCACGCAGCTGCAGGGGCCCAGGGACTTGGGTCATCTTCTACTGCATTCCCAGACCATAGCAGTGAGCTGGATCAGAAGTGGAGCAGCCGGGACTCAAACCTCTGCCCATATGGGATGCTGGCACTACAGGCGGTGGCTTTACCTGCTATGCCACAATGCCGGCCCCAGTGTGGTTTTACTGTGTTGGAATAGGGAATATGTTTTTATAATCAGGTATAGAACATAATGACAAGCAGATGTAATTTATGTCCTAGATGGAATTACAGTGATGGAACCATGGGCATTGGCATTGGATTAGTCTAGATTTGGCTCCACATCTACAATTTTATGATTTCTGGCATGCTATTTGCTGTCTCTAACTCTCATTTTTCTCAACCACAAAGTGATGATAACTGTATCTGTCTCATTGTTACTGTAGGAATTAAATGTGGCACTGAGTAGATCTAGCACAGTCCTTAGCAAAATAATTACTCAATTGATGTAACTCCCTCCCCTAGCGAAACTGTTGATTAAATGAAATATTTAAGAACAAGTAAGTAATTTATCTTTGCATATGTAAGTTGAAATAAAAGAAGCATCCCTTCTTTTCATCAAGCCAAGTTACCTGGAAAATAGTGTGATTTTTTTAAGCCAAATTGAGCAATAGCGTCAATTTCTCTTAAAGTCCTCCCATATAATCTGACAGTGACAGGTGTCTCTGTGGTACACACTGATCTTGCATTTTCTCAGACAGAGTCTGATAAGTCCAGAAACTGATGTCACCGCCACAAATAAACAATTTCGTCGCTTCAGTTATGTACTGCAATATCTGGTTATCTGAGCAACTTCTCCAGAAATTTCTTTTAGATCTTGCATCAACATACCCGTTGATATCTGAGACATGATAATGGCAGAAAATGAAGGAGTCTCAACAGTCCAGCTTTCTACCACAATAATCTTTAACACCCAACTGGATGAAATGCAATTAGGCAGCAGTCTCACAGAAGGCATTGGAAATGGCTCACATTTTCTCTCTCATAGATGTGTTGAAAAGGATCTTATTGCTTTCTGGCTGCTTGAGACCATTCAGAAAACATATATAGCTACCCTGGAGTACTACACTAGTACGTTTATTTGTTTATTTATTTGAGAAGCTCAGTGGTTACCATGGTAATCCTTATTTGAAAAGTTGGGGATGCTTGGGTTATCTTACTCTTTTATACAAGAATAATACAAAAGTTATGAAAAATGGAATTAAAAAAGGTAAGTTTATTTTGGCATAAAAGTTTTTGAGTCCATGGAGTTTTTTCATGATGTGCATTTTTCCTGAACATTTTGAAGTATTCTTGTATCATTAATGTCAAAGAGAAATGACTTAGCTTAATGTAATATAGTGCATAAGTTATGCAGTATGATTATTAGGGCTTACTTGGATCATAATGTGGTATTATGAATTTGACAGATTAAAAAATAGCTTAGAAATTTTTACCATTCTAAGATAATAGTTTTTAAATATTAGAATTAGCCTAGCCAGTTTTTCTCCTTGGGTGTCACATATCTGTGGATATTGAGGCATTAAAATACAACATAAATTTAAAACAAACACATGCTTTTCCTCCAAAACAGGTAACATTGAGAATCAAGGAATAAATCTGAAGTCTGCTCAGTAGCATGTTTAGTTTCCTAAATATATCCTCTGTGTGGGAAGCTGGGATAGGAAAGTTAAAGTCTTACATTTTTGCAGTAGATGAGGCTGGTAGTATTTGAAGAAACCAAGTAGAAAACGGAAACACTTAATCCGGCTTTGCCCCTTGCTGAGGGATGCTTGGCTGGAGCCTTTCCCACAGGGCCCTTTCCAGGGGATGGAATCCACTTTGGGAGGAGCTTGCTATGAACGGATGGCTCGGGCAAGAGCCCGGATGGTGTGGTGTAGTTCAAGCCTGCATTCTTGGAACGGGACCCTGCGGTTTCTCTCTTACTTCATCTTGTTAAATCTGTCCGACGATTGGGGTGGATACCAGAGATAGTAGCAGCTTCTTTGCACTGCCCTGTAATTTAAAGCCTCTGCAAACTGCATCGCCAGGCACAGTGGGAGGAGGAGGAATGGAGGAAAGGGGGTGAGGAGGAGGGGCTCCCTCCTGGGTTCTGACCTCATCCAAACACTAGTCAACTTGAAAAAAATGTGCTTCAAAGTTGATTTGAGGCACTGTTAGAATGTCTTCAGTTTTGTTCCTTAGAACTTACTATGTTGTGTGATAGACTAGACACCCTTGCATTGAGCAGGTCTGAAATTTTCAGTGCTCACACAAGAATTGAGCTGTAGGTTGAGAGTGCTTCAAAAAGTTCATGGAAAAATGGAATTTAAAGATAAATTTATTTTGGTGCGAAAAATTTTGAAATCCATGCATAGTTTTTTTTTTCTTAATTCATCTTCTCCACAAACTTTTTGAAGTATCTATGGACATTAAGAATACCTTTACCTTTTCACAAATTGAATCAACTCTCTTTGGTTTTCTTTTATTTGGAATGCAATATTCCTTAAAGCAAGAGTGTAGCATAAATATTTTCAAAGTGTTGGACAATGTAGTGTAATTATGGATGAAACTTGCAAGGAAATCATCTCTTGATATGAAAAGAAATTAGCTATTGACAAAAAGAGTTTATTTATTGATTACTCATTCCCTACATGGAATTATAACAACAGAAATCTGACAATAGTCAAAATCAAGCAATGCAAATTGAAATAGGATACTTTTATTACACAAAGTCAATCGATGTTTTTTATCTGGACATTGCAGGTAGGCATTCTTTTAAGCATTTTTAGTGTTTCTTTTAAAAAAAACATTTTATTTATTTGAAAGAGTAACAGAGAGAGAAAGAGAGAGAGTGAGCATGCATAAAACAAAGAGGGGGGTGAGCCCTGTGGCATAGTAGGTTAAGCACCCACCTGCAGTGCTGGTATCCCATGTGGGCTCCAGTTTATGTCCTGGCTGCTCCTCTTCCAATCCAGCTCTCTGCTAATGGCCTGGGAAAACAGCAGAGGGTGGCCTGATTGCTTTGGCCCCTGCACCCATGTGGGACCTAGAGGAGGCTCCTAGCTCCTGGCTTCAGATCAGCCTAGCTCTGGCCTTCGCAGCCATTTAGGGAGTGAACCAGTGGACGGAAGACCTTTCTCTTGGTCTCTCCCTCCCTCTGCTTAAAATTCTGCCTCTCAAAGAAATAAATCTTTAAAAAAAAGAGAGATTGAAAGAGAGAGTGAGTGAGCGAGAAAGAGATCTTCTATCTGCTGGTTCACTTCCCAAGTGGCCACAAGGGCCAGGGCTGGGCCAGGCTGAAGCTCGTGGGCCAGATCTCCTGCACAGGCGACAGGGACCCTATTACTTGAGCTATCTTCTGCTGCCTTCCCAGGCTCATTAGAAAGGAGCTGATTCAGAAACAGAGCAGCTGTGACTGAAACCTCTGCTCTGATATGTGATACTGGTGTCACGAGTGGTGGTTTAATCATCAGCGTGTGTTACAGTCTCTCAAACCCATGTATGGCAAATTAATTCTTGAGTAACAGTGTTTTAGATGTCACATAATTTAAGTCTACTAGTACTTCCATTTGTAAAACATAAACATGATTTTTTAAAAAAGATTTATTTATTTGAAAGGCAGAGTTACAGAGAGGCAGAGGCAAAGAGAGAGAGCTCTTTCATCTGCTGGTTCACTCCCCAAATGGCCGCTACAGAAGGAGCTGGGCTGATCCGAAGCCAGGAGCCAGGAGCTTCTTCCAGTTCTCCCACGAGGGTGCAGGGGCCCAAGGACTTGGGCCATCTTCCACTGCAATCCTAGGCCATAGCAGAGAGCTGGATTGGAAGAGGAGCAGCTGGGACCTGAACTGACAGCCTTATGGGATGCTGGCACTGCAGGAAGAGGCTTTACCCGCTATGCCACAGAACTGGACCTTTGGAAACCTGATTCTTGTGTTTAAGTTTTAAGAATCTAGTTCCTCAGGCAGAAACTTTTATTCAATGAATGCTGATGGTCATCCACTGTCTTATTTTGAAAGGTTGAAGAAGGTAAGAGAGAATCACTCTCAGTGAGGACCTTATAATACCTTTACCCATGCACACATTATATCATAAAACAATGAAGATATTCTACATAGAATAATGCATACAATTCTATAGTTCTACTTTTTATAGTAGGTGCACTCAAAACTTTCATTCACCAGAATTCTTATTGTGCTGAGAAACATGTATATTCAAGCAAATTCTTTATCAATTTTCTGAACTAAGATAAGTGTCTGATGTCAATGATTGTCTAAGGCGTGCTCTTAGGATGATTTTGCAACTTACCCGTAATAATTTCAAGATTTCTCATAATAAATAGGTACCAATTAGAAAAGAACAAGGCAGGAGTGCATATTTAGCCTGGTAGTTAAGTCACTGGTTAGGATGCCTACATCCAAAGATTCAAGAAGGAGCCTGTTGATTATGATTGTAAGTTATAAGTGAATCCTATTGGTTTGTCCAGTGATAATTGGAATTTGCAACAAATGGCATAGGGATAATAAAGATATGAGAAATTTGAAATTCTCTGGTGAGAAATTTGGGAAAGAGAAATGTTGGGTAAAAATGGAATGAGCCTTAGATAGGGATCCTTTAATAGTGATGCTTGAAAGATAGACTAGGGCTACAGAAAGTCCTAATGAAATTATTGTAATTATTGTTATTTGAATTAACTTTTTTTTATTGTGGTAAGAGGAATGCAAGATAAAATTTACCATCTTAACCGTTCCTAAGTGTACAGTTGCATAGTTGTTGTGCAACAATCTCTAGAACTTTATCATCTTGCAAAACTGAAACTCTATACCCATTAAACAGCAACTCCCCACTCCCCCTCCCTCTGGCCTCTGGCAACTGATGAGATAATTTTACAATGTTATGGTGGGTTGTGCAATATAACTTCCATCCTTACTTTAAAAAAGGGAAATCTATGTTGCTGTTTCATGTTTTCATGCAAATTGGGAGAGCTGCAAGCGGTGCTGAGTTTCATGTCAGGCTGGTCAGGAGAAAAACTTGCAGGAACTGGAGATTAAAACAACTCTGGTGTCTTTTTACTCCTGGAAACACTGGGCCCAAGTATTTTTTTGTATTTTCATTTTAAAAAATTATTTATTTGAGAGGCATAGCAATAGAAAAAGAGCTCCCATCTGCTGGTTCACCTCCCACAGGCCCTCAGGGGCTGGAGCTGGGGCAGACCAAAGCCCCAGTGCTGGGAACTCAATCAGTGCTCCAACATGGGTAGCAGGTTTGCAACTACCTGAATCACCACCTTCTATCTTTCAGGGTGTGAATTAGCAGGAAGCTGGAGTTAGGAGTGAGGGCCAAGTATTGAACCCCAGCACCCTGATGTGTGTGATGTGGGCATCCTAACCAGTGACTTAACTGTGAGGCCAAACACTGACACCTGCCTTGTTCTTTCTTCAACTGATCCTTCTTTACTGTGAAAAATCTTGAAAATGTTATGGATAATAACCACAATCATCCTGCTAAGAGTATATAAGACTACTGAAAATATCCCAAAATACTAGCTATCCTCATGTATCCCAGCAACATGATCATACTATCAAACTATAATAATATCTTCAATTTTCCCACAATTAGGAGTACCAACAGAAAAAGAACAAATGAAATAATTCCTCACATAAACATTGCAAGGTGACAAGCTAAGGGAAAAAAGAGTTTTTTTTATAGAAAGCTTTTATTTAATAAAATATATTTCATAGGTACAACTTTTGGATTATAGTGGTTCTTCCCCCCCACACGCACCCTCCCACCTCCACTCCCGCCCCACCTCCTACTCCTTCTCCCACCCATTCTTCATTCAGATTCATTTTTAATTATCTTTATATACAGAAGATCAACTCTATACTAAGTAAAGATTTAAAGAGTTTGCACCCACACAGACACACAAAGTATGAAGTACTGTTTGAATACAAATTTTATTGTTAATTCTCATAGTACAAATCATTAAGTATGGAGGTCCTACATGGGGAGCACGTACACAGTGACTCCTGTTGTTTATTTAACAATTGACACAAAAAGAGATTTCTTCAGAAAATAATAGGTATAATTTTCAGTCTTTTATTTAATTACTGAAGCAAAGGTCATTTCTCCCTTTACATGACTGCTTTCCTCTATGCTCTCTAGCGTGAAAATCCCTTACCAGAGTTCTGGGATCTCTTGTTTGTCACATAGGAAACCAGGCTGATTTTGTGGTTCAGATACCCACAAGTTAGGTACTAAAATCTTATTTTAACGAGGCTAGATGGTATTTATTGGGACAGGATAGGAGGCATAGTTTTAGAGCCTTCCAGGAGTCAAATCCTTTAACAGGACAGAGATGATTTAATACATTGGGTATTATGTCCAGAGTGCATTGCTTCCATTCCCCTTCTTGTTAAGCCTGGTAATTTGCCAATGTAGTAGGTGAAAATTGATGAGTGGGTGGCACTTTCTGGGACACAGACTGAAGGAGCCAGGAGTTCTGAATTCCTTTGGCAACAGCTTCTCCTCATGGGGTGTATAAGAGTGTAGTACTTTCGTGTACTGCTTTTCAACTTATTTCTACATAGAAAAGGATAATGATCCCAATAGGCTTAGTTTATACTATGACAGTGTTCATGGGCAGTCAGAAAAGATACTGCATAGTACAATTATTCCTAGATTTTCCATGAATCAGAAGACAGAAAATCCACACAAAAGTAAATTTGATCCAAATCTATTTAGAATTCTATTTCCTTCAGAATATCTCTACACAAAGGGATTTATTTATCAATCAGATCATGAACTTTATTGAATTGCATTCTGTGTAGAATCACTAAGTATGACACCCACGGATATGTGTGTCCTGAAATAATAAAGAGGAGCAGCTAGTAAGAAAATCATTAGTTCTCAATTTACTAAGATAGAATTAGTGAGAATATGACTTATTTAGATACATAATTTACATATACAGATAATTGGAAAGAAAGAATTGGACTGAAGATCCTATTTAGGAATTCGTTCATTTCTTAGATTTTATATGGTTTTTATATAAATAATAGACAAATGTGAATTAAACAACTCTTTTTTTTTTTTTTTGACAGGCAGAGTGGACAGTGAGAGAGAGAGACAGAGAGAAAGGTTTTTCTTTGCCGTTGGTTCACCCTCCAATGGCCACCATGGCCAGCGCACTGCAGCCGGCGCACCACGCTGATCCGATGGCAGGAGCCAGGTGCTTCTCCTGGTCTCCCATGGGGTGCAGGACCCAAGCACTTGGGCCATCCTCCACTGCACTCCCTGGCCACAGCAGAGAGCTGGCCTGGAAGAGGGGCAACTGGGACAGAATCCGGTGCCCCGACTGAGACTAGAACCCAGTGTGCCAGTGCCGCAAGGTGGAGGATTAGCCTAGTGAGCCGTGGCGCCAGCTAAACAACTCTTTAAAAGATAATTAACTGCCTAAAAGTTGAACTTTTAATCACATGTTGGTAAAGCAGAAATTAGAATAAATTTAGGAAAAATTATTTCTTTAACTAAGAGCCAAAGGGAGCACATAAACAAGACTAGTGTCTGCAAATACTAGCTGATAGAATAAAAAAGGGAAAGAATGATCCAACATGGGAAGTGAGATACACAGAAGACCCATAGAATGGCAGATGTCCTAAACAGCACTCTGGCCTCAGAATCAGCCCTTAAGGCACGCGGATCTGGCTGAAAAGCCCGTGAGAGTAATTTTTTATTTTTTAATTTTCTCCCCAGAAGCCTTTTATTTAAGGGATGCAAACTTCATACATATCATAATTACAACTTTACAAACGTGATGATTCTTTCCACCATACCCACCCTCCCACTCACTCTCCCACTCCTCTTCCTCCTCCCTCTATTATTCCTATTCTTATTTTTAATAATAATTTTTAGAAGTAGGCTGTTAGGCTGTTGACCGGGTTATGATCAGGAAGATTTGCCAGGTCAGTCTTTGTTTTCCTTGTGGATGGGAGAAAAGGAGAGATACCAATCCAGGCTCTGTTCAGCCTACCTGTTTTAAGCACGGTTTTATTTGGGATCTGGTTTTTCATACAGCTTGGTCAATACTTGCAAGCATTATTTCCAGCCTAGCATCATTCTTCAGGCTCCATGCTTCAGGAGATGGCCTTTCTTGGGGCTGGCGTTAGGGTGCGGCGGGTTAATTGGCTGCTTTGTGATTCCAGCATCCCATCTCAGAGTACCAGTTCAAGTCCATGCTGCTCCACTTCCAGTCCAGCTCCTCTCTAATGCACTTGGTAAAGCAGCAGAGGATGGCCCAAGTACTTGGGCCTCTGCCACCTACATTGGAGACCCAGATGGAGTTCCTGGCTTCTGGCTTCAGGTGTCGCAGGCATTCATGGAGCGAACCAGTAGATAGACGAGCTCTGTTTTCGTTTTCTCTCTCGGTCACTATGCTTTTCAAATAAGGAAATAAATCTGTAAAAAAAAGAAGAAGAAGAAGAAGAAGAACATAGCCTTTCCTTTAGGGCTACTACAATCTACAAAATGAGATTATGCCTCTGGGTTACAGGAACAGAAAACAAAGGGTAATTTACACAGACAACTGAAGTATCTCCTCACCACAGCCCTTCTCTATAGCAGAGTTTAAGATTTCTGGGGAGAATTAGAGAATCACTTGCAGACTCATTTTTACTCCTACACGTGGCAGGTAACTGACATATAATGGATTTCAGGTCTCAGGCTCAGTCCCGTAATGCCCATGAGTGACACTGGGAGATGAATGTGGTGATTATCAGTGCGCCTTTCTCTGCGGTCAAATAGAATCAGAGGAACTCAGTCCAATGTTGATTGACAACGCTGTTTTCAGGCAAAAAAAAAAAAAAAAAAATCCTCCCTGTGAAGAACACTCACAGAGCAAAAATGATTGGCAATTTCTTCTGACACAAAGAAATGTACTAATTTCTCCGTCTTGTTCCTGAAGCCTCTGCCACCTTGTCATGACTCCGCGGAATCCATGCAGGTGTTCAAACAGCACTGCCAAATAGCAGAAGAATACCATGAGGTCAAAAGAGAGATTGCCCTGCTTGAAGAAAGGAAGTAAGTACTTCCCCTGGAGTGCTCTCACTTCTGCACTGTCTACTGGGCAAAGAGTAGGAGTGGGAAAGAGGGGATAGACGGAGCACAGGGTTGGAGGGAGGAGAGAGTAGCAATGATCCAAACAGTACTTGCTAGATCCAAATAGTACTTGCTACTTTATGGAGTAGCAAGAGGAACAGTGAAAGTACTTTCTATTCAAAATTTATATTTATTTTTAGTTCAGGAAATTGTAATTGACAAAATACCACCTATAGTCACACTGTGTTCTTTGTGAATGTGCTCAGAGGCCCCAGAGCACTTTGGCATGGGGTAGATTTTAATTAATACATAAACCATGAGGTTCAAACAGCAAATAAGGAAGCCATTGGGATAGCTCTTTGGAATAATATAAATGTATTAGTTGGTTAACTGTGCTTTATAGTCCAAGTAGGTTTTTATTTTGATAGTTTCTGTGACCATTCTGCTGTAGGGAATTAATACAATTCTATTAATTTAGGCACTCTAATTTTATTTACTCATAAGTGTTTGTTTCAGAATCTTCTTTTTTCCTTGTATTTGATTCAGCCAATATTTACTGCAATAGCTCCAAATTCTTTTATACTTTCTTTTTTTTAATTAAAGATTTATTTATTTATTTGGGAGTCAGAGTTATGTAGAGAGAGGAGAGGCAGAGAGAGGTAGAGACAGAGAGAGAAAGAGAGAGGTTTTCCATCTGCTGGTTCACTCCCCAATTGGCCGCAAAGGCCGGAGCTGCACCACTCCAAAGCCAGGAGCCAGGAGCTTCTTCCAGGTCTCCCATGTGGGTGCAGGGGCCCAAGGACTTGGGCCATCTTCTACTCCTTTCCCAGGCCATAGCAGAGAGCTGGATCAGAAGTGGAGCAGCCAGGACTCGAACCGACGTCCATATGGGATGCTGGTGCTTCAGGCCAGGGTGTTAACCTGTGTTAACACTGTGCCACAGTGCCGGCTCCTCTTTTATACTTTCAAAGCATGAGATTCGATTTTTTTTCTTCATAGCACTGGCCAATTTGTACTGACACATTTATTAGGGAAATCTTTTGGTTCATATTTGCATATCCTAGTAAGTGGTGAATGCCATTAAAGCACAGATGGATGAGTGTTGCTCACCATTAGAGTCTAAAGCCTTGTGTAGTGCATGGCACCTGGAGGCTGAATAAATTATTACTGAATGTGTGAACAATCCAAACCTATCGTGACTCTAACTTTCCGTTTCTTCTTCCTCTTACTGGAGTGACATATGACATGTGTCTATTGCTTGATTTTCAAGTAAAATGAAGTAGCTCTTTAGAAAAAAACTTACCAAATTTTTGGATTCTTTGAGGCTCCACAGAATGATCCTTAGAGTGTCTAACATGGTAGTAGGCAGTATGAGTTTTGGGGTCAGACTTCCAAACTTTCTGTAAGACTTGAACACATTACAACCATTTCTTTCTTCCTTGCTTTACTATATACTTCAAGCATAAAATTATACTTGGACTTTGGTTATAGAGGATTGAAAGATGTTTAATAGGAGATAAGAAACACATTTTTCCCCTTGTATATATATCTAAGACTTTATCTTTGGTCTAAAAGTTTTGATAAGTTGCTTGGATTCAGATTGTACATTTATACACTGGCTGAAACACTTAAAAAGTGTTTTATAAAGGAATTATTGAAGTTGAACTCAAAGGAGGACTTGTATGATCATTAGCCTGTAAGTGTGTCTTCCTCTTCATGTGTGTGTGTGTGGGGGTTAGGGGTGGGGGGACAGTTGTGGTATAGTAGAAAAAAAAAAAAAAAAACCCAGGTAATTATTTGTAAACTCTCCAGACTGAAAGTACTAGAGAACTTTGTTATGGAAATTAACTCTCCATGTGTGGCATTTTTTTTTCTTGGCAAGGCAAGACTCACCTACTAAATTATATGTTCAGCAAGTTTGTATTTTTGTATGTTGCATTTTAAGAAAATATAGGATAATGACATGAAAGTGACTCCTAACGGTTTTTGAAACCTGTCCTGGCTGCTTGTGCTAAGAGCAATGTTGATTGTGGGTGCCACCATGATATTAAAATAAGAAAAGGCACGGTCAATTTCTAGAAATATGGTGGCTAGCAGACCAGTGGAGGCATGTCATATAACCTTTGGGAGCAACAAAGAAGTGGACCTAATTAGCTCATGTTTATTTCTGAAGAATTCATTTTATTTCCTCTCCAAACCTATTTGAATTTTCTCTCTAAATAATTAACTAGATGTGGGACAAAGGTAAATTTTTTTAGTATGTTTCACTTTTTTTTTTAACTCCATTTTCCCCATTCCCACGCCTACCATTTGGGTTTGCAGCCTATTCAAATCTTGATTGAATCAATATTATAACTGCTTTCCCTGCCAATTCCCTACCAATTCTTGTTGCTAAAAAATTATAGCCAAGTCTTTGGCCTGGATTTCAAGATTCTCCATGGTGCACCTTGGTAGTTCTGTAGCACTTCTTTTTTTTGGTAGTGTTTTTTTTTTTTTTTTTTAGATTTATTTGAAAGGTAGAGTTACAGAGAGGCAGAGGCAGAGAGAGAGAGAGAGGTCTTCCGTCCGCTGGTTCACTCCCCAGATGGCCACAATGGCTGGAGTTGTGCTGATCCGAAGCCAGGAGTCAGGAGCCAGGAGCTTCTTCTGGGTCTCCCACGTGGGTGAAGGGGCCCAAGGACTTGGGCCATCTTCTACTGCTTTCCCAGGCCATAGCAGAGAGAGAGATCGGCAGTGGAGCAGCCAGGACTCCAACTGGTGCCCATATGGGATGCCGGCACTGCAGGTGGAGGATTAACCTGCTGCACCTCAGCACTAGCCCCTTGTAGCACTTCTGTCTCATTCCTTGTCTTCAGCTAGGCTAACTTTTCCCAGGGTATTACCACATTTTTGGCCTAAAGCATCCGTTTCTTGCTTTGTGCCTGCACAAATGCTACCCATTCTGAAGGAGCGCTCAGCTGGTATGCCTGTCCCAAACATCCACCCCACAATGGTCAGCTCTTCTTCTGAGCAGAGGAAAATTTACTGGAATGATTCTTTTGGTGCTTTTCAGCTAGTGCTATCACTAATTATCCATTTAAGATCAAGTCATGTCCTGATTTCTGACTATTATAGTTCTCACAAAGGTGGACATTCTTTAATATCTCTGTATACTACCACCCAGCATGGAGTTGTACATAGGGCCAAATGTGAAAGAAGGTTGTTTAGAGTTGTTGATTGTAGGTTATAGTAGTATCCTATGTGTGCATTTTTATTTTATTTGTAATTTGTATGCTTTATACTTACAGTATACAGTTGATATCATCAATAGAGTACTGCTAAGACAAATTATGAAATTAGGAAGTGTGGTTATATCTATGTTTGTAAATAAATGTGTCAGGTTTTCTAAAGGTTATTAATGATCATTGGTTTTATTAATATTTTATGGAAGCAGAAATTCATTTTGCACCAGATCTTTTCCAACAGTCTTTATTTTCAGCCTATTGGAACATATCCATTTGACCCAAGTAATTAGCTCCCCATTTTGTGATGACTCTGATGAGAATTTCTTTCCCATCTTTTTTTTTTTTTTTTTTTTTTTGACAGGCAGAGTGGACAGTGAGAGAGAGAGACAGAGAGAGAAAGGTCTTCCTTTGCCGTTGGTTCACCCTCCAATGGCCGCCGCTGCAGCCGGCGCACCGCGCTGATCCGATGGCAGGAGCCAGGATCCAGGTGCTTTTCCTGGTCTCCCATGGGGTGCAGGGCCCAAGCACCTGGGCCATCCTCCACTGCACTCCCTGGCCATAGCAGAGAGCTGGCCTGGAAGAGGGGCAACCGGGACAGAATCCGGCGCCCCGACCGGGACTAGAACCCGGTGTGCCGGCGCCGCAAGGTCCCATCTTTTTTTGTTTTGTTTTGTTTTTTTGACAGGCAGAGTTAGTGAGAGAGAGAGACAGAGAGAAAGGTCTTCCTTTTCCATTGGTTCACCCCCAAAATGGCCGCTGTGGCCGGCGCGCCACACTGATCCGAAGCCAGGAGCCAGGTGCTTCTCCTGGTCTCCAATGTGGGTACAGGGCCCAAGCACTTGGGCCATCCTCCACTGCACTCCAGGGCCACAACAGAGAGCTGGACTGGAAGAGGAGCAACCGGACAGAATCCGGCGCCCCAACTGGGACTAGAACCCGGGGTGCCGGTGCCACAGGCGGAGGATTAGCCTGGTGAGCTGTGGCGCCGGCTACCTTCCCATCTTTTCATAAAGCATAGCTGATTATGTTGCCTCTGGTGATGAGCTTGCAATAACAAGACACAAAGAGAGAGGCTATTTCAAATGAGTTTTTCTTTATTGGAGCTTTTCAGACCCAGCTTAAGGCTTGAACTCCAAGCTGAACTTCTCTCTCATCTCCAGAGGGGGTCTCCCTGGATCAAGTTTGGGAGAATTTGCAGAGGAGTGATAAGAGTTGATAAAATTATTATTTTAAATCATATCTATTAGATGGATAAAGGGAGTCACACATTCTCTAGGATTATAAACCCAGCCGGGGATGAATCCAATTTAGAGAATCACTTCTGCCTTATGACCAATGATTTAAGAGATGCTTGTTCTTGCTTTTATTGAAATTTCTTTATTGAGAAGTTTTATTGAAATTTCTCACTATAGAAAATTTATTGAAAGCTTTATAAAATTACCAAGAATTCTAACATATTTAAGAAGTCTCCACTATAATTTTTTGCCTCTTTCCTTTTAGTGTTTTGCATATGAATAGATATTTTAACATAATTATACAGTTATAGTTATGCATACCATAACTGTAAATACTCAATAACATGAAATGTGAAGCATGATTTTTTTTCAATAAACATTATGACCTAAACATTTTTACACAGTATATAAAGCTTTTTTGATATATAGTGGAAGTCTATGGATGTGAGATACAGATATTTTATGGTTTTTTGAAATTTAACTTCAAGTTGTTTGACAGAAATTTTTAAGGTATATTATTAAAGTATGGGCAACTATAAAGATTGCTTTGCTTCAGATAGAGTTTTTTGTCTTGTACAGTGGAGAAGCCACTTGTCTACTCTATGTCTTTATCATTATTTTAGATTCTTTGCTATTTAGAAAATTGACATAGAATGTCAGAAAAAGAGATAGTCTTTTTAAAAAATCAGATTGAAGAATGTTGCATACTCTTATTTTTCAACAATCCACTGGTTTCCAGTGTATTCACAGTATTGTGCAACCATCACCACAATTTTACAATAATTTCATCACCCCAGCCAGAAACTTTCTACATTTATCTTTATGAATTTGCCTATTCTCTGAACATTTTATATGAAAGGAATCATAAAATATCTTTTCTTTAGTGACTGGCTTCTTTCATTTAATGTTGCTTTCAAAGTTCACCCATGTTGTGTCATGCATGCATGAGTACTTCATTTTTACTTGTCAAATAGTATTTTGTTGTATGGATCAATAATATTTTATTTATCCTCTCATCAGTTAATGGATATTTGGGTTGTTTTCACTTTTTGGCTATTATAAGTAGTGCTTCTATAAATATTCATATATAAATTTTTGTGTGGAAGTGTTTTCAGTTGCCTTGAGTATGTACCTAGAAGAATTGTTGGGTCACATAATTCAATGGTAACCTTTTGAGGATCTGTCAGAGTGTTTCCAAAGTGCTTGCTCCATTTTATATTTTCATTAGCAGTGTATAAGGATTCCAATTTCTTGGCATTTTTGCCAACACCTAAGTGTTTTTGATTACAGCCATCAGAGTGGGTGTGAAATGCTGTCATTGTGGCTTTGATTTAATTTGCCCAATGGCTGATGATATTGCACAGCTTTTCACATCCTGATTGGCTAGTTCTATGTCTTTTTAGAGAAATGTCTATTCAGATCCTTTGCCTATATTTTAATAGACTTTTTTTATTATTGAGTTAAAAAAGTTATATAATTTTAGTGGGTTCAAGCAACACATTAAAAGGAAGTTTTCATAAGGAGCTACAATCAATGTGAGGGCTATATACTCGTTTCTTTAAAAAGTAACTAAAATGATGACTTGGGGAGCAACATCTCAAGTAGGGAAACATAGCAGGATGGGAGAAAGGTGCCTAAAATTAGTCCTGTTTCTGTTTCTAGCATATTAAATTTGTTATTTTTTAAAAAAGATTTATTTATTTATCTGAAAGTCAGTTATAGAAAAAGAGGGAGTTCATCCATTTGCTGGTTCACTCCCCAGATGGCTGCAATGGCTGGGGTTTGGCCAGGAGAGAGGAGTTTCTTCCAGGTCTCCCCAGTAGGTCAGAGGGACCAAAGCACTTGGGCCATCTTCCACTGCTTTTCCCAGGCTGTTAGCAGGGAACTGGATTGGAAATAGAGCAGCTGGGACCTGAACCAGTGCCAACGTGGGATGCCATATTGCAGAGGACTGCTTTATATGCTTTGCCACAGAACTGGCCATTTAAATTTGTTGTTAAGTTTCCAAAAATGAGAGATGTTTAAATTTAACCTGAAGCATTTATTTCTTTTAGGTATTCTGAAAGGCAAATATTTTTAAAAAACTGTATTTTGGGGAGTCTCTCAAAGACTTGGACTGAAGAAGGTGTTAGGCAGGGGAGTGTATCAAGGTCACACAGAGAAGGTTCAATTTTATCTGTTTTATTTTCTTTATTTCACAAAATGATTTTCTTTGTAAAAGGACCCCAGAGCAAGAAAATACTAAAAACCAAACCTTACTTTTATAGTCAAGTATATTTTTCTTAACTATTTACTAAGTCCACAGAAATTAGGTTTTTTTTTTTTTTTTTTTTTTTTTTTTTGACAGGCAGAGTGGACAGTGAGAGAGAGAGACGACAGACAGAAAGGTCTTCCTTTGCCGCTGGTTCACCCTCCAATGGCCGCCACGGCCGGTGCGCTGCGGCCGGCGCACCGCGCTGATCCGATGGCAGGAGCCAGGAGCCAGGTGCTTTTCCTGGTCTCCCATGGGGTGCAGGGCCCAAGCACCTGGGCCATCCTCCACTGCACTCCCTGGCCACAGCAGAGGGCTGGCCTGGAAGAGGGGCAACCGGGACAGAATCCGGCGCCCCAACCGGGACTAGAACCCGGTGTGCCGGCGCCGCTAGGCGGAGGATTAGCCTAGTGAGCCGCGGCGCCGGCCAGAAATTAGGTTTTTACCGTTAGAATGAAACAGTAAATGAGTATTCATGGGAAAATGGGATTAAAAAATAAATTCATTTTAATATGAAAATTTTAAAGTTTATGTAGTTTTCTTATAATTTGCATTTTTCATGAACTTTTTAAAGATCTCTTCTATGTGTGGATTTCAAATGTTTTTGGCACCAAATAAACTTACTTTTTATTAAAAAAAATTGTTTATTTAATTGAAAATCAGAGTTACACAGAGAGAGGGAGAGGTGGATAAAGAGAGATCATCCATCTGCTGGTTCTCTCCCCAGATGGTCACAGTGTCCAGAACTGGGCCAGGACGAAGCCAGGAACCAGGAGTTTCACTCGAGCCTCTCATATGGGTGCAGGGACCCAAGTGTTTGGGCCATCTTCCACTGCTTTTTTCTAGGCCATTAGCAGGGAGATGGATCAGAAGTGGGGCAGCCACTTCTGGATACAAACCATATGGATGCTGGCATTGGAGGCGGCCCGTTGTGCCAGAACACCGGCCGCAAAGAACTCACCTTTTTTTTTTTTTTTTTTTTTTTTTTTTATTTTTGACAGGCAGAGTGGACAGTGAGAGAGAGAGACAGAGAGAGAAAGGTCTTCCTTTGCCGTTGGTTCACCCTCCAACGGCCGCCGCTGCAGCCGGCGCACCGCGCTGATCCGATGGCAGGAGCCAGGAGCCAGGTGCTTTTCCTGGTCTCCCATGGGGTGCAGGGCCCAAGCACCTGGGCCATCCTCCACTGCACTCCCTGGCCACAGCAGAGAGCTGGCCTGGAAGAGGGGCAACCGGGACAGAATCCGGCGCCCCGACCGGGACTAGAACCCGGTGTGCCGGCGCCGCAAGGTGGAGGATTAGCCTATTGAGCCACGGCGCCGGCCAGAACTCACCTTTTAACTCTATTTTCCATAAGTTTTTTGGAATGCCCTTATATTTCTCTGCAGGTATTTGCAGGCTATGTAGTAAGGTGGAGGAAAAGCTGTATTTTCTCTTTCCTGCAATATCTGATATGAGTAACATGCATTCTAGATAAGGTATAGGGCTTGGATTTATTTCCCAACAATGGAGATGAACTTCCCAAGACTGACTGGGCTGGGAAGAATAGAGAACAGTGCCTGGTTTGCCGAAAGATTTCAAAACACATTTGCTAAGGAACTAATAGAAGAGTCATAGAAGTGTCTCAGTTCTTCACTTGGCTTGAAGAGACATGGGGATAGCCAAAGAATCTCATTTTAGGATTTAGTTTTATGTGAAATGCCCATATCAGACTCCACTAAGCTGTGTAATTACATTTAATGCCCTGAATCATAATAATTTAGACTTTATATCATGTCATCACAGGCAGTCCAGTCTTTCAACTGGAATCTCATTCTCAGATATCCCACCACCTAATCATCTGGCAGAAACTGGATTGAAAGGGACAGAATATTTACCTTTCCTCACTGAGAATGACTTTAAATAGGTTTCCTTTGCTAGGAAAGGAGGCTCCAGTCCAAACTCTGGAGAAGCAGAGGCAGGAAACATTTTGTCCTTCTTCTTATCCTATCCCGGGATTAACTTTTTTCAGAGTGATTGATGGTGGGAATCTCCATTTCATTTACAGTGCTGCTTCGCAATGGGGTGACTCTGTCTCTCTTAGGCCCCAGTCCCTGCCCCCATGACACTGGCACTATCCAGAGATGTTTGTGGTTGTAGATGACTGGAAGTGGGAGTTGGTACTGGTATCTAGAAAGTAGAGACCTAAGATGGTGCTAAGCCTCGTATGCCAATGTAGAGACAGCTTTCAACAAAAAAGCATTGTCTGCCAAAAATGCCAGTTGTGCCAAGGTTGAAAACCCTGCTTTAGAGCAAGTCTTGCTTCCTCCTGCAAGGCTGCAAAGTTGCCCTTTGGCTACCAAAAGATATTAGTACATTTGTTCATGCATTATTCATTTCTTGAGTTTCGCCACCACAGTCTAGGTCGACCTTTGGAAATTCCAGTTCAGTACCACTTACTATTCTTCAACCTGCTTAACGTGAAGGCAGACTTTCACCTCTTTGTTGTCTGGAAGCATGTGTTCTTTCCTGTGCAGAAATGCTCATACTTGGACACGTGACTCTCAAGAACACCTGCAGGGCAATCTAATTCCCTATCTTTAAAGAAAGTCTCACTATGTTGAAGATATTTTATTATAATATTATCCAAAAACTTATTACCTCACTGGAGCCAGTATGGAATTTTGCATTTTCCAAGTAAAAGTTCTTAGTCAACTTTGAAAGTTCCAAAGTTGTCTTCCAGAATAGAGAAATCTTTGTCCTAATGATGAATCCATATACCAACCATCCACAACATAAAGAAAGGCCTGGATTTTGGACTTAGTTTCCACAAAATTTCAAAGTTTTCTTTACCCATTCATTTGGACATCTCCTTGCCTCATCTGCTTTAACAACTAAAAGCATTTCTAGGCCCTGACTTAAGATCAGATAGCTGTTGACCTATAGTAGACTCCAAGGTTATGGCCTTCAAAGAGTTAAGCTACATTTGTTACAAGTTTTTGACTTCAGAAATAAGATTCCTGTAACTATGGTCTTCTACACCCATATCACATTATGTTGAAGGAAATGATAAAAATGATAGCCAAGAAATGAAAAGACCACATTCCAGTTAATTATAAATATTGACTTGTTCTTCAGATCATTTATTTATAAAATCATTTCTATAGCTTCATGTGCCAGGGCTTAATTATGAATTGCTAATGAATGAGCATAAATCTGTCTATATAAATAGGTCTTGGAGAGAAGACAACAGACATTTTGACAGTATTCAATGAATATCTGTATAATTGCTTATCAAGTACATGAAATTAATTTAGAAACCTATCAATTGAGTCTTCTTGATTGCAGTAAAGAAGAAATTATTATTGACTTTCTCTAATGCAAGAAAATTGGACTAGACAATCTTGACCATTCTTTTTGGTTGTAAAATCTGTGACTGTGTGATTTATTATCTCTGCCAGTCAAAACTAATAGAGATGGCTTTGCAAGTCTTAAATGAGGTCAGGTAACAAACTTGGAAAATAGTCATTGTTATACTCAGTGCTACCAACTCCCATCTTGAAGAATGACCATGGCTTGAAAGAAACTCTGTTTCCATCTAAATTATTTGTTTGACATAGATAATTTGAAAAGACAAAAATAGAACAAGAATAGATGAATGAGTAGAGGATTTGGAGCGTGTCCTTTTTTACGTTTATATTTTAACCACTAAATTTCTTTGATAGTTATGAGAGGACTTATAGTAGTCAATATTTAGTTATTGTCATTTACTTTATAAACTTTGTTCAGGGGAACATTTAATCAGAAGGATAATCTTGATTGCTGGCACTTTTTTATTAGCCAGACTGCTTTTTCAATTAAATGGAACACTTGAAGTTTCTTTTTCTTTATCTTTAAAATATCAATGATCTCTACCCTTTTCTTCAATTATTCATCCAGCAAGTATTTATTATGAGCCTGTTCTATTTTAAACACCTTGGAAGAGCCAAAGATCAGCACAAGTCCAAGGAGCATGAATGTACACAAATCTATGATGGTTTATGTTCCATTTCTTTCTTTCTTTTTTTTTTTTTTTGACAGGCAGAGTGGATAGTGAGAGAGAGAGACAGAGAGAAAGGTTTTCCTTTGCCGTTGGTTCACCCTCCAATGGCCACCACGGCTGGCGTGCTGCGGCAGGCGCACCGCGCTGATCCGATGGCAGGAGCCAGGTGCTTCTCCTGGTCTCCCATGGGGTGCAGGGCCCAAGCACTTGGGCCATCCTCCACTGCCTTCCCGGACCACAGCAGAGAGCTGGCCTGGAAGAGGGGCAACCAGGACAGAATCCAGAGCCCAGACTGGGACTAGAACCCGGTGTGCTGGCGCCGCTAGGTGGAGGATTAGCCTAGTGAGCCACGGCACCGGCCGGTTTATGTTCCATTTCTAATTGGGCAGTGCTAGGTTTTTCTCAGTGATCATAAATTGGGTGCAAAAGAAGGTACATTGAGTACAGGAAGAAAATGCTGAACTTCTATTCTCATTTACTTTTTTTTCCAGAATAACTTAATTTTGAGAGTGTTACACTTATAGAAAAGTTGGAAAAGTGTTATAAAGTTCTCCCATATTTCCAAGCCAGTCCCAAAGGGACAAATACCATATGTTCACCCTGATCGGTGACAACTAACTGAGCACCAAAAAGGAAACCTGTTAAAGTGAAATGAACACTATGAGAAACGGTGGCTTGATCAGCCCTTGCCCTGACTGTTGATGAACAACTTAATACGTTATCTCTCTTAGTATTTTTTCTTGTTTATTTGTTCTACTTAATACTTTTGGTTGAATACTGTAATCAATACACAATTCTTCTTAAGTGCTGAAACTTAACTGAAAAGTGATCGCTGTTAAATATAGGAGTGGGAGTAAGAGAGGGAAGAGATGTGCAATTTGGGACATGTTCAAGCTGACTTGCCTCAAATGGTAGAGTTAGAAACATACCAAGGGATTCCAATTCAATCCCATCAAGGTGGCATGTACCAATGCAATCTCAAGTCCCAATGATGAGTTTCTGTTCACAATTGATCATAATGATAGGACTAAGAGTCAAAGGGATCACATAAACAAGACTAGTGTCTGCAAATACTAGCTGATAGAATCAAAAAGGGAGAGAACGATCCAACATGGGAAGTGAGATACACAGCAGACCCATAGAATGGCAGATGTCCTAAACAGCACTCTGGCCTCATAATCAGCCCTTAAGACACGTGGATCTGGCTGAAAAGCCCATGAGAGTATTACAGGCATGGAAAGCCAAAACACCCCGGCAAAAACAAAACAAAACAAAACAAAACAAACAAA
The DNA here is from genome assembly GCF_051225735.1 of Oryctolagus cuniculus. Taxonomy (NCBI): domain Eukaryota; kingdom Metazoa; phylum Chordata; class Mammalia; order Lagomorpha; family Leporidae; genus Oryctolagus; species Oryctolagus cuniculus. Next base: position 16,480,519 of record NC_142870.1, on the reverse strand, counting down.
CAAACAAACAAAAACAACCCTATATGAAAGATCTCTGCGAGTGAGATCCCAGTGGAAAGAACAGGTCATCAAAGAAGGAGGTACCTTTCTCTGAAGGGAGGAGAGAACTTCCACTTTGACTATGACCTTGTCTACATATGATCGGAGTTGGCGAACTCAAAAGGCTTCCATAGCCTTGGCAACTCATGACAAGAGCCTAAGGTGATTACTGATGCCATAAACAAGAGTGTCAATTTGTTAAGTCAACAGCAGGAGTCACTGTGCACTTACTCCCCATGTAGGATCTCTGTCCTTAATGTGCTGTACATTGTGATTTAATGCTATAACTAGTACTCAAACAGTATTTTTCACTTTGTGTTACTATGTGGGTGCAAACTGTTGAAATCTTTACTTAATATATGCTAAACTGATCTTCTGTATATAAAGAGAATTGAAAATGAATCTTGATGTGAATGGAAGGGGGGAGGGAGAGGGAAAGGGGAGTGTTGCAGGTGGGAGGGAAGTTATGGGGGGGGAAGCCATTGTACTCCATAAACTGTACTTTGGAAATTTATATTCATTAAATAAAAGTTAAAAAAAATAAAAAAATAAAATAAAGTAAAACAAAAAATAGTATTATGCAAGGAAAAGTGAAAAATGTTAGAGATCTGACTGAATGAGATGGTCAGGTTATTTTCTAGCTCGGGAATATTGAAACATTACAGGTTGAGTTTTTGATCAGGAAACCTATTAGGCTCCCAGTGGCTCTGGACCTATTTCCAATAGAAACTTGAATATTGTTGTTTTGCAGGAATATATACTCTGCTTTCTTCCCTTCATATTATTGAAGAGAGAAGAAGAGAGGCTTTTAGAAATGTGTCCAGGCCGGCACCGTGGCTCACTAGGCTAATCCTCCTCCTGTGGCGCCGGCACCGCAGATTCTAGTCCCTGTCAGGGCGCCGGTTCTGTCCCGGTTCCTCCTCTTCCAGTCCAGCTCTCTGCTGTGGCCCAGGAAGGCAGTGGAGGATGGCCCAAGTGCTTGGGCCCTGCACCCACATGGGAGACCAGGAGGAAGCACCTGGCTCCTGGCTTCGTATCAGTGTGGCACGCTGGCCGCAGCGGCCATTGTGGGGTGGGGGGGTGAACCAACGGCAAAGGAAGACCTTTCTCTCTGTCTCTCTCTCTCACTATCCACTCTGCCTGTCAAAAACAAACAAACAAACAAACAAAAACAAAACAAAACAAAAGAAATGTGTACAACACTTACTCTTTTTTTTATTTTTATTTTTTTTAATTTAGTAAATATAAATTTCCAAAGTACAGTTTATGGATTACAATGGCTTCTCCCCCATAATTTCCCTCCCACTAGCACCCCTCCCATCTCCTGCTCCCTCTCCCATTCCATTCACATCAAAATTCATTTTGAATTATCTTTATATACAGAAGATCTATTTAGTATATATTAAGTAAAGATTTCATCAGTTTGCACCCACACAGAAACACAAAGTGTAAAATTCTGTTTCCGTACTAGTTATAGCATTACTTCACATTGGACAGCACATTTAGGACAGATCCCACATGAGAAGTAAGTACACAGTGACTCCTGTTGTTTGTTGTTGACTTAACAATTTGACACTCTTGTTTATGGCGTCAGTAATCTCCCTAGGCTCTAGTCATGAGTTGCCAAGGCTATGGAAGCCTTTTGAGTTCACCGACTCCGACCTTATTCCAACAGGGTCATAGTCAAAGTGGAAGTTCTCTCCTCCCTTCAGAGAAAGGTACCTCCTTCTTTGATGGCTCCATTCTTTCCAATGGGATCTCACTCACAGAGAGCTTTCATTTAGGTTTTTTTTTTTTTTTTTTTTTTTTTTTTTTTTTTTTTGCCAGAGTGTCTTGGCTTTCCATGCCTAAAATACTCTCATGGGCTCTTCAGCCAGATCTGAATGCCATAAGGGCTGATTCTGAGGCCAGAGTGCTGTTTAGGACATCTGCCATCCTATGAGTCTGCTGTGTATTCCGCTTCCCATGATGGATCGTTCTCTCCCTTTTAGATTCTATCAGCTAGTATTAGCAGACACTAGTCTTGTTTGTGTGATCCCTTTGACTCTTAGACCTATCAGTGTGATCAATTGTGAACTGAAATGGATCACTTGGGCTAGTAACACTTACCCTTAATTGTAGAGGTAGAAATGTGCCAGGGGATTCCAATTCAATCCCATCAAGGTGGCATGTACCAGTGCCATCTTACTTGTTAAAGTGATCAATTTAAGTTCATAATTGATCAAAAAGATAGGATTAAGTGTCAAAGGGATCACATAAACAAGACTAGTGTCTGCTAATACTAACTGATAGAATCTAAAAGGGAGAGAACGATCCATCATGGGAAGCGGAATACACAGCAGACTCATAGGATGGCAGATGTCCTAAACAGCACTCTGGCCTCAGAATCAGCCCTTAAGGCATTTGTGTCTGGCTAAAAAACCCATGAGAGTTTCACAGGCATGGAAAGCCAAGACACTGTGGCAAAAAATGACCTAAATGAAAGATCTCTGTGAGTGAAATTCCAGCAGGAAGAACGGGCCATCAAAAAAGGAGGTACCTTTCTCTGAAGGGAGGAGAAAACTCCCACTTTGATTATGACCTTGTCTAAATAAGATCAGAGGTGGCGAACTCAAGAGGCTTCCATAGCCTTGACAGCTCATGACAAGAGCCTTGGGTGATTACTGACACCATAAATAAGAGTGTCAATAGTTAAATCAACAACAGGAGTCACTCTGCAGTTACTCCCCATGTAGGATCTCTGTCCTTAATGTTTTGTACTATGTGAATTAACTGTATAACTAGTCTCAAGCAGTACTTTATATTTTGTATTTCTGTGTGGGTGCAAACTGTTGAAATCTTTACTTAGTATATACTAAATTGATCTTCTGTATATAAAGATAATTGAAAATGAATCTTGATGAAGAATGGGATGGGAGAGGGAGTGGGAGATGGGATGGATGTGGGTGGTAGGGAGGTTATAGAGGGAAAAGCTGCTATAATCCAAAAGTTGTACTTTGGAAATTTATATTTATTAAATAAAAGTTAAAAAAAGAAATGTGTCCAACAATAATCATGAATAAATGTAACAAAGACAATATTTACATGTTTTGTATATAAGAAGGTTGTTCCTATTTTGTAACGGGCATGTAGTACTGTTCCCTGAGAGCACAGCCACAGAGTCCCAGGAGTTTGGAAGGTGGGAGGAGCCCAAGAAGAGCAGGCTTGGGACTGGACACTGGTGGCAGTGTGTTCCAACTTCCGTGACATGTGTCTTGCACCATTATTTACTCGTTACTTTCCTTTAAATCAGCTTTACCAAGATGTTTCTTCTTCCTCCTCTTTAGGGTGAAGAACACTTAATAATGTTTTTCAGATACACAGATTTGTAGATGGGTTTCCTAAAGGAAAGAGTTTGTATTGCTGGTGTTAGCATTAGATAACTATGAGTAGTGCCTAAATAAAGTTTTGTTTAAGAATTTTTAATTTCTTTAATAATTTTTAAATATAAACCAACACATTAAACCTATGACTTCAAAGATCTTGTGAACTACAAAAAGATTAGTATTTATGTTAGGTAAGGAGAATTCTGTTAAGTCTAGGCTAGGTTAGGATTAACTGACCCACATAAGGGGAGTGAACCTAATATCCTTTTAGGTTCTCAGGTTCATTAAATCTAGATGTGGACTTTAGATATGTACCTACTTAGTATGTTCATTTACATTAATGAGGTGTTGAAAACTATGTACTGAAATTAAGACATTGTCGCTGCAAGTTTCTTCAAGTATTCTCAGTTAGTTTTTCCAACTCTAGTCAGGCCAGCACCAAATGTAGATGCAGTGTTTTATTAATTAGGACTGCAACATCATTGGCCCTCAGTGTCTATGGTTCTGTATTTCCAAATTCAAACAAACTGAAATGGCCTACTATAGAGTTATTCCTATATAGCTGAGTACTGAACATGTGAAATATGTGAAGACATTTTTTTCTTTGTCATTGTTCCCTAACCAATACAGTGTAACAAGTATCTACATAGCATTTATATTGTATTAGTTATCATATTAACTAATACAGGAGGATTCCATAGGTTATAAGCAAACACGATGCCATTTAACACAAAGGATTTGAGCATCTGTGGGTTTTGGTATCCTTGGGGGTCCTGGGACTGACCCACTACAGATACTGAGGGATGACTGTATATGTGTAAGGACTCAGAAATGACTTGTAAAGTAATAACCCACAAAGATAGAATTGGATGCTTTAACTCAAGGAAGTCTAGTAAAAATAGAATGTACAGATATAGGAAACAAAGACAGATGAACTGATTTTCAAAGGCAAAAACTCACTAAGAGGCAACTAAAATTTCTCCTTCCTACTGGATAGGCAGCACTTTAAATCATAAGCTGATTTTTTTTCTTAATTAGATATAATTTTTATAATTTGTCATACTCTTAAAATGATCTTTTGTTTTTGACTATTGAAAAACCTATGCGGCTTTTTGTGTATGTTTAGTACTTTTGATGAGTCTAGTAGAGGTTCTAAAATAAAATAAAGTGATTTAAACCTTATTAAGCTGGACAAATAAGACGATGGAAGTAAGTAGAGGTGGGTAAAAATTTGGACGAGCTGAAGGAAACATTCTGTTGCCATCATGCTGTGGCATAATTTAATGTGTTTGCCTTGCGTTCTGTGCTTCCTCCTGCCCTGCACCCCGAATCTTCAGAAAGGAGCTCATTGCCAAGCTGGACCAGGCAGAAAAGGAGAAGGTGGATGCAGCTCAGCTGGTTCGGGAGTTCGAGGCTCTGACGGAGGAAAACCGTACCTTGAAGCTGGCGCAGTCACAATGTGTGGAACAACTAGAAAAACTGAGAATACAGTATCAGAAGAGGCAGGGCTCGTCCTAACCTGAAGTTGTTCAATGTGAGCATGAGAGGTTGGTGGCTGCACACACTGGCCAAAAGATTTTTATTCTAAAGGGATAGTGAATAAAGCCTATTGCTTCTCTTTATTATGCACACAGCACATGTCTAGAATGAGTTTAGTACTTGCCAGCTTCGAGTCTGCGAGAAGGGTTATTTTCAGTGAGATCATTAATGCTGAGCTGTTACCAATATGTTTTCAGAGTTCATTATTCTTTCCCAAAGATATGTATTTGTTTTTACTTAGGAAAATACGATCCCACTGTCCATCAGGGTAGAAAATGATAAAAATAGTCTACTGATCCTGTTAAGGCTCATGAGCTGTGAAACACACGAGGAAGATGCTCTCTGTAGTTCCCCAACTGTGCATTTTTAAATTTCATGCCTTTAACGTTTCAAATCTGCCCAAATCTTAACTGTCAGAAACTTCTCTGCATCTATTTATTATCACCAGAGTCAGCTTTAATCCTCCAATGATTGATTGTACTAAGAATAAATGGTTGCATATCGTAAAAGCTTTCTTATGAAAATAGTAACAGAAGCCGAGTTTGTGCCAAAGGCTCATCTGCCAGGGCTAGCTTGCTATGGCAGTGCAGAAACAGAGAAGGCTGCCTCTGCTTCCCACTGTGTCAGCTCACAGTAAGCACCTCAGCCTCTGCTTGCGTGTGCTCCGGGGCATGGCAGAAATGGAAAAGGATTGTTGGGACGTTACTTCGGTGAGTTCCCATGAAAACATCAGTGACATTGTAACTATGACTTTGTTTTGAACTTAAGGAGCTATTTTAGATCAGTAATAACTAAAAGGAATATGTGAGGAAATGCAGGATGAACATGTTTTTCCTCATTGTTCTACCTATCACCATATTTTCCCAAATCGATCTCTTTGTTCTTTGTCCATTTCTATTCATGTAACTTCTTTTTCATTAAACATGGATGAAAATTGCCAATGTGTAGTCTGTTCTGTTCTGAACCCTCCTTAAGCTTAAAGTCGGAACTGCCTAACCCTGATCAGAATTTGTTCTTGTCTGTAAGAGCCTGAAAAAAGAAGTCTATTGGAAAGACTGACTAAAAAATATTTATTTGAAATGTGGAGTAATGGGGTGGAGAGAGAGAAAGAGAAAGAGAAAGAAAAAAAGAGAGAGAAACACACACACACACACACACACACAGAGAGAGAGAGAAGGGAAGAGGGAGAAATGGAGAGAGGGAGATAAATGATAGATGATAGAAGCTTCCATCTGCTGGTTCATTCCCTACATTGTGGCAACAGCCAGGGTTGGGTCAGGCCAAAGCCAAGAGCCAGGAACTCCATCTGGGTTTTCCACACGGGTGGCTGGTGCCCAATCTCTTGGGCCATCATTTACTGCCTTTGCAGGTGCATTGGCAGGAAGCTGGATTGGAAGTGAAACAGCTAGTGCTTGAACCAGCACTCCCATATAGGATGCCAATCAACATTTAATTCATTATACCACAATGTTGACCTCAAGACTGACATTTTAAAAAGTTATTCTCATTTTATTTGAAGACAGAGAAGCAGAAAGACAGATACTGCTTCATTCACCCAAATGCCCAAAATAGCGAGAGCTAGTCATGCTAAAGCCTGGAACTTGGAACTCAGAAGGAGTCTCCCATGTGGTTGGCAGAGACACAGAACAGAAGCCATCATCTGCTGCCTCCCAGGGTTTGCATTAGCAGAAAACTGGGTTGGAAGTGGAATAGATGGGACTTGAACCCAAGCTCTGCCATATGGGATGTGAGCCTCCCCACAGTGTCTTAAAAGTTGTGCCAAATACCTGCCCCAAAACTGACTTTTCACACAACCAAACTCAGAGTTCAACTACTAAATATCATGCCTTTGTGTTTTGAGGTATTTGTCCCAAATACATGAAGAATATTTCACTAAAAGGACAAGATGGCCTCATATAGATCAGTGATTTCTAGCTGGTAGTGATTTTGCCTACAGGAGCCATGTGGCAATGTCTGAAAACATACTTTTTTTTGCCATGATCAGTGTGCGGGGATGGTATTGGCTTCTGGGGGATAGGGATCAGGGATGCTACCAACCATCCTGTAATGCACAGCATGGCCCTTCCCAACAAATAATGATCTGGCCCAACATGTCTATAGCACAGAGGCTGACACACCTTAGAGTGAATGAATCAATCATATGGGCTCTTTGGAAAAACTCCAAGGGTGAGCACATCGCAGGTTCCTGGGTTTCTTACATGTGCTGTGGCATTTGGAAGGCCCATAAGCCTCTGGGTCCTCCATATCTTCATTTGTAAAATGGAGACTTCTGGCAGATTTCAAATGTTAATGCTGTATGAACCTATGCACCCCCATGCAGCTTTAACATTTGACCAAAGATGAAAGTCCTATTGTTCTGGAAGAACCCCCCCTTTTTTTTTGGTAACTCTCAGGCTTATAAACACTAACATAAAGGAAGTAAGGTTTACTAAATTTATACAAATCCAGGGTTAATACAATGGGAGGAAGAAGGGTTAGTTACTAACCTCAACACAAGGATTTGTGCTTGGTCACCTTCTCTGATTAGGGTTGTATATATTTATAGAATCCAAGCAGTCATGGCCCATTGTAGTAAACAGCAGGCAGGGAAATATAGTTTCAAAATATCTGTTCCACCAGAATGAAAATAATTTAACAGGGTGAAAATATTTGAGCACCACTGGTATTAAACAGTCACTCAGTTAGAAGTTTCATATTTTTGTTAGTCTCAGCCTGATTTTATAATGTGTTTCCAAATGATATATATTTGTGACTCAAAAGGAGTAGTTTCTTAGGTGTGTATGTTTTAAGCAGATTTTTATCCATTAAAGCATGAAAACATCATTCGCTTTTATGCCAAGTCATTAAGGCAAGTCAGGGAAATATAAAAACAGGATTTCTTATAAATCTCATCTTTTCATTCATTTGGCAAATTTTCACTGATCTTATTTACCACATGTTATCTACATAACACAGATCATTTAAGAATTTTGTATCTTTAAGCATAATTACAAGATTCTTTCTATAGCAATAATGACAATATTAGAAAGTGTTAAAAATGAACAAAGAGGTTTATTAACATGAGGATGGAGGTACTTGCTTTAGAGCTAGGATTAAAAGAAAACAAAACACATTATAGTCTGAATTTGTTCTCAAGAATTTGCTGTGTATGGGAATTCACTTTGTGTAGACATGAAAAGAATGTGCTCATGTGTGACTAGACATCAAATCTCTTGATTTTGACAGAGCCTCTTTCTATATGTCATTCTGGCACCCTGTGCTTGGACATATTATTAATGCAGTATAAATAAGGAATTCGAAGAACTCTGGAATCAGCAAAAATTGTTATACACTTAGCAAGTGCAGGACAGAGCATATTAATAGAGGATGCAAAATGAATGACATGAAGACTTGAAGATAACCAATCTGGCATCAGTGCATGGAACAGGTGGCATTAGATGGAGAATGGAGGCACAGGGAATTGTTAGAAGGCTAAAAGAAAGGAGTGTGCAAGAGTCTTAGAATGGTAGCAATTGAAACAAACAGGCTATGAGGGATGAAAAAAGATAATGAGAAATTGAATCCACATGTCTAAGGATGATTACACGTGTGATTGAAGCAAGGAAAATGAAGCAGAAATAGAATTTCATGAGCCCCTTATGCATTGGACTATACTGGGTGCCATGTACAGGGAACATTATTTTATTCTTACAACAATTTTCCTCATTCTCCAAAACCAGGCACTAAGGGTTCATAATTTGGACAGTTTCCCAGAGTTGGAATTCAAAGACAGTTTCATTCATTCATTAAATGTTGATTTAATTCCTATGCGTTGTCTGGCTTCCTGGAAGGTGCCAGGGACACAACAGAGAACCCTAAAAGGAACCTTAGTCTGGAAAAGGAGATAGGCACTTACCTAAATACTCTAATGAGTTAGTTTTAAAGTATGTCCAAAATTCTTCTCCAAAGATAGAGCCCAATTTCTCTCCCTTTTGGTATGAGTCAGACTTAAGGACAGGTTTTGACAAATGGAGGCAAACACAAGCAGCAGTTGGTGATTGGTAAGACGTCATAAAAGACACTGGAGATTTCTTGTCACCTGTTCCCTCCTGGAATCCTCACTCTGGGCTAGCCAGGTGCCATATTAGACCCAAGCAGGGCAGTGGAGAGGCCCAAAGAGGAAGGAATTGAGGTCTTCAGCTACCAGCCACCCAAGTGAACTTGGAAGCAGATCTGCCAGTCCCGAGATGGACTTTGAATGGGTAAAGCCTGGCTCGCATCTTGAGTCAAGTCTCAGGAGACACACTGAGCTAGAATCACCCAGCTAAACTGCTCTTCGTTCTTGATTTCCAGGAACTTCAAGATGACAAAATGTTTTCTTGTTTTAAACCATTAAGTTTTGGGGTGATTTGTTATGGAGCAATAGATAACGAATATTTCAGCTAAAAGAAGTAAGGACTAAATGGGAAAGAAACATAGTTTATGAATGCACATAAAAAAGGGAATCTGAATGAGATAAGACAGTCTGGGATGGCTTCCTTAAGGTACTGACTACTGAGCTGATAATAGCTGATAGGTGAGTAAGAGCTAAAGAGGTGAGGAAGGCAGATGGAGGAAAAAGATCTAGGCAGAGCAAAAACATGTTCCAAGGCCCTGTGGCATATTCAAAGGCTTGAAGAAGGCTGACATGGCTGAACAGGAAGACATAAGGAAGATATAGTACAGAATAATATTGTAGAATAAGGAAGGAACTTGAAGACCATGTTAAGGATTTTGGTCTTATTATAAATGCCAAGAGAAGCCATTAAAAATTTTAAACACGTTGGGATGGAAGTTTGGCCTAGTCTTTGAAAACCTAGTTGAGAGGCCTGCAAACTGCATCAGAGTACATGGTTTGATTTTGGCTCTGTTCCTAATTATAGCTTCCTACTAATGTGTACCCTGGCATGGACCAGGTAGGTGATGGCTCAGGTACTTGGGTTCTTAGTCAATACATGGTAGACCTGGGTTATTACATGGAGCATAATACATTAACACATAGACCTTTGTTAATGTATGGGAGCAAGGTCCTAACTCCAGCCCTGGCCCAGCTCCACTTGATGTGGGTATCTGGGGGAATGAACCAGTCAATGAGAGGTCTTTCTAATTTTAAGCATGATATAGTTGTAGCATTTCCTCTGCTAGGATAAAATGTCTTAAGAGTTTTAAGTTATGGCTTTTTAAGTTGCTTACTTAGAGTGCTAACTAAGATTATTTATACTATACGTATTTTGACAGGTGATAGATAAATAAAGATGACAGATGATTGATAGAGTGATAATAGTGTTATTACACGCAGTTTACTTGTAAAATCATTTAAAGCCCTTAGAGAATAACTAAAACTTCAGCAGTATCAAGTGATCCGGCAAAACACAAGGCAGACTAGGTTCACCTCTGCTGTTACCACTAACATTTCATTTAATGCCACTCTACGTCTTGCCTTCCATGAACATTTCTACAATCCACCCATTTTATAATGCTTGTCTCATGTTACAAAGTTTTCCAGCTCAGAACTGGTAACAAAAGATTCTCAAACAATAAGAATCTTCAAACAGTATTTTTTTTTACCTGTTTTATTATTTTTAAAGAATTATAGTAATCAGAGCAGGAGATGCAGTCACATCAAATGTGAACTTAGAAAGGGGAATGTACAAAGACAGAGATTAATAACACTTGAGGCAGATAGCATTAACCTTTAGATCGTCAACGTATCTTTCCAGTTCTAATTGTCTATGTTTTAACCAACCGGGAATATAATCTTTTATTTCTCATTGTTGCAACAACTGCTCCCTGGAGGAAACATGTATTATACTTAAGAGTTTCCAGTGATTGTATTACAATCCTAGCCCTTTGGTTTTGCTTCCCGGGACTTTGAAAATGTACTTGGTCCCTGTGCACTCACCCTTTTTGCAAGCAGCTGTCACAGGGTTGGCTTTTATGAGCATGGATCATTGAGGCTGTGATAATGGCCATAAAGTGATGGCCTGAGTCACACAAGTTGGAAAACATCATTTCTCCCTAAGGAGCTAGACTTTTAGAGAATTTGATTGGTTATTTTTGGATCAACGAGTTTAGGAGCAGTGTTCTCAGCAGAAAGACTGACTCAGTGTGAGTAAAGGAGGAACTAAGTTTTTCCACAGCCAAAAGAGGAGGAACTTGCACTTGAAACTGCTCCACTCTGTTTTATCTGACACTGAACATGCCTGGGCAGTGGCTGTTCGGTTGGGTCAGAGTCCTGAGAAGGGAGTGATAAAGAGATTATGGGTCGAGGTAAAGCAATGTGTGAAACAGCTTCCCCGCTACGTCTTAAGAGCTTGCTCACTTCTCATAAACGGAGTGAATGCTGAACAGGCTGATTTCCCACCCCTCACCCCCATTCCTGTAAATAAGGATATGACTCACAAACCCTGCAATCTCCAAAATGCCATAGATACTATGGTGATTTGATGATTTAAAAAAACAGATGGTAAAAAAAAAAAAGAGCAAGAAATCAGTCATGGATGAGTTGGGGTTGTCTTGTTCTTTTGTTTTTGTTTTTGTTTTCATTTAAGTTGTTGTCTAACACTAAGTATTCTGAGAACATCTAGTTTGCTAACCAAATCTAGAGATTTATGATTCTGAAGACAGCATAAACACACTGTTCAGATCTCTGGTTTCAGGCAAGAGAGATGCAAGACTTACCATTAAGTCCCAGAGGGCTGCCTGCAGATCATGCTTTGGCATTCCCTTCTTTCTGATAAAGTAGAGAGAGAGATATGCCTTGATGGCATTTGAATACAACCATTTCAATATAAAGATAGATATTTAGAATGCTAATAATAACAGTAGTGGTCATAATAACAGAGGTATATATTGAGCCCACTGAAGAGCATTTGTTGATCTTCAGCTGCTAATCCAGAAATGGGGGTAGGGAAGGACTTTTTGTTACCCAGATGCTAAACCCTCCAAAAGTAGGACTTTCTGACAAAATCAAATGTGGATTTGAGATGTAGTGTTAAGGCTCAGGCAGAGAATATCCACTCACCCTAAATCTCCACCGTGCTAGGGATTGAATATGGTTTGTCCCTTCCGAAACTTGTATTTGACTGTAATCACCACTATGAAGTATTAAGTGAGTAGTAATTGAATCTGCCTATAGTGTTTGAAGGTGGGGGTCTTTGGGAGGTGATTAGGGTTAAGAAAGTCATCAGGTGCAGCCCCCATGATTGAATCCTGGTAGTTATATAAGATGACGGAGAGGCCAGCACACCCATACACAGGCATTCTCCTGTCTCTCACCTTATGATTCCCTATGCTTCCTTGGGACTCTGCAATCACCATGTACAGTCCCTTGATCTTGGGCCAAAACAGTGAGCCAAATAAATCTTTTTTCCTTATAACTTACTCAGTCTGTGTTGTTATTAGCAACCAAAAAATGGACTAAGATATCCTATATTAGTCAGGCTCCTGGTAGGGAAGAGGAACACATACCAAACAGGTAGATGAAAAGGAACTTAATGAAGGGACTACTTGCAAAGTTGGGGGCCAGATTTAACGGAAGTTGGGAAGACTGGTCATGCTGTTGGTGCTGGTCATCTTAGGAAAATCTCCCCTAGGCTTTCAAGGGTAAGCAAAAGAGGGAGTAGTATCAGGACCTAGAGAGAGCTGTGCCAGGGCATGGTAGGGTAAAAGCAGGAGGATAGAGCCTTTAGTATCTCTTTCTTCCTGCCCTTCCTTCTTCTCCTGGTGCCTCTCATTGGCCAAGGCCAACAAGAAGTTGTTGAGGGCAGGTGAGCCCAGTTGCTGTAGCCCATACAGCCTGACTCTGAAGGCAAAAAGCAATGTGGAAAAGGGTGGAGAGTGAACCCAGGGGGGTACACAGAGAGTCTCCAGTGCAAACCACCAACAAGCTAAGACGATGGGCTTCAGATGCTAGAGCAGAAAGCAGGATGACCGGGAGAATAATTTTCCCCTGAGAAGTAAAGCCCATGAAATGTCTGAAATCTGAACTAGGGAGACCAGCAATTGCTCCTTCCTAGGACTGGGACACAGGTAAGTTGCTAGAGGAAATACGGGACACCCAGTTAAAGGTGAATTTCAGGAGTCAGATAAATAATGACTTTTTTTTAAGTGTAGGTAGTTCTAAACATTGTGGAGATATACTTATATTTGAAACCTTTGTTGTTCATCTGAAATCAAATTTTAAGTGGGAATCCTGTACTTTTATAAATATAGGTAACCCTGATCAAGGGCACAGTATGGAAAAAGCTCTGCAGGTCTATCCATGCAGCTCTGCACCCTTCCAAACCTGATGCTCCACCAACACCTATGTAGAGAGGAGAAAGTGCTCTTGATGTAGAATATGATATAGCATTTGTGAAACCATGTTTTTTCAATAACAGTTTTTGAAATGGCAATTTTCTATTCTTTTTCTTTCTTCTTCTTCTTTACAAAGAAACCCCAACACTTAGCTAAAATGCTAAGTGAAAAGTTCTCATAGCTTTAGTGTTTTATGTGGTATTTAATGCTAACATACATGATGACACCAATAATCATGTTTCCTTCCTTTATTTGAAAGCATCACAATAGAGGCTGGTGTTGTGGGGTAGCAGGTAGCTGTCTAGGACACCAGCATCCCAAATGGGTGCCGGTCCCCATCCTCTCGGTTCCATTTCTGATTCAGATCCCTGCTAATGGCCTGGGAAAAGCAGTGGAAGATGATGCAAGTGCTGGGGTCCCTTCCACCCATGTGCAAGACCCAGAAGAAGGTCCTGGCTCTTGGCTTCAGCCTGATCAGCCTCAGTCATTGTGGCCATCTGGTGAGTGAACCAGTGGATGGAAGATCTCTCTGTCTCTTTCTGTCTCTCCCTTTCTCTCTGTAACTGATTTTCAAATAAATAATTAGATTTTTAAAAAAATCACCATAAACAAATGACAGACTCAGTACCCCCTTTGTCCCCTTTATCCCACAGTGATCATAGATTTCAGTTGAAATACAGTCTAAATTTAACTAAATCATTTCATCGTTTATTGTGTGAAAAGCTTAATTTTGTCTTTATCACATAATCTCATTTCAGGTCAAATTTACATTCAGAAAGATGTTTTAAAGCTCCCCAAAAATATTTACAAACAGAGAATTTTTTTAAAAGATTTCATTTATTTATTTGCCAGGTAGAGTTTTAGACAGTGAGAGGGAGAGACATAGAGAAAGGTCTTCCATCCGCCTGTTCACTCCCCAAATGGCCGCAACAGCTGGATCTGGGCCCATGGACTTGGACCATCTTCAACCGATTTTCCCAGGCCATAGCAGAGAGCTGGATCAGAAGTGGAGCAGCAGGGCCTGGAACCAACACCTGTATGGGATGCCGGTGCCTCAGGCGGAGGATTAAACTACTGCACCATTGCACTGGCCCTGAGAATTCTATTTAATGAGATATTAGATTGTCCAGTTGATACAGAATGTTTTTGTCTAGCATAATATAAAGGCTCATTTAAAATGAAATAATCATACAAACAGGGGCAATCCAAGATTATTCAGAGGGAAAAAATGAAGATAAAAATAATCAGCCTTCCCTGCTTCTGCCGTTTTTTTTTTTTTAAACAGAAGTAGTAATGTAGTAAAAGCAAGTATGACTATGCTGTACGGTTACCTTCACTGTAGAGTTGGTGGGACCCAGGTAATATGTTTTTCTCTCTGTTGCTCCCCCTCTTCATGGAGGAACGACACTAAACCCTGCCTAGGCTTCATATCCGAGTCACGGCACCATTATGTCGCTCCCCCTCTTCGTGGAGGAGCAACACAGAACCCTGCGCTGTTCTTTCGTCTGCTCGGCCCTCCCCGGGTTTGCTGCTGGTTCTTCCCGGGTTGGCTACTGTCCCTTCCACCTCCGTGGAAGGGCAGTTCCCCCTGGCCACATTCCCCACTTCCGCAGGGGAGCGGCACACCGCCGGCCGGCTTTCTCGGGGGCTGCACAGGTGTTCCTTCAGCTAGATGTTCCCCTTAGATGTTCCCTGGTGCATGCCGTCTCTCTCCTCCTTTATAGTCCTCCTCCGCCAATCCCAACTCGGCTGCCCACACGCCGAGTACGCTGCTCTCCAATCAGGAGCAAGTCCTACAGTTTATTGGTTGAACTGGAGGCAGCTGTGCGGAAGCTGTTTACTTCTCTCCCAGCGCCATATTGTGGGAGAGCAGATGCATAGAATAAGTCTCAATTCCAGTAACTCAGTCTAGTCCGGTTTGCTCCCCACATCTCTCTGCCTATTCATAGTTATTTATATCAAATTTGTCATCTAATCTGTAATTATAACCTGTTATATGCAGTGAGAATAAAAGAGGTTCACAAGTTAGGATAAGAATTAGCTATGAGGGATAGGAAAACAGTGGCTTCAACAAAAAGGAAGTTTCTTCTCTCTCATAAGAGAATGGGGATACGTAGTCCTGGGCTGAAAGGCAGGCTGTGCTACATGAAGCATTCATGGCTTCAAATGTCTCTCCTTGTTCAAGATGGCAGCATCTGTGTTCCTGGAGGCCAGTGGCAGACGAGCAAAGAGGAGGAACAAAGGAGGGAGCTGGCTGTCCTGGAAGGGCCACATGCTGCTCCCAGGGTCATCTTAGGTGACCAGCTTTGTGGGACAACCTTAGGAGGCCATAAGTATTTGGGGAGCCTAACTAGGGTACATAGGTATTTGGTCAAACAGTATTCTGTTTCTATGAGGACAGTTTTGGATGAGATTAAGCATGGCATCAGGAGACTGAGTAAAGCAGGTTTTCTATCCTTACATGGGAGAGCCTTATTCAATCAACTGAAGATCTCAATAGGGTGAAAGGCTGCCCTTCCTTCCACGAAGAGGGACTTCTTGTCTGACTCCTTTGAGCTGGGACATGGCTTCCTTCTTGCCCTTAGACTCAAAGTGGAACATCAGCTCCTCCTGGATATGGAACCTGCTGGTGTATGGGTTGGAGCAACACACAGGCTCTGCTAGGTCACCAGCTTGCTGACTGCTGACTCGGGACTTGTCGGCCTCCATAACCTCAGGAGCCAATCCTTATACTTACTCTGCCCCCACCTTGCCTCACTCCCTCTCTCTCCTATTAGTATTGTTTTCCAGAAGAGCTCTGACTAGTGTAGTCCTGCTGCCTGGAACAAGAGGGGAGCTCAAGCCTTTTGGGGTAATTGTGAGTGAGTGGTGATGTTGATAGTCTTTTATTTCATGAGCTCATTAAGAGTATGTCAGCGGCCAACATTGTGACACAGTGGGTTAAGCCACTACCTGGGATGCTAGCATCACATATCAGAGTACTGGTTCAAGTCCCAGCTACTTTGCTTCTCATCTAGCTCCCTGCTAATGTGCCTGAGAAAGCAATAGATGATGCCCCCAGGTACTTGGACCCTTGCCACCCATGTGGGAAGCCCAGATGGAATTTATGGTTCCTGGCTTTGACATGCCCAGGCCTTATTATTTGGGGAGTGAACCAGATAGAAGATCTCTCTCTCTCTCTCTGTCTCCCCCAACCGCCATCTCTTTCTCTCTCTTTTTAAATAAGGATTTATTTATTTGAAAGTCAGAGTTACACACAGAGAGAAGGAGAGGCAGAGAGAGAGAGAGAGAGGTCTTCCATCTGCTGGTTCACTCCCCATTTGGCCACAATGGCTGGAGCTGTGCCCATCCGAAGCCAGGATCCAGGAGATTCCTCCGGGTCTCCCACATGGGTGCAGGGGCCCAAGGACTTGGAACATCTTCTACTGTTTTCCCAGGCCATAGCAGAGAGTTGGATTGGAAGTGGAGCAGTCGGGACTTGAACCGGCACCACAGCACCACTCTTTATCTCTCTCTTGCTCTACCTTAAAGAAAAATTTCAGTAGTTCAGGCTCTCTATCAGATTGGATAGCAGTGTCTTCTTCTGTCTTACTAGGTCATAGTTCAAGAAAGGTATTAACCACAACTAGATCCCTTCCTTTTTACTATGTATCCAGGGTAAAAATAAATACCACTGTTGCTCAGTCATTTCTTGTTTGTTGTTTTCTGTATCCATGGGTTGATCATGAGAATATGTGACATCAATTTCATTTGCTCTCATTGGGTTATCATATTAATAGTTAAGTGGAAAGTTGAAAAGAGATTCAATTTTTAATTTAACTTGCAGTTGGTTACTGAGCTTAAGAAAGCTTTCCTTACATTCTGGCCAACATACTTTGCAGAACCCAGTACATCAGGAAGATTTGGATCCCTTTGTTTCAGGAATTATGAAGAATCTCAAAATGATGACAGAACATTGAACGCAGTTCTGGGCACCCTGGAGCACTGGGGTCTGTGCAAGTCCACAGCTAGCACACCTGTGATGCTGAACCTGCTCAGCATTCTGCATGTAGCCTTTGATGTCCTTCAAATTTCCACAAAACTCTTGTTTCAGCCCCTTCTTACCAAGTGTCTGATTCTTCCATTTCTTCCAAGAACTTTTCTTTGAACAATACCACGGGGCAGGAGAGGGTCAGATGAGATAGTATTAATTATCTTTAATATCTTTAATACATTTTTTTCCTTTTTATTTCTGAGTATCAGAGTTCACTGACCTCTCCCTATCTTCTGCTTGGTGTCTTAGGCAGCCTTATAGTCCTCGGGATTGATTACTATCAAATGAAGGAGGTATATTCTTTTTTTTTTTAAATTATTTATTTATTTGAAAGCCAGCATTACACACACAGAGAGAAGAGAGGGAGGGAGGGAGGGAGGGAGGGAGGGAGAGAGGGAGAGAGAGAGAGAGGGAGAGAGATCTTCCCCCAAAACCCACAACACCTGGGGCTGGGTCAGGCTGCAGCCAGGGGACTGGAATTCAATCTGAGTCTCCCACATGGGTAGCAGGGACTCAACTACTTGAGCCATCACTCCTGCTTCCCATGGTGTGCATTAATAGGGAGCTGGAAATCAGAAACAGAGTCAAAATTTGAACCTAGGTACCCCACCCAATATAGGATGTGTGCACTCCAAGCTGTGTCTTAACCTCTGCACTAAAAGACTGGTCCTGGGTGCTTGCTTCCTGCTATGCACAAGTTAAGGCTGCAAAGACGACCTAGAACAGGTGGCGCCTATGAAGCACATTGGTTAAGAAGAAGCTTTATTAAATGGGTTTTACCTTAGAGCTTCTTCCTTTACTTTTCACCCCTCCCAGCAGAGATGTGATTCACTTTGTCTTGAGATTGTCCTTTTGGACTTGGAACCCTACAGATACCATCGTGGCACTGCATGGGCTATGATTTGCTTATGAAAAAATTTCAGAGAGGTGAGTGAAATCATTCAAAAGTAGATCAGAGAGCAGCTATGGTCATAGGTGTCAGCCTCAGTGGGCAACAGAAGGGGAGAGAGTTGATGGAGGTAAACAAAACCAAAAACAAACCTTGGATGGGATAGGGAGCATGAGACTGAAGGGAGGAAGGTGAGGTCGCACTCGGCTCGACACTCTGATGAAGATGCCTAGACTCCACCAAGAAGAAAAATAAACAACCTGGTGCTCAGAGATGGTGAATGTGGTGAGAAATAGGAGTTTGCATCACCGAATTTATTGAGAGAAAACTGTTAAGAATGAACATGAGGCTTCCGAGATGGTGGCATCCTTGGGTCAGAACAAGTTGAAATAAAAGGAAGATTCTATTAATTAAGCATTAATACATATTCTCCCTTCCTTTGAGTGGCTATTCACACTGCTCTGGGTGGGAAATCTTTATGCCATCACCTGGTTAACTCCTATTAATTATTAGTTCTTGACCCAATTGCTACTTTTTCCTAATGCAGTCCTTTGACCCCTAAAGATTGGTTATGGTACTTTTCCCTCTGTTCTCCTCTCACCGTATTTTAGAACTTATTGCAGAAATCATAGGGACTTTCTGGTATCTCTGTTTTCTGGAATGAGCTGGAGGGGGCAGGGCGGTTCTTGGTGATGACAGCTGCATCTTGTTTAAAGCTGTGTTTCCGAACCTATGTCAATGCTTGGCACCTGGCAGGAGTTTAGCTAACTGTAAGAAGGAATGAAAGAATGAATGAGGACCCTGTTCCTGCCCTCTGAATAAAATTCTCTCTCTCTCTCTCTCTTAAAATCTATCCATTTATGTGAGAACCAGAGAGACAGACGGGCAAACACACACAGGGACTGACACAGACAGCTCCCTGCCTACAACAAGTAGGGCTGAGTGAGGCAAAAGCTGGGACCCAGGAACCCAATGCAGGTCCCCCACTTGGAGGTAACAGGAACCCATGTACCCGCACCATTACCACTGCCTCCCAGATTCTGCAGCAGCAAGAATCTCAGCCACATTTGTGATGTGAGCTGGGTATTTGGTGGGGGAGCATAGGGAATGATAAGGCGAACATGGTAATGACACTAAAGGAATTGGACACTGCTCTTGGCCTCAAAGGACAAAGAACACCTGTGGACAATGATGTACTAAAAGACAAGTGATTTGATACAATACTATAGCACAAAACGAGACAGTGGGATCGCCAGATTTGGTGAATAAAATACAGGGTGCCAAATTAAATTCGAATTTCAGGCAATCAATCAAGAATACCTATATGCCTCATGAGATGTTTGGGCCACATTAATTCTAACTATTATTTATTGCTTATTAATATTCAAATCTGTTTGGAACTCCTATATCTTATCAATCTTCAAAGAATACGTGGACTTTAAGAGATCTTTCTTTTGTTTGTTTCAGAAATGGGCTGGGGGTATTGGAGAAAGATTTTGGGAAAAATAGGAACTAAGTTGCCAATACTGCAAGAAAAATGTGAGAAAATATAGTTCTGGTAAAGAAAAGCTCAGGTGAAAAAGTAGAATAGGGGCAGGACCAGAGATTGGCTCAAGCCTGGTTTGGCCAGTGTGTAAAAAGGTAATGAGAGCCCAGCTAGGCAGTTAACGAATTCTGGTGACCCTATGTGGGCCAAGCCTCTGTTTTCTGGGTGCCCCTGCCCTCTCTGTGTTGCCATATTTTGGGAACAGGCAGAACTAGATCTTTCTGCCTGGACAGATGTTGTACCCTTATCTAGTTCATTAGGCTTGGACATTCATCTCTCTATAAATAGTGAAGAAATACCAAGGAGCATTTTGCAAGGGTCATACATTGCTCAATGTTTGCATTTTTTTCAAGCACTGGTGTCAAAACAGCGTCTCTAGCAAAACTGAGGAAAGCAAAAAACTAATGATGACTTATCAAAACAAGATGTGATGATGTGGGAAATATTCACTTCTATGGAATTTGCAATTTTCATCTTTCCTCATTTCCTGTTACCACATCTGTTCAGCATTATAGTAAATATATAATGGAACTCATGCAAATAGTTTATAAATGATAGAAGAAAAAGGTGAAAATTATTATATTAAATGCTTACACTAAAATAAACATCTTTTTAAAGAAAGATTTATTTATTTAGTTGAAAGGCAAAGTTATAATGAGAGAGAGGGAGAAAGGGAAAGAGGGAGAGAGGGAGAGAGAGAAATCTTCCATCTGCTGGTTCACTCCCCAGATGGGTGGGCCAGGCTGAAGCTGGGAGCCAGGAGCCAGGAGCTTTATCTGGGTCTCCCAGGTGGTTGCAGGGGCCCACAGACTTGGGTCATTTCTGCTGCTTTCCCAGGCAGAGAGCTGGATCAGAAGTGGAGTAGCTGGGTCTTGAACTGAGCTACTTGGGGTGCCAGCATTTCAGACTGCCACGTTAATCCACTGAGTCACAGAGCCAACCCCTGAAATAAATATCTTTTATTCCATTTTCATGAACTTTTTAAAGTAACCTAACCTTTATGGAGTACTTACTGAATACTGGGTAGCAACATATGTTATTTCCCTAATCTTCACAATAGTACTGTAATACTATTGCATATATATGTGTGTAATATAATACTATCAATTTAATGTACTTCTTGCTGAGTCTCACAATGTTTATTTGCTTATTTATGATTTGTCAACTAACAATCAGTTATTTTGGGATTCAAATCCATTTTGATGCCAATATTTATGAGGATATTTCAAAAAGTTTGTGGAAAATGGGGTGGTAAACTAAGTTCTTTGGACGCATAAAAGTTGTTTTTGGCATCCATGAATACTTTTTTTATAATATGTAATCTCTATGAACTTTCTGAAGACCCTCTTCCATTATACCACACCTGTAGATAGGTACTCACAGAGAAATAACAATTATTGAGCATTTATGGCAGGTGCACTGTGGGAGCAGGAAGGAAAGAACAACTAATTCTGTCTAGTGGATACTGAGGATGATGACGCTTTAGCAGTGACTGACAAATTACCTGACCTTCTAGTTTGGTTGATAACAGATGTTGTATGAAAAATACTCATAGGTAAAAGAAACATCGTTTTAAAAACACATACTGTATTTGATCCTGAGAAGCTCTCATTAGATTTCTGTAATCTTTTATTAAGTGTTCCACATTAGTCACACCTATAAATTCTTATAACTTTCTCCTTTTTTCTATTAAACACCCACTAACATCCTTAGTCATATGCATTAAATAATTATGATTTATAATCTTCAGCTATTTAGTGATTATACTTTGGTGCCATATTTTGTCAGAAGTGCCACATATTCACATAGAAATATGTTTTAGATTTTTAATAATTCTGTAACTTACATGAATGGTTACATAGTTGGGTTAACTAAATTCCTCCCACATAATTATTTCAATTACGTAAAATGTTATTTATATAACTAGAATGATATTATAGGCTATAAAATATGCAATTCTTTAATTATATAAGATTAAAGTCAGTAAAAAAAAGGCCCAAAATTTTAACAACATATTCCCTAGAGGAAAACTGCTGAATAAACTATTAAAATGATTAAAAATAAGTAATTATTTTAAAAATACAACTATAAAGGTAAAATATGAAAACAGAAGTTTTCAATGTCTTGCTCTCTTTAAAGAATTTACCACATTTAAATTAAAACAGCAAATAGTTTGTCTTGAATACACTCTTGTGGAGTGAGCTGATGGTACCGTCCTCTTTGAAACCAAATCTGGCTTCAAAATCCTCTCTTCAAGCAATGCTCCAGACAGACCTCCCCTCCTTTTGATGAATCCTGATGTGTGTTGCCTTAAGCTTTGCAGATGTCTCTTGTACAGAAAAATATCTATTCAAAACTTCCAGACTGTGCTCCTTACTCGGCAAGCTTAGACAGTGACCTTTTCTGAAAGATTCTCTGACAGTGGCTGCCTGGAAGCCACAGGAGGAAGGGTGTAATAACTCTGGCCGTGGAGAGAAAGTTTGCAAAGAGTTACGTGTTTGAATTCCAGATGTGTTTCTCAGTGAGTCATGGAAGTTTGATGTTTGTACTGCTCAAAGGCTATATTTCAAGAGATGATAAAATGACAAGCTTCATGCAACATAAAATGAACATGTGTCCATGGTTTAATTTAACTTAGCAATTAATGTGGAGACCAATAGATATTATAACTAATTCAAAAGAACCATGCTTTATAGTCAGAGAAGGTATGGTAAATGAATTTCCAAATAAATGCAAAACTACTTGATATCTAGACAAACCAAATTTACATTTTATGTACAGGAATTTTTTTGCATTGTAGTTAATTTTCTTCAGATTAACTTTTATGAAATGGCTGTTAGTGGCCAACAAAAGCATATATAAACCAGATGGATGAACTAGACAGGATATTTAGCAAATTTGAAAATCTTTCACATTTTTTCTTTTTTTTTTCACATTTTTTTTCTTATGAAATGTATCTTTAGAGAGTGTTTTAATGAATCTGACATCTTGGTAACTAAATCAATATCCAGAAATAAGTGAACAGCATTATTTGTTGGGGTCTGCAAAGGAAAAAAAATTCTGCTACCCTTCATAGTTCTTGACTAGGACAGATGACAGGTTAACAGAAGACAGGTTAACAACAGAAAAACAAACAGAAGTGTGATAACATGTAGATTCTATGAATACTTGGAAATGAGCAGATATCAAAGAAGTAGATTTGAATTCAGGATTCAATACCATCTTCTGCTGAAACAAAGAAAGAAGATGAGGAGAAGGCCACATGTGGCTCAGCTGGTGTCTTCTCCATTGAACAGTTTCTGGTGACTCAGTCATTGCTTTGGTTTGAATTTGTCTCCCTCACGGTTCCTGTTTGGAAACTCGTCCTCATTGTGGTAATGTTGGGAGGTGAGGGTTAGTGGACCTCTCATGTCATAGGGAGGGGTGTCCTCAGAAGGGATTAAGGTAGTTCTTACAGGACCTCTGAGTTGGTTCTCATGAGAGGGGAGTGTATCTGACACCTGAATAGGTCCCTCCTCTGCCCAGTTGTTCCAGCCACGAAGCCATTCACTGTGAGGCCCATACTAGAGGTTGCACCAATGGGACTGCCTGGCTGTGGACTTTCAGTTTCCAAAACTGTGAGTTAAATAAGCCCTTTTTCTGCATGTATAGCTTGCCTCTGGTATTTTATTATAGTAATGAAAAAACAGACTAAGACATCCATGTTCCTCTTCCTGGCATAGATGGAGAGATGTTCTCTAAAGGTATAAATTTCCCTGACAAAAGGAGACCACTTTACTGTTTTTAGAGCTTCCTTTGTATCCACAGTTTCTCAAAATAATCCTTATGCTGAGGAGGTGTGTTCTGGGCTGGCATGTTTAGGTCTCTCATGGTCATATTTTGAGGTAGCACATTCTCGTATCCTACAGGTCCAAGGTATTCACTTTCAGGAATTTGGGAGTTAAATTTACTTTGCATAATAGCATAAACACTGGAGTTGCTTTTGAGTATTAACAAATTACAATTTGACAAAAACTGATATATTATTTTACTGTATATACATGGTCCATGAAATACAGCAAAAGTTTCCTGAATGATTTGGATCAATTATCCAACCACCAGCAATCTCCTTATAATTCACAGATCCACATCCACAATAACAAAAATAATAAAACAACAATAATAAAAACAATGGAACCCAAACCTTATTTGTGCAGGGTTGACTCAAGGGCACTGGCCAAGTTCCAGAGCTAAAAGTGATACAGGCTCCCCAGCTCAGTCTGGAAATTCCAATCACCTACCTACCTGGGAAAAGCTGTTGGATCACAGGAAGAGAAAATCACCCTGAGAAGGTATTGCAGATTCAAGTGTGCCTGCTGTCGGGTGTGCTGCATCTGTCCTGCCGATGGCTCCCGTGTGGCATATGGCAGCAGCAGTCAGCGTCCAGCTGTCCTGCCCGCCATGCTGCTCCCTTGCATTGTGTTCACTGAATCTACCACTGCTCACTCTGACTGTTCTGGTGAATTCTTTCATCACCAGTGATGCTGGCCTTCACTGGTCACTTCCCTTGATGTTATTGACTGCTTATCATATGCCAGACGTTGTCATGGGTGTTTTTCCTACAATTTTTTAAATTTCATTTTTGAAAAGGTTTATTTATTTATTTGAAAGAGTTACAGAGAGAAAGGGGGAGACAGAAAAAGAGAGAGAGAGAGAGAGATCTTTCATCTGCTGATTCACTCCCCAGATGGCCGCAACAGCTGGGGTGGGGACAGGCAGAAACCAAGAGCCAGGAGCTTTTCCTGGGTCTCCCACAGAAACATTGGGCCATCTTCCACTGCTTTTTCCAGGCCATTAGCAGGGAGCTGGGTCAGAAGTAGAGCAGCTGGGACTCTAATTGGCACCCATATGGGATGCCAGTGTCACAGGTGGCAGCTTTATCAGCTGCAACACAACTCTGGCCCCTTAACTTTTTTTTTTTTAAAGATTTATATATTTACTTGAAAGTCAGAGTTACATAGAGAGAGAAGGAGAGGCAGAGAGAGAGAGAGAGAGAGGTCTTCCATCCACTGGTTCACTTCCCAGATGGCCACAACAGCCAGAGCTGTGCCTATCTGAAGCCAGGAGCTTCTTTAGGGACTCCCATGTGGGTGCAGGGACCCAAGGACTTGAGCCATCTTCTACTGCTTCCCAGGCCATAGCAGAGAGCTGGATTGGAAGTGGAGCAGCCTGGACATGAACCAGCACCTATATGGGATACTGGCACTACAGGCAGCAGCTTTACCTGCTTTGCCACAGCACTGGACCCTGGCCCCTTAAATTTTTTTTAAAAAGATTTTATTTATTTATTTGAAAGGTACAGCCACAGACAGTGAGAGGGAGAGACATAGAGAAAGGTCTTCCATCTGCCCGTTCACTCCTCAAATGGCCTCAACAGCTGAATCTGAGCGGATCTGAAGCCAGGAGCCAAGAGCTTCCTCCAGGTCTCCCACTGGATATAGGGGCCCAAGCACTTGGGCCATCTTCCACTGCTTCCAGGCCATAGCAGAGAGCTGGATTGGAAGAGGAGCAGCCAGGACACAAAGCAGTGCCCATGTGAGATGCTGATGCTTCAGGCAGAGACTTAGCCTACTATGCCACAGTGCCAGCCCCTTACATTTAATTTTATAAGTACATAGTGGGTATAATTATGCCCATTTTATAAAATAACAATTCATGTCGTCAGTATTCTCAGCACCCTATTTTTGATAAAGAACAAGATATTTTAAGTAAGCAAGTTTCATGGAATGATCTGAATCACAGTATTTCAAAAGCAACATGGTTCAGTGAATTACACAGCCATCTTTTTTGGCTGGTTTCCTCAACAGCTTGACTTCTTTCCCCTCAGTTTTAAGTTATGGATTGCATTATAGAATTGCTGATGTTAATCTCTGTGCAAGGCTTTGGAAAACTCACCAGTTATGGAGACCTCAATTATCCCTCCTTTTGTGAGTGGGGAGAATTTGAAGAGTACTTGAGTATCTTGCTTTAGCAGATTTAGAGTCTGGAACTGTTGACTTCTATTCATTCTGAGAGAAAACATCTGAAGTGTTCTGCTGTGAAATTACAAAACTGACATCATTTAGGGAACTGAGATTATATGGAGAAGACCCACATTAGAGAACTG
This sequence comes from Oryctolagus cuniculus, assembly GCF_051225735.1. Classification (NCBI taxonomy): domain Eukaryota; kingdom Metazoa; phylum Chordata; class Mammalia; order Lagomorpha; family Leporidae; genus Oryctolagus; species Oryctolagus cuniculus. Next base: position 16,454,626 of record NC_142870.1, on the reverse strand, counting down.
GTTTACACTCACATTACCCTCTGCACTACTCTCTCTCCATCTGTCTCCTTTTATCTTCTTGGTCTCTGTTCTCTTTAACGTCTGCGCAAAAAGTCTTTAGGACTTGATTACATAGAAAGAAATTTGCTGAGTTGGACTTCCTCTTTTACATACACTAAGGAATCAATTTTGGTGTGTGTTCATTTGTGTTATAGAGGAGTCTTTTTTGTCCCTGTAGGGGTAGAAAGGTGTGATACATTTCCTCGCCATTCATAACCGTCATGACCAACACTCCTACAGTAAAAGGCTGGTTAGTAGGAGAAATGCATAATAAATTAATTTGATCAATGCTTTTCTTTTAAAGATTTTCTTTATTTATGTGAAATGTAGAGTTACAAAGAGAGGGAGAGACAGAAAGAAAGGTCTCCCATCTACTGGTTCACTCCCCAAATGGTGACCACATCCAGAGCTAAGCTGATCTGAAGCCAGGAGCCAGGAGCTTCTTCCAGGTCTCCCACACAGCTGCAGGGACCCAAGGACTTAGAACATCTTCTACTGCTTTCCCAGGCCATAGCAGAGAGCTAGATTGGAAGAGGAGCAGCTGGGATCCGAACCAGCATCCATATGGGATGTTAAGGCTATAAGGGGAGGCTTAGACTGCTGTGCCACAGTGCTGGCTCCTTGATCAAAGTTTTATGTGACAAAGGAGTCTTCAGAACGAAGGCTCAAAGATCTAGAGAAAGCTGTCTATTTTTGTGCCTAGATTCATTGCAAAAGGGATAGCTGTGTAGAAATGTGATTGGCAAAAACTTTATGTCCTAACGTATAGACAGAGGGAGAAAATTCAACAAAACATGTCTATTGAACTCTTCATGGACACTCTATGTGGTGTTCCTTCTTCTTGTGTATGGGAATGAGGGTCTTATTATTTACTACTGGATAAAGTAAGTCAGAGAATTTCTTTATGACCAACTTTGCACAGAAAGACAGGGAAGCTTGAATAATATTTTTAGGGTTGATGGCTTGCTTTGAGGAAAGGGGGTTCTAGTTTCTATGACCCACCTTGGGGAAGAGGAATTAGGGACAAATAAGAGGTGAGAGACCGGACAGTAGGAGGAGGTCCAAGACTTTGATTCTGAGGCCTCCATTGTCTTTTAGTTCAAAGCACTCAGCACACCATAGTGCCACGATGGGAGTATTGTTCTCCAAGCCCTAACATCCCCGAGTTATGGTTCTCAGCTCTCACTATTCTGCTCTTCAGTTCTCTTTCCCTGCTTTGCACTGTGGCAAAAGGAAAACAGAAAACAAGGGCACCCCCTAATTAGACAGCTTTCCCTGGGCCTGCTGTGAGTTTTCTCCACCCTACTAATGAAAAGGGTTAGAACAAGGAAGTAGTATGAGTCATGGTTATTGCTACACCCTCAGGAAAGGCCCTGTTCCATCTTCCTGTAGTGCTGTGCTGGCTCTTTCCATCCAGGTCCTGGATAACAGGAATAAGTTGTTAGAACACATAATCAAGGGTTTTCTTTTTCTTTTCCTTTTTTTTAAAGATTTATTTATTTATTTATTTATTTGAAAGTCAGAGTTACACACAGAGAGAAGGAGAGGCAGAAAGAGAGAGAGAGAGAGAGAGAATCTTCCATGTGCTGGTTCACTCCCTAGATGGCTGCAATGGCTGGAGCTGTGCCGATCCGAAAGCAGGAGCCAGCAGCTTCTTTTGTGTCTTCCCATGCAGGTGCAGGGGCCCAAGGACTTGGGCCATCTTCTACTACTATCCCAGGCCATAGCAAAGAGCTTGATTGGAAGTGGAGCAGCCGGGACTCTAACTGGCGCCCATATGGGATGCTGGCACTGCAGGTGGCAGATTTACCCACTATGCCACAGCCGCCAGCCGCCATGGGTTTTCTATAGGGATGCTGCATCATTCCAGTTAAAACAACAATAAAAAGAAGGCCAGATACAAAAGTATCTTTGACAGAACAACAGAAAAATGATTGGGTGTATAGGCTGGTTGCTTGGAAGATGGGCTGTTATTTCCATTTCTTACATATATGGATCCTCTGTGGTTAGGAGGACTGCTAGACTAGCCCACTGGACTGCTAGACTAGCCCACTAAAGCATACTCTATGCCCATGCTTCTCAGAGGTTCTAACAGCTGGGAGGAGACATACTTCTAGCCAACTGGCTGGACAAAGGGAAAGGGGCTTCTCCTGGTGATGTTGGTACTTGCTGCTGAGATAGTCCTGGGCTGGGGGAGAACGTGACTCCAGTTGACAAGAAAGAAGGAAATTTGGGTGCTTGACTGGGTCATCTCTGTCACTAGGGATGGGAAAATAGGGGAAAGGCAGGAGAAAACATGAGACCAGGGTAAGGAGTGGTCTTGGTGAGGAACAGAGTGAAAGGTATTTTAAAACACTTTCCAGATCGGCCGACGCCGTGGCTCAGTTGGCTAAACCTCCGCCTGTGGCGCCGGCACTCCAGGTTCTAGTCCCGGTTGGGGCGCTGGATTCTGTCCCGGTTGCTCCTCTTCCAGTCCAGCTCTCTGCTGTGGCCTGGGAGTGCAGTTGGAGGCCTGCACCTGCATGGGAGACCAGGAGGAAGCACCTGGCTCTTGGCTTCGGATCGGCGCAGTGTGCTGGCTGCAATACGCCGGCTGTGGTGGCCATTTGGGGGGTGTACCAACAGAAGGAAGACCTTTCTCTCTGTATCTCTCTCTCTCTTTCACTGTCTACCTGTCAAAAAAAAACCAGGGTCTGGCATTGTGGCGCAGTGAGTGAAGCCGCTGCCTACAATGCCTGCATCCCATATACAAAGGTTCGAGTCCCAGCTGCTCCACTTCTGATCCAGCTCCCTAATAATTTGCCTGGAAAAGCAGTGGAAGATGGCCCAAGGGTGTGGGTCCTTGCACCCATGTCGGAGACCTGGAGGAAGCTCCTGGTTCTTGGTTTCGGTCTGGCCCAGACCTGGCCTGAGGTCATTTGAGTAGTGAACCGGCAGATGGACAATCTCTCTCTCTCCCTCTCCCTCTCTGTAACCCTGTCATTTAAATAAATAAAATAACTTTTTTAAAAGAGAGTCATACTTTCTGAAAAATGAAGACTGGTGTGGAAGAAAAGATGGGGACATTTGTCTGAGGTGGGTCTGTGTTGAACTTTTTTAAAATTTTTTTTGCTTCTTTTTAAACTTTTATTTAATAAATATAAATTTCCAAAGTACAAATTTTGGATTATAACGGCTTTCCCCAGCCCCCTATAACCACCCTCCCACCCACAACCATCCCATCTCTCACTCCGTCTCCCATCCCATTCACATCAAGATTCATTTTTAATTATCTTTATATACAGAAGATCAACTTAGTATATACTAAGTAAAGATTTCAACAGTTTGCACCCACACAGACACACAAAGTGTAAAGTACTGTTTGAGTACTAAGTTATCCCGTTAATTCTGTGTTGAACTTTTAGAAACAGGCAGCAAATGCTTTTAAGGTTCATCTATGTTATAGCATATATCAGTACTTCATTCCCTTTTACAGATAAGTAATATTCTATTGTGTGAGTCGAGAAGATTTTATGTTTTCAACAGTTGGTGGACATCTGAGTTGTTTCTACTTTTTAGTTATTATGAATAATGTTATTATGAATATTTCTCTACACATTTTTATGCGGATTTTTTTTTAATTCTCTTAGGTAGCAACAGGAATGGCACGTATACCCAGGAATTGATGAATCATCTTTATCTGTAAATTTTAATTTTGGGGAAACTACCAAACTGTCTTGTAAAGTAGCTACATTATTTTACATTCCCATCAGCAATGTGTGAAGATTCCAACTTCATAGTCACCCCGAAATTTACTACTAGTCTTTTTGATTATAGCAGTCTAGTATAAAGCATAAAGAGATATCAAATTTTAATTTTTATTTGCATTTATATAATGACTACTGATGAGCATTTTTTCATGTCCTTTAGGCCATTTGGGTATCTTTGAAGAAATATTTATCAAATTATTTATGCTATTATTAATGGGTTGCCTTTATATTGTTGAGTTGTAAGAACTTTTCATATATTCTGCACTTAAGTTCCTTATCAACTGTATGGTTTGCAACTAGGTTCTTCCATTCTGTGGGTTATCTTTTCATTTATTGGTTGTGTCTCTAGGAACACAAGAGTTTTTAATTTCTATGGAATCTAATTTTTCTGCCTTTTCTTTTGTTGCTCATGTTTTTGGTGTCATACCTAAGAAACCATAGCCTAAACCAATGTCATGAAGATTCTTAGATTTCCTTCTAAGAGTTTTTTCCCACAAATTTAGGCGTATAAACAGTTTTGAGTTTATTTTTGTATATGGTGTGAGATAGAGTTCAAATTTATTCTACATATAGAGATCCAGTTGTTCTGGTACCATTTGTTGAAAAGATGATTATTTCACCATTAAATTTTCCTGCATCCTTGCTGAGTTAATTGATCATAAATGTAACTGTTTCTGAATTCAATTCTGTTTAATTGGTCTATGTGTCTATCCTATGCCAGTACCACATTATATTAATTACTGTAACTCTGTTGTAAGTCCTGAAATTGGGAGGTCTAAATTCTACAACTTGGTTCATATTTTATGAGGTTGTTTTGTGTATTTTGGTTCCCAGGAGTTTATATATAAATTTTAGGATCAGCTTTTCAATTTCTGGAAAAAAATGAAGCAAAGATTTTGTCAGAATTAGAATATAATATGTAGAACTTGTGGAGTAGTGCCATCTTCTTAAGTCTTTTTTTAAAAAACAGATTTATCTATTTATTTGAAAGGCAGAGTTATAGAGAGAGAGAGGAGAGACAGAGAGAGAGCTCTTCCGTCTGCTTGTTCACTCCCCAAATAGCTGCAACGTCCAGAGGTGGGCATATCCCAAGCCAGGAGCCAGGAGCTGCTTCTTTTTTTTGTCTTTTTTTTTTTTTTTTTAATTTCCAAAGTACGATTTATGGATTACAATGGCTTCCCCCACATACCGTCCCTCCCACCCACTACCCTCCCCTTTCCCACTCCCTCTCCCCTTCCATTCACATCAAGATTCATTTTCGATTATCTTAATATACAGAAGATCAGCTTAGTATACATTAAGGATTTCAACAGTTTGCTCACACAAAAACAAAAAGTGAAAAATAATAGATGATTTTTTTTAAATGATGATGAAATCAGATCAGACCTATTGTCATGTTTAATCCCAGTGAGAGTCAAGTTGGGAGTTGACAATTTTTTTTTTTTTTTTTTACAGAGGATCAGTTTAGTATACATTAGGTAAAGATTTCAACAGTTTGCACCCCCATAAAAAAACAAAGTGAAATATATTGTTTGAGTACTCGTTATAGCATTAAATCTCAATACACAGCACATTAAGGACAGAGATCCTACATGAGGAGTAAGTGCACAGTGACTCCTGTTGTTGACTTTACCAATTGACACTCCTGTCTATGGCATCAGTAGTCTCCCTATGCTCCGGTCATGAGTTTCCAAGGCTATGGAAGCCCTCTGAGTTCTCCGACTCTTATCTTGTTTAGACAAGGTCATAGTCAAAGTGGAGGTTCTCTCCTCCCTTCAGAGAAAGGTACCTCCTTCTTTGAAGACCTGTTCTTTCCACTGGGATCTCACTCACAGAGATCTTTTGCCAGAGTGTCTTGGCTTTCCATGCCTGAAATACTCTCATGGGCTTTTCAGCCAGATCCGAATGCCTTTAGGGCTGATTCTGAGGCCAGAGTGCTATTTAGGACATCTGCCATTCTATGAGTCTGCTGAGTATCTCACTTCCCATGTTGGATCACTCTCCCCTTTATTTATTCCATCGGTTAGTGTTAGCAGGTACTAGACTTGTTTATGTGCTCCCTTTGACTCTTAGTCCTTTCATTATGATCAATTGTGAACTGAAATTGATCACTTGGAATAGTGAGATGGCATTGGTACATGCCACCTTGATGGGATTGAATTGGAATCCCCTGGTATGTTTTTAACTCTACCATTTGGGGCAAGTCAGCTTGAGCATGTCCCAAATTATACATCTCTTCCCTCTCTTATTCCCACTCTTATGTTTAACAGGGATCACATTTCAGTTAATTTTTTTTTTTTTTTGACAGGCAGAGTGGACAGTGAGAGAGAGAGACAGAGAGAAAGGTCTTCCTTTGCCGTTGGTTCACCCTCCAATGGCCGCTGCTGCAGCCGGCGCACCGCGCTGATCCGATGGCAGGAGCCAGGATCCAGGTGCTTTTCCTGGTCTCCCATGGGGTGCAGGGCCCAAGCACCTGGGCCATCCTCCACTGCACTCCCTGGCCATAGCAGAGAGCTGGCCTGGAAGAGGGGCAACCGGGACAGAATCCGGCGCCCCAACCGGGACTAGAACCCGGTGTGCCGGCGCCGCAAGGTGGAGGATTAGCCTATTGAGCCACGGCGCCGGCTTATTTCAGTTAATTTTTAACACTTAAGAATAACTGTGTATTAATTACAGAATTAAACCAATCATATTAAGTAGAACAGACAAAAAAAAACTACTAAGAGGGATAATGTATTAAGTTGTTCATTAACAGTCAGGGCTATGCTGATCAAGTCACCGTTTCCCATAGTGTCCGTTTCACTTCAGGAGGTTTCCTTTTTGGTGTTCAGTCAGCTGTCACTGATCAGGGAGAACATATGGTATTTGTCCCTTTGGGACTGGCTTATTTCACTCAGCATGATGTGTTCCAGATTCCTCCATTTTGTTGCAAATGACTGGATTTCGTTGTTTCTTACTGCGGTATAGTATTCTAAAGAGTACATATCCCATAATTTCTTTATCCAGTCTACCGTTGATGGGCATTTAGGTCGGTTCCAGGTCTTAGCTATTGTGAATTGAGCTGCAATAAACATTAGGGTGCAGACCGCTTTTTTGTTTGCCAATTTAAATTCCTTTGGGTAAATTCCAAGGAGTGGGATGGCTGGGTCGAACGGTAGGGTTATCTTCAGGTTTCTGAGGAATCTCCAGACTGACTTCCATAGTGGCTTGACCAGTTTGCATTCCCACCAACAGTGGGTTAGTGCCCCTTTTTCCCCACATCCTCGCCAGCATCTGTTGTTGGTGGATTTCTGCATGTGAGCCATTCTAACCGGGGTGAAGTGAAACCTCATTGTGGTTTTGATTTGCATTTCCCTGATTACTAATGACCTTGAACATTTTTTCATGTGCCTGTTGGCCATTTGGATTTCCTCTTTTGAAAAATGTCTATTGAGGTCCTTGGCCCATCTCTTAATTGGGTTGTTGGTTTTGTTTTTGTGGAGTTTCTTGATCTCTTTGTAGATTCTGGTTATTAACCCTTTATCTGTTGCATAGTTTGCAAATTTTTTTCCCATTCTGTCGGTTGTCTCTTCACTCTCCTGACTGTTTCTTTTGCAGTACAGAAACTTCTCAATTTGATGCAATCCCAATAGTTGATTTTGGCTTTGACTGCCTGTGCCTCCCGGGTCTTTTCCAGAAACTCTTTGCCTGTGCCAATATCTTGAAGGGTTTCTCCAATGTTCTCTAGTAACTTGATGGTGTCAGGTCGTAGATTTAGGTCTTTAATCCATGTTGAGTGGATTTTTGTGTAAGGTGTAAGGTAGGGGTCTTGCTTCATGCTTCTGCACGTGGAAATCCAGTTTTCCCAGCACCATTTATTGAATAGACTGTCCTTGCTCCAGGAATTGGTTTTAGATCCTTGATCAAATATAAGTTGGCTGTAGATGTTTGGGTTGATTTCTGGTGTTTCAATTCTGTTCCATTGGTCTATCCATCTGTTTCTGTACCAGTACCATGCTGTTTTGATTACAACTGCCCTGTAGTATGTCCTGAAATCTGGTATTGTGATGCCTCCAGCTTTGTTTTTGTTGTACAAGATTGCTTTAGCTATTCGAGGTCTCTTGTGCCTCCATATAAATTTCAGCACCAATTTTTCCAGATCTGAGAAGAAGGTCTTCGGTATCTTGATTGGTATTGCATTGAATTTATAAATTGCTTTTGGGAGAATGGACATTTTGATGATATTGATTCTTCCAATCCATGAGCATGGAAGATTTTTCCATTTCTTGGTATCCTCTTCTATTTCTTTCTTTAAGGTTTTGTAATTTTCATCGTAGAGATCCTTAACGTCCTTGGTTAAGTTTATTCCAAGGTATTTGATTGTTTTTGTAGCTATTGTGAATGGGATTGATCTTAGAAGTTCTTCCTCAGCCATGGCATTGTCTGTGTATACAAAGGCTGTTGATTTTTGTGCATTGATTTTATACCCTGCTACTTTGCCAAACTCTTCTATGAGTTCCAATAGTCTCTTAGTAGAATTCTTTGGGTCCCCTAAATAAAGAATCATGTCATCTGCAAAGAGGGATAGTTTGAGTTCTTCCTTCCCAATTTGTATCCCTTTAATTTCTTTTTCTTGCCTAATAGCTCTGGCTAGAACCTCCAGAACTATATTGAATAGCAGTGGTGAGAGTGGACATCCCTGTCTGGTACCAGATCTCAGTGGAAATGCTTCCAACTTTTCCCCATTCAATAGCATGTTGGCTGTGGGTTTTTCATAGATTGCTTTGATTGTATTGAGGAATGTTCCTTCCAAACCCAGTTTGCTTAGAGTTTTCATCATGAAAGGGTGTTGTATTTTATCAAATGCTTTCTTGGCATCTATTGAGATAATCATATGGTTTTTCTTCTGCAGTCTGTTAATGTGGTGTATCACATTGATTGTCTTGCGCACATTAAACCATCCCTGCATACCAGAGATAAATCCCACTTGGTCTGGGTGGATGATCTTTCTGATGTGTTGTTGCATTCTATTGGCGAGAATTTTATTGAGGATTTTTGCATCTATGTTCATCAGGGATATTGGTCTGTAATTCTCTTTCAGTGCTGCATCTTTTTCTGGCTTAGGAATTAAGGTGATGCTGGCTTCATAGAAAGAATTTGGGAGGATTCCCTCTTCTTCGATTGTTCTGAATAGTTTGAGAAGAATTGGAGTTAGTTCTTCTTTAAATGTCTGGTAGAATTCAGCAGTGAATCCATCTGGTCCTGGGCTTTTCTTTGTTGGGAGGGCCTTTATTACTGTTTCAATTTCTGTCTCCGTTATGGGTCTGTTTAGGTTTTCGATGTCTTCCTGGTTCAATTTAGGTAGGTTGCATGTGTCCAGGAATCTATCCATTTCTGATAGGTTTCCCTGTTTGCTGGCATACAAGTCCTTGTAGTAATTTCTGATGATTCTTTTTATTTCTGTGGTGTCTGTTGTTGCGTTTCCTTTTTCATCTCTGATTTTATTGATTTGGGTCTTTTCTCTTCTTTTTTTAGTTAGTTGGGCCAATGGGGTGTCAATTTTGTTTATTTTTTCAAAAAACCAGCTCCTCGTTTGGCTGATTTTTTGGAATGTTTTTCTTGATTCAATCCTGTTGATTTCTTCTCTGATTTTAATTATTTCTCTTCTCCTATTAGATTTGGGTCTGGTTTGCTGTAGGTTTTCTAGATCCTTGAGGTGAATTGAAAGCTCATCTATTTGGTGCCTTTCCAATTTCTTGATGTAGGCACCTATTGATATAAACTTTCCTCTTAACACTGCTTTTGCTGCATCCCATAAGTTTTGGTATGTTGTGCTGTTATCCTCATTTACTTCCAGAAAGTTTTTGATTTCTCTTTTGATTTCTTCTATGACCCATTGTTCATTCAGGAGCATGTTGTTCAATCTCCATGTGTTTGCATATGCTCTAGGGATTCCTGAGTTGCTAATTTCCAACTTCATTCCTTTATGGTCTGAGAAGCTGCATGGTATGATTCTAATTCTTTTGAATTTGCTGAGACTTGCTTTATGGCCTAGTATGTGGTCAATCCTAGAGAAGGTTCCATGTACTGCTGAGAAGAATGTAAAATCTTTAGCTGTGGGATTGAAAGTTCTGTAGATATCTGTTAGATCCATTTGGGCTATAGTGTCGTTTAAATCTACTGTATCCTTGTTGATCTTCTGTCCTATTGATCTGTCTATTTCTGAGAGTGGAGTATTGAAGTCCCCCAGTACTATTGTATTGGGGTCTAAGTCTCCCTTTAAGTCCGTTAACAAATCTTTTAGATAAACCGGTGCCCTGTAGTTAGGTGCATATACATTGATAATTGTTATATCTTCCTGTTGAATTGATCCCTTAATCATTATGTAGTGTCCCTCTTTGTCTCTCTTAATGGTTTTTGTGGTAAAGTTTATGTTGTCTGAAATTAAGATGGCTACGCCTGCTCTTTTTTCATTTCTGTTGGCATGGTATATCTTTTTCCAGCCTTTCACTTTCAGTCTGTATGGATCTTTGTTGGAAAGATGAGTTTCTTGTAAGCAGCAAATAGATGGGTTTTGTTTCTTAACCCAATCAGCCAATCGGTGTCTTTTAAGTGGACAGTTCAGGCCATTCACGTTCAATGTGACTAATGATAAGTGGTAACTTTGCCCTGCCATTTGCCAAAGATAAGTTCTAATATATGCTTTGAATTCCCTGTGATCTTTTGCTGTGAGCTTTCCTTCCTTGGTTTCCTTCCTTTACCTTCTTTCATATTGATGACCGTGTTTCTTTGTTTCTGTGTGTAACACATCTTTAAGCATCTTTTGCAGGGCTGGACGAGTGGCAACAAATTCTTTCAATTTCTGTTTGCTATGAAAAGTCTTTATTTCACCTTCATTCACAAATGATAGCTTTGCAGGATATAATATTCTGGGCTGGCAGTTGTTCTCTCTTAGTACCTGGGCTATATCTCGCCATTCCCTCCTAGCTTTTAGAGTTTCTGATGAGAAGTCAGCTGTGAGTCTGATTGGAGATCCTCTGAGAGTAATCTGACGTTTCTCTCTTGCACATTTTAGGATCTTTTCTTTATGTTTCACTGTGGAGAGTTTAATTACAACATGTCTTGGTGAGGATCTCTTTTGGTCGTGTTTATTAGGGGTTCTGTGGGCTTCCTGTACTAGGATGTCCCTGTTCTTCTCCAAACCTGGGAAATTTTCTGCTAATATCTCACTAAAAAGGCCTTCTAATCCTTTCTCCCTCTCCATGCCTTCAGGAACTCCTAGAACCCGAATGTTGGGTTTTTTAATAGTATCCTGAAGATTCCCGACAATATGTTTTAGAATCCTAATTTCCTCTTCTTTTCTTTGGTCTGACTGTATCCTTTCCTGTTCTCTGTCTTCTAAGTCCGATATTCTCTCTTCTGCTTCACCCATTCTGTTTGTAAGGCTCTCTATTGTGTTTTTCATTTGATCTATTGAATTCTTCACTTCAGTCACTATCCCAGTTTCCTGTTGTACTAGTTGTTTCGTTTCATTTTGATTCCTCCTTAATATTTCATTTTCACGAGAGAGATTTTCTATCTTGTCCATTAAGGATTTCTGTAGTTCAAGAATTTGTTTTTGAGAACTTCTTAATGTTCTTATCAATTTTTTGAGATCTGCTTCTTGCATTTCTTCTATATCATCATCCTCATAATCTTGAATTGGGGTGTCTTTTTCATTTGAGGGCTTCATGGTGACTTCCTTGTTTTTATTACCTTGGTTTTTGCGTTTGTTATTTGGCATATTGGAGATATTTGGTTTCTTCACTGTGGTGCTTTTTCTTGTTATACTATGACTCTAGATTAAGTGGACTATCTGTTTTTGATGGAGCCTTAGGGCTTGAGATGGGTGTGGCCTGAGAGCTCTGTTTGGTGTGCCAAAGGTGACACTCCCAGGTTAGGCGTGGTAAACCTCTCTCCCTCTCTCTCTTTCTTTTTTTTTTTTTTTTGATTCAAAAGGGAAGTTATTCTGCACAGCTGAACGAAGTTGGAGGTAGTTAGCAGGCAAATGATATACCCACAGGAGCCAGAGATTGGAAGCTCTTTCCCAAGGACCACACAGGGAATCTGTTCTGCCCTCAGAGTGGGCTCAAATTCTCCTTCAGTCTCCCACTGGGTTGCCAAAGTTACGGAATTGTAGCGTCTCTGGAGAGTGCTCATGTGAATTCCGTGAGTTCTCTCCCCCACCGTCTCTTTTTTTACAGTCTCAGTTCAGTATCACCACAAATTTACTAGGTCCTAATCTCCTGTTAATTCGCCCCGCCCAGAGTCAGGTTTTTCTGCTAGGCTCAGGGCCGGTGCAGACCTGAGGTCGCTCTGCTTATGACGTATGTCCAAGATGGCGCCTGCTCTTTGTCTTGCTCGCCCTTGAGAGGTGAGCGTAGAGAGAGAAACCCGTGTCCGTGCCAGTCACCTTTTTTTTTTTTTTTCCCTCTTTCTCTTCCAGTTAGCCTGGTGAAGTTCCCCCCCCCCGCCCCGGGGGTCGTTCCCTCTAGTCTCCTCTCTCTGCTTGCCTGCCGGTGTCTCGGGCTATTGAGGTTCGGCTCACCTCGCGTTCCAGCGGCTTGGTCCCGCGGCTCGGCTTGCGCAGCTCGGTCCTGCGGCTCGGCTTCCGCGCGGTGGGCGACCTTGTTCTCCCAGTAGGTCCTCCGATTCACGACCCCTCAATTCAGAAGGTTTCCTCTGCAATATTTTCCTGGTTCTTTTTTCTGAGGCTACCGTAACTCCCCTTTCATTAAACTAAATCTTCCCGGACTATCGGTGCGCGCCTTCACTATTCCGCCATCTTGGCTCCGCCTTCCTTTTTTTTGTCTTTAACTTTTATTTAATAAATATAAATTTCCAAAGTACAGTTTATGAATTACAATGGCTTTCCCCCCCATAAGTTCTTTTTTTTTATTAAATAAATGTGAATTTACAAAGTGCAACTTCTGTATTGTTGTGGCTTCCCCCCCCCCCCCCCCGCACCTCCTTCCCTCTCACGGCCCTCCCTTCTCCCACTCCCTCTCCCATCCCGCCCTTCATCGAGTTTCATTTTCAATCACCTTCATATACAGAAGATCAACTTAGCATACACTAAGCAAGGATTTCAACAGACTGCCCTCACACAACTGCACAAGGTATAGGGCATTGTTTGACTAGTAGTGTTGTTTTTAAGTTTCATAGTTAAACACATTAAGGACAGAGATCCTACGTGGGGAGCCTGTATTCAGTGACTCCCGTTGTTGATTTAACAATTGGCACTCTTATTTATGACATCAGCAATCACCCGAGACTCTTGCTATGAGCTGTCTAGGCTATGGAAGCCCCTTGAGTTCATCAACTCTGAACTTGTTTAGTCAAGGCCGTTTCACAGTGCAGGTTCCTTCCTCCCTTCAGAGAAGGCGCCTCCCCAGGAGCTTCTTTTGTCTCTCACATGGGTGCATGAGTCCAAGCACTTAGGCCATCTTCTGCTACTTTCCCAGGAACATTAGAAGGGAACTGGATCAGAAGTGGAGCAGCTGGGACTGGAACTGGTGCCCACATGGGATTAGGCAATGTAGACAACAGATTAACCTGCTGCACCAAAGCACTGGCCCCATTCTTAAATCTTTTGATTCTTGAACACAGAATGTCTTGCCATTTATTTAGATCTACTTTCACTTCTTTTAATGATGTCTTATGTATTTTTAGTGTATAGTTCTTGCACTTACAAAATTTTTTTTATTCCTGAGCATTTTTGATACTTTCATAAAAGAATATTTCTTAAAAATTTATTTATAATCTTGAAAGAATTACAGAGAGACAGAGGGAGAGAGAGATGGCGGTGAGGGAAAGAGGAAGGGAGGGACAGAGAACAAATAGGAGAGCGAACTCTTCCATCTGCTGGTTCACTCCTCAAATGACTGCAATGACAGGCTGAACCAGGACAAAGCCAGGAGCCAGGTACTCCATTTGGGTATCCCACATGGGTGACAGGGACCCACATACTTGGGCCATAATCCACTGCCTTCTTTGGTATGTTAGCAGGGAGCTGGACCAAAAATGGAGCAACCAGGACTCAACCTGGTACCCATATGTGATGCTGGCATTGCAGACTTAACTCGCTATACCACAATGCCACCCATTTAAATTGTTTTCTTTTTTATTTCTTTTTTGACTGTCCTAAATTATTTATTAGGTCTGAATTTTACAAACATTACTTCTATTTGTGGTAACAGTGGAGCTGGAGGGTATTGCGTGTTCTCCAGGCTGCATGACCAGAACCATCAATAGTGTGATGGAACTTGAGGTCCTTTCCAAGACCACAACTCTTGTGGCTGTAGATTTTAGCCTGTGCATTTCCCTGTACTTGAGGGCTGGTTTGGTGATCCACTGGGTGTCAGAGTTTCTTTTGATACCTTCAAGGAATGGATCAATGAAGATAACCTCAAAGAATTTGTACATGACATCTTCACCAACCCAGTAAAAATTCAGGACGCTCAGAGCCACATAGTGGTACCCATTTTATTCCTTGACAATAGACTGAAAGCTTTGTACAAATGTTAGCTGGTTAACACCATGATGGTCATGCTTGCCAAAATTTGTACTCTGAGGAACTGGGCTTTTGTGGCCATCATAGTACACACAAATCTCATATATTCCATAACCTTTCTTGGCCCTGTATCCCATTCTGCGTGCCTTGTCAGGCTGAGTGGAGCAGGGTGTCTTGTGGAACACAGAGAGCTGGCCGTACTGCCGGCAGAGGACCCCCAAGAGAAAGCGCATCACATCCCGCTGCTACTTTCTCCATTGCTTTTGGGGGTACTTGTATACACCCATCCTGGCTGCCTGCAGATGGGAAGGCAGACATTGCTTTCTGTTTACAATTTTGGATTGTTTATTACTAGTGTATAGAAATACAGTTCATTTATTACATCATCCTTATATCTTGCAAGCTTCATAAACTTGTTTATTAGGTTTGCATAGTTTTTTTGTAGATTCTTCAAGATATTTTATATACCAAATTATGTCATCAGCTAATAGAGACAATTTTACTTCTTTCTTTCTCAGTCTATATGCATTTTGCTTCTTTCAATTTTTTATTCACTTGCTCTGGCTGGAACCTCCAAATTATGTTGAATATAAGTGGTAAGAGCTGACATTAGGAGAAAGCATCCAATCTTTCATAGTTAAATATGTTGTTAGCTGTGTTTTTTAATAGATGTCCTTTGTCAGTTAAGTTTGTATCGTGTGTGTGTTTGTGTGTGTGTGTGTGTATGGGTGTTGGTTTATCATGAAAGAGTGTCAGATTTTGTCAAATGCTTGTTCTTTCTCTATTGAGATAATGTGTTTGTCATTTATTCTATTAAGATTATATGTTACATTGATAGATTTCTTGTGTTGAACTAACTTTAGATGTATGGGATAAATCCTACTTGGTCATGACGTATAATCCATTTTACATGTGGTTGGATTTGGCTTACTGTAATTTTGTTGAGGATTTTTCCATCTATACTCATAAGTGATATTGGTTTATGTTTTTTTCCTCTTTTATGGCTATGTCTGGTTTTGGTATTATGAATATATGGCTTCGTAGAATGAGTTGGGAAGTACTACTTTCTTTTCTATTTTTTGAAGAAGTTTGTGAATTATTGGTCTTAATTCTTTTTAAAAAATATTTAGTTGAATTCATCAGTGAAATCACTTGGGCCTGGGATTTCCGTCAGTAGTTCTTGGATTCCTAATTCAATCTCTTTACTTATTATGGATCTATTCAGATATTTTTCTTGAGTCAGTTTTGTTCATTAGTGTCTTTTAAGAAATTTGACTACCTAACTAGGTTATTTAATTTGGTAATCATACAATTATTTATAGTATTCCATTGGAATCCTTCTATTTCTGTAAGTTTCCTAATGATGTCCTTTCTCATTTCTGATTTGAGGAATTTGATTAGTTCTTTTAGGGCAGGTCTGCTCAGTAATGAATTATCCTGGTTTTTGTTTATCTGGAAATATCTTACTTTCTCATGTCTTTGAAAGTAGTATTTGATAAAGAATCCTGGGTTGACAGTCTTTCTTTCAGCATATTACCCCACTTTCTTCTGGACTCAATAGTTTCTGATAAGAAGTTAGATGTTAACCTTACTGAGAATCCTTTGTAAGTGATGAGTTGCTTTGTTCTTGTTGCTTTCAAGATTCTCTTTGTCTTATAATCTTGATTGCAAGACATCTCACTATGTGTATTAGTCATCCCTTTTTTCAAAGATTATTTATTTGAAAGGCAGAGTTACAGAGAGAAAAAGAGAGGGAAACACACACACACACACACACACACGCACAGATCTTCCAACTGCTGGTTCACTCCCTAAATGGCTGCAATGGCCAAGGCTGGGCCATGCTGAAGCCAGGAACCTATAACTCCATCTGTGTCTCCCACAGGTAGGAGTTGAGGGTAGGGGAAGGGACCCAAGTACTTGGGCCATCTCCCACTGTTTTCCCAGGTGCATAAGCAGGGAAATAGATTGGAAGTGGAACACCTGGGATGCTGGTGTTGCAGGCAGCTACTTAACTGGTTGCATCACAAAGCTGGCTCTCAGCCTTTGTTTATGTGACAGAATACCTAAGACAATCTATTTATGAAGAGAGGAGGTTTATTTGGGCTCCTGGTTTCAAATGTTTACAGTCTTGAGTGGGCAGCTCCATTTGGGGTGGCATCTGGTGATAGCATTCTTGCTGGCAGAGAGCCAAAGTGGCACAGAACATTATATGGAAAGAAGGAACACATGTGGAAGAAGGATTGCATGGAAATATAGAAGGAGAGAGGGTGGCTGGACCCAACTCTCAGGCTCTTGTAATCAATTCTTTCATAGGAACTACCTTCCAAGGACACACCTCAAAGACCAATGAATCTTCCCACCCCTTAAACATCATAAATGGATTACAGTTCCACCCTCTTAGTACATTATCTTTTAACTTGTGAATTCAATGTCTGCATGGAGCTCAGGAGCCATATCCTATTCAGACCATAGCATTGTATATCTTTATCCAACTGAATTCACTAAGATTCTTGGATGTATAGAGTATATGTTATATCAAATTTGGAAAATTTTTGGTTTCAAGTATTATTTCTATCTTTTAACTTTTTTTCTTATGGGACTCCCATTATTCATACATTAGCATGCTTATTTATATTCCATAAATCTCTGAGTCTCTGTTACATTTTTTTCATTGTTTGTTCTTTTTTGTCCTGAAGAGTCTCAATAAGCCTCTCTTCAAGTTCACAGAACCTTCTTTTTTAGTTTTTTTTTTTAAAGGTTTATTTTATTTACTGAAAGGCAGAGTTTTAGAGAGAGGAGAAAAGACAGAGAGAAGTCTTCCATCCACTGGTTCATATTCCTACTGGCCGCAACCACTGGGGCTGGGCCAGGCTAAAGTCAGGAGCGAGAAATTTCTTACGAGTCTCCCATGTAAGTGCAGGGGCCCAAACACTTTGGCTCGCCTCCCTGCTTTCCCAGGTGCAGCAGCAAGGAGTTGGATTGGAAGTGGAGCAGCTGGGACTTGAACAAGTGTCAATATGGGGCCGGCATAACAGGCAGCAGCTTTACCTGCTATGCTACACAGGCCCCAGATCCTTCTTCTATTGGTTCAAATTCGTTGTTAATTCTGATTCAAAAGGGAAGTATTCCGCACAGCTGAACGAAGTTGGAGGTAGTTAGCAGGCAAATGATATACCCACAGGAGCCAGAGATTGGAAGCTCTTTCCCAAGGACCACACAGGGAATCTGTTCTGCCCTCAGAGTGGGCTCAAATTCTCCTTCAGTCTCCCACTGGGTTGCCAAAGTTACGGAATTGTAGCGTCTCTGGAGAGTGCTCATGTGAATTCCGTGAGTTCTCTCCCCCACCGTCGCTTTTTTCACAGTCTCAGTTCAGTAGCACCACAGATTTACTAGGTCCTAATCTCCTGTTAATTCGCCCCGCCCAGAGTCAGGTTTTTCTGCTAGGCTCAGGGCCGGTGCAGACCTGAGGTCGCTCTGCTTATGACGTATGTCCAAGATGGCGCCTGCTCTTTGTCTTGCTCGCCTTTGAGAGGTGAGCAGAGAGAGAGAAACCCGTGTCCGTATCAGTCACTTTTTTTTTCTCTCTCTCTTCTAGTTAGCCTGGTGAACTTTCCCCCCCGGGGTCGTTCCCTCTAGTCTCCTCTCTCTGCTTGCCTGCCGGTGTCTCGGGCTATTGAGGTTCGGCTCACCTCGCGTTCCAGCGCTGGTGTGTTGAGTCTGCCGCTGGTGTCCCGAACTGTGGGCTCCCACGCTCTCCACGCAGGTCCACTGTGAATCACGCGTTCCGGAAGAGTTTCTTCTGCTGTTTCCTCCCCTACTCTTCCTTGAACCTGCAGTATCTCCACTTTTATTAAACTGTCTCTCCCCGGACTATCAGTGTCCTCCCTTCCTATTCCGCCATCTTGTGAAATTTTTGTTTCAGTTATTATACTTTCAGTTCTAGAATTCCTAATTTAAAAAAAATCTATGCATGATAAGATATTCTTATACTTTTCTTTAATGCTTTAGACATGATTTTCTTTAGTTCATTAGATGCTTCAGAGTCTTTGTTTAGTAAATCCAAAGTGTGGGCTTTGTCAGGGAGAACTGATTGTTTTCTTTTGTATGAAACATGCATTTGTATTTTTATGTGTCTATTTATATTGTTGAAAACTGAATATTTTAAAAAAGATTTATCTGTTTCTTTGAAAGACAGAGTGACAGAAAGAGAGATTTTCCATCTTGTTTTGCGCTCCCCAAATGACTATAACAGCCATGACTGGACCAGGCTGAAACCAGGAACTGTGAACTCCAGCAAGTTCTTCCACATGCATGGCAGGAACCCAAGTCTTGGGCCATCATGTGCCCTCTCCCAGATGTGTTGCAGGAAGCCAGGTCAGAAGCATGGATTAGCCCAGGACTCAAACTGACACTCCAACGTGGGATGCAGGCATCCTGAGCAGTGGCTTAACCTGCTGCACTACCTCACCCATGCTAAAACCAAACATATGAAGTAATATATTATGACTACTCTGGAAATCAGCTGCTCTTCTCTCTCTAGGGCTATTGTTTTCAAAATTTTTGAAAAGTCATTTATTTGAGAGGCAGACAGAGAGAAAGAGAGGTCCAAATACCTGTGAGCCAGGGATTCAATCCAGGTCTCTCAAGTAGATGACAGGAGTCAACACTTGACTTATCATCTGTTGTCTCCATGGTGTACATTAGCAGGAAGCTGGATTCAAGAGCACAGGTGGGACTTGAATCCAGGTGCTCCAACATGGAATGTGAGCGTCTCATCCAACATCTGAATGGTGTGTTACGTATCTGCTTCTGATGCTGCCTTTTGTTACTATTATTGTTGTTATCTGTTTATTCATTTGTTTAATGACTTTCCTGTGTTAATTCTATAAAGTCTGTTTAATGTGAAGCCATTGAAGTCTGTCTGATTATACTAGTAACTAGCTAATGATTAGACAAGGATTTCCCTAAATACCGTTAACAGCTAAGTTTACCAGTCTTTGCTGGTAGAATATATGTTTGTCTTTGGATATATCTAATACTCTTGCAAATAGTTTACACTCTGCCTTAATCTTTCTTCTACTTGTGCAAAGCCTCAAGGTAAGACATGGGTGAGAAATCAGAAGCTTCCTAGGTCTTTGCTGTGCATGCACACAGCCTTGTACACATGAGTGACTTTCAGGATTCCCAGGAATATGTGTCTGCTTTTTAAAGTTTCTGTTGGACCTTTAATTCCACAGGTGTGTGTTTTGCTTAGCCTGTTGTTAGCTCCAATAAATAACATTGTCTCAGGCAGATACAATGTTAAATAATATCCATATATTTTTAAAAAAACTTTGCTGGAGAATGGGTTTTTAGCACAGAGCAAATTCTGAATTAGTTCAAATAAAGACAAGCTATGATAATGGAAATTTTCAATGAGCTGCCACATAGGTCAAATATTAACAGTTATGGGGCCTTTGGCAAGTTCTGACCCATTCTACCCTCTCTGTGGCTGCCAGGCTGTGGTTTCCACAGCTACCACAATTACAAGGCTGTTGGTTTTTAATGTTGTCAGAAAGCCAAGGAGAGAGGGATGGGGGTTAGGGTAAGTTAAAATATCACAAGGCAGCTCATTATTCTCAGCAAGATTCAGCCATTTTTTAAAGATGTATTTATTTATTTGAAAGACAGAGTTACACAGAGAGAGAAGAAGAGGCAGAGAGAGAGAGGTCTTTCATCTGCTGGTTCACTCCCTACCTGGCCGTAAAAGCTGGAGCTGCACCGATCTGCGCCGATCCAAAGCCAGGAGCCAGGAGCCTCTTTGTGGTCTCCCACATGGGTGCAGGGGCCCAAGGACTTGGGCCATCTTCCATTGCTTTCCCAGGCCACAGCAGAGAGCTGGATTGGATATGGAACAGCCAGGACACGGACCAGTTCCCATATGGGATGCCGGCACTGCAGGTGGCAGCTTTACCACAGTGCTGGCCCCCAGCCATTTTTCCTTACTGGATATAACTTGGAATTTTGCAATCCTTTAATTAATTTTGAGAATTCTGAAAATTTTTATTTTGATTATTGTCCCTGTTCTCATTCCTTTTATGGAGGAGCAGATCTCCCCTTATTCTGCTATTTACGATATGTTCTCTCTTTTAAGATTCAAAGGAGAGCTGGCGCCGCGGCTCAATAGGCTAATCCTCCACCTAGCAGCACGTGCACACCGGGTTCTAGTCCTGGTCAGGTCCCTGGATTCTTTCCTGGTTGCCCCTCTTCCAGGCCAGCTCTCTGCTCTGGCCCGGGAAGGCAGTGGAGGATGGCCCAAGTGCTTGGGCCCAGCACCCCATGGGAGACCAGGAGAAGCACCTGGCTCCTGCCATTGGATCAGCGCGGTGCGCCAGCCGCAACGCGCCAGCCATGGTGGCCATTGGAGGGTGAACCAACGGCAAAGGAAGACCTTTCTCTCTGTCTCTCTCTCTCACTATCTACTCTGCCTGTCAAAAAAAAAAAAAAGAAAAAAAAGATTCAAAGGAGGATTTTTCCTTTTAGGATATTAAAAGATAATTGTTTGGAAAACCAGAAAAATATTAAGTGGCATGTTGAAAATTTTATTTCTCTTATTTTTTTTAAAGATTTATTTTATTTATTTGAAAGACAGAGTTACACAGAGAGAGATGGAGAGGCAGAGAGAGAGGTCGTCCATCCATTGGTTCACTCCCCAGATGGCCGCAATGGCCAGAGCTGTGCTGATCCGAAGCCAGGAGCCAGGAGCTTCTTCTGGATCTCCCATATGGGTGCAGGGGCCCAAGGACTTGGGCCTTCTTCTAACTGCTATCCCAGGCCATAGCAGAGAGTTGGATCGGAAGAAGAGCAACTGGGACTAGAACTGGCACCCATATGGGATGCCGGTGCTTCAGGCCAGGGCATTAACCCGCTGTGCCACAGAGCCAGCCCCTTATTTCACTTATTATGTATTTGTTGCCCATTAAGATATACATTCAGAGGAGAATTAAAGGAACATGTACATATGCAGACAACTGAAGCTGCTGGAATCATTTTACCAACAGATGCACAAATCAATAGTCAATTATATTTCGGAGGGCCCAATTCACTTTCTTTTTTTAAAAAAAGTATTTATTTACATTTGAAAGGAATAGAGAGAAAGATAGAGATCTTCCATGTGCTGGTTCCTTCTTAAATGCTTGCAACAGCCAGAACTGAGCCAGGCTGAAGCCAGGAACTTGGAACTCAATCTATGTCTTTCACATGGGTGACAAGGTCCTAAATACTGGAGCCATCACCTGCTACTTCCAGGGGTTCCCATTGACAGAAAGTTGGACCGGAAGCAGAGGCCAGACTTGAACCCAGGCACTCTGAGTGATACGAGATGTGGGAGTACCAAGTGGTGTCTTAACCCATGCACCAAATGCGCACCCTCACTTTCATCTCTTCAGGCAAGAATCATTTTCATAATGATATGTTTTCATAAGCTTAATTTTAAAATAGCTGAATGATAATAAAAGGCAAAGTCACACGAGACAGGTTCCCAGTAATCTTTTTGCCCATATCAAAGCCTTTCATGATTCTTCCTGATAAGGGGGTGGAGGCGGGGTAGGGGGAGTGGAAAGAGAAGCTGCCCACATGGACACGGACATGGACGACGCGGTGAACCAGGTCTGACTGGAGCGCAGGGATTGCACTCAGGACTTGAGTTCTGGGGATTGTTACAGGCTTCACCTTGGGTGACAAGTTCTTCTCTGTGCCTCAACTCCTCGTCTGTGAGGTAAAGGATGTGGGTGAGGCAATTCCCAAGGTTCTTTCCATCCCAGCAGTGTCCTTGAAACTGCGGCACCCGGGCCAGCATCAACATCACCTGGGAACTTATTAGACATGCAAATCCTCAGGCTCTTCCACCATCCTAGAGTCTAGGGTGGAGCCCAGTGATCTGTGTGTTAACAGCTCTCCAGCTTATCTTGATGCAGTTACATTTTGAGAACCATTGCATACCAGTTTCCCATGAGATAGACTGTAATATTGCTAAGACTTAGTAGCTGTCAACAGAGCATTGTTGTGACTTCCCCCAAAAGTTTGCAAGCGTAGAATTCCTTGTGTAAAAGGAGTCAGTTCTGTTGAAGTGTGTGTGTATTAAAAGGAAAGAGTTCATTATCTGCTTACTTAGAATTCACTCTGCCTGTCAACAATATGTATCCACCTTCTGTAGGCAAAATCTCAATCTACTATTTATTTCAACATGACCATTCCAAAGAAAAGTCAGAGAACTATTATTTGTAGCTTTGGATTTAATGTATTTTATGTGGCTAAAAGCTTCTCTCCTAATTGTTACAGTGAGCCAGAGTATTTATTTTAAATTTATTTACTTATTTCAAAGGCAGAGTTAAAGAGAGAGAGAGGGAAAGACAGAGAGAGAGAGAGTTCTTCCATCCACTGGTTCACTCCCCTAATGGCAACAATGGCCAGGGCTAAGTCCAAGCAGAAGTCAGGATCCCAGAACTCTGTCTGGGTTTTCCATGTGGGTGGCCATCTTCTGCTGCTTTCTAAGGCACATTAGCAAGGAGCTGGATTAGAAGTGGAGCATCCAGGACTCAAACTGGCACTCATATGGGATGCTGGCCTCACAGGTGGCCTCTTAACCCACTGCACCACAACTCATCCCTTGAGAAAGAGTTTTGCTGGGAAGTATTTGATCTTCCTCTTCACTTGCAAAGGTAATGTTTACAAGACAGTATGGGGTTCAGTTGGAAAATTTCTATATAAGCTTCATTTCCTGGGTTGGATACTGCTCTCACTTTTGATGAGTCATTTTGTTTCTGTTTGGTACACAGAAGACTAGTCCTGTTGGCCACTGTCATGTCCTTACAGATTACAGCTGTGTTGCACTATTCTAAATGGTAGATTTCATCATCCTGGTTCTATGATCTGCCTACTGTGCCTTGGCAGCTTGATGGTTTTCTACAGTAGCCACTCTCTGCTCCATCCCTCCTGGCCAATTAGTGCACAGATGGTTTTCATCTCTCACCTGGAATCTCACCTGATGGATCTCACTGACTTACTCCTGTGTGTAGGCCACCAATGACACTGAGCAATTAGCATCTGAATTTATGAGCGATGAGACCCCAGAACTAGCAGTCAAAGCCTCACTGTTCACGATGTAGGGAAGCTTCTTCAGCTGTTAGGTTTGCTACAAATCTCTTTTGAAGATTCCTAATGCATATTTGTGTTAAGCACTCACAACTGCATAAAGAAACTCATTTTTTAAAAAAGATTTATTTATTTGAAAGACAGAGTTACAGAGAGGCAGAGGCAGAGTCAGGGAGGAACCCAGTCTAACATCCACTGGTTCACTCCCCAGATGGCCACAACAGCCAGAACTTGGCTGATCCGAAGCCAGGAGTTTCTTTTTTCTTTTTTTTTTTTTTTGACAGGCAGAGTGGACAGTGAGAGAGAGAGACAGAGAGAAAGGTCTTCCTTTGCCGTTGGTTCACCCTCCAATGGCCGCCGTGGCCAGCGTGCTGCGGCCGGCGCACCGCGCTGATCCAATGGCAGGAGCCAAGTACTTCTCCTGGTCTCCCATGGGGTGCAGGGCCCAAGCACTTGGGCCATCCTCCACTGCCTTCCCAGGCCACAGCAGAGAGCTGGCCTGGAAGAGGGGCAACCGGGACAGAATCCGACGCCCCGATCAGGACTAGAACCTGGTGTGCCGGTGCCGCAAGGCAGAGGATTACCCTAGTGAGCCGCGGCGCCGGCCCAGCAGTTTCTTCATTTTTGAGTCTCCCATGTGAGCACAGGGGCTCAAGCACTCAGGCCATCATATACTGCTTTCCCAGGCCATAGCAGAGAGCTGGATTGGAAGTGGAGCAGCTGGGACTAGAACAGGCGCCCATATGGGATGCTGGCAATGCAGCTGGAGACTTCACCCACTGTGCCACAGTGCCAGCCCCCAAACTCATGCCTTTTGTTTTAAAAAGAGATTTATTTAGGGGCTGGTGCTGTGACATCGTGGGTTAAGCTGCTAACTGCAGTGCCAGCATCCCGTGTCTATATGCATATATAGAGCTTCAACAGACAAGACTCCTTTTTTTTCCCCTTTTATTTAATGAATATAAATTTCCAAAGTACAGCTTATGGATTACAATGGCTTCCCTCCCATAACGTCCCTCCCACCCGCAACCCTCCCCTTTCCCGCTCCCTCTCCCCTTCCATTCACATCAAGATTCATTTTCGATTCTCTTTATATACAGAAGATCAGTTTAGCATATATTTAGTAAAGATTTCAACAGTTTGCACCCACATAGAAACACAAAGTGAAAAATACTGTTTGAGTACTAGTTATAGCATTAAATTGCACTGTACAGCACATTAAGGACAGAGATCCTACATGAGGAGTAAGTGCACAGTGACTCCTGCTGTTGACTTAACAAATTGACTCTCTTGTTTATGGCATCAGTAATCACCCTAGGCTCTTGTCATGAGTTGCCAAGGCTATGGAAGCCTTTTGAGTTCACCAACTCTGATCATATTTAGGCAAGGTCATAGTCAGAATGGAAGTTCTCTCCTCCCTTCAGAGAAAGGTACCTCCTTCTTTGATGAGCTAGAACTGACTCCTTTTTTTTTTTTAAACTTTTATTTAATGAATATAAATTTCCAAAGTACGATTTATGGATTACAATGGCTTCCCCCCCATATCGTCCCTCCCACCCACAACCCTCCCCTTTCCCACTCCCTCTCCCCTTCCATTCACATCAAGATTCATTTTCGATTATCTTAATATACAGAAGATCAGCTTAGTATACCTTAAGTAAGGATTTCAACAGTTTGCTCCCACACAGAAACATAAAGTGAAAAATAATAGATGATTTTTTTTAAATGATGATGAAATCAGATCAGACCTATTGTCATGTTTAATCCCAGTGAGAGTCAAGTTGGGAGTTGATAATTTCTTTTTTTTTTTTTTTTTTTTTTTTACAGAAGATCAGTTTAGTATACATTAAGTAAAGATTTCAACAGTTTGCACCCCCATAGAAACACAAAGTGAAATATATTGTTTGAATACTCGTTATAGCATTAAATCTCAATGCACAGCACATTAAGGACAGAGATCCTACATGAGGAGTAAGTGCACAGTGACTCCTGTTGTTGACTTTACCAATTGACACTCCTGTCTATGGCATCAGTAATCTCCCTATGCTCCAGTCATGAGTTTCCAAGACTATGGAAGCCCTCTGAGTTCTCCGACTCTTATCTTGTTTAGACAAGGTCATAGTCAAAGTGGAGGTTCTCTCCTCCCTTCAGAGAAAGGTACCTCCTTCTTTGAAGTCCTGTTCTTTCCACTGGGATCTCACTCACAGAGATCTTTTGCTAGAGTGTCTTGGCTTTCCATGCCTGAAATACTCTCATGGGCTTTTCAGCCAGATCCGAATGCCTTTAGGGCTGATTCTGAGGCCAGAGTGCTATTTAGGACATCTGCCATTCTATGAGTCTGCTGAGTATCTCACTTCCCATGTTGGATCACTCTCCCCTTTATTTATTCTATCGGTTAGTGTTAGCAGGTACTAGACTTGTTTATGTGCTCCCTTTGACTCTTAGTCCTATCATTATGATCAATTGTGAACTGAAATTGATCACTTGGAATAGTGAGATGGCATTGGTACATGCCACCTTGATGGGATTGAATTGGAATCCCCTGGTATGTTTCTAACTCTACCATTTGGGGCAAGTCAGCTTGAGCATGTCCCAAATTATATATCTCTTCCCTCTCTTATTCCCACTCTTATGTTTAACAGGGATCACATTTCAGTTAATTTTTAACACTTAAGAATAACTGTGTATTAATTACAGAATTAAACCAGTCATATTAAGTAGAACAGACAAAAAACTACTAAGAGGGATAATGTATTAAGTTGTAGAACTGACTCCTTTTAACACTAATGCATATGGGAAAGCAGTAGAAGCTGGCCCAAGTCCTTGGGCCCCTGCACCCACATGGGAGTCCCAGATGAAGCTCCTGGCTCCTGGCTTTGGACTGGTCCAGCTCTGGCCATTGCAGCCATTTGGGGAGTGAACCAGCAGATGGATAACTTCCCTCTCTGCCTCTGCCTCTTTGTAATTCTGCCTTTCAAATAAATAAATAAGCAAACCTTAAAAATAAAAAGATTTATTTACTTGTTTGAAAGTCATTGTTACACAGAGATGGGGAGAGGGAGCACATTCATCTGCTGCTCTATTCCCTGATGGACACAATAGCAGCTGGGGCTGGGCCAGGCCAAAGCCAGGAGCCAGGAGCTTCAGCCAGATCTTGCATGTGGTAGCAAGGGCCCAACCACTTGGGCTGTCTTCTGCTGCTTTTCTCAGGCCATTAGCAGAGAGCTGGATTGGAAGTGGAGCTTCGGGGACATGAACCTGTGCCTATATGTGGTGTTAGCATCACAGCAGTGACTTCACCCACTATAGCACAACGCTAGACCCTACTCATCTGTTTTTAACTCAGCATTTTCCAACTTCTTTGAGAATGACATGTTTTTATCACTGGCATATCTAATAATATGTAGTTGATAAAGGCAAATGTAGAAGACTTGACATGATCTTCAGAACTTGTTAAAAAGTTGATGCTGAGTCCCCAAAGCCTACACAAGTGTGTTCCTATAGCAGAGATAAAATAAGACCAGATATTCCTCAGAATGTTTCATTCACTTAATGATTAAATGAGGTAAAAATTTGTGAAGGTTGGTCCTAAGCAATCCAAGAATCCACATAAACGTGTCACCTGGTGAGAATGGTAATTGAATTTAACACAGTCTTGTCAATCAACATGTGACCCTGGAAGCACAGCATTGCTGTCACCTAGGAGCCTCTTAGAACGCAGAGTATCAGGACCTAGTTCATTGTCATTCCTGTGCGTGTTGAAGTCTGAAAAGCATGGCTTGTAGCATTTGGCATTTCCACTCTTCCTGACAGATTCTCGCCACATTCTCACCTCCTTTCTCTTGCTGCCCACCCAATTCTGGAATTCATAATTTTCACCATTCATTTCAGTCCAAACCTCTGTTCTTCTTTCCTTTCCCTGAATTCTAATATAATATGTGGCTTATGTATACCAATGTTATGGCTGAGCCTGGGAAGTTTCTGAGATGATTGTGGTACACTTTAGAAAAAATTTTAAAATTCTCCAAATGGTTAGACACTGTCAATTTGTTCTCAAAAGTTAATCTACCTAAGTGTTTCTTCAATTGTAACAAGGGATGAGGATCATATATTTATGGCTAGTTTCCATTTAATAAAGGTTTCACAGAGTTAAAATATGAGTTCATTATATATGAAAAATATAAAATCTTTATCACAGCAATAGTTAAACTTCAGAAGTCTGCATGTCAGAACTGTATAGTGGTAACTATAATAAACATCAAGCGGCAAATCTAGCGTCCTCTGTCAAGGTTGCTTCCTTATTAGCATCACTGCTCCAGGAAGGGGTGGAGGTGTTGCCCTGTGGTAGTGGCCACAGGACTCATAAAGAGACTTTGTCCTTTCAGCTTCCCCATGACCCATTACACATTTAAAAACGTTATAATGCAAATCTAAGTTAAATGCAGATTTTCCCATTGCAGGAAGATTGAGTGACCTATTCTACTTAGACATTAGATAAAGTTTCTGAGTTGTGAATAACAAATGTTCACGAGGCAATGAAAGTTTTAAAAATGTATTTCATTTTTTTAAAGAGTTCAATTCTTTTGCCCCATTTTAATAACTTTTATTTATTTATTTTCATTTTTTGAAAGAGAGGGAAAGAGAGATCTTCTATATTCGATTTGCTTTCCAAATGCTTACAACCAGAGGTAGGTCTGGCCAAAACCTGGATGCTGGAACCCAGTCTGAGTCTCCTATGTGAACCAACATCTTCAGCCCCTCAGAGAACACATTAGCAAGTAGCTGGGCTGGAAGTGCAGGGACATGACTCAATACAGACAGTCTGATATGGGATGTGGGCATCCCAAGTGGTGACTTAATCTCTGGATCAAATGCCCACCCTAGAAGTTGTTTTTTGTTTTTTTTTTTTTGTTTTTTTTTGTTTTTTTTTTTTTTTGCTAACTAATAATTAATTTGAAAGGCAAAGAAACAGAGGAATAGATAAAGAGATATCTCTTCCATTGCTTCACACTTAAATGCTGTCAACAGCTGAGGATGGGCCAGGCCAAATTTGGAAGCTGGTAACAACACCTAGGTTTCCCATATAGATGGTGAGGATGGGATTACTGTCCATCTCCTTTGCCTCCTGGGATCGGCATTAACAGGACCCTGGAATCAGGAGCTCCAGCTGGAAATCAAAGCCTGGCACTCCAGTGTGGGAGGCTTAATTGCTAGGCTACATGCCTTCTTCTGACAGTGTTTTCATTATTATCACTATTTCTTTACTTTTTATTATGATCCTTTATTTATTTCTGGAGGAAGCAGAGAAAAATTTAAATTCAAAAGGTTTATTCAGCTTTTTCTTTGGTGGTGAAGAAGAGGTTTAGAGTGTAATCTCAAATACTTAAAATTATTCTGGTTCCAAGCAAGTAACAAGTCTCTAGGTTTATCAGTCTCTAAGATGACAGATTCCAGAAATGTCCCTGAAAGTTCTTTCTTCCTCAGTACTCACACTAATATCTATCCATGCCACTGAGTAATGTAGCCTTAATATGAATCATGCAAAAGGGAAGTGAAAGTGACGAATATGGGAAAAGAATGTGATACAGAGAAGTGCACTATGTGTTTGCAAAGAAACCATGAAAACTTCTGAGAAAAAACTGAATTCATGAGATCATTACCTTAATATTTTAAATCCCACAGTGCTCAGTTTTTATGGTTTGCAAGCAATCTGAAGGGCATTCACGCTTCTAGGAAGAGGTTTTGCAATTCTGGGCTCCTTTCTTTTGACCCTAAAAGGCCATTTAAAAAGAAACTATCAAGAGAATTTACACTGTTTCTAAAGTGAGGAAGAATACTCTGCTTTTTTTTTTTTTTTAGATTTTTTTATCTACTTATTTGAGAGGTAAAGTCACAGACAATGAGAGGGAGAGACAGAGAGAAAGGTCTTCCTTCCATTGGTTCACACCCCAAATGGCTGCAATGGCCGGAGCTATGCTGATCCGAAGCCAGGAGCCAGGAGCCAGGAGCTTCCTCCAGTCTCCTGCATGGGTACAGGGGCCCATGGACTTAGGCCATCTTCTACTGCTTTCCCAGGCCATAGCAGAGAGCTGAACTAGAAGAGGAGCAACTGGGGCTAGAACCGGCGCCCATATGGGATGCCGGCGCCACAGGCGGAGGATTAACCTACTGCACCACTGCACCGGCCCCAATACTCTGCTTTTTCAAACTTCTGATAACATCTACTTTCTTACTTTACAATAGCATTAAGTCACTGGGGATTAAAATATTAACAACCCAGGGGTAGATGGTGTGGCACAGTAGGTTAAGCTGTTGCATCTTATATTGGGGTGTCAGGCTGAGTCCTGGCTCTGCTGTTTCTGATCTAGCTCCCTGAAAATGTGCCTAGGAAGCAGTGATGATGGTCCACGTACTTGAGTTCCTGCCACCCACATAGGAGACCCAGGTGGAGTCCCTGGCTTCTGGCTTCCATCTGGCCCAGCCCTGGATGGAAGATGCTCGCTCTCTCTCTCTCTCTCTTCCTCTCTCTTTCTCTCTCCTTCTCTCTCTCTTTCTCTCTCTCCCCCTTTCAAGTACAAAAATAAATCTTAAGAAAAACCAAAATGTTAAGAATCGTTTTCTTTCTTCCTCTTCTCCTTCTCCTTCTCCTTCTCCTTCTCCTTCTCCTTCTCCTTCTTCTTCTTCTTCTTCTTTTTTTTTTTTGACAGGCAGAGTGGACAGTGAGAGACAGAGAGAGAAAGGTCTTCCTTTCCATTGGTTCACACCCCCACCCCACCCCCCAAACGGCTGCTACAGCCGGCACGCTGCGCCGATCCGAAGTCAGGAGCCAGGTGCTTCTCCTGGTCTCCCATGCGGGTGCAGGGCCCAAGGACTTGGGCCATCTTCCACTGCCTTCCCGGGCCACAGCAGAGAGCTGGCCTGGAAGAGGAGCAAGCGGGACAGAATCCGGCACCCTGACCCCAACTAGAACCTGGTATGCCGGCGCTGCAGCCAGAGGATTAGCCTATTGAGCTGCGGCACCGGCCAAGAATCATTTTCTATAGGGACACAAATGGTCTACATGGTCACTACCCAATGTGGTGGCCACTCCCATTTATTTTTTAAACTTTAATTAATTAAAATTAAAATAGCTACATGTGGGGCCCATGCTGTGGTGCAGCAGGTTAGTTCCCTGGCCTGAAGTGCCGGCATCCCATATGGGCAACGGTTCTTGTCCTGGCTGCTCCACTTCCGATCCAGCTCTCTGCTATGGCCTGGGAAAACAGTAGAAGATGGCTCAAGTCCTTGGGCCCCTACACCCACGTGAGAGACCTGGGAAAGACTCCTGGCTCCTGGTTTCAGATCAGCACAGCTCCAGCCATTGCGGCCATCTGGGAAGTGAACCAGCAGATGGAAGACCTCTCTGTCTCTACCTCTCTCTCTAACTCTGTCTTTCAAATAAATAAAATAAATCTTTAAAAAAATAACTATGTGTGAGCAGTGGCTACAGAGTTGAACAACATTATAGATATTTTCTTTCCATTGTTAGTCTAAAATTTAGAGCAATATTTTTATTTCTAATGTATGTTATTTTGTAGTTACATACAAGGGGATTTCAAAAGGTTCTTGGAAATGAAATTTAAAATAAGTTTATGGTTTAAAAAATTTTAAGTCTATTATGGATAGTTTTTTTTCATAATAAATGGTTCCATGAACTTTTTGAAGACTCAAATATAGAAAATGTTCCTCAGATAAGAACAAATTTTAAATATATTTTAAGTTTCATTCCTTTGAGATTTTTTTGGATATTTATGATGTAAGTGGTTTATTAGTCGATGTTAAGTCATAGAAATGCTTGGTGTAAAGTCCAAAGCATCTTCATACATATACACTATATGGAAGGGCTTGATTAGTAGCTAGTAATAGAAGCGAGGACAATATTTTCAAAATGAAGCAGGTGAATCATTGCTGGTACAACAGTCCTTCTATTGACCAGTTTTTAAATGGGCTAGAAATTTTAGGAGGCAAAGTAGAAAACAATCTTATTCTTTCAAACTCCCTCAGATTTTCCTTCCCTGTCTCTAGATAGTGTTAGTCTTACAGGTCCCATTTCTAGTTATTAAAAGGTCCAGCCCAGAGTATTATCAACCTTTCACTCAATCGTCCAATTTAATCCTCCTCCCATCCCCCACAGTTCAGGTCTGTGTGGTCTGGAAGCCCATACTTGGGAAGGAAGATATGATTGTCTGCTTTGCTCTTCCCACACCTTCTCTCCTCTCATACCTGCTGTTTCTCATGCCTTGAAGGGAGGATGCCAGCAGCTGGGAGGAGTGGATGAGTGACAAAGTCTTAGTTGGTTGGCGCTGTTGCAAAAGGGAATTTCCAGCCCTGCAGGGGACAGATGTCTAAATGCACATTCCACACTTTTTATCATGGAGTGGTTTATGAGGATGCCCAAAGGGCTCTCACCACTGCCTCATTCTCTGACTGTATCAAAGATCTTCTGATTGGGAATCAACCCCTATAACCCACATATCTTCTTATGAACTCTGCCTAGCAATTTCTTTTGCACTTGATCTTAGCCAAAAGGCTGAGAAGTGATAGCAATTTCTTTTGAAAGTACAGCTCCCATAACCTCTTCTACAGGAGTTGTTTTGCCTATTAGGCAGACACTTTCCACTGGGTCCTTTCAAGTCTTCTCGAGATAACCCATTCAACCTACAGCACATTCATTACCCGACTTCAGACCAAGTCTGAAGGCATAGGAACCCTGTCTTTGCTTTGCTTAGTGAACAGCTGTAGATAACCTTACATTAGATTTTTTTCCAGGAGCCAACTCAGCCTATACCTCTATCTTGGACTTCCCAGCACTCCTATTCCCCCAGGGGAGGCAGAGCAAACATACAAAGAAATCCTTATTAGTCTCCATTCTCCTCCTGTGTAGAAGCTGACAGAAGGTGAGGTAGATGAGTTTTAAGTCACTTTTTAGCAAACCATGCAGAGATATTCTAACACCTCTCTTTAAGATTTAGAATACAGAGCACTAGGATAGCCCCTCTGAAATGAGAGAATTGATTAGTGTCCAACTGAAGAAACTTCAAAAGTATGAGACATAAGCTTTATAAAGAATCGAGAATACAAATACATTTAAAAGTACTTTTTATTCACCCTCAGGGGTGAAAAGAGCTGGAAAAAAACAATTTTCATCTCCTATGAAACATAAATCAGTGAAGAAAAGTCCATGTTACACACTAATACATGGAAATACATCTTCATGAGGTGTAGAATATGTTTACCCTTTCCTTATGGAATTAAGACTATTTTTAGAGGATGGTGCTGTGGTCAAGGTTATAAAAATCCAAGGTTATAAAAACCATCAACATTCTTTAATGCATGTTGCAAATAAAACTGTGTAAATAAATTTTTCACTTAGAGATAGTCAATTTTGCAATCAGTAAGGACCTTCTTTATTCAATTCATTTTTTCAGTTTTGCAATCAGAAAGGACCTTCTTTATTCAGTTCACACCATGTGGACAAATATTCAGCAGAGTCCGTCTGGCAGTTATTTGACTGTTGCTGAATAGGTTTTGGGGGCTCAAGTCAAAGTGAGACAAGAGAAAAAGTTTCATTTCATCCTGTTTCAGAGTCTATATTGTCCAGATTTTTAGACATTAATAAAAGCATATGATGTTTCTATTCTTTGCAAGTAGAATTATTTACCAATAAGTTCCACATGGTTTTTGTTTCATAGACTAGCTCTTCACAAGCTTAATATTAAAACTTTTCATTCTTTCCTTCTTAATTGTTTCTAAGCAGCAAAATCTCATGATGAATTAAACAATGCAAACTGTGCTAAAAACCAGACATTTCTTCCACTCCTTCCAGCTTGAAGCCTTTCTGATCTCAGCAAAGATTGTTATGACAACAATGTAAGGAGAAGAGTCAGTTCTGTTTTTTTGGCTGCCAAAAATAGTTTCTTGAATCCTTCCAGTTTCCTTTTAGCACTTTTATTGGCTACCTCCTACTCATTTTTAGCTACTTTACTAAAGTATATTGAAATATAAAATGCTGTACATAATTAATATATGCAACTTGATGAGTTTTCAGATAAGCCTATACCTGTGAAATCATCACAATTTACTCCATCAACCTGTTCCCTACCTCTAGAAGCTTGTTTTCTCCTTCCTCCCCCCATTCCTTTCCTTCCCTACTCACTTCCTTCATTTTTCCTTCCTTCCTTTCTCCCTCCTTTCTACCTCCTTTCTCCCTCCCTCCCTTTCTCCCTCCGTCTTTTCCTCCCTCCCTCCCTCCCTCCCTCCCTTCTTTCCTCCCTCCCTCCCTCCCTCCCTCCCTCCCTCCCTCCCTTCTTTCCTTCCTTCCTTCCTTCCTTCCTTCCTTCCTTCCTTCCCTCCTCCTTTCCTTCCTTCCTTCTTTCCTTCCTTCTGTCTTTCCTTCCCTCTTTTTATCTATTTCTCATTTGTATTACTTGGAATAAATGAGACTCATTTATTCAAGATGCCTTCTCCAGTTTCTGAGAAGTTCTCCCAGTTAGCTTCCATCATGTCAAAGTGTACCACTCTCAGTACTTAATTTAAAAAAATTTATTTATCTTACTTGAAAGTCACAGTTACACACAGAGAGAAAGAGAGGTAGAGAGAGAGAGATAGGTCTTCCATCTGCTGGTTCACTCCCCAATGGCTGCAACAGCTGGAGCTGTGCCTATCTGAAGCCAGGAGCCAGGAGCTTCTTCCAGGTCTCCCACAAGGGTGTAGGGTCCCAAGAACTTGGGCCATCTTCCACTGCTTTCCCAGGCCATAGCAGAGAGCTGGATCAGAAGTGGAGCAGTCAGGCTCAAACTGGCGCCTATATGGGATGTTGGCACTGCAGGTGGCTACTTTATCTGCTATACCACTGCGCCAGCCCTACTCTCAGTACTTTAAACTTAGAAATTATCCTCATTACTTCTTTCTCAGTTCTCATAATGTTTTTAGCAGGAGCCAAGATGTCTTCATCATCTTTAGATCCCTCTTCCTTTGTCCCCTCCTTCAGTGCTCACTACATAATATGTGTGCAATAAGTTTTTGTTGACTAGAGGGGGATAGTAAGATGTATTCCCAAGCATGTTTTGCAGGTAGGAAAGCTAAGACTAATCAGAAATGGGCCAATTATTTCAGGAAAGGACTAGAGGGCAAATATGGTATGCTTTGTTGGCCATCTGGTCTCTTGCACAACTACCCAGCTCTGCCGCTATAGTGGGACAATAGCTAGACAATACGTCAATGACTGGGTGTGACTACGTTCCAATGGAACGTTATTTACAGCAACAGATGACACACAGATTTTGTTCCTGGGTTCCTGCATTAATCTAAGAGTGGCTTGTGGACTTGACTTAATTCCATACCTAGAGTTTATTTGTACATGATAGTACACAAAGCATTTTTATACATTTGAAAGATAAAATATGAGTATTATAGTGAAATAATAATCTCGATAGTTTGCTAGTAGCCTATGGGTTTCATGTTCAGCCTGTTAATAAAATTAAGAGGTAGGCTGCTCAGTTAGAAAAAAATTAAGTTCTACTATCTCCAATTTACTTGTGAGCAGAAACAGACAATTAGTATCAGCTGTTCAACAAAACAGTACACTGTACAGGACAATCTGTTCCCCTAAGTTCTCTTAGATCACCCAGCGAAGGGACTTTTTGATGAACAAGAATTATGTGCATAATAAAATTGCAACCCTAGCTCTGCCTATCACAGGAAGTATTCATTATTCATAAATTTACATTTTTCTGACTCTTCCTCAGATGATCCCTGATTTTTCATCATTTTGTGACATTAATGATTTCCTCCAGTGGGCCTGTCCCCTTGCAGGGCTCCAGGTGGCCCACGCTCAGTCTCTGCTTCTATGACTCTTTCCTCTATGATGTAGGAGTGGTTGGGGAACAGATTCCAAGGTCTTGAGGTCCCAACCAGTCCTAAAATTTATAAACCTTTTTCTGCTCTCCAAATGTTTATTTTCCACCACAGCCCATGCTGGCCTAGGAACGCTCTCTGAATTTAAATGAACTGTTCCTTCTCTAATCTCCAATTTACTCCTTTGGACCACAGCACATGTGGCAGGATTATCTTGAATATTAATCTGACTTTTGTGCACTTCCCCTCCATTCTGTATCTTACCTTCATTTGAAGATGGGGCACCCTAAGACTAAACAAATACTACCTGAGCATTTTTAAATGCTTGCCTTAATGACATCTTAAGTCTAGGGCTGAGACTGTGAGAAGATGGTAGAAGGATGGTTTGGTTCCTCGAGGAAAGTGTGGAAGCATCAGAGTTTTCAGAATGGAACCAGGAAGTAGAAGGAGCGACCTGGATCAACTTACCCTCAGTAACTGTTTTCTCATGGAAAACCCACTAACCAAAAGTGCTGCACTTTTATTTGCCCCTTGAAACAAAGGTGGGGATTTCTAGTTACTTTGTCAGAGCAGGATTAATAAAAGAAAAACCAGTGTTCTGGTGTGTTGGTTGGATGGAAGTTATCAGAACATTTGAAATTTCCTGTAAGATGGAGTAACTGAGTCCACCATTATTACACATACTGCCTACCTTCTAATGTTTATTTCTTATGAGTTCATCTTATTTTTAATTTTCTATTAGTAAATTTCAATCTGAAGATGGGTAGAGTAAGACCAAGTAGGTACAAATAAAACTTTGTAGTGCAAAATAAAAGGATATGTATAATGCATATAAAATTATGATAAACTGTACAAAAATAAAGAATTGTTGCCATATGAAAAGCTCCCTCAGGCTCAGGATCAAGGTTTTTTTTTTTTTTTTTTTTTTTTTTTTTTGACAGGCTTAGACAGAGAGAGAGAGAGAGAGAGAGGGAGAGAAAGGTATTCCTTTCCGTTGGTTCACCCCCCAAATGGCCGCTACAGCTGGCATGCTGCACTGATCCGAAGCCAGGAGCCAGGTGCTTCCTCCTGGTTTCCCATGCGGGTGCAGGGCCCAAGCACTTGGGCCATCCTCCACTGCCTTCCCAGGCCACAGCAGAGAGCTGGACTGGAAGAGGAGTAACCGGGACAGAATCTGGTGCCCCAATCGGGCCTAGAACCCGAGGTGCCGGCACTGTAGGCGGAGGATTAGCCAAGTGAGCGGCAGTGCCGGCCAGGATCAAGTTTTTTATATCACATGATTCATAAAACATCATCATTATATGAAGTTTGTGGAAAGTGTTCACCAAAATTACATAATATTGATTTTATCTCTACAAATATTTGCACATACAAAATTCTTCCTGTACTGAATGCTGTTATTCTTCCCCTAAGATTCAGTTCAAAGGTCCCTTTTACGTAGTGCCCCCAGGATCTAGTATTTTGTTCATTACTCTCTTATATACCCCATGCAGTGAATGATTGCGTGTCTGATTTTCCTGCTAGTTTCTGAAGGAGAATTTTGAGGACAGAAAACATGGAACCTATATTTCCTTCATGTCTGTGTGCCCCACATCTGTAGCTGCTGACTGCACAAATGCTCCCTGTGGGTTAAATGTCTTCTAACTGTACAGCTGGGTATGGTCCAGCTGTTTTGGAGTTCTGCCAATGTGCACAGGGAAACCAAAGTTTGGAATATTGGCAAGCACTTTTGAATGTTTTTTGAGCTCATGAATACAGCTTGGAACAAAAGACATGTAGTTTTACTATAAAAATCTTCTGAATGGTTTCCATTCCCCTGTTCTTTCATTTTGGTCTTTCTCCAATTCCCGCCACAGAGAAGAGTATAAAACAAATCTGTTTATTACTTTCTTAGTTAAAGCTCTTAGAAGTTTTCCCCTTGCTAAAGGACAAAAATAATGTGTTTTTTTTTAATTATTGATTTATTTAACGGAAAGAGAGACAGAGAGAAAGAGAAACTGTCCATCTGCTGGTTCACTCCCCAGATGACCACAATAGCCAGGTCTGGACCAGGCTGAAGTTGGGAAGCGGGAGCTCCATCCACTCTCCCGCATGGGAAGCAGGGGCCTAGGTAGTGGAGTCATCTGCTGCTGCTTTCCCAGGTATGTTAGCAGAAAGCTGGATAGGAAACAGAGCAGCCAGGACTCGAACTGGTACTCTGATATGGGATGCTGGGATTTCAGGTGACATGTTAGCTCACTGAACCATGACATATTCTCTCATTGAACCAGCCCCTGAATCTTTTTAGGATGGCATTCAAGAGGTTATATAACTTGTCTACCTTTCATGTCTAATCTCTTGCTGCATCTCCTCAATTATCCCCTTAATAGTCCATCAACACATGCAACCACCCCTACATCATTGTACTCCCTACTCACCCACCCACTTTGGAAATCTTGAGTTTTAAGTCATTATCTAAATGGCCTATGTGTCATTAACCTCTGTACTGTGTTTTTGATCATCGTCATATCCTTTCCTTGTTGTTTCTAGTCCTTCTTTTATCTCCTTAGTGTTCAGTCAGTGAAGTACTTAGGGACTGCAGCCATAGTTCAAGTGGGTCTAGGTGTTACTCATGCTGGGGCATACCTTGGTGCCTTATGTATGAGGCCAGTTTTGCAGGTGCTTGGTATGAAAGACTTTTGGAATTATGGTAGCTTCTACCAAGATTTCAAAGGAAAATTTGGAAATCCAGGCAGAGTTATGTTGCAGGGTTGGAGCCCTCTGCACAGGGCATTTCATAAAGCTGTGGGAATGAAACCACCATGCAGACTCTAGGAAGGCAAAGTGACCTGCAATGTGCATCCTCCCGGGAAAACTACAGACATCTGTTCTCAATCTCAGACAACAACCATTTGGATAGACACTGATAGAGCCATTGGAGACATGGAGGCCTCCACTTAGATTTTAAAGGATGTCTTGGACAACCTAGGAACCCAAGCAATGATTTGTCATAGGGACAAAGCCACTGCAGTGAGTCCCTGTTCCCTGATCTAGCACAATGCCAAATGATATGAGATCAGAACTTCAGGAGTAAGTCCCCATCAGGGCCATGCCTAGTGGAGCTGGAGAGCTGACTCTAGCCTGTGATAACTGAAGCATGGGCTATAATCAGTACAGTATTAGGGTTACCCCCACCCTAGTGTGTCCAGGATACATGGAACTTAAGGATTTGATATTTGTTCTGCCAATTTTTAATTTCAATTTTGTCTGATTAATCTCTTTTATTCCATATTCTGTCTTTTTGGAATGGAAATGTATAGCCTATGACTCATGGTGTCTTGGAAGTATGTAATTTATTTTTTATCTTTTTTTAAAAATTATTTGACAGATAGAGTTAGACAGTGAGAGAGAGAGAGACAGAGAGAAAGGTCTTCCTTCTGTTGGTTCACGCCCTAAATGGCAGCTATGGCTGGAGCTGTGCCGATCTGAAGCCAGGAGCCAGGTGCTTCTTCCTGGTCTCCCATGCAGGAGCAGGGGCCCAAGCACTTGGGCCATCTTCCATTGCCTTCCCAGGCCACAGCAGAGAACTAGACTGGAAGAGGAGCAACCGGGACTAGAACCCGGCCACCCATATGGGATGCCAGCCCCGCAGGTGGAAGATTAACCTAGTGTACCACAGCTCTGGCCCCTAATTTTTATCTTACCAGGGTTCACAGCTAAGTGAGTATGCCTCAGTGTGACTTTGGGCTTTGGATTTTTTAAAGTAATCATTATTTAATATACTGACAACACATCATTGGTAACCAAATTTTGAAAATGATATAATTTACAGTACTATCAAGGGAAAAAGGTCTGTAAAATCTTTACATTTTATTATTTTTATTTTTTAAATTTATTTTTCCTACCATACCTGTCCTCCCACCCTTGTTAGTCCTCCCTCTCCTATTCCTATTCTTAATTTTTATTAAAATCTACTTTCAATTAACTTTATACACAGATTATATTAAGTAAAGGGTTGGACAAATAGTATGAAAAAAAACAAACCTGTTTCTGAACAGTTTTTTGATTTCTTTTTGATTTCTTCTATGACCCACTGTTCATTCAGGAACATGTTGTTCAGTCTCCATGTGTTTGCATATGTTCTAGAAATTGTTGAGTTGTTGATTTCCAGCTTCATTCCATTGTGGTGAGAGAAGATGCATGGTATGATTTTGACTTTTTTTGAATTTGCCGAGACTTGCCTTCTGGCCTAGCCTGTGGTCTATTCTATTCTATGCACTGGTAATAAGAATGTGTATTCTGCAGCTGCAGGATGAAAAGTTCTATAGATATCTATTAGGTTCATTTGGTCTATAGTGTTGATTAACTTTTGTTTCCTTGCTGATTTTCTGTCTGATTGATCTGTCCATTGCTGAAAGTGGGATATTGAAGTCCCATTATTATTGTATTAGAGTCTATGTCTCCCTTTGGATCCATTAACATTTCTTTTAAATAACCAGATGCCCTGTACTTAGGTGTGTATACATGCATTGTAGTCGCATCTTCCTATTGAATTGGTCCCTTAATCATTGCATTATGCCCTTCTTTGTCTCTTTTTAACAGTTTTTGTGTTAAAGTCTATTTTGTCTGCTATTAGGATTGCTACACCAGCTCTTTTTTTTGTTTTTGTTAGCCTAGAATATCTTTTTTCCATCCTTTCAATTTCAGTCTGCTTGTATCTTTGTTGATGAAATGTGTTTCTTATAGGCAACAAATAGATGGGGGGTTTGTTTTTTAATCCATTCAACCAGTCCGTATCTTTTAACTGCAGAGTTGAAGCCATTTCCCTCCCCCCCCCCCCCCATTCTCTGGATGTCTCTTCACTCTTAATATTTCCTTTGCTGTGCAAAAGCTTTTGAGTTTTACATAGCCCCGTTTGTTCAGTTTTGCTTTTGTTTCCTTGCTACGTGAGTCTTGTTCAAGAAGTTGTCCCCTACACCAATGTTAGGAGTGTTTCCCCTGTGATTTTTCCAGTGAATTCATAGTCTCAGGTCTTAACTTTAGGTCTCTGATCCATCTTGAGTTGATTGTTGTACATATGGTGAGAGGTATGAATCTAATTTCATTCTTCTACATATATCCATCCAGTTTTCCCAACGCCATTTGTTGAAGAGATTATCTTTACCACATGGTCTGAGAACTTTTGTCAAAAATCAGTCTTCTTTGGTATAAATTTATTCCTAAACATTTGATTTTTGTTTGTGGATATTGTGAGTGGGCTTCTTTCTTGATTTGTCTCAGTGAATTCATCACTAGCATATAAAAGCCATTGCTTTTTATATGTATATTTTGTAACCTACAACTTAACTGAATTGGTTTACCAATATTAATAGCTTTTTGGTGGAGTGTTTAGGTTTTCCTTGTACATTATCATGTCATTTGCAAACACGGATAATTTGACTTCCAGTTTCCAATTTTGATGCCCTTTATTTCTTTCTCTTCCCTAATGGCTCATGCTAAAAACTTTCAGTACTATATTGAACAAGAGTGGTGAAAGTGGACATCCTTGTCTTGTTCCAGATTGGAGGGTAAATGTTTTCCCCATTCAATGTGATACTGGCTGTTGGTCAGTCATATATAGCCTTTATAATTTTGAGGAATGTTCCTTCTCTACCCAAAATATGGAGAGTTTTTATCATGCAGGGGTATTGAATCTTATCAAATGCTTTTTCTGTATCTATTGAGATGATCATATGGTTTTTGTTCTTCATTCTGTTGATGTGATTTATGACATTTACTGACTTGTAAATGTTAAACCACCCTTGTATTTCTGGGATAAATCCCACTTGATCATGATACCTAATCTTTTTGATGTGGCTTTGGATTTGATTTGCTAGTGTTTTGTTGAGAATCTGTATTGTCTGTTAAGGCTATCAGTCTGTAGTTTTCTTGTTGTGTCTTTGGTTTTGGAATCAAAGTGATGCTGGCCTCATAAAAAGAATTTGACAAAGTTCCATCCAGAAACTCCAGCTGCCTAAGAACTTCAACATCCACCCGGAGGGCAGCCTGGCAGGCAAGATCCCGGTCCTACACATCTTCCTGAGGCAGCTGGAGAGCTACCCCTCACCCCTCAAGCACCTGTGCCATGAGTACATCCAGCTCTACCTGCAGTCATGACCTGTGGGTGAGAAGGTCAAAACCCTGCCTCTCCCGGACAGGCCAACATGGTACCTTCTCAGGGAGCAGAGCAACACTGTGAAAGATGATATCTGACAGGTCCTGGACTTCAGGAACAGGGCATGGGCATCTTGTTTCAACTCAGGGTGGATGTTTTGATCTGGGAGAAGATACCTGGTACAAAGCAGCAAAGTAGATGCTGTGCCTTCCCTCTCCCTTGGCAGCATCCCCAAGTCTCAGCCACACTGGAGAAAGGAACAGGGCATAGATTTGGGGACATTTATGCTCTCTGCATTTGAGGACCACACCAGGGCATTGTG
This sequence comes from Oryctolagus cuniculus, assembly GCF_051225735.1. Lineage (NCBI taxonomy): Eukaryota > Metazoa > Chordata > Mammalia > Lagomorpha > Leporidae > Oryctolagus > Oryctolagus cuniculus. The sequence continues at coordinate 16,412,822 of NC_142870.1, read as the reverse complement.
GAGGCAGGAGAGCATGATTCCCCCCGCCCCGCCCCAGCACTGTGAGAACATGGCCTGTCCTGCCCAGAGGCACAACTGGAGCCATCAGGAAGCCGGGGTGCAGCCTATAGTGCCACCCAGTCAAGGCCCAATCCTGGCTCTTTTCAGATTCTGTCATTACAGAAATGTGCTTGGTGAAATGGGGATAAAGGTGCTATGGACATCATGGGTTTGTCCTCCTGGTGCCAAAAGCTGGGCTGACACTTGCTGGCCTCCATATCTCTGTGCCAAGGTACCCAGGGTGTGCTCTGGTAGTAGATCTGTTCGTGCTTGGAGACCATGGTCTTGGGGACCATGCCTTCTGCTAGGAAGCATTCACAAGTGCAGCATGGGAAGAGGCTTTCCCAAGGGTTTGGCTTTAGCAAGCAGGACCATGAGCAGATGGCACCACCCCAAGCCAGGCTGTCTCAAGCCACTTCTGAGCCATGTGGGTCATTGTGAATTCTGTGAATGCCTTTAGGAATATGATGAAGTGAGGATGCTTTATTGATATCATACAATTAAATGAAGTCTCTTGCCAAAGTATATATTGGAAAAGTTTGAAAAGTATTGGAGTTACTTCTGGTAGAGTTATTTCCTCTTAGAATGTTTTGCAAAATTCCATAGTAAAGGGCTAACACTGTTGTGTATTGGGTAATGTCACTGCCTTTGGTGCCAGCACTCTTATGGGTGCTGGTTCATGTCCTGACTGCTCCACTTCCAATCCAGCTCCCTGCTAATGTGCCTGAAAAAGAAGCACAAGATGGCCCATGTACTTGGGCCCCTGAAACTATGTGGAAGACTCAGAAGAAGCTCCTGGCTTCAGATTGGCCCAGCTCTGGCTACTGCAGCCATTTAGGGAGTGAAGCAGTGGATGAAAGATCCTCTATCTGGCTCTCCCTGTCTCTCTCTCTCTCTCTCTCTCTCTCTCTCTGTAAGTCCGCCTTTAAAATAAATAAAAGTTTGAAAGAAAAAGAATTCAGTAGTAAAGCCATCTGGTCCAGGACTTTTCCTTGATGGAAGACTTGATTACTGCTGTAATCTAATTGGTTATTATGGGTCTGTTTAGGTTGTCTATACCATCTTGACTTAATCTTGGTAGATTATATGTATCCAGGAGTTTATCCATTTTTTTAGGCTTTCCAGTTTATTAGCATTTAGTTCTTCATAGTAGTTTCTTGTGATTCTTTGTATTTCCATGGTGTCATTTGTAATGTCTTCTTTTCCATCTCTAATTTTATTTATTTGAGTTTTTCTTTGTTAGTTTGGCTAGAAGTTTATTTTGTTTATTGTCTCAAAAAATAGCTTTTTGTTTTGTTGATCTTTTGTATTTTTTAGCTTCATTTTAATTTATTTCTGCTCTGAAGCTTATTATTTCTCATCTCCTGCTAATTTGGGGTTTGGTTTATTCTTGTTTTTCTAAGTTTTTGAAATGCATCATTAGATCTTTAACTTGAGACATTTCTCTTTTTTAAAATGTAAGCATTTAATGCTATGGACTCAATGCTATAAAATGCTTGCTTTTGGTTTCCATTTGCCTGGTATACTCTTTCCAGCTCTTCACTTTCAGTCTGTGTATATCTTTTTTTGTGAAGTAAGTTTCTTGTAGGCAACATATAGTTGGGTCTTGATTTTTTTATCCATTCAGGCATTCTAAGCCTTTTGGTTGGAGAATTAATCTATTTACACTCAAGGTTGGTTTTGATAGTAGGAACTAAGACTTATCATTCTGTTGATTGGATGAATTTCGTGATGTCATGTTTTTTTTTTTGTTGTTGTTTACTTTTTTTTTTTTTAAAGATTTACTTATTTATTTATTTGAGAGGTAGAGTTACAGACAGAGAGGGAAAGACAGAGGAAAAGGTCTTCCATCTGGTAGTTCACTCACCAAATGGCTGCAATGGCCAAAGTTGAGTTGATCTAAAGCCAGGAGCCAGGAGCTTCTTCTGGGTCTCCAATGCAGGTGCAGGGTCCCAAGCACTTGGGCCATCTTCTACTGTTTTCCCAGGCCATAAGCACTGAGCTGGATTGGAAGAGGAGCAGACAGGATACAAACCAGCACCCATATGGGATGCCGATGCTGCAGGCAGAGGCTTAGTCTCACAGTGCTGGCCCCTCTTGCTTACTTGTAATTCAGGACACCTTCGGAATTTCCTATAAGGCTGGTCTTGTCGTGAATTCTCTGTTTTTGCTTGTCTGGGAAGTGCTGTACTTCTCCTTCACTTTTAAAGGATACTTCGCTGGATATAATATTCTTCTTGACTGAAAGGTTTTTTCTTTTAAGACCTTGAATGTATTATCCCACTCTCTTCTGGTATGAAGGGTTTCCAGTGAACTGGTTTCTCTTTATAAGCAATTAGATATTTTTCTCTTGCTGTTTTTAGGATTCCCTCCCTGTCTTTAAATTTTGACAATTTTACTACAATATACCTTGGAGAAGATATTTTTTGATTGAGTCTGCTTGGAGTTCTTTGAGTTTCATATATCTAAATGTCCATGTCTCTTTCAGGACTGGGAAATTTTCAACTATTATTTCATTTAGCAGATTCTCAATACCTTTTGCTTTTTTTTTTCTCCTCCAGGAATACCTATAATATGAATATTTGGCTGTTTAATGGTATCCTGTATTTTGCATAGACTTTCATCATTCATTTTAATTCTTTTCTCTTTATTTTTGTCCGATTAGATCATTTAAAAAGTCTTGTCCTCTAGATCAGAAATTCTTTTCTCCACTTGGTCTATTCTGTTGTTAAAGCTTTCAATTGTATTTTTTATTTCACTGATTGAAGATTTCATCTTCAAAATTTCTGCTTGGTCCTTATTAATGACTTCTATCTCCTTACTAAAATTTTCATTCATGTAATTCATTGATTTCCTCATTTCTTCAAACTGTCTATCTGTATTCTCTTGTATCTCATTGAGTTTCCTTACAATTATTATTTTGACTTTTATATCTGTCATTTCATAGATTTCCTTTAGCTCAGGATCTAATTCTGGAGGATTACTGTGTTCTTTTGGAGGCATCATGTTACCTTGCTTCTTCCTGTCTCTTGTGTCCCTGTGTTGACATCTGCCCATCTGGTGTAGTTGTCCCTCTGCTTTACAGAGTAGGTTTTATTGGAAAGGACTTTAAGGTTTAGTTGGAATGCAGGGTATCACTTGGCTTGTTGCTTTGGCTTTGATTCTAGGTGAACCCAGGAATATTGTCTCAGTGATTTCTTTTGTTTTACTAGATGTTAGTGTAACTATAAGTGACACAGTGGTCTAGTCTGATGAGTTTATAGTAATGGAAGTGTGGCTTTGAGATGGATATGGGTTTCTAGGGTGTGTATTTTTGGTCCATGGAGAGTTTGGTGTTAGTCTTCCTGGTGATTGTGATAGCCAGGGCCTTGTTCTTGGTGTTGAGTCAAGGATGACTGTCCCCTTGTCTGATTGACAAGGCTGAGTGATGTCAGGGTTTGTGGCACCAACTGCTGTGGCTCTAGGATGGTGTGATGTGGATGAACAATTCTTCATGTCCTGCTAGGAGAGTCTAACTGGTGCTATGGCTTATAATACCAACAGCTCTAGTCCTAGGACTAGGGGATGTGAACTGACTCCTGTTCCAGTCTTAAAGGGTTGGTTCAACATATACAAGAGACTTTGCTCTGAAGGTATGAGTCCAGCAAAGTGGAAAGCAGGGAGGCTCCTCCATATGTATACCAAATAGATTTTAGTGGCACCAAGAAATTTAGAATTGATTGTTACAGTTCCTGTATTGCTGGTCATAGTATGGCCATTACCCACATATCCCGGATCGGGACCAGATTTTTTTATGGGCTATTTCTGGTGTTAACACCCAGAAGCAAAGGTGAATCTCCTTTTATGAGTGTAGCTCTGGGGCTAATGCCCAAAATCTCTCACAGTTGTAGAATGCAGAGGATCTGTCCTTTTCCCTACAAATTGCTCTGACTGTGACTCTGATGCTGGTAGGAGTGGAACAGGGGCACACTGTGCACCATGTTCCATGGTGGAATGTGGTGTTTCCCCTATGTTTTCCATGGTGGAATAGCTATAGTTTTAAGAATATAATGATATTTCCCACCATACCCTCCCTCACCCCTACCCTTCCTCTGTCTTCTTTTTTTAACTTTTCCTTTAATTTTTTTACAATGACATACTTTCAATTTTCTTTGTATTCATAACCTTAACCCTCTAATAAATAAAAAATTAAACAAGCAGTAAGTTGAAAAGCCACTCTTCCTCAAGAGTATACATAAAGGTTATAAATAATAATCAAATCTCAAAATGTCAATTTTACTCATATACATCACTTTTTTTAATACTTTGTATATTAGTTGCCATGAATCTGGGGAAAATATGATAGTTGTCTTTTTGGGACTGGCTTCTTTCACTAAGCATAACTGTCTATAGTTGAATCCATTTTGTGGCAAAAGACAGATTTCAAAATTTTTTGTGGCTGAGTAGTATTCCATCTTGTGTGTGTGTGTGTGTATGTGTGTGTGTGTGTGTTGTGTGTATGTAATTTCTTTATCCAGTCATCAGTTTATAGATATCTTGCCATGATTCCACATCTTAGCTTTTATGAGCTGAGCTGCTATAAATGTAGGGGTATATCATAAATTGCCTTAATTGTGTTGAGGAATGTTCCTTGTAACCCCAATTTGCTTAGGGTTTTCATCATGAAAGGGTGTTGTATTTTGTCACATGCTTTCTCTGCACCTATTGAGATAATCATATGATTTTTATTTCTCAATTTTTTAATGTGATGTATTACAATGATTGGCTTTCGAATATTGAACCATCCCTGCATACCAGGGATAAATCCCACTTGGTCCAGGTGAATGATCTTTCTGATGTGCAGTTGGATTCAGTTTGCCAGAATTTTGTTGAGTATTTTTGCATCTATGTTCATCAGGGAGATAGGTCTATAGTTTTCTTTCTCTGTTGTATCTTTTCCAGCCAGCATCATATTGAATGGGGAAAAGTTGGAGGCATTTCCATTGAAAACTGGCACCAGACAGGGATGCCCACTCTCACCATTGCTATTCAATATAGTCCTAGAAGTGTTAGCCAGGGCCATCAGGCAAGAAAAAGAAATTAAAGGGATACAAATGGGAAAGCAGGAAGTTAAACTATCCCTATTTGCAGATGACATGATACTATATATAGGGGACCCAATAAATTCCTATAAGAGACTATTGGAACTCATAGAAGAGTTTGGTAAAGTCGCAGGATACAAAGTCAATGCTCCGAAATCAACAGCCTTTGTATACACAGATAATGCCACGGCTGAGGAAGAACTTCTAAGATCAATCCCATTCACAATAGCCACAAAAACAATAAAGTACCTTGGAATAAATTTAACCAAGGATTTCAAAGACCTCTATGATGAAAATTACAAAACACTAAAGAAAGAAATAGAAGACGACACAAAAAAAATGGAAAAACCTGCCGTGCTCATGGATTGGAAGAATCAATATCATCAAAATGTCCATTCTCCCAAAAGCAATTTACAAGTTTAATGCAATACCAATCAAAATACCAAAGTCATTCTTCAAAGACCTAGAAAAAATGATGCTGAAATTCATATGGAGAAACAGGAGACCAAGAATAGCTAAAGCAATCCTTTATAATAAAAACAAAGCTGGAGGCATCACAGTTCCAGACTTCAATACATACTACAGGACAGTTATAATCAAAACAGCCTGGTACTGCTACAAAAACAGATGGATAGACCAATGGAACAGAATAGAAATACCGGAGATCAATCCAAACATCTATAACCAACTCATATTCAATAAAGGACCTAAAACCAATCCCTGGAACAAGGACAGCCTCTTCAACAAATGGTGCTGGGAAAACTGGATGTCCACATGTCGAAGTATGAAGCAAGACCCCTACCTTACACCTTATACAAAAATCCACTCAACATGGATCAAAGAACTAGAGATGCGCCATGACACCATGAAACTAATTGAGAGCACAGGGGAAACCCTTCAAATATTGGAACAGGCGAAGAATTCCTGGAGAAGACCCCAGAGGCACGGGTAATCAAAGAGAAAATAAACAAATGGGATTACCTCAAATTGAAGAGTTTCTTTACAGCAAAGGAAACAGTCAGGAAAGTGAAGAGGCAACCAACAGAATGGGAGACGTTGTTCGCAAACTACACAACAGATAAAGGATTAACAACTAGAATCTATAAAATGATCAGGAAACACCACAGAATCAAAACAAACAACCCAATAAAAAGATGGGCCAAGGAACTTAACAGACATTTTTCAGAAGAGGAAATCCCAATGGCCAACAAACAAATGAAAAATTCTCAGGATCCCTAGCCATCAGGGAAATGCAGATCAAAACCACAATGAGGTTTCACCTCACTCCGGTTAGATTGACTTACATACAGAAATCAACCAACAACAGATGCTGGTTAGGTTGTGGGGAAAAAGGGACACTAACCCACTGTTGGTGGGAATGCAAACTGGTAAAGCCACTATGGAAGACAGTTTGGAGAGTCCTCAGAAACCTGAATATAGCACTACCACAGGACCCAGCCATCCCACTCCTTGGAATTTACCCAAATGGGATTAAAGCGGAGAAAAAAAGAGCCATTTGCACCTCAATATTTGTTGCAGCTCAATTCACAATAGCTAAGACATGGAAGCAACCTAAATGTCCACCAACGGATGACTGGATAAATCAACTATGGGATATGTACTCTATGGAACACTATACAGCAGTAAAAAACAATGAAATCTGGGTATTTACAAAAAAATGGAGGAAGCTGGAAAATATCATGCTGAGTGAAATAAGCCAGTCCCAGGGGACAAATATCATATGTTCTCCCTGATCGATGGCAACTAAACGAGCATCTAAAATGATAACCATTGAAGTGAAATGGGCACTATGAGAGACAATAACATGATCAGCTCTTGTCTAGACTGTTGAGGAACAACTTACTATTTTATTCCTTTTAGTATTTTGTTGTTGTTGTTGTTGGTCTGTTTGTTCTACTTATTACCACTGGTTGAACTCTGTAAACAATACACAATCATTCTTAGGCATTTAAAATTAACAGAAAAGTGATCTTTGTTAAACATAGGAGTGGGTAGTAGACTGGATAAAGAAATTATGGGACATGTACTCTATAGAATACTATACAACAGTCAAAAACAATGAAATCCAGTCATTTGCAACAAAATGGAGGAATCTGGAAAACATGCTGAGTGAAATAAGCCAGTCCCAAAGGGACAAATATCATATATTCTCCCTGATTGGTGACAACTAACCAACCACAAAAAAGGAAACCTGTTGAAGTGAAAGGGACACTAGGATCTCTGTCCTTAATGTGTTTTACTATGAAACTTGAAAAAACATTACTAGTCGAACAATACCCTATACCTTGTTCGGTTGTGTGAGTGCAGCCTGTTGAAATCCTTGCTTAGTATATACTAAGTTGATCTTCTGTATATGAAGGTAATTGAAAATGAAACTCGATGAAGGGTGGGATGGGAGAGGGAGTGAGAGAGGGGAGGGCCACGGGAGGGAGGAAGGTTGGTGGGGGGAAGCCACAACAATACAAAAGTTGCACTTTGTAAATTCATATTTATTAAATAAAAAAAAGAAAAAAAATAAATGTAGGGTTATAGATAATTCTCTCATATGCTGATTTCATTTCCTTTGGATAAGTTCACAGGAGTGTAATGTCTGGGTCATTGTAGATCTTTTTGCAGATTTCTGAGTAATCTTCATACTGCCTTCCATAATGGTTGAACTAGTATATTAGGGTACCTTTCCCACCATATCCTTGCCAGTGTTTGTTACTATTATTTTTTATATGATAGGCATTCTAACAGGGGTGAGATAAAACCTCATTGTGGTTTTTATTTACATTTCACTACTGGCTGGTAATCTTGAGTATCTTTTTATGTGTCTATTCTTTTTATGTGTCTGTTATTTGTATTTCATCATTTGAAAAATGTCTGTTCTTATCTTTAGCCCATTTCTTAACTGAATGACTTGTTTCGATGTTGTTGAGTTTCTTGAGCTCCTTATATATTCTGGATATTAATCCTTTATCAGATGTATAATTTGAAGATATCTTCTCCCATTCTGTTGGTTGCCTTTTACTTTGTTGAGTGTTTACTTTGCTGCACAGAACTTTCTTAGCTTGATATAATCCTGTTTATTTTTGCCTTTATTGCCTATACTGCTGGGGTCTTATCCGAGAAATCTGCCTATGTCAACGTCTTGCAGTGTTTCCCTTATTTTTTCCTTTAGTACTTTGTTGATTTCAGATCTTAGATTTAGATCCCTGATCCATTGTGAGTTCATTTTTGCATAGAATGTAAGGTAGATGTCTTGTTTTATAATTTTGCATGCAGAGACCCAATTTTCTCAAAACCATTTGTTGAAGAGACTGTTCTTTTTGCAGGGATTGATTTTAGCACGTTTTTCAGAGATTAGTTGATTGTAGATGCATGGGTTAATTTCTAGGGTCTCTAGTCTGTTCCATTTTTTGGCATGTCTATTGCTGTAACAGTATCAAATTTTTTGATTATAAGTGGCCTGTATGTCTTGAAATCAGATATTGTGATACATCTAGGTTTACTTTTATTGTTTAAGATGACTGTAGCCATGTGGTGTCTTTTGTGATTCCATATAAATTTTAGGGTCATTTTTCCAGATCTGAGAAGAATGTCTTCGGAATTTTGACTGGGATCACATTGAATCTGTAAATTGCTTGAGTAGTATGGACATTTTGATGATATTAATTCTTTTTTTTTAACTTTTATTTAATGAATATAAATTTCCAAAGTACAGCTTATGGAGTGCAATGGCTTCCCCCCCATAACGTCCCTCCCACCCACAACCCTCCCTTTTCCCACTCCCTCTCCTCTTCCATTCACATCAAGATTCATTTTCGATTCTCTTTTTATACAGAAGATCAGTTTAGCATACCTTAAGTAAAGATTTCAACAGTTTGCTCCCACACAAAAACATAAAGTGAAAAATACTGTTTGAGTACTAGTTATAGCATTAAATCTCAATGTACAGCACACTAAGGACAGAGATCCTACATGAGGAGTAAGTGCACAGTGGCTCCTGTTGTTGACTTCACAAATTGACACTCTTGTTTATGGCCTCAGTAATCACCCTAGGCTCTTGTCATGTGCTGCCAAGGCTATGGAAGCCCCCTGTGTTCACCGACTCTGATCATATTTATACAAGGCCATGGTCAAAGTGGAAGCTCTCTCCTCCCTTCAGAGAAAGGTACCTCCTTCTTTGATGACCCGTTCTTTCCACTGGGATCTCACTCGCAGAGATCTTTCATTTATTTATTTATTTATTTTTTTTGCCAGAGTGTCTTGGCTTTACATGCCTGAAATACTCTCATGGGCATTTCAGCCGGATCCGCATGCCTTAACGGCTGATTCTGAGGCCAGAGTGCTAATTAGGACATCTGCCATTCTATGGGTCTGCTGTGTATCTCACTTCCCATGTTGGATCGTTCTCTCCCTTTTTTATTCTATCAGTTACTATTTGCAGACACTAGTCTTGTTTATGTGATCCCTTTGGTTCTTAGTCCTATCATTATGATCAATTGTGAACAGAAATTGATCACTGGGACTAGTGAGATGGCATTGGTACATGCCACCTTGATGGGATTGAATTGGAATCCCCTGGTATGTTTCTAACTCTGCCGTTTGAGGTAAGTCAGCTTGAGCATGTCCCGAATTGCACATCTCTTCCCTCTCTTATTCCCACTCTTATATTTAACAGCAATCACTTTTCAGTTAAGTTTCAGCACTTAAGAATTGTGTATTGATTACAGTATTCAACCAAAAGTATTAAGTAGAACAAACAAAAAAACTACTAAGAGGGATAATATATTAAGTTGTTCATCAACAGTCAGGTCAAGGGCTGATCAAGTCACCGTTTCTCATAGTGTTCATTTCACTTTAACAGGTTTCCTTTTTGGTGCTCAGTTAGTTGTCACCTATCAGGGAGAACAAGTGGTATTTGTCCCTTTGGGATTGGCTTATTTCACTCAGCATAATGTTTTCCAAATTCCTAACAGGGATCACTTTTCAGTTAAAATTTAAACACCTAAGAATAATTGTGTGTTAATTACAGAGTTCAACCAATGGCACGAAAACAAAAAAAAAATACTAAAATGGATAAAGTATTACATTGTCCATCAACCGTCAGGACAAGAGCTGATCAAGTCACTGTTTCTCATAGTGTCCATTTCACTTCAACAAGTTTCCCCTTTGGTGCTCAGTTAGTTGTCGCCAATCAGGGAGAACATATGATATTTGTCCCTTTGGAACTGGCTTAATTCACTCAGCATGACCAAATTCTGTATGTTCTGTCTGAGGAGCAATAACTAATAGATCACCTAAAAAAGTAGCATGTAGAAATGAAATTGACACTATGAGAAGAAATGATTTAGAAAAGCCCCTTACTTGACTGATGAGGAACAGTTTTTCATTCTATATTTTGGTTATCTTTTCATTTATAATATTTTCCTTCTCTTTTTTCTTTTATATGTAAGATTGAACTCTATAATAAGCATAGTTAATCATATATGTATAAAGTTAATTGAAAATAGATCTTAGTAAAGAATAAGAGTGATAATAAGAAAGGGAAAAGGAAGGGGGATTGGAAGTGTGGGTGGGAGGGCAGACACTGTGGGAAGAATTACCTAGATCCTAAAGCTATAATCATGAAATGCATGAAGTATGTAACTGCAAAGCAGTATAGTCCCATATACTTTCCTATGGACTACTTCTAAGGGTTCAGCTAAACAAATTGCCAGAGGACCCCAAAATCCCTTAGCATCTTAAGTGTTATAAAGATCAAATAGACAGGATTAAGTGGTTAAAGTGACCATTAATATAGGATCAAATGATCAGGGATCATATAAATAGGACTAAGTGTATGGAAATAATAATAAATTTCAAAAGGAGTGAGGACTCCAACATGAGAAGCAGCCCACTCAGCAGTCTTATAGAATGACAGTCACTTTAATTAGCACTCTGACCTCAGAATCAGCCCTTAAGTTATTCTGGTTTGGCTGGGAAGCCAAGGGGGAGCATATCAGGCATGGAAAGCCAAGACACTCTGGCAAAAGATGTCCTACTCACCCCTGTGAGTGAGACCCCAGTGGAAAGAAGGGGCCACCAAAGAACAATGTACTTTTCTCTGAAGAGAGGAGAGAACTTACACTTTGCTTATGGCCCTGTCAAGCTAGTTGAGCCAATAGGCTTCTATAGCCAGCAAAGATCATGTCAAGAGCTTAGGGCAATTACTGATGTAATACCTGAGTGAAATTTGTTAAATAAACAAGAGTCACTGTGCACTAACTTCCCACACAGGACCTCTGTCCCCAAAGAGTTGTGCCTTGAAACTTAATAGTAAAACTAACTTTCAAGAATCACTTCCTTTTAGTATATTAAAAGGAGAATATTATTATGTCTCATAAGTAATAGTTATGTCTAAGAGCTCATAAAAGGTCTATCATCCTTGGATTCTTCAAAGACAATTAAGTTTCATAAAAGAAAGAAGGGGGAGGAAGGAAGGAAAAAGAGGAAGGAGGGGAAAAGGCAAAATAACCTTCAAGAAGCAATAACATAGATCAGCCCTTGTATAGACTGTTGAGGAACACTTCTCTTAGTTTTCTTTACTCTATTTGTTATTTTTTTTCTTTTTCCTTCTTGGATAAAACCGGAGAGGGAGCAGGAAGGGGAGGATAATGAGTGGGAGAGTGGTTACAGTGGGAAGAATTACTATGTACATAATGTTGAATTTATGAGATACATACAAATTAAAAATAAATAAATAAATAAAACTTATGAGACATAAGAATATCCTCCACTTAATACACTAAAACTAAGTAAATCCTTGAGAACGAGTTTTATTATTAACTCTCATAATACAACTCTTTGAGGACAGATGTCCTGCATAGGAAATCAGTAATTCTAGTAATTATAGTAATTACTAGATTCTAATTACTAATTCTAGTAACCCATTGTAATTCTTCCCACTGCACCTACACTCCCACCCAATCCCTTCCCCTTCCACCTCCCTCTCCTGTTTTGTCTGAGAAAGAAAAAGAAACAGAAAGAAAGAAAGAAAAAGAAATAATGGAATAAAAAATTAAGAGAACTGTTTCTCAACAGTTTAAACAAGGGCTGTTCTTTGTTATTGCCTCTCTGAGGTGATGTCATTTCCCCCTTCCTCTTTTCCTTTCCTTTCTCCCACTTCTTTCTTTTTTGAAATGGAATTGTCTTTAAAGAGAATCCAAGGATGATACACCTTTTGTGAGCTCTTAGACATAGCTATAACTTATGAGACATAATATTATCCTCCATTTAATAAACTAGAAGTAAATGATTCTTGAGAACAAGTTTTACTATTAAGTCTCATGATACAACTCTTTATGGATAGAGGTCATGCATGGGAAGTTAGTGTGCACAGTGACTCCTGTTAATTTAAAAATAAACACTCTTATGTATGACATCATTGATCATCTGAGGCTTTTGACATGAGCTGCCTAGGCTATGGAAGTCTTTGGATCCACAAACTCCTTCAGCATTTAGACAAAGTCATAAGCAAAGTGGAATTTCTCTCCTCCCTTCAGAGAAAAGTAGCTCCTTCTTTGATGATCACTTCTTTCCATTGGCATCTCACTTACAGAGGTCCTCCGTGTAGGCTGCTTTTTGCCAAAGTGTCTTGGATTTTCACACCTGAAATGGTCTCATGGGATTTTCAGCCAGACCAGATGCCATAAGGGCTGATTCTGTGGTTAGAGTGCTACTTTAAGCGATTGTCTTTCTATGAGTCTACTGTGTGGAGCACTCACTCCTTTTTAATTCTATCTATTATTATTACCAAACACTTAATCCTATTTATGTGAATGCTTTAACACTTAACCCTATCAATATGATCATTTAATGCTTAATCCTATCCCTATGATCACTTTAACACTTACAATGCTTTTTAAATTTTTTACCACCTCACTTTTGGGGATTTGGCATCCCATGGCAAGTTTTTAAACTGTATCCTTAAAAGTAAATCCACAGGAATGTATGCATAACTATACAGCTTTACAGTTACAAGCTTCATACATTTCATAATTACAACTTTAGGAACATGGTGATTCCTCCATGCCTGCTTTCCCACCCACTCTCCCACCCTTTTCCTCCTCCCATCCATTCTGTCTTACACATATTCAAGAACTCCTAAAACATATATGTTTTGTTGTTTAAGTATCCAATGAGTCTCAAACACTATTTTTGGTTCTTCTCCTTCTCCTTCCTCTTCCTCTTCCTCCTCCTCCTCTTCTTCTTCTTCTTTTTCCTTCTTCTTTCTTCTTCTTTTCTTCTTCTTCTTCTTCTTCTTCCTCTTCCTCTTCCTCCTCTTCCTCCTCCTCTCCTCCTCCTCCTCCTCCTCCTCCTTCTTCTTTTTTGATATTGCCAAGGATTTGTCTTCTACCTCAGATATTCTTTCTTTTGCCTCACCAAGTTTATTGTTAAGGCTTTCTACTGTATTTTTTCTTTGACATATTAAACTCTTCATTTCTAATATTTCAGTTTGATTTCTTTTCAATATTTCTGTCTGGTAGAATTTCTTATCCATGTCATATATGGATTTCTTTAACTCATGTATTTGCTTCTCTGTGTTTTTGAGTAATCTCATGTTCATTCTTTTGAATTCTTTTTCAGGCATTTCTTCAAGCTCTTCATCTTCACATTCTAACATTGAAAGCCAGTTGTATTCCTTTTGGGGTGTCATATTGTCTTCCTTCTTCGTGTTTCTTGTATTTCTGCATTTATTTTTAGGCATTTGTGGAAACACTTGTTGGTTTTCTCTTGTGAGGCTTTCACCTTTGAAATGTGCCTCTATGGCTTAGTGGAGTGTCTGCTGCTTTAGTGAATATGGATGCATGTGGTGGGTGGGGCCGGGGAACTCTGATCCATGCTTGAGTGTGGAGCAGAGTCCAGAATGACACCAGGTTGGGCATGGTATATCTCCTCTATTATCATCACGGGGGAAGGTATGATATCATCCACTGGCATGATCATAGCTTCACCCCATCTCCGGCAAGGTGAATCAGCTACCCAGGATGAGCCCACATTGACCACTCACTCCACCGAGGCATGAACATGAACCACATAAAGTATCTGCATGATCCTCAGGGTAACGTGCAACCCTCTGTGAAGACCCATCCCAGGCACTCAGGGAGCTCTGAGCCTCTGAAGCCAGACAGCCCAAAGACCCAGTCACATCCCATACCCTGTTGAACAGTTATGAAATTCCCAAAGTCACAGAGCACAGGGCTCCCACAGTCCCAGGGAGCAGGATATCCACTCTCAGTCCCATGAGCCTCGCTTACACATGGGGAGAACCATGACATTCCCAAAACCAGCTGCCTGCCTGATAGAAATTGGTCAGTGCTCTACCTTGGCAAGTGAAGTTCACATACTTTCAGGGAATGAGGGGAGGGGAGTACTTCATGGGCTTAAGTGGCTGCCCTGCACCCTACCAACCCTCCTGGACAAACTGAAAGTCAATGAGGACCTTGGATTTATGTTTCTGATAAAATCCCTCATTTGTGTGTGGGCCACAGCAACCTCTAATTACCTTGTTAAGATGATGGTTCATTTCTATTAGTTGCTATATGCACTTGTGGGGAAGATGAAGAAGTAATGTGCTCTCCCTTCACAGGGTTATCTGGGCACCTTGCATGCCCCTAGTGCTCCATGCCAGACTCATAGTCAGTGGGGTCCACAAGATTCTCCTTCAGGCAATATCAGCAGTGATAGCTGCTGCAGATTCCTCTCATCTCACTTCAAGAAGATGGCATCCCCTCCAGGCAATGGCTGTAAAAATTGCTGGCAGTGTTCCACTCTTCATTGTGTGACTGTAGCATCCCCCACTGCTCCACAGCATCTCTCTTCTTTCTGTAGAATTTCCATGGCAAATTTCTCTCCAACTGTCCTGGGAATACAGTCCCTCTCCTTTTCTCCTGTTATCTTCTCTGGTCAAAATTAGCACATTGTTTCACTATTCAGCCAGCTTGGATCAACCCAACTTCTGATATAAGCAGGTTTTCTCAGGCATTTGTGATAGTGCTGAAAAAGCTCACTAACACACAAAGTTACCATATAGGCTATATCTGCAAAGACATTAAGAAAAGTGAACTTTGAACAAATTAAGAAGTAAAGTGAGATATGTATTGAACATAACAGCAAAAAATCACATGTAGTAGCCATTATATGCCAGGTACTTGAAATTAACATGTTTAACTTTTACAGCAGCATTTTGAGGCAGATACAATAAGTATCTTTTTTATAGATGAGGAAATTGCGTCACCAAAATGTTGAATAACTTGACCAGGCTCATAAATGTCAGAGCTAGGATTTGAGCTTAAGTAGTCTGGCTGTAAAATCTGTGCTTATGACCGTAGTATTAAGCAGCCTCTCAATACTAATAGAGGAGATAATGGCAGTTTCTGGGTCCATGAGTTTTTTTTTAAAAAACCTATTATTCATATGTCCAAAGTAAATTGTTGTTTTCTAATGACTACTTGAGTTCCTCTTAAAGCCCTTCCATGTGGGAAGATAGTAACATAATCCTGGAAAATATCTCTATATTTAACTTAGTAATCAAAAAATCCTTCCAGAATTGAGTCTAGATCTCAGATGTTGCTCTTTAGATATCAGCTTTCCTTTTTGTTTTCCTTCTTTATTCATAGAAACACACACACAGACACACATACACACACAGACACATCCCAACCTCCTCTTTGTCTTCCTGGGAAGATAAATTGACTCTTTATTAGAAAGTATTTAACAATCCATCCATGTTATTGAGAATTCAAAAAACATGTATTAGTATTTTGAATATACTGATAAAAAGTAACCAGGATCCTTAGTCGCTCATCTCCCTTAAAACTGACCAAGGAATGAGAATCAAGACATCTTGGAAACAGCAGCAGGCTAGTTTGCCCAGCGATTCTGACTCACACACTGCCTTTAGGTGCTAACCACAAGGCTTGTACTGTACTTGAAGATGCAGGTGCCTGGTGATTCCTATATTGCTAATGTAATCTCATTTCATCTAAAATCATTTAATAGAATTTTTAGGAGAAATGATAATCTTGTCTAGGTCAAAGGTGGATGAAAAATATTTCAAATCACAAGATTCATTGACTGTAAGTGAAATGGGCATACATTTTTAGAGGACCAGAAGTTCCTTGCTTAGGATTGTTAACGGTATGCTAAAGAAAGACAAGCAGCTTGAGCAGTTACTAAATACACCAAGTATGCATGCGGCTGGATGTGTGGGGTTACGTGCAGCTGAACAAACAAAATGACTATTTCTGTGGAGACCCAGAGAGTGAGTCTCTTTGGGTCCTATGACACACCTTACTATTTAAGGCGTGTTGGAGAATTATCCTATCTGAAGTCTAGAATAGATTTTTCTCATCAAGAGAAAATTAGTTTCAGATGTTTGAAAAGACCTGCATAAAATGTATCTATTATAAAATTATCTAACAATTTATAATGCCATCAAGACAATATAACATAAGAGCCATGCTGAGATCAAAAGAAACTGAATGTAGTTGTTAGAATGCAAAAGATTTCACTTTATTTTTCTTCTTTGCAATAAATTGGCTCCATTACCATGATAGTGAATTGCAGAAAATGGATGATTATTGAGATTCCATTACTTCTGAGGGATTATGTAGATTGTTTGGGTGAAAAAAATCTTTTTTTGTTTTTAGGCCAAACTATTATGTTTATATCAATGTTGAAATATGTGGTAGAGTTGTGGAAAGTATTACAATTAAATGGTTGACATTTAATTAAAGGTTAACAAACTTGCTTAGAGCATAGTAGCCATGTGTAAAATCATGGAAAGATTTTTTAAGGCACTAAGAAATTATATTAAAAGACAGTATCTAATAAAGGATTCAGCTGGTTTGAGTTCATACTTAACTCTGTATGAGGTACTAGATTTGTTGTTTCAGAAATTAACCTCCCTTGCAAAAGATACCCAAGTTGTTTGCGCATTCCTGGCACCTTCTTAAAGAGTGCCAGTTGTTGCTTTTCTTAGAGAACTGGGAAGTCCCTTTTGATTTTTAGCTGTGTTCTGTGGAACACTTCACCCCCAAGGACCTGATGATCTCTTTTTCTAACTCTGGAAGAAAAACTGGACCAGAAGTGGTAGCCGTCACAGGGACCTGTCCAAAAGGGTTTTCTCATCCCAGTTGCCTGAATCCCATTATTCTTTGGTTTAAGAGTCATACCTGTCAAAGTGATTCCAAAAGAAAAGCACATTCTTTGACTTAAGCAGGATGTATTTTTAGGGTGAGATGATAGGAGGAGATAGCAAGTATCAGGATAGTTGACCTGGGTTGACCAATGAGCCAAAGCTGAAAAAATAAAAAGATAGCTTATTTTTAAAAATAGCCTTTGCTGTGGGGAAGGGAGGGCATCCATGGCATCAAGTCTGAAGAAAATTGAACTTAACACAATAGATAATAATTATAACCCAGCTGCTTAACTTTGCACCCTGAAAGTTTTTGGTTGTAGATGAAATGTTGATGGATAAGAATATTTTTAAATGGCAATTTTAAAGCAATGCAATCATACACATCAAAGAGGGTCAAAGAACAATAATGAAGGAATGCTATTAATGTTGTTTTATAGGAAATGATCTATGAGTAATTTTTAAGTTTTTTTTTCAATTTTATTTGAATTTTATTGATGGAGAAAATAAGCTTAGTAAAACTGAGAATATAACTAAATTCAAGACTAAGGATTCTTAATCCCTAAAGACATTGTTTTCTGTAAAATGTCTTCCTGTGTGTCTTAAAAATAAATATATTACAATTTTAGGTAGTACTTTTAAAATAACCACTATGAAGATGGGGGTTTTATCATCACATTTCTTTTCCTTCCCTTTGTTACAGGGTTAGAAAAATATGACCTGTAGAGCCAAAGGGGTCTGTGGTCTGTTTTATAAATAAAATGTTATGAGGGGCTGGCACTGTGGTGGAGCAGGTAAAGCCGCTGCCTGCATTGCTGGCATCCCATATAGGCACCAGTTTGAGTCCCAGCTGCTTTACTTCCGATCCAGATCTCTACTATGGCCTGGGAAAGCAGTAAAAGATGGCCCAAGTTCTTGGGCCCCTGCACCCACGTGGGAGACCTGGAAGAAGTTCCTAGCTCTTGGCTTTGGACTGGCCCAGCTCTGGCCATTGTGGCCAACTGGGCTGTGAACCAGTGGATGGAAGACCTCTCTGTCTCTCTATCTCTCCTGCCCTGCTTCTCTGTTTCACTTTGAATTTCAAATAAATAAATAAATCTTCAAAGAATAAAATTTTATTAGAAATTGCCCATTTTCCTGTGTCTATTGCCTTTTGTATGAGCAAGCATCAAAAAGTTCATGGAAAAATGGAACTGAAAGAAAATGCGTATTTTCCATGAATTTTTTTGAAGTCTCTATATCATCTACTCCTGTTTTTTTAAAAGAGTTTAAAGGGCTGTTTTATTTATTTATTTATTTATTTAAAAGGCAGAGTTATAGAGAAGCAGAGGCAGAGAGGGAGGAAGGGGGGGCAGGAGAGAGGGGGGAGGGAGGGAGGCAGGGAGAGAGAGAGAGAAAGAGAGAGAGAGAGAGAGAGAGAGAATATTCCAGGAGCCTCCTCCAGGTCTCCCATGTGGGTGCAGGGGCCAAAGAATTTGGATCATCTTCCTCTGCTTTCCCAGGCACACCAGCAAGGAGCTCTACTAGAAGTGGAGAAGCAGGGACTTGAACCAGCAGCCATATGGGATGCTGGCACTGCAGGCGGTAGCTTTACTTGCTACACCACAGCACCGGCCCCCATATTTCTGTTTTTTAAGCCACAACAGTTAAACTGAGTTGTCTGAATAAAGTCATTAAGGCCCTGTTTTTGCAGATAACATTTTGGTGTAATAGGGCCATGCTCTTTTATTTAAGTATGGTATATTTTTGTCTTTAAGGTACAGCTGTGAAATTAAATAGCCTTGACGGAGATTATGTGGTCCACAGGTCTAAAATATTTACTATCTGGACCATTTTACAGAAGTTTGTTGATATTTGTGTTATATTGTTACTTTTTATATTATTAAGGTTTATCATACTTCTATTCCATAATCATAATTTCCACATTTTTGGTACCATTATGTTTAAATGATAGCCTTCTTTACCATTACTTCCCCAATTATGTGTACTTGATTTTTACTCTTTTTGGGATTTCACCAAGTGATCCCTCCATATTCCCAGAGGGTTGGTTTTAGGATCCTTGTTCCTCTCTATACCAAAATCCATGGATGCTCAAGTCCCTTATATACAATGGCATGGCATTTGCTTAGAACTCTTACTATACTTATGATACCTAATACAATGTAAATGCTATGTGAGGATTTGTTGTATTGCATTGATTAGAGAAGAATGACAAAAAAAAGTCAGTACACATTCACTCCAGACACCTTTTTTTACTGAGTATTTTTTGATTCAAGATTGGATGTTAAAGAGGGCTGACTGTAGTTTCTTCAGTAAGGTTGAATTTCCTTTTTTCTATTCAAGAATGTATGTCTTTACAAATCTACTTTAAAAGATCTTGGGTGGCTGTTATATCCTTCCTTAGAACCATGTAGGCCATTATAGTCTTATAGAAATGTAGTGTGAGCTACACATGTAATTTTAAATTTTCTAGTGGCCACATGAAAAATACTGTATAGAAATAGGTAAAATTAATTTTACTAATTATTTTATTTAACCCAATATGTCTAAATATTTCAACATGTAATCAACACTAAACAACATAATCAATGTTGAATACTATCAGTGGCATTTTTACTTTCTTTCAAAAGTCTTCATCTGTTCCACATTTTTGGTTCAAAACCTCACTTTGAACTATTAATATTTCAAGTGGTCAAAAGACGTATGTAGCTAAGTGGCAGATGATTCTCATTTATGTTTGGGCTTTGATTATTGCTATGCAGACATCAGTGGTCTGTATGAATTTTTTTTCTCCTTGTAGACAACTAACTTTCTAATCTGAACACTTATTTCTTCATTTTTGAAAAATTCAGTAACTTCGCAAGAGCATAATCAATGTAAAGAGTTCTCTGCCTATTTTTCATATTTATTCACTGTGCTGATGGAGTTATCATTTCAGGGCTCTTGAACCACTTATTGGGTTGTATTTTCTTCTAGCCACTATTTATACATTTGTTGGTTGCCTATTGTTGTCCTCCATACTTAGCATCTTTATGATTCTTCAAACACCCCACATTCATTTGCATAACTGAAATTATCACAATGTTTTTCTAAATATTAGTCAATTAATTTTGTTTCTTGCTCTTTTGATCTAATTTGTTCTTAATTTGTTTTAAACTTGCTTAATTTTAATGAGATTATTTTGGTTCTCATTTTATTTTTTTTTTCAGATTTATTTGTTTATTTGAGAGGCAGCATTTGAGAGAGAGAGAGAGAGAGATTTTTCCATCGGCTCATTCACTCCCCAAATTGCCACAACAACAAGGGCTGGACCAGGCTGAAGCTAGGAGATGAAAACTGCATGTGGGTCTCCCATGTGGGTGGCAGGGACCCAAGTACTTTGAACATCTTCTGCTGCTCTCCCAGGTATATTAGCAGGGAGCCGGTTCAGGATTTGAACAAGCACTCATATGGGATGCAGTGTTGCAGGTGGTGACTTAACCCATTGCGACATGACACTGGCCACTCTTTTTGCTTGCTAAGAGTAGTGCTTTCCTTTTCCATATCAGAATGTTCTTTATATTCTAATCTTTTTGCTCTTACATTGTAAAATTCAAGTGGTTGTTTTTAATTTATTTTGTGACTCAAAACTTTTCTGAAAATCTTCCTTCTGTTTCTTATTTGTTTTTGGTTTTCTTTTTCCTCTAGATTATGTTCTTGGTTGTTTACTTAGTATGATAGTTTCTTTCTTCTAAAATTTGTCCACAACTTCTTTTCATTGCAGTTATGTCGTTCACTTTTTATTTCATTCACTCTTATTGTTGCTATAGTTCTTTGTCCACTAGCTAATGTACACCGCCCCCCCCCCCCCCACATCCATTTGCTTTATTTAAGATACCGGGGTAAGATGTTTGATGCAGTGGTTAAGAATCTGTTTTGGGCACCCACATACCATATCAGTATACCTGGGTTCAAGTCCCCGTTCTGTTCCTATTTCCGGCTTCCTGCTAATGCACACCCTGAGAGGTGGTAGGTGATGACTCAAGTATTCATTTGAGAGATCTGGATTGAGTTTCCAGCTTCTAGCTTCAGCCTGTCCCAACTCCAGCTTTTGTAGGCATTTTGGAAATGAACCAGTGGCTAGGAGACTGCTCTCTATCTATATATCTCTCTGTTTTTCTGGCTTTCAAATAAATGAACTAATTTATTTTAAAGATGAGATACTGATACCATTGAACTTAAAGTGATGCTCTCTGAGAAGTGATGGATGGTATTGGAATCCATCTCCATCCATCTGAATACTTGGTCTTTTGTTATTTTTGGTGACTGATAGTGAAATAAGTGAAAGTAACTTAAGCAGAAAATGAATAGATATTCTCATCAGAACCCAAATCTGGACCAGATTTTATACCATCTTACTTCAGTTTGTTACCTCACCCGTCAAAGCCATGAGCTGGCATGATGGGATTTTGTGTTTTGTTTACTCTCCTTTCCTGAGGGCATGGTATGATTATGCTATGTGTGTATTTGTGTAGGTAAATGCAAAGTATATAAATGTGTGGAACTAGGCTCTGCTTTTACTTTTGAGGTTTTCTTTTCTTTTTAAAAGAAAGCTTTATTTATTTGTAAGGCATAGTGACACACAGAGATTTCCATCTGCTGGTTCAGTCCCCAGATGGCTGCAACAGCTAAGGCTGGGCTAAGCCAAAGCCAGGAGTCCAGAACTCCATCTGGGTCTCTGATGTGGGTGGCAAGGACCCAGACACTTGAGTCAGCATATGCTGCTTCCCAGGTGCATTACCAGGGAGCTGGATTGAAGTAAGAGCAGTCGGAAGTCAAATCAGCACTCTAATATGAGATGCATGCTTCTCAAGTGGTGGCTTAACCCAGTGTGCTACACAGCCAGCCATTGAGGCTATTGTTAATGTAAGACATCTGCATTCTTTCTACCTGGGTAGAGTGGACCTTGGATTCACATTGGCCTTCAATTCACAGCATCTCAGGGACTTCAATTCCTTCACAGTGAATCAGCTTATTTTTCGTATCTCCTACTTTTCCTTATTGCCTATTTTTCACTCTTTCCATTTAGAAGATTCAAAAGATAATAACATATACTCAAGTTACTTCTTTTCAGGTATGCAGCAGGAATATATTCTTAAGAATTCTCAGGATGTTCTTGATGGACCAATGTGCCTTCTTTCAGGATAGGAGTGAAATTAGAAGCTCTGCTGTGTTCCGCATTCCTCTACCTCTTTTATTTCTAGTTACTAAAACATGTACCTGGGTTGTGTCTCCTACTTTCACTGGAATGTGCTGATAAACTGCATTTTGAAGTTTCAAAAACAGTTAACATTTTTTTTATTAAATAGTAGATCAAAGGTATCTTAAGCAGCTTCATTCCTGCATCATTAAATAGGCTTTTTTTTCTTTCCTCAAGTAATGTCTGTGTGTGCCTTGGAAGGTTGCTCAGATAGTTTTGCAATTCAGGCATTATCTTCATTCTGAAAATCAGGGAGATACCATGTTGTGAATCGAATGTTTGTGTCCTCCCTCCATTTTCTATGTTCTAAACCTCAGTTTGGTAGGTTTGGGGGAAGGGATTAGGTCATGGGGATGGAGTCTTCATGAATGGAATTAGTGCCCTTACATAGAGGGCCCCAAAGGGTGCCCTTGTCCTCTTTCTGCCATCTGAAGATACAAGAAGATGTCAGTCTCTATCCCAGAGAACTCTCACCAGAATGTGAGCAAGCTCTCGCCCTACTCCTGTCCTCTGGAGCTGTGAGAAATAATCACTGGTTAAGAGAGTCTTCAAGATCATACTGCTAGAAGGCTTTGGGGAAAGGAAAAATTGTATGAATTTTCATATTGTACATTAGAAGAGTGTCAGAATGTCTAAAATTCAAATGTCGGTCCATTTTTGTGTAGTCATTGGACAAATAATGTATATACTCTTATTTTTAAAAATATTTTATTTAATTATTTGAGAGGCAGAATTACAGACAGAGGAAGAGAGAGAAAGGTCTTCCATCTGCTGGTTCATTCCCTAAATGGCTGCAACGGCTGGATCTTAAGCCAAGAGCCAGGAGCTTCTTCTGGGTCACATTCTCAAGTGCAGGGACCTAAGCACTTGGGATGTCTTCTACTCATTGAAAAACCTCTCTCTCTCTCTCTCTCTCTCTCTCTCTCTCTCTCTTTCAATCTGTAACTCTTTCAAATTAACAAACAAATCTGTTTTTTTTTAAAAGAATTGTTCTATTCCCCTTTAAACATTGGTAGAATTAACCAGTGAAACGATCTGTTCTGGAGATATCTTTTTAAAATGCTTTAAACTGACATTTGATTTTTAAAATACATGAGTTTAGCAGTATTTGAGTTATTTATTTTATTTTAGGTAAGTTTTGATATTTTCTAATTTTTGGTAACTGATCTGTGTCATACAAGTTGTCAAAATATATGTATAGAGTTATTTGTAGCATTTACTTATTATCTTTTTCACATCTCTGAAGTCCATGGTGATACCTACTCTTTCATTCCTGATACTGGTAAATCAGTCCAGTTCTAAATGATAGATATTTCCAGTCAATAGAATTCTAAGTAAATTTGATTTATTTCAAAGTGAAACAAAGAAGATTTCTAGATTTTAAGTAAATATATCTCAAAACAAAACCAGTAT
Organism: Oryctolagus cuniculus; assembly: GCF_051225735.1. Classification (NCBI taxonomy): domain Eukaryota; kingdom Metazoa; phylum Chordata; class Mammalia; order Lagomorpha; family Leporidae; genus Oryctolagus; species Oryctolagus cuniculus. Next base: position 16,388,863 of record NC_142870.1, on the reverse strand, counting down.
GCTCCAAATTGATTTCATCATCCCAACCTTTTTTGTTACTTACCATTCTTTTCCTAGTGGGCTCACCCATTTACCAATGGCAAAAACCGAGACACTTCCCTCCTCCAATTGGCATCCTAGTTCTGAAATTTTGCCTCCTCGATATTTCTGGAATACATTCCTTTTTCTCTAACCTGTGAGTACGGCAGCTATTCAGAACCCTATTACTCCTTCTTGAGATTATTTCAATATCTCAATAGCCTAAAAGTGATTCTCTGCCTCTGGTCCTACCTTCCTTTAAACTTCTCTCCACATTGGAGCCAAGGCATTTTTCTAAAGTGAGATCCATGAAAATTCTTTAAAAGTTGTGTTGGTCTTTTGGACTGCTTTAACAAAAGTACCATAAAGTGGTGGCTTGTAGACAACAAACATTTGTTTCTCACAGTTCTGAAGGCTGAGAAGTTCAAGGACAAGGCACCAGCAGTTTCAGTATCTGACAAGGGCCCATTTGCTGTTTCATGGAAGATGTTGTCTACATCCTCATACGATTGCAGGGGCAAGAAAGCTCTCTGTGACCTCTTCTGTAAAGGCACTAATCACCTTCACCTGGGTTCTGCCCTAATGATCTAAACATCCCTAGAGACTCCACCTTCTAATATCATTGCCTTGGGACTCAGGATTTCTTTTCTTTAATTTTTATTCAAAAGGCAAAGAGAAAGATCTTTCACCTGCTGTTTCAATCCCCAAATGCCTGCAGCAGCCATGACTGGGTCAGGTCAAACCCAGGTGCTCAGAACTCCATCTGGGTGGCAGGAATCCAAGTATTTGAGCCATCCCCTGAAGCCTCCAGGGTACACATTAACAGAAAGCTGGATACGGAGTAGTTGAGATTTGAACCAGGTACTCTGATATGCTTTGGCCATTCCACTCAACAACCTAACCTAATGCTTGCCTCCAGGACTTATTATTTTAATGTAAGAATTAGGAGACACACTCAGATCACAGCAGAGGCCCTGAGACACAGTTGGGACAAAAATAACCTCAGGTTTTTGTGTTTCATTTTATTTTTTGATTGGACACATCTTGCTTCTCTCTTGTCTTGTAATCCAGCTGCATTGACCCATTATTTGATTCTTTCACCAAGCCTCTATTCATCCCTGTACCTCTGCAGTAATTGCTCTTTATGCTTGGAGTACTCTCCCTGTCATGTCTCCTTTCTGGCCAAGGCTTACTTAAAAAACATCTTTAGAGTAAGTGTTCTTGATGGCTCCCCTGACCTTCCTCATTTGTGTGCTCTCAAAGCTTCCTGTGCATACTCTTGGTTACATACTTTGTCTTACTTGTCTAAGCCTCTTTCAGGCAAGGGCTGTAGCTTTTTCACAATTACATGTACAGGACTCATCTTGATATATAATAAATACTCATTAACTATTAAATGAACAAATGTGGTAACTTCTCTATTAAGGGATAGGATATGATAATCCAGCTGGAAAAGTTAGCAGTTATAAGGAGAGAATAATAATATCTGCCATCTATTTGGTTTGCTTGAAACTGTTCATTTTATCCTTGTAGTAACCCTGTGAATTAAGAGGGATCTTTAGTTCAGAGAGAAACAAAATGAGACTTGAGATGGCTGACAATTTGCTCAAAGATCCTTAAGTAAAAGAGAGCCAAGGGGTTGGTGTATGACTGGATCCAAAGCTGTTTTCTTCCCATTCTACCATCAAGCTTGGCATTTGAGAAGAGAGCAAGAGAACCTCAAGTGATCATGCCTCTAGTATTATGTAACGTAACTAGTAAAGGTCTGTCTTCTGGATGTGTCATCAGATCGCTTCTCGGTCTTTAGGCTAAGATCAAGTGTGGATGTGTCATCAGAGACACTAGGCGGCTGAAGAGGTGAAAAAAGCCTGGCAATGGGCAAATGTTAAAAATAACTCAAACATTCTTTGCTCAGAACATTTTCTTAGTGAGAGGGCTGCTGAGCACTTGTAATGGAAGATGGCAATCCATGAGGACTGACATGCTTCCTGTGAGTAGGTTGGCTGACCTCTTCCTAGCCAATTTTCTTTCTTTTTCGTAACTTACTCTTATTTCCTACTGTATATGGTCACAATGAAATGACAGACAAAGTGTACATTTGTTTGGTCTGGGAAGCCCAGTCCTCATCATTGGTTCAAAACCATATGGAGCCGGCGCTGTGGCTCAATAGGCTAATCCTCCACCTTGCGGCGCCGGCACACCGGGTTCTAGTCCCGGTCGGGGCGCCGGATTCTGTCCCGGTTGCCCCTCTTCCAGGCCAGCTCTCTGCTATGGCCAGGGAGTGCAGTGGAGGATGGCCCAGGTGCTTGGGCCCTGCACGCCATGGGAGACCAGGAAAAGCACCTGGCTCCTGGCTCCTGCCATCGGATCAGCGCGGTGCGCCGGCTGCAGCGGCGGCCATTGGAGGGTGAACCAACGGCAAAGGAAGACTTTTCTCTCTCTGTCTCTCTCTCACTGTCCACTCTGCCTGTCAAAAAAAAAAAAAAAAAAACCATATGGAGAAGATAAAGTAACAAACAAGTTCCAATGAAAATAACTTCACTGATCAGGAAGAACAAGTGTCACATTTTATGTTCCATGACCCAAACAGATATTGCCCATCTCTACAATCATGATGTACTGCATACTATATATATATATATAAAGTATATAATATATATTCTATATTACATATAGCATATAGAGAGTAAGAGTGTTATATATAGTATATATATTATATATAATATATTATATATATATTTGGGCCTTAATCTATATATACTATATATAATCTATATATATACTATATATATAGATTGTACATATATACAATCATGATATGTACTGCATACTATATATACACACTATATATGTATATATACATATATGTATATATGTATATATGCATACTATATATACTATATATGTATATATACTATACATGTATATATGCACACTATATATGCATATATGTATATATGTATATATGCATAATATATATGTATATATAATATATGTATATATGTATATATTCATACTATATAATATATAGTATGCAGTACATATCATGATTGTATAGATATAAAATGATTGTATATGCATGATTGTATATATATATTTATATTTATATAATGTGCTCCTTTCACACATCCTAGATTATTCCACATTAGGCCCAAGAGGAATATAGCGGGGGTATTTCCTAGAAACCTGAGAGTTTTCTTCAGGGAGAAGTATTTCTGAAATCCAGTGTTATTTATTTATTTATTAATTATTGCTGGCCAGAAAAAGGATTTATTTTAAGAAGGTACTGGTTTTGAGGAAAGATGGTTCTTTCAATCCAAATAAGCTTTTTTTTTTCTTTTTAACCAAGCACAGAGGATTTTTAAAGGGATGAGGTCATTGCAGGGCAAGGTTAGAAATAAAACGAGAGTCTATTCAATTGACAATCTGCAGATTTTCAGGCTTTGCTCTGATAAAGGTCCTCCAGTGTACTTTTCATATGATTTGGGGTATGCCCCACTATCTGAGCTCTGTGGTTTCTTTACAGTTTCTGCTCTTGCTTTTGTGGCTGGTTCCTCCTTTGGCTTTCTTATCTGTTTTTTATCTGTGCAGTTCTTCTTTTTCTTTTTTCCGTGAAGTAGTTGTAAACAGCACTAAAGAATTCTTGGCAATCTTTATTATGTTACTGTACTGGATAAAGCATGTCTTAATAATCTTATGAGCAAGGTAGAGTTATGTGGGGTGACCAGTGCTGCAAACAGGTGGCTTTTCAGGTAGATGGACAATGCTACAGTTCTCTGTTCCTGGATTCCTATGACTTTTTTTTAAATCAGTGACTTGAGCAAGAACATAAAAGTTAAGTTAATAAAATGAAAAAAATTTACAATTTAAAAAAGCTCAGAGTTGAGGGGCTGGTGTTGTGGCACAGTGGGATAAGCCACGGCTTGACATGCTGGCATCCTATATCAGAGTGTCAATTGGAGTCCTAGATGCCCTATTTCTGATCCAGCTCCCTGCTAATGCACCTAGAAGGCATCAGAAGATGGCTCAATCGCTTGGGTTCCTGCCACTCCTTTGTGAGACTTGGATGGAGTTCTGGCTCCTGGCTTTAGCCTGGCCCACATCTGACTATTGCAGACATTTGGGGAGTGAACCAGCAAACAGAAGACATGTCACTTGCTCTCTCCCCCTCCCCACCTTTCTCTTTCCCTCTCTCTTTTGTTTCCTCCCTTCCTCTCCATTTTTCAAATAAATGAATCAAAAAAATAAAATAAAAATTTGGGATTTACAGATGAAAGACTTTAATTTTTCCTCCAGACTGGACAACCAACTATGAAAAACTTGAAATATGCTAATCCCTATTGTGAGCTTTAAAAGAACAACTCTACAATGATGAGATGTAACATCTGAAAATCTTTTTGATAACAGTTTTTGTGTAAACAAAACTAAAACGTGAGGTAGGACTCTAAATGTCCTACTTAAATGTACGTTGCTGTAGGACCAAAATACCAAATGGCCATCAAAACCTAACACAATTTAAAAAAAAATATTTATTTAGTTATTTGAAAATCAGAGTTAGAGAGAGAGAGAGATCTGCCATCTGCTGCTCACTCCCCAAATGGCCACAGTGGCCAGGATTGGGCCAGACTGAACCCAGGAGCTTCATCTGGATCTCCCACTTGTGTGACAGTGGACCAAACACTTGGACCATCTTCCTCTGCTTTTCTAGGCCATTAATGGATCAGAAGTGGAAAGGCCAGGACACAAACTGGCACCCACATGAGATACTCGTGTTGTAGGCAGTGGCATTACTTGCTATGCCACAATGCCAACCCCCTAACACAATTTTATTGTACAGATCTTGCCCAGAAGATCTGGTTTGCAAATATCATATTTTATGACTCTTCATAACTCTATGTCCAGCTCAGAGTACTGAGCTGATTATTATTATTTGTTAAGCAGTAACTATATTGCTCAGGACATAGCTGGAATATTATGTTAAAACTTACCATATTTTAAGGTATAGTTACAAACCTGCTGTGCACATAAATAGTGATGGCTCAGTAGGGAGGGTCATAAAACTGTATATACTAGGAAGTCCAGTGGAAGAATTAGGAGTATGCATAGTAATGATTAATGAGAGACAAGTTAATCATTTTGGCCCAGACTGGTTTAATCCTGTCACAAAGGAAGAATTCTACTTGATGCTATGGGGAGCAGCTTTAAACCTGATATGAAGAACTTTCTAGAATTAGTAGAGATAATGATGTGGACTGTTGAATAATCATCCATTAGGCATGTTGCAAAGGGAATTCCTGCATGCATATATGCATCCATATACATATAAATGTGTGTATGTATACACATACGTGCATACACACACATACACAAGTGTGATTTAGCTCAGATAGGCTTTCTAACTCAAAGATTCTATATTAAGTAGGAGAGCGATTTTTTAAAAATGGTAATTAATTTGTGGAATATGAATATACATTTTTCCATTAACAACATTTCACTAAAAGACATTTTCTTTTTCTCTGATGAATTCAAAGAACAGCTTCAGCTGCTTTCTTTTTGATTATAACTTTAAATTTTTTTTCAATTTTTCACCAGGTAGGAATTGTTAGATAGTTGCACTATGCATGCTCATTATTTTATCAAAATGTATCTACCTTTCTGTTCATTTTTTAACATGGTAAATTTTTTTCCTGAATTTAAGAAGTGATTTTACAACATTCTTATGTATTCATCTCATTATGATTGATGCAAAGGCAATCAATTTCTCTCCCTATGCATTTTATGATTTTTCCATATTAAAGTGAACACTGAAGATTAAAGGGTCTTTTTAGCTTAAAAATGTCAACTTTTGTTATATAATGCCCAAAATATCACAGTTATGAAACACTAAGTTTGCTTCAAACCAATGGCTTGTGAGATCACAAAGGTCAAGGTAATGTTTGTTTCAATTTGCTAACAGCACAATTCAGCAGCTGGCTATTCTGCCTGCATCCTTAAGGTTATTTTACCCTTAGCTCTCTGGACCCTGTGTTTTCTAGTTATGCTCTCTCTGGTTTCTTTGTAATCACTTCTGCCTCATTTTCATCTAAACTGGGACCCCTCCCCAGAGAAGCCCTTGTCATTCTCACCTTTACAGATTTCTGTACCTAACATGTTGGAGCCCTAGTTTGCCATGCTCACCCTGCTCTGCCTCTCCCAACTCTTTGTTGGACCCCCCCCCCCCCATAGGAATTGACAGATCTCACATGCAACTCATTCTCTTCCTGTAAAACAAAATGTTGGGGTCTTCTCTGTTTCTGCCAGCAGTACAAGATTTTTCTTCACCAATAAAGATCAGAATACACAGTGTAATACCATATCTTTTCCCCCTGCTTGGGGAGGCATATTTGTTAAGAGCAAACCTTCTTTTATTTACTTAAAAATTTTTTTTATTTATTTGAGAGGCAAAGAATGAGACAGAGAGACACACAGAGATTGTCCATCCTCTGGCTCACTACGAAACACCTGCAGCAGCCTTGGCTGGGCCAGGGTTGGAGCTGGGAACTAAAAAGTCAACCCAGGTTTCCCACAGGAGTAGTAGAAACCCAATTTCTTGAGCCATCCACTTGTTGCCTCACAGGGTTTGCATTGGTAGAAAGCTGCAATTAGGAGCCAGAATTCAGGAATTGAACCTAAACTGTACTGTGGGCCTCGGGTGTCTGAACCCCTGGGCTAAACATTCATTTGAAGAGCACAGCTTCTGAATCAAACTATCTCAGTTCAAATCCTAGCCCTTCCCTTTTCTGGTCACACAATTGATGAGTTAAGTCTTTTTAGTCTTCATTTTTCACATATGTAAAATGAAGGTAAGAGTGACAAAATATAAATCTTGATATCAGCAGTGTTAGATCAAATATTGTGGATCTGAAGATTCAAGCCACCAGGCTGACTGTGCAATTATTTTGATTATTTAGAGATGACTTTGCTGAAGGTGGACATTTAGAGTACGTTAAATATGAGAGACAGATTTTGTTTAGTTTTTAGGTGGTGAGATTTTAATTCAGTGATGTATGCACTGGAATATGTACTTAAACCTGTGGAATAGTTAATTTATCAATTAGTTTTCTGGGGCTGCCACTGAGTGGGTGGCTTGAACAACAGACATTTGCTTTCTCACAGTTCTCGACCCTGAAAGCCCAAGATCAAAGTGTCAGCAGCACGGATTTCTTCTGAGGTTTCTTTCCTTGGCTTGGCCATGGCCATTGACTCCCTGTGATTCCACATCATTTTTCTCTGGGTGTCTCTGTGTCCTCTTAATTTTTTTTCCTTAAAGATTTATTTATTTATTTTTATTTGAAAGGCAGAGTTACAGAGAAAGGGAGAGAGGAGAGAGAGAGGAGCTTCCATCTACTGATTCACTCCCCAAATAGTCCTAATGACTGGAGCTTGGCTGATCTGAAGCTGGGAGCTTCTTCTGGGTCTCCCCAGCGGGTAGCATGGGCCAAAGCACTTTGCCCATCCTTCTCTGCTTTTCCCGGGTGCATTAGCAGGAAGCTGGATTGGAAGTGCAGCAGCCGGTACTTGAACTGGCGCCTGTATGAGATGCTGGCACCGCAGGTGGGGGCTTTACTTGCTATGCCACAGTGCTGACCTCAAGTCTGATCTCTTCGTATTAGGGCACCAGTCATCTTGGACGATAGCCCACCATAATCCACCATTTCACTGTAACTGCCTCTTTAAAGGCATTATCTCACCATCCAATAACTTTCTGAGGTACTGGGGGTTAGGACTTCAACATAGTAATTTAGAGGAGGGTATAGAACACAATTTAGCTCATAAGATACCCACCTGAGGTCTTAACTGGTGAGACTAAACCAAACTCATCTTAAGTGTGTTGTCTGTTAATTGAAAATTAATCTTGATGTGAATGGAAGGGGAGAGGGAGTGGGAGAGGGGAGTGTGTGGGTGGGAGGGAAGTTATGGGGGGGGAGTTATTGTAATCCATAAGCTGTACTTTGGAAATTTATGTTCATTAAATAAAATAATAAAAAAAACCAAGTGTGTTGTCTGTGATATTTCCCACGAGGTAATCTAAAAAACATGGGGAATCCAGGTGGTTTTTCAAGCAGTATTTTTGTGGTGTTTCATCATGACTTCTTGAGTGGAGGGAAATGAAACTCAAGCTGACCAATTTAGTTTCTCTGACACTAGTTTGCTCCCCCTTCTTAGGGAGCGTGATTGTGAAAGCACAGCCTAGAAAAGTCTCTTGGGATATGTGTGAGCTGTGCCTCTCTCTGTGACTGTGTTGTGTTTTGTGATCCAGAGTTGGCTATTCCTTTGCTTATTTTCCTGCTACACAGTGGTTTTTTTACTTTTACTGTTGAACTTTTTCATTTAGTAGAGCCATTAAGTCTTTGGCTATGATGTAAATTAAAAACATGCTGTCTCAAATAAAATTAAGTTACAAAAAGAGTTGGCTATAATGTTATTATGCAGACAAAGCCCAAATTATCATTCTAATAACAATCCCAGCTCCACTGCTGCCTGATAACTAATGTATTATTATGTAATGCTTAAATTCCATGCACTTAATACTTTCCCCTTTGTAGAAGTGCATTTCAGTTCCTTTAATGATCAGGTTCACGGTCTGGGTTAGGGACCCTATGTGAGCATTGGGAGGGTAGAGGACATAGCTAGGAATTTGCTTCTAACATTAATACAAGTTCAAGTGCTCTATTTTGTCTGCTTTGCCTCACTTTGCAAGGAGGACCCCAAGTAATGTAGAATCACACCGCCTATCTTGTTTCTCCTCTCAATTTTCAGACTTGCTTTAGTCCCTGTGAGAGAGCCAGGTGATGCAATCAAGTATTTTCAGAAGTGTTCAGGTGCTTCAGGATTTTCGAAACCCATTAGCTCACTGTTACAGAATGTTTTCACAGTCAGTAAGCCCTGCGAGCTATTCTGAGCTCATGGTTATTGTGGCTTAGGCAGAGAAACCGATCACAGTCTGCCTCAGGTATCAATAGAGGGTACTGAAAGAGAGGCCATCGAAAGAAGTGGCTGGAAGAATGCAGCAAGTGCTGGAGAAGCATTTCTTCCTGAGAAGTTCATTTGGTGAACCTAAATGCGACCAAGTGATAAAGGAAAGCGCATCTTCCATTGGAGCCCAATAATATCCATAAAGCAGAGTTGAGTTGCTTTCCTGGTGGCTGACGGCATCGGTTTCTGAGCTCATGTATTCCATTTTGTTGAACAGATTCTTAGAATCTGACTTGGAAGGAAATGAAAACATGACAACTGCAAAGGAGTTGTAGACATTCACATTTTCCGTGCATTTGTAATATCTTGTGTCAGTCCAGTGTTTTGAAACAACTTTCAGTCTGCCTATAAGCATCTTAAGTGAGTCCTTTATTCTATTTATCAAAATAAATTAAATTTAGCTGCACCCTCCCCAGCCAACCTCTTTGTTTTCATTACTTGTCCGTAAGTATTTTTATTGAGTGTTTCCCTCATTTTCCTTTCTCTCTGGGCCCCTTTTGCTCCACCCCCTGCCTTCCCTATCCCCAGCCTCACATGAAATGTGCTGTGTTTTATTTATGCTATCCAAAATTCATTTACATCGGGGAGGATGTAATGTTTATCACTGTTTAGATATCACATGGTTGATTTCATCCACCACAAGCAGATAATATCAATGACAGTGGCTCATACCCCTAATCTTTTTTTTTTGGAAGCTTTAAATGGAAAATTCAATAATATGGGCCCATCAATTGTCAATTACAACAATATTTCAGATTCACATATCTTTCTATTGTAAGCATTCCAATCTGCTGACCCAAACTTGACCTTACATGCTCCAAAAAGCCCTTATATTTATTTTTTTATTATATTTATTTATTTATTTATTTGACAGGCAGAGTGAACAGTGAGAGAGAGAGAGAGACAGAAAGGTCTTCCTTTCCATTGGTTCACCCCACAAATGGCCACTATGGCTGGTGCGCTGCAGCTGGTGTGCCGCGCCGATTGAAGCCAGGAGCCAGGTGCTTCTCCTGGTCTCCTATGGGGTGCAGGGCCCAAGCACTTGGGCCATCCTCCACTGCACTCCCGGGCCACAGCAGAGAGCTGGCCTGGAAGAGGAGCAACCGGGACAGAATCCGGCGCCCCGACCAGGACTAGAACCCGGTGCGCCGGCGCCGCAGGCAGAGGATTAGCCTAGTGAGTTGCGGCGCCAGCCCAAAAGCCCTCATATTTATATTGAGAAGAGATCAGTATAGAGACAAAGGAAGAGCTCAAAGTAACACCAGAAACTTCGGCCTCTAGCCCTGACCCATGAGTTTTCAGTGACCATGTGGTCTTGGGTCATTCTGCCTCTGGGCTGTACCCTTATCTGTAAAAGAAGGTGGCCAGCCTGAAAGGAATTCCAACATCCTTTGCAGTTTATGGCCATTCTACCATCGGATATCCTTTTTGTGGGTGATCTTTGTTTTTCTCTCACTGAGCATTGCTTGTCAGCAAGTTCCTTCTGCTGAGCTTCCCCCTGACTCCGTAAGACCCAAATGATGAGTTATCCCTTCACGGTGAGTCAACTGGAGTCAATCCTTTTTGCTACATGTCTTCCAAAGAACAAACTCTGGAGACAGTGAAGTCATCTCTGATTGCTCTACTTGGTGCATTGTTGGCTGTCCTTTTGAGGGACAGGCCCCACTGGCAAAGCTAAGTTTGCCAAGAAATGGGGCACTGCTCCCACAGCTGTGCTTGAGGTTGGCTTCCCAGCCCTGCCTGTCCTTCTTGGATTCAGCCGCAGCATTCTAGGAACAAATTCCTCTGCTCAGCCACACTTCCCCTCCAGCAACTCATTTTCTGAATCGCATGATTCTGGTCCCCTTCCTGTGGGTTTTGACAAGACTGAGTTTGTCAGGCTCCTCTGAGTTCCTGCGGGCCTTTCCAGGAGGTTGGGTCTTAGGTTGCTCTTGGCTTCTCCAGATATTTTTAAATGCTTTTAAGTGATTTGAAAGCATGCTAACTTTGACTTTTAAAGTATTTGGAATCATACCCCAAGGCCACTGGCATAGCAGTAGGCTTGTCAAAGCCCACAAGTAAACAAATTCAAAGGAAGAGGTGAGGCCATAAAGGCAGTTGCAGAACTAGGAGGCTGTTTCTTGATTCATTACCTGGACTCTGGGGAAGGAGGACAAGCTAGTTGGTATGTATTATAAGAAACGTGTGCAGTGGGGGCAAACATAAACCTATATTGTTATCACCCCTTCAAGGCTAATCTGTTTCATGACCACTCCCAGAATTGTGGAATAGGTGACCTGCAGGGTAACCATATGCATTTTATGGCAATCTGGTTTTTCTAGGACAGAAAGAGAATTGCTCTTTTATCCCTGGTGCATTTGACTACAGATGACACAGGCCTTGATTCAGTCCTAGATAATCTCCTTTAGCTCATTTTTAGAAAAAAAAAAATTTAAGCCCCTTATCGAATAGGGTGCTCTTACAAATGGGATGCTTATCTCAATGCAGTTTTGTTATTGCTTTGGGGCATCAGATATATTAGTCAGCTTAGCCTCTGTAACACTGTCCCCATACTTCAGAGGCTCACCCCAACAAATTTTCACTTCCCACTTGGCATTACATAGCAGTGGTTTTGCATTGTATGCTACAGTTCTGCTCCAAGTGTCTTCTCTTTCCAGTGTCCAGTAAGGCAGAAGCACAGAATTGAGACATGATTTCTTTATGGTAGACAGAAAAGCAGAGACCTGTCTGAAAATTGTGATGCTTCAAAGTGTTTCCCTAGAACTAGCACACTGTGACCTCTGCTTACATTTCGTTGGCCTGCATAAGTCATATGGCCAAACCTGACAATGTCGCAGAGAAGTACAGTCCACCTAGAGAACAGCTCTGCAAGTCTCCTGGAAATGGGCTGGGATGGACAATCACCTTATAGGGGAGAGAGCAATGTGGAGAACAGTAATTCCATCTAACATATCAGGATGATATGAAAGACATATAATTGCCTGAAAAAGGTGAGGATCAGGACAGGAGCCTTTGACCCGTGAATCTGTGTCTCCTGTTCTTGAATGCAGTCAAATAAAGATGACAGGGAAGGATAGCTCTTTGGTTTCTGTGTTAGTTAAGGTCTGTGCCAAGGTTCCTTTTTTCTTTTTTAACAGGGGTGGGGAAATTTTTTTCTGCCAGTGCCATTTGGATATTTATATTACCATTTGCTGGCCATATGAAATTATCAACTTAAAAATTAGCCTGGTATACTAGATTTTGAGTCCCACCTTCAGTTGCCTTGGTAGGGCCAGACCAAATGATTTCATGGGCCTTTTATGGTATATGGGCCAGACATTCCCCACTTCTGCATGGGGTCTGGCTCAGTTCTAATGCTCTGGGGTTCACTTACTCCTGCCTTAGACCATATCCCTTTCTCTGTGAGTTCCTTCAACTTATTTCACTTCATCTTTTGATGCATTTTTTGGCTTTGGATGCCTGCTTTGGTCTTTCAGCTGACTCTGAAATGGTGTTCTTGCAGATGCAAAATCACTGTGGTTTGGAACCAAGCCAGAAGACATAGGAATTGGCATGGGCATGTGGGCTGAGACTTGGGCTTTCTGGCTCCAAGACAGGCTCAAGAAGTAGACAACGACAAGAAAAGAGCTAGATATAAGAATAGATGCATCTATTTTCTAGATTTTAGTGGAACTTTGAAAGTTAACATTTTGCTTACTTTTTATAGGGAAGTCTAGTTTTACTATCTTGCTGTCTTGTCAATGAGTTTTTTCATGGAACATGTAACCGAGATGGTTAAATTGTGTTTCAAGAAAGGCTGAAAAATAATAGGTCTTTCTGCCCTATGACATCAATGAATTCTTACAATAAACTGAAATAGGAGAAAAATCTGATTTTGGTGTCAAATAATTAGAAAAATGTTTTCTCTTTATAGAAATCAAACTGACTTGCAGTACTCATATATGTACAACATCTTTGCTAACAAAGTAGAATAACTAATCTAATAATGACTTATTTTTGTTGGCCTGTTTGTAAACAAACAAATATTATAATACCTTATTAAAATATTTTACCGTATCTGCATGCTTATTGACATCAAATTCAGTGTTTCTTTACTGAAAATAGAATTATATAGGAGGCCCAGACTGTGGCACAGTGGGTTAAGCAGTTGCCTGCATCTCATATGGACACCTGTTCAAGTCCCGGCTGTTCCACTTCCAATCCAACTCCCAGATACTGCACCTGAGAAAAGCAGCAGAAGATGGCCCAAGTAGATGGGTCCCTGCATCCATGTAGGAAACCCAGAGGAAGCTCCTGGCTTCATCCTGGCCTAGCCCTGGTGACTGAGGCGTGAACCAATGGGTGGAAGATCTCTCTTTTCTCTCTGCCTCTGCCTATTCTTCTCTACAACTCTGCCTTTCAAATAAATAAAATAAGTCTTTTTAAAAAAGAATTACATGGGAACATCTACACTCTTAATTACATGGAAACATTTAAATTCTTACACTTTAGTTTGTCAGTTCCTTTGCTGATCCTCTATGGCACTTAGGATTTGAGAGAAAGTCAGAACCCAGCAGTTTTCTATCACTTCTTTCCATGTTCTGCACAATGCTTGGCATTTATATCGATTGGAATAGATAACTATTCGAAGTAATAAACAAAATACACAGTAGTTTTAAAAAAATTATACAGTTGTATGAAAGGTAGGGAGTCATAGACACAGAAAGACAGAGATAGAAGTGACAGGTATAAAAAGAGCTCTCCCTCCTTTGGTTCATTCCTCAAATGCCCACAATAGCCAGGGCTAGGCCAGGCCAAAGCGGGGAGCTTGGAATTCAATCCAGATCTCCCATGTAGTTGGCAGGGACCCAACTCCTTGAGGGTTCATCTTAGCAGGAAGCTGGAATCTGGAGCGAAGTCAGGATTTAAAAACCCAGGCACTTTTAAATTGGGTGCGCGTGGCCCAAGTGACATCTTATCCACTACACAAATACCTGCCCTGACATACAGCCTTGTTCCAGAAAACAAAACAAAACAAAACAAAAAACACCTAATAAACACCAAAGGAAACAGGGAGGAGAATGGCCGCCCCAGGCGCACAGGTTTCTGTCCTTGGTATTTCTGCTTCCCATGCGGAAGTGCAGCTACTATCTGGAACCCAATACTCATCACTATTTCAGATCCCAGCAATGACTATCTCACAATTCTTACTCCATGTTCACACTCTTGGTTAGGACCCAATGCTGTCACAAATAGTTTTGACTAAGCCACCGAGAGGAAATACAAGAAGAAATGAGAAACAACTCACATCTCCCATACAAGAAATGAAAAGCATTTGGTATCACTTACTGACATTGCTATATGCCAGGCTCTGTGCAAAGGTTTCTACAGAAATGAGAAGAGAGATTATTGTCTCCACTTTGGAGAAGTGCAGCTGAGTACTGGAGAGATGATGACATGCCCAGTCACCTACAGCTGGTCAGTGGTGACGCTCAGATGAAAACCATAGCTATTAGAGAGTCCAGAGATCACGCTTTGAAAAGCAGATATTGCTACATAAAGAAATTCTAGTTTATGCAGAAAAAAAGATGAATTAGGCATAAGATCTCCCTTAAGATTTAATGATCTTGCAGCCATTATTAGGTTGGCTTTTTGCAGTCAAGTTGTCTGTGTTTATTCTTAATGCCTCTAGCCGTAGCTCATCTGCCATCTACAAGCTGCTTTCTTTCAAAATAAGCATGGCTCCTCTTTGTATATTTTTCCTTTAGTACTCATCCCTCAGTCTCCTATATTCCTCTCCAACCTAGACCTTTATAAAACAAGTATGTTGGGCAGGTAGCATTTCCACTTCTAGTTGCATAGCAGTGGTTATTGGTATCATAAAAACTCAAATTGTTGAAGATTTGCTTCATTTTAATTCCCAATAGTTTTCACTTTCTCAACTTTTCTGTGAATTATTATGTTCCTTAATGTCTTACTTCTACCAAGCCTATGAAAGGATGAGTCTCTTAGAATTAGGCTTATACAGTATAAATACATACCAACAATGAGATAATTTTTATCAGCAAAAACCTATGCTAGCATTCTTTATATAATTATGATGTATTTGTTCCTCACTGTTGGTATCCTCTTAAAAAATACGCTGTGCATAGCAAGATCTATCTATAAGCAGGAAAAACTGAAGTGCTGCAATTATTTCAATCATATCATGAAATCATGACTTATGGCTTTCTGTCAAAATGTGCTGTATTTCCTTAGACATATAGAAGATGATGAATTTCCAAGATAACTCACTGAGTGTCTTTGTTAAGCTGACATATTTGATAGAATTACCAGATAACGTACAGGGTCGGAGGGATTTCCATCATGCATGCCATCCTTGAGAAATAGGTGCTGTGCTTTTGCTCAACCAGAAGATTAGAAGATTATTCATTTATAGCCAAATAAAGTGAGTCCTCTCACCATGGATGGCAGACTCATTGTAAAATATTTATTGAATGCTTTTCACATGCCAGATGTATTTCCAAGTGCTAGGGATTATTTAGAGATAAATACAAACACCTCCCCCTGCCCTTAGGGTGCTTATACTCTGGTGTTAGGTATCAAAACAACACATGCTAGAAGTAGGCTAGCATGGCCTAGTGGTTAATAATCCACTGTACCATATTGCAGCACCTGGGTTCAATTCCTGATTCTGGCTTCCTACTAGTGGAGACCCTGGAAGGAAGCAATGATGGCTCAATAATTGCTTTCCTGCACTCATTTGGGAGACCTGCATTGAGTCCTGGATCCTGGCTCTAGCCTGGCCCAGCTCTGGTCATTGTGGGAAGTGAACCATGGAATGGGAACTCTCTCACTTTCTCTGTCTCTCTTCTAATAAAAAACAAACAAACAACTACTTCGCATTCTAAATGAATGAGATTATTAATTTTAACAGGTAATGTAGTTCAAAATTATCAGAATGTAGACTATGTATTAAATATCTTTAAAAAGACCTTAGGCATTTTTCTCAGACAATTTACATAATTAATCTACTACATTTCTTGACAATTTCTTGCTGTTTGTCATCTAGTCTCCATTCTGTAGTCACAAAGTTGTAAAATAAGATAAACATTCTGTAAACAATGTTAATTTTCTTTTCTTTTTTTAAAGATGTATTTATTTATTTGAGAGGTAGAATTACAGAAAGAGGGAGAGACAGAGAGAGACAGGTGTTCCATCCACTGGTTCACTCCCCAAATGGTTGCATTGGTAGGAGCTGGCTGATCCAAGGCCATGAGCCAGAAGCTTCCTCTCTGGGTCTCCTACCTGGGTTCCAGGGCCCAAGCTCTTGAGGCATCTTCCACTGTTCCTAGGCCCTTAGCAGAGAGCTGGATCAGAAGAGGAGCAGCTGGGACACAAACCAGTTTTCATATGGGATTCTGGCACCACAGGCAAAGACTTAACCTACTAAGCCACAACACTGGCCCCTAGTTTTATTTTCAAGTAATATGTTCAGTATTTTTTCAAATTACTTGGATTTGCTCTAGATTTAAAATAATGAACCTAATTGTGAAAACAAAATTAAAAAACTATTGATATCCAAAACTTCTCAAAGTATAGAGGTTATAGTATATTCATCATATATTTTAGGGGCTCTGGAGTTGAAGAAATACAGACTTTGTTGTTCGAAAATATAATTATACTGTTAAAATGAGTTCACTTTATTTTTCCTGACTTTGTTGAATACCCTATATTTCACTGTATTTAGGAGCTTTTTCTTACCCCTTCCTCTTTGTACATTGTAAAATAGACACCAAAATTGAATGCTAGTCACAAAAAAGTGGGATTAAATGCAGATTTTGTTTCCAAATACCCCTACTTATCTGGATTTAAGCAATGGAGGTGTGGTTTAATGGAAAGAGATAAGAAATATGTTTGTTCTACATCTGCCATGAGAAAAGGGCTTCTGACCTGCTTCTCTTAGTGTGCCCCTATGGAAAATGAAGACTTGGGGGAGGTAGCTTTTGAAGTCTCGTGCTAACCTCATGCAGTTCTACCCCTACATGCGTCATTTGAACTCAGGCATGAAAGGGTCTCATTTATCTCCACTTTATAAAATGTCTTTTCCCACATTTACCATCCCTTTGAGGGTTTGGGTTTATCATTAATGGAACCAATTCTTTCATGCTTTATTAATGAAAAAATTAGAAAGTCAAGTGATTTTCCCTTAATAATAAGAAGAGATGTGCAATTATAAGGGGAACAAGGATAGGATCCTATTACTTTTTATTCAAGATTTTGAGGCATATATTTATTCTTGAGTATTTTAATTACTCAAAAAAAAGAAAGTTAAAGTAATCATTTCAAGGATGATTTCCAGAACTTACAATCATTGAGTTCTCTTATAAATTCATAGTTGAAAAATATGAATCAATTTTGTTAAAGATGATAGATTAAAGATGAGGAAGAGAAGTCCTAGAATATTTCAAGAATCTTAACACTTTATTCCTCAGGGCCCTTTGTGTGGATGTCTTGTCAGTCCAAAGAAGCTAAACTAGGAGCCCAGAATAAGTCTGAGGTCACAGAGTCATACAAACCAGGGCCTGCATCCTCTATCCAGCTAGAAAACTGAAAATATTATTTTCATAGTCAAGTGATCAAAACGGTCAGGTTTTATGTACTCTCCCCAGGAGTAGTTGGGACGCACACTTGATAAAAATTGAAACAATGGAGTTTCAGTTTCCGCTCTGCCAACTACTAAGGTAAGTTGGTGTCTCCATGTGCTCATCTTGGCAGGCATCTGCAGGCCCTTTACCAGAGAAACAGGAAACAACGATGACTGAGTCGGGCAAGCCCAGACCACACAGGAGCCTCCTCTGTAATTGTGGATAGTTCTGGAAACTGGACCATCAGCTCTAATTACCTATGCTGGGAATCATGTGCGCATGAGGCCACATTTCTCAAGAGCCTGCTGTTGCCAGGCCCCTAAAAACAGCTCAGACCTGCTCCACGGCGGCATTCATCTCGGCTGCTGAAGAGGGTGAACTCATTTTAGGCACACACTTCTGTAAACAACAGAAAGATCCATGATTATAAACATAGACCTGACCCGACTACATTGTTGATGCAAATTGTCTCCCTTTTGCAACTCCACAGAGAAGCTACACACTTTCACCTTACAGCAGATCTTAGTCAGACATATTTTGGTGAATGTCTAGTTCTCTTCCCACTCTGCAAACTCAACCACAATCACTCCTACCACCATACTTGACAAAAGAACAAATTTCAGTGGCTCCATGTCATTCCCAAGTTATTGCTCAGAGCCATCAAGCTAGTTGGGAAAAGAATGAACCAAGCTCCTTTGTGCAAATATCATTAAATATTTGAGTTGTCAAGTAGGTGTTGGTGGGCCTGATGGTCACTTTATAAATAAGAAAGCCAAGATTAAAATCAACTCTACAAACTCAAAGATTACAGCGGCAGGATTGGTCATGAATGCTTCATTTTTCAATTCCAGCATTAGTCAAATGTTAAAAACAAGTGCAGAAATATATGCCTATATATGTTTTATTTTCAATCTAGCAGGTCCTGTTTCATGTAGATATTAATTAGCTTAATTTTGTTATAAGAATACCACTGCTATTTTTGTCTTTACTTTTTTTTTTTAAGATTTATTTATTCACTTGAAAGAGTTAAACAGAGAGGAGGTCAGAGAGTGAGAGAGAGGTCTTCCATCCGATGGCTCACTCCCCAGTTGGTCGCAACAGCCGAAGTTGTGCCAATCTGAAGCCAGGAGCCAGGAGCCCCCTCCAGGTCCCCTACGCGGGTGCAGGGATCCAAGCACTTGGGCCATCCTCCACCACTTTCCCAGGCCATAGCAGAGAACTGGATCAGAAGTGGAGCAGCCACGTCTTGAATTGGCACCCATATGGGACGCCGGCTCCTCAGGCCAAGATTTTAAGCTGCTGTGCCACAGCGCCGGCCCCATCTTTACTTTTTTTTTTAACTTTTTTTTTTTTTTGAAAAGCAGAGTGACAGAGAGGAAGAGACAGGGAGAAAGACATCTTCCATTTGCTGCCTTATTCCCCAAATAGCCACAAGGGCCAAGGCTGGGCTAGGCCAAACATAGGAGCCCAGAACTTCATCCAGGTCTCCCATGTGGGTGGCAGGGGCCCAAGTATTCGGGCCATCTTCTACTGCTTTCCTAGATACATTAGCAGAGAGCTGGATCAGAAGAGGAGCAGCCAGGACTCGAACTGGATATCATATGGGATGCCGGCATTGCAGGCAGCAGCTTACCCCACTGTGCCATAACACTGGCCACACTATTGCTATTTTTTTTTTTTTTTGACAGGCAGAGTGGATAGTGAGAGAGAGAGACATAGAGAAAGGTCTTCCTTTTGCCGTTGGTTCACCCTCCAATGGCCGCCGCGGCCGGCGCACCGCGCTGATCCGAAGGCAGGAGCCAGGTGCCTCTCCTGGTCTCCCATGGGGTTCAGGGCCCAAGCACTTGGGCCATCCTCCACTGCACTCCCAGGCCACAGCAGAGAGCTGGACTGGCAGAGGGGCAACCGGGACAGAATCCGGCGCCCCAACCGGGACTAGAACCTGGTGTGCCGGCGCCGCAAGGTGGAGGATTAGCCTAGTGAGCCGCAGCGCTGGCCCACACTATTGCTGTTAAAGGTGATACTGCATCACTATATCTGAGTGACTGTGTGCCATGAAGACAAAATGATGTGACTTGTAAATGATTTTGAGAAGTATTCCATGAATAGGCCTCAAATTTATGGCTTCAGCCTAATGAAAATTTTGTATTTGTGAGAAATGGTTAAAGAAAGATAAAACATTCCACATTTTCATGAGGCTTTTTAGTACTTGCAAAGAAAAATTGATGAGAATAATGGACAGCTTATACTCTTTTTTTTCCCTTTTATTTAATGAATATAAATTTCCAAAGTATAGCTTATGGATTACAATGGCTCCCCCCCCATAACTTCCCTCCCACCCGCAACCCTCCCCTTTCCCGCTCCCTCTCCCCTTCCATTCACATCAAGATTCATTTTCAATTCTCTTTATATACAGAAGATCAGTTTAGCATATATTAAGTAAAGATTTCAACAGTTTGCACCCACATAGAAACACAAAGTGAAAAATACTGTTTGAGCACTAGTTATAGCATTAAATCACAATGTACAGCACATTAAGGACAGAGATCCTACATGAGGAGTAAGTGCACAGTGACTCCTGTTGTTTGTTGTTGACTTAACAATTTGACACTCTTGTTTATGGCGTCAGTAATCACCCTAGGCTCTTCAGCTTATGCTCTTTTTAAAAAATAAGTTTATGTATTTATTTGAAAGAGTTACACAGAAAAAGGGAAAAACAGAGAGAGTGAGAGCGAGCTTCTACTAACCGGTTCACTTCCCAAATGGCTGCAACAGCTGAGGCTGAGCCAGACCAATGCCAGGAGCTGGGACTCCAATCAGGTCTCCCAGGAGGGAGTCAGGGGCCCATGTACCTGTCCCATCATTTACTACTTTCCCAGGTGCATTAGCAGGGAGCTGGCTCAGAAACAGAGTATCCAGGTCTTGCACTGACACTCATATATGAGATTCTGTTTTGCTTAACCTACTGTGCCACACATTAGCTCCTGGCTTATACTCTCAAATACATTCAGCAAATGTGTGATTAAAAACTATCCCAAACTGCTTTGCTCACTAAAGGGTATCTGTTAGACCCTTTAAAAAATCACTTTGCAGATTTATCAAACAGTATTATCTTGAATAAGCTAAGTGTCTAAATAAATGATATTGAGAGGAACAAGATAAACAACAGCCAGGTTGCAGAGCAATCTTCACTTTAACTTGAACTTGTTAGAGTAAGTGAAGTGGTTATGTGATGATATTCAGCGGGAGTTAGGGGATGTAACAGACTTGTTCTACACAAGGTGAAAGTGAGAAACATTTCTTTATCTGTGTAAGAATATCCCCTATGAAAATTTCTCATACTTCAAAACCCTTACGAATAAAAGAGGTAAGGAAATCTAGGCAGTGAACTTTGGTTTGGCATCCAACAAGAATGTGGCTATTTCCATTTCCTTAACTGGAGATCTAGCTAATGCCCTGCATCTCAATTTCCTTAGAATACTACATTTCTTGAGTTAATTAAAAATAGTTCTGCAGTGTTATCTCAAGCAGCACCTACCTACAATTGTACCCTTTACTATATAATGATTCTTGTTCACATCTAGAAAATAGTAAAAGTAGAATTCTTATCATTGAATGATTTTTTTTATGGATAAAACTTTCATCTTTCCATAACACAAATTTCTAATCTGGATATTTAGAGAATTTTATTTGACATTTCCTTCTTTTATTAATAGATATTGAGCTCCCTGTTATATATTTCCTATTTTCAGTTTATTCACGACGAGATACAGGGACACCAAATCTTCATTCACAAGAGGAAGGGCATATTTCCCCTATTTTCATCATAGTTCCCAAAGTGCTTTTTTTGGATGATTTCATTTCTTCTTCCAAGAAGAAAATTAGCCAACCTTCCTTTAAAAGTTATATTGTACAGCAAGTATTCTGATGTTTCATTTAGTTACAAATGAGAAACAGAATTTATTACAACATGGCTTTCATTCTGTGTGGAGAGCTGTGGGGGTGGTGGGAGTCAGCCTTACCAAAAAAAAAAAAAAAAAAAAAAAAAAAAGACAAACTTTTCTTTGTGCTTCTTCTGTTCCAGATTCTAGAAATCTGGGGTACTATCCAAGCACATGAAATCATGTCATTTATATCCATCTTTCCTCTCCTCATAAGAAGGCTACAAGAGATCTTTGGAACTAAATTCCTTGTTCAGCTTGAGCTAAGACTAAAGTTTTCATGTTTAACGTCAAATCTAAAAAAAGTTTTTTGTTTTGTTTTGTTTTGTTTTTAATTTGAGAGGTAGAGTAACAGTGAGAGGGAGAGACAGAGAGAAAGGTCTTCCTTCCGCTGGTTCACTCCCCAAATGGCTTCATCAGAAGAAGCTATACCAATCCAAAGCCAGGAGCCAGGAGCTTCTTCCAGTCTCCCACATCAGTGCAGGGGCCAAGCACTTGGGCCATCTTGTACTGCTTTCCCAGGCCATAGCAAAGAGCTGCAGTGGAAGAGGAGCAGCCGGGACTAGAACCGGGGCCCATATGGGATGCTAGCACTTCAGGCCAGGGCTTTAACCAGCTGTACCACAGCACCAGCCCCTAAAAAAAGTTCAGCCCATAGAAGTTGTCAGTAGAATGGTGGTTACCAGAGGCTAGGGAGAGTAGTGGGGATGGGGGTATGAGGGAAGGTTAATCACTAGGGTATAGTTAGGAGAAACAAATTCTTAGTGTTCTATTGCACCCTAAGGTGACAACATATAGCAAAAATATACTGTATATTTTCAAACAGCTAGGAGAAAAAATTTTGAATGTATCCATCATAAAGAAATGGTATGTGTTTGAGGGGATAGATAGGCTAACCCCGGCTCAAACATTACACAAGGTGTGTTTGTATTGAGTCCTCACAGGGGACCCTGTATATACATGCAATTTTTATGTATCAATTAAAAAAATAAAGTTAACATTTCCAGATGTCAAACTTTTCCTATAATGTGATTCTTGGCACAGTAAAGAACAAAACTAAGAATTCAGAACTTGTTTTTAAAAGTATTAAATAACTATAGGTATGTAGGTTTTTAAATGTTCAGTGATGACTAATAACAATGTCTATTTTGCTGTAGTTTTTATGAGATTAAAGATGTTTTAATAACCTATATATTGGTCTTCTTAACTATTTGCAAACCTAAACATTCAAAATTAATTCAGAAAATAAATATCTTCCTTATGATTGGGTACTACTTAAGAATTCATTTGAAAATGATTTCTATTTCTTAAGAGTTAGAAACCATGATTTAGAAAACTTTCACTTTTCTGTTATAAAAGTACTACATAATTATTAAACGTATTCAGAACAAGCAAACATTAATATATAATTCCACCTGTACTGTTAATATCTGATTTTTTTCTTTTGAAAGTTTTCACCCCTGTATAAGATTTTAAAAAGTTTGATTATTAATTTGTGTGTGGAATTTTAATATTATATCATATATATTTTCCATTAGTATTATTGTATTTCTTATAAAAGACTAAAAACAATTTTTGCCAAAGGAATCTTTGAAGTTACTTTTGTTTTTATAAGGCTTATAGTAAATGAAAACATGAAGTCTCATACTCTCTGTTCCTCCCAACAATTTCCCTCACCCTCCCATTACACCTTACAATCACTTATAAAAATCTCAGATATCTTTTCAGAAATTTCCAGATATATAAGTGTATGTCCATGTAATGTAACATTTCCTTCTCATTATGTTACCTATGTTTGTGTACACACGCACTTTGAGAATCTTTATACATTACTTCCTTCATAGTGGTTTCTTTGGGAATTCAGTCCATATACATTTGCCTCATGTGCTTTAGTTGTTCAATAAGCATTCTATTGTATAATGCACATCCATTTAGTATGTAGGATTCTACTGATGAGCATTTACATGATTTCTTCTTGCAATCATAAAATGTGGACTCTAAGGCAAATAAGTGTGGATGAGAAAGGACATTCTTCTAGGAAGATGTGTTCCCTTAGCCCCTCTGGTTCCACTCTCCATTCTTCTCCACCTTACCTCCTTAGGAGACTGATCTGCATATGGACCACATCAAAGGACTCCCTTGCTGATCTAGCTTTTGGTTGAGTTCAGCCAATGGGAATCGCTGCAGGAAACTGGAAGAAGGAAGTAAGGAGAAGTGGGTGTATTTATAGGCTCTCTTCCTGTCAGTTGTTGACAGCCGGCTTCCTCTCTTGAGCTTTCTCTTTCTCTCAAGCCGCTGTGTTCCTTTCCTTGCCCTACTAGTGTTTGGACGTTGCATTATCCTTGTAGTTTCTCTGTAGTTTATATATAAACTATTTATCAAACTCTGCTCAAATTACCCAATTTGAGTCTGTTGTCAGTTTCCTCCTGGGACTGTAACTGATACACATTACTCCTAACAGGCATAGCCTCACACCAGGATGTTTGGTTTTGTGATTGGATCTTGTGCCATAATTCAACCCTTCCCACCCTGCCTGTCCACTGCCTCCTCCTGCCATCTGCCTTGGCCAAAGCCCCTGCAAACTTGTCCTGTGCAAGACATAACCTGGACAAGATATGGAAGCCTTGGTTATGATCAAAATGATGTGTGTGTGTGTATCTTTATGTGAATTACATAGTATAAATTACTAGCAGTGGCGTTGTTGGGTCAAAGGTTATATACCTTTCTGTCTTTGAAATTTGCCAGATAGCTATCCAAATAGAGAGCCTTACTTTACATTCTTGCTGCACTTTTGCTAACTGTAGATTATAAAACTTCAATTTTTTTGTCCTTTTGGTAGGTAAAAATGGTGTCTCAATTTTCTCTTTAACATTTTGCTTCTTTATGAGTTCATCTTTGTATCTTTTCATACATTTCTTGATTTTTATATATTCTTATCCCATCTTCCTATTGAATGAAATTTTTCTTATTTATTTAAAATACTATTTTTATATTAAAGAAATAAACTATCATATGTGTAGCAAACATTCTTTTCCAATAAATTGTTCCATAGGATGTAAAATTTTTATATAGGCAAATGATATCAAAAGTTTCTTTTCATGGCCTTTTGTTTTGTGTCCATTTAAGAAAAGTCTTTTTTACTCCAAGATAATAGTTGTTCAAAATCTCATGTCTTCACATAGTATTTATTATTCTTTTTACATGTATATTTTTGATTTATCAATAATTAATTTTTATGGGGGAGAAATACATGTCTAGTTTTTTTTCAGATGCCTAGCTAATTATTTGCAGATGTGATTTGGAGGTGCTTTGATGTGGCAATGACATGACAATTAATAGTCTTTCATCATTACTATGGAATGCTGTGTTTATACTAAGTTACTAAAGGAATCTGGGTCTATTGCTATACTCTTCTATTGATTTGTAGGCATAGTTTGCAAGATGGCCCCATTGATCCTTGCCTCCTGGTAGTTCTGCCCTTGTATTATTAGCGTTCACCCCTTGAAATCAGCTGGACCTAGTGATTTGCTTCTAATGAACAGAACACTGCAAAAGCTATGATATGTCACGTCTGCAACTAGATTACAAAAAATATGACTTCTACCTTGTCAATACTCTTTTGCTCTCTTTCTTATCCTTTCCTTTGCTAGTTCTGATGATGCCACTGGTCATATTGTGAGTTGTTCTGTGGAGTAGTCTATGTGGCAAAGAAATGAAGGTAATTTCTACTGAATAGTTTGGGAGGAACTGAGATCATCAGTCTGACCTTCAAGCAACTGAATCCTTCTAACAACTATAAATGAGCTTAGAAGCAGGTCCTTCACCATTTTGGAGCCTTGAGAGGACTGTAGCTCCAGAAGATACATTGGCTGCAGCCTTGTGTGATAAAGAACCCAGCTGAACCATGCCCAGATTTCTGACTCATAGAAACCCTGAGATTATAAGTGTATGTTGTTTTAAGCCAATGTATCTTGGGAAATTTTGATATGTGGCAATAATTAACAAAGATATTATTCATACCACAAAATATTTTAATCCTGTAGTTTTATAATATGCTATATTATTTGGTAAAACTAATCCTTTCTCATTTTATTCTTTCCAGATTATTTTCATGGCTATTCTTGTATATTTAATCTTCATGGTAAACATCATATAAATTTTTCAAGTATTTCCCAAAGCTCTATTGCTTTTCTTAAATTCCATTTATGTCTCCTCAGTAAAATTGTAACATTTTCTTACTTGTCTTAAATATCACCCTTAAGATAATTCCTAATTGTTTGTTTTGGTTTTGCTATTGTGAGATTTTGTTTAAGTATTTTTTCTCTCATTTTGATTAATATGTCAGAAAACACTTGATTTTTATAAATCACATTTCTAACCATCCACTTTATCTAATCATTTTACATAATCTTATAATTTCCAAGTTATGACAATCACAGTAATACATCTTTCTTTCCTATACATATATTCCTTAGTTTTTAAAATGCTATTAAGGCATTTTTTTATTTACAGATTGCAGATAGTTTTTTTTTAACTTTTATTTAAGAAATATAAATTTCCAAAGTACAACTTTTGGATTATAGAGGCTTTTTTCCCCCATAACCTCCCTCCCACCTGCAATCATCCCATCTCCCACTCCCTCTCCCATCCCATCATGTCAAGATTCATTTCCAATTATCTTTATATACAGAAGACCAATTAGTATATACTAAGTAAAGATTTCAACAGTTTGCACCCACACAGAAACACAAAGTATAAAGTACTATTTGAGTACTAGTTATACCGTTAATTCACATAGTACAACACATTTTGGGCAGTGACTCCCAATGTTGATTTAACAATTGACACTTTTATGTATGATGTCAGTAATCACCTGAGGCTCTTGTCATGAGCTGCCAAGGCTATGGGAGCCTCTTGAGTTCGCCACCTCTGATCTTATTTAGACAAGACCATAGTCAAAGTGGAAGTTTTCTCCTCCCTTCAGAGAAAGGTACCTCCTTCTTTGATGGCCCGTTCTTTCCACTGGGATCTCACTCACAGAGATCTTTCATTTAGGTCATTTTTTTTTCCCCACAGTGTCTTGGCTTTCCATGCCTAAAATACTCTCATGGGTTCTTCAGCCATATCCAATGCCTTAAGGGCTGATTCTGAGGCCAGAGTGCTGTTTAGGACATCTGCCATTCTATGAGTCTGCTGTGTATCCCACTTCCCATGTTGGATCGTTCTTTCCTTTTTAATTCTATCAGTTAGTATTAGCAGACACTAGTCTTGTTTATGTGATCCCTTTGAAACTTAATTCTATGTATGATAAATTATTAACTGAAACTGATCACTTTGACTAGAGAGATAGCATTGGTACATGCCACCTTGATGGGATTGAATTGGAATCCTCTGGCACATTTCTAACTCTACCATTAGTGATAAGTCTGATTGAGCATGTGCCGAACTGTACATCTCCTCCCTCTCTTATTCCCACTCTTATATTTAACAGTGATAACTTTTCAGTTAAATTTAAACACCGAAGAGTAATTGTGTGTTAATTAAAGAGTTCAACCAATGGTATTAAGTAGAACAAAAAAATACTAAAAGGAATAAAATAGTAAGTTGTTTCTCAATAGTCAGGACAAGGGCTGATCAAGTCATTGTTTCTCATAGTGTCCATTTCACTTACAGGTTTCCTCTTAGGTGCAGAGTTAGTTGTCACTGATCAGGTAGAACATATATTTGTCCCTTTGTGACTGGGTTATATCACTCAGCATGATGTTTTCCAGATTCCTCCATTTTGTTGCAAATGACTGGATTTCATTTTTTTTACTGTATTAAAGCATTTTTTAAAGATTTATTTATTTACGTGAGAGGCAGAGATACAGAGAGGCAGAGGTGGAGAGAGAGAGAGAGAGAGAGAGAGAGAGAAAATCTTCCATCTGTTGATTCACTCTCCAAATAGCTGGAACTGGGCCGATCTGAACCAGGAGCTTCTTCTAGGTCTCCCACATGGGGGCAAGGGGCCCAAGGACCTAGCCATCTTCTGCTGCTTTCTCAGGCACATTAGCAGGAAGCTGGATAACAAGTGTAGCAGCTGTGACTTGAACCAGCACCTATATGGGGTGCCAGTGCTGCAGGCAGAGGCTTTAGCCACTACGTGACAGCACCAGCCCATTCCTTATTTTTTACTTTGATGACTGGATTTTACTCTTAGAACAATAATAAGGTGATGACACCATTTTTTAAAATGAAATTTGAATTACAAATTGAAAATTTACCATAAAATTTAATGCTGGCTTTCTCATGACTAAAAGTGTTTTGATCTGCAACATTCTGCTTTGTTTTAGGAATGGATTCTATATTTTATATCATCTCTTTCTGACTTTTTTTTTTAAATAAAAGAAATTGAGAGAGAGAGAGAGAAACTTCCATTCCCTGGGGCTTGGCTGGGCCTGGTCCAAACCAGGAGGAACTAAATTACTCGGGCCATTCCCCCTGGCTCCTAGAGTCTGCATCAGCATCCAGACGTGGTATTGAACCCAGGTACTTTCTTGTGGAATACAGGAATTTTAGCCAGTGTCTTAATAGAAAGGCTAAATGCCTGCCCTATATTTCTTATATTTAACTGATTTTTCCTATGTGAACTATTATATTATGAACTACATAATATTCCACGAAGGGAAAGTATTGTAGCTTGCATTTCTGTGTCTTTTGCTTTTATAAATACCTCTTCAAAAATATCTTTACATATATAACTTCATCTTTTTTTAAAAAAAGATTTATTTATTTATTTGAAAGTCAGAGTTAAACAGAGAGAGAAGGAGAGGCAGAGAGAGAGAGAGAGAGAGAGAGAAAGAGAAAGAGAGGTTTTTCATCTGCTGGTTCACTCTGCAGTTTGCTGCAACAGCCAGAGCTGTGCCAATCCAAATCCAAGAGCCAGGAGCTTCTTCCAGGTCTCCCATGTGGGTGCAGGGACCCAAGGACTTGGGCCATCTTTCTCTGCTTTCCCAGGCCACAGCAGAGAGCTGGATTGGAAGTAGAGCAGCTGGGACTTGAACCGGTTCCCACATGGGATGCCTGCACTGCTGGTGGTGGCTTTACCTGCTGCGCCACAGTGCCTTTCCCATAACTTCATCTTTTTTTTTTTTTAAATAACACATAGAAATTTTATATGTCAGGCACTATAATATCTACATTAAATTTTTTTCTTTTGAAAAGCAGAGAGAGTCAGAGATTTTCCATCCACTGGTTCACTCTTCAAATGCATCCAACAGTTGGGCTGGGCCAGGACAAAGCCAGGAGTCCAGAACTTAATCCAGGTCTTCCATGTGGGTAGTAGGGACCCAAGTACTAGAGTTATAACCTGCTACCTCCCAAGGT
This sequence comes from Oryctolagus cuniculus, assembly GCF_051225735.1. NCBI lineage: Eukaryota > Metazoa > Chordata > Mammalia > Lagomorpha > Leporidae > Oryctolagus > Oryctolagus cuniculus. The sequence continues at coordinate 16,359,897 of NC_142870.1, read as the reverse complement.
GTGCATTAACAGGAATCTGGAATTGGGAAAAAATCTGGGACCCAAACCCAGGCCTTTTGATATGGTGTCTTAATCACTACACCAAATACTTGCCCCTGTATTTTCATATTAGTTAGGTAATTTTTTTCCTTGAATTCTTTTTTTTAACTTTTATTTAATGAATATAAATTTCCAAAGTACAGCTTATGGATTACAATGGCTTCCCCCTCATAACTTCCCTCCCACCTGCAACCCTCCCCTTTCCCTCTCCCTCTCCCCTTCCATTCACATCAAGACTCATTTTCAATTCTCTTTATATACAGAAGATCAGTTTAGCATACATTAAGTAAAGATTTCAACAGTTCGCACCGACACAGAAACACAAAGTGAAAAATACTGTTTGAGTACTAGTTATGGCATTAAATCACAATGTACAGCACATTAAGGACAGAGATCCTACATGAGGAGCAAGTGCACAATGACTCCTGTTGTTGACTTAACAAACTGAAAGTCTTGTTTATGGCATCAGTAATCATCCTAGGCTCTTGTCATGAGCTGCCAAGGCTATGGAAGCCCCCTGAGTTCACCGACTCTGATCATATTTAGACAAGGTCGTAGTCAGAGTGGAAGTTCTCTTCTCCCTTCAGAGAAAGGTACCTCCTTATTTGATGACCTGTTCTTTCCACTGGGATCTCACTCACAGAGATCTTTCATTTAGGTCATTTTTTTTCCAGAGTGTCTTGGCTTTCCATGCCTGAAATACTCTCATGGGCTTTTCAGCTGGATCTGCATGCCTTAAGGGCTGATTCTGAGGCCTGAGTGCTGTTTAAGACATCTGCCATTCTATGAGTCTGTTGTGTATCCGGCTTCCCATGTTGGATCGTTCTCTCCCTTTTTGATTCTATCAGTTACTATTTGCAGACACTAGTCTTGTTTATGTGATCCCTTTGGCTCTTATTCCTATGATCAACTTTGAACTGAAATTGATTACTTGGACTAGTGAGATGGCCTTGGTACATGCAGTAACACAGCTTTATAAAAATTGTATGATGAATACACTCACTTTATAGGTGAAGTACCTGAGATAGAGAAAGGTTAAATAACTCACCCAAAGAGGTGACAGAGCCAATGGGCAAACCAAGCACACTAGGCTGAGTTACAAACTAGATGACAGTCATAACCACAGTCAAGGTATAGACCATTCCCATAACATCATAGCCTCTCTGCAATCAAGCCCCTATCTAGCATTGCTCCAGGCAACCACTGATGTTCTTGCACATTATAAATTAGTTTTTCTGGATTTCCATAGATACAGAACAATGCAGTTTATGTTATTTTGTGTCCAACATTTTTGCTCAGAATAATCTCTCTCAAATTCATTAATGTTAATATATATGTATGTGTATATATATATATATATATATATATATAAAACTAGTTTGTCCACTTCCATTTTTTTTTGACAGGCAGAGTTAGACAGTGAGAGAGAGAGAGACAGAGAGAAAGGTGTTCCTTTTCAGTTGGTTCACCCCCACAAATGGCCCCTAGCCAATCCGAAGCCAGGAGCCAGGTGCTTCCTCCTGGTCTCCCATGTGGGTGCAGGGCCCATGCACTTGGGCCATCCTCCACTGTACTCCTGGGCCACAGCAGAGAGCTTGACTGGAAGAGGAGCAACCGGGGCAGAATCTGGCGCCTCAACCGGAACTAGAACCTGGGGTGCCGGCAGTGCAGGCGGAGGATTAGCCTAGTGAACCACGGCGCCGGCTCCACTTTCATTGTTAAGTATAATCCCATTGTATGGGTTTACCACAGTTTGTTTAAATAAATGTTAGTACAGAATATGTTTTTCCTTATAATACTATACTGTACTGTCCAAGTAGAAACTTAGTATTAATAAGGTGTTCATCCAAAGTGATTTATAAATTTCTAAAGTCTCAAAAATCACTACCATATTAAATTTTTCCTTTAAAAATACATAAGGTGGCCGGCGCCGCGGCTCACTAGGCTAATCCTCCACCTTGCGGCGCCGGCACACCGGGTTTTAGTCCCGGTCAGGGCACCGGATTCTGTCCCGGTTGCCCCTCTTCCAGGCCAGCTCTCTGCTGTGGCCCGGGAGTGCAGTGGAGGATGGCCCAAGTGCTTGGGTTCTGCACCCCATGGGAGACCAGGAGAAGCACCTGGTTCCTGCCTTCGGATCAGCATGGTGTGCTGGCTGCGGTGGCCATTGGAGGGTGAACCAACGGCAAAAGAAGACCTTTCTCTCTGTCTCTCTCTCTCACTGTCCACTCTGCCTGAAAAAGATAAAAAGAAAAAATAAAAATAAAAAAATACATAAGGTATTACTAAAGTTTTTAAGTGGCACTTTCAGACTCAGCCACCTCAGTGCTGTCACTTATTGGTTGCCTTTTTCATTCAATATGGATCATCTTGGTTCTTGGGATGATCTCTAATTTTTAATTAAAGCCTGGATACTTAAAACACTTTCCTAAAACAACAAAAAATTTGTGGTCATTTTCCACTCCTACTTCTAGCCCCAGGCAGACTTTAGTCTGCTTTTTCTCTCTGTAATTTTGTCTTTACTAGAAATTTCACATAAACTGAAATACATAAGTGGTCACCTGTGTGCTTGTTTTGCTGAGCACAATATTGTGGCTATGCATTCATGTTTTTCATATTCCTGTAGTTCATTCATTCTTTTGGCTGAGTGGTATTCCATTGTATTAATGCAGCAAATTTTATTCATCAACTTGGTAAGTGAATGTTTAAATTTTTCAAGAAATTGAAAAACTGTTTTCCAAAGTAGCTGAATCATTTTACATTCTAACAAGCATGTGTGAGTTTCTATTTTCCTTATATCCCTAGAAGTCTTTGAAGCTACTGGTACTGTATCCTTCAAGCAATGGTTCCTCTTCATCCTCCTTTCTCCCATCCCTGCTTCCATCCTGTTATGTGCATGCATTGTACTGATTGTTGTTAAAATTGTATAGTTGATTTTTCACTGGTGTTTGTTTAGAGGGAATGAATGTCTTCTTGCATGTGGTGTAGTTCTTCTCACACACTTGGATGAAATGGGTTTTCCTATTATCTCTTTGATCTGGTGTTTTCTCATGTTCCTAATTCCCTCTTTTGTAGTACTACACCATTTGCTGCTACCATTGCACCTGAAAACCCCTCTATTTCACTTGCAATGTTTGCCTATCTAAAGTAGAGGCTCACTGCTTACTTTTTAGATAACATACACTATAAACACTGACACAATTTACGATTCTTGGACTAGTTACCATTTTTTAATACATGCGAACTCCTTGACATAAAGTTCAAGAACTGTCAGCCTCCTTTAAATATATACAGCGTGCTGGCCTCAGTCGACTCTGCTGCTTGGAATCTGCCAGTCTTTGAATGAGCAAGTGTGGCCTACTTAAGAAGATACACTACTGCTCACCTGTGGCAGACAGGAAGGAGGGACTGCTGCCAAAAAGTCCATCTGCTTCCAGTGTTTGTGGATTGTTTTCAAAACAGGAGCTGGTATTATTCATAAGCATTATCTCTCTAGGAAAAAGAAATGAGCAGATTGGAGTTAGGAGCTGTAAGGGAAGGCATTCAATCACTTATTTTCCCTGTCCATTCTAGTTACAAAGGATAATTCAAAAAGATTTATTAGAGAGAGAAAGAGAAAGAGAAAGAGAAAGAGAAAGAGAAAGAGAAAGAGAGAGAGAGAGAGAGAGAGAGAGAACCTATTCTCTGGTTTAATCTTGCCCCTACCCCCATCACCAAATACCTGGAATGAGCAGGGCTGGGCCAGGTCAAAGCTGGGAGCCAGGAACTCAATATATGTCTGCTACATGGGTGGCAGGGACCCAACTACCTGAACCCTTACTGCTGCCTTCCAGAATCTGCATTAGCTTGAGCCAGGAATTCAGCCGAAATACTATTATGTGAGACAAGGGTATCTTAACTGCTATACTAAGTACTTGCCCCTCAAAATGATTTTGAACAGGATATAGTACTTCACAACGTAATCATTAAGTAAGTAGCATCTTCCTTAGGAGTCTTGGGCCATATACTGAAACATGAGCCTTGTATAAATTTATTTTGTCATCTGAGTGAACTGCGTATTTTTCTGAATCTCATTTCTGAAAATGTGTGAAATATGGCAAATTATGCCAACATAGCATAAGAGTATCTACTAACAGGTTTTATAAGCACATTAGATAAGAAAAATCCTTACTAGAGAAAATTCTTTCTATCTGAACTTTGAAAACATACCAAATTCAAAATATCCTTACTTAATTCACATTCAAAAGAAGCTAGTTTTAAACAAAAAGGCAAGTGTGTGACTACAAGCCATCTTTGAATACAAGTATTTTTATTTTTATTTATTATTGTGTTAAGTGTACAGAGTCTGGTTTTTCTTGCATATGGTAAATTGTGTACACATTTACTGAAAATTCTTAATGTGATGTGGTGTATTCAGAAAACCTTTGTTTCAATAACTTCTTCCCCCTCCCTCCAGCTGTACTATATTGATCACCTCCTTTCCTATTGGGTATATTGGATTTTATCAACAACTTTGTTAGATTTTCTAACTTTCTGTCAGTCTAGGTATTAGCTAATACCTATTTAGGTGTTTGGAAATTCTTTGAGACTCTCCCACCACTGAAAGATGTAATTCCTGTTTCCTCTTTTTGAATCTGGGACTGCTTTGATCATCAGAAAAAAATCACAGAATCATAGTGTTATGTGACCTCTAAGCTGAGATCATAAAATACTAGGTGTCATTTGTTCTTGGAAGCTTGTACTGTGTAAGAAACTTGGCTAGCTGGAGTTTGCCATGCTGGGAGGAAGCTCAAGTAACAAGGAAAGGTCACAATTAAGTGCTCTGACCAAAATCTCAGCCATTGAATCATCTCAGAATAAGTAGCAGATATGTTAGTGGAAAAGGTCTATGGAAGATTCCACCTCTGACTTTTCCAGCTGAGGTCCCAGACATTATGAAGTAGAACTTCATCCCTACTCTGCTTGTCTGACCTTCTGAACCACAGGCCAACATAATTAAGTGATCGCTAATATAAGAGGGTACCAAAGTTTATGCAGAAATGTATGTTAAAGGATAATGCACAAAGCATATTGTACAAATGTGTGATGTCAACTGTGGGAAAGGCTGGCTATAGACTGTGTGAGAGCTCTTGGTACAGTGCCACAATTTTTTTTGTAAGTTTAAACTATGTTGAAATTAAAAAGTTAAAAAAAAACCAGATAACACACATTTTTCATAAGCTATTTGAAGACTCTTCTTATACCATGACATTTTGGGATGATATAGTATGCACCAGTGGATAAGCAGAATAGAATATAAAACTTGGGCTGACATCTCCCCAGGAAGGCAGTGGAAGAGTCTGCAGGATCAACAGGCGAGAGAAGACAATCTGAAGCTTCTATAGATCCTGAGTGGCTCCTTCCATGATCAAGAAAACTCCAATCTCAGGGGATTTTTCATGTGGGGATTCTGGTGGAGCCAAGATGGCAGAATAGTGAGGGCGCGCACCAATAGTCCGGGTAAAGATAGTTTAATAAAAGTGGAGTTACTGTAGCCTCAGGAAAAGGCTCAGGAAAAAATTGCAGAGGAAACTCTTCTGGATCTAGTGGATGTGACACGGAGGACCTATGGGGAGGTCAAGGTCGCCCACTGCGTGGAAGCCCAGCCACAGAGTCTGCACACCAGCGCTGGAAGGGGAGGTGAGATAAAAACCTTGGTAACCTGAGACATTGGCGGGGAAAGGGAGAAAGAGCCTAGAGGGAATGAGGCCTGAAGCCCCACTGGGGAAAGTTCACCAGGCTGACTGGAGGAGAGAAAAAAATGAATAAATAAGGGGAACTGGCACAGACACTAGCCTCTCTCTCCACTCACCTTACAAAGTCGAGCAAGACAAAGTGCAGTCACCATTTTACATATGTAAAGTGGCACTCACCATTAGCCAAGCAGAAAAACCTGACTCTGGTGCGGAGAAATAACAGGAGGTTAGGACCTAGTGAAAGTGTGGAGCTAACAAACTGAGACTGTGAAAATCTGAGGGGGGGGGCAAGAGAACACACCGAGTACACAAACTCGGTAACCTTGGCAACCTGGTGAGAGACTGTAGAGAAATTTGAGACCACACTGAGGGCTGCATAAACTCTTTGTGTGGTCCCAGGGGTAGAGCAGACGAATACCCACAGGGGCCAGATTTCATACATCAACTACCCTCAATTCCACTCAGCTGTGCAGAATTACTTCCCAACTGAGTCAAAAAAAAAAAAAAAAGAGAGAGAGAGAGAGAGAGAGTGAGCGAGCGAGAGAACAATCTGGGTGAGTCACCTTTGGCACACCCTTAACCCTGAAGAACCAAACAGAGCTCTCTGGCCACACCCATCACAGCCTCTAAGAATCCATCAAAAGCAGACAGTCCACTTAATCTAGAGTCATAGTATAATGAGAAAAAGCACCACAGTGAAGAAACCAAAGAATATCTCCACAATGTCAAACAAATGCAGAAACCGAGGTAACAAGAACAAGGAAGACACTATGATGCCCCCAAATGAAAAAGACACCCCAATTCAAGATTATGAAGATGATGAGATAGAAGAAATGCAAGAAGCAGATCTCAAAAAATTGATAAGAACATTAAGAAGTTCTCAAAAACAAATTATTGAACTACAGAAATCCTTAATGGACAAGATAGAAAATCTCTCTCGTGAAAATGAAATATTAAGGAGAAATCAAAATGAAATGAAACAACTAGTAGAACACAAAACTGTGATAGTGATGAGAAATCATAATGAAATGAAGAATTCAATAGATCAAATAACAAACACATTAGAGAGCCTTACAAACAGAATGGGTGAAGCAGAAGAGAGAATATCAGACTTAGAAGACAGAGAACAGCAAAGGATACAGTCAGACCAAAGAAAAGAAGAGGAAATTAGAAATCTAAAAAATATTGTCGGAAATCTACAGGATGCTATTAAAAAACCCAACATTCAGGTTCTAGGAGTTCCTGAAGGCAGGGAGAGGGAGAAAGGATTAGAAGGCATTTTTAGTGAGATACTAGCAGAAAATTTCCCAGGTTTGGAGAAGAACAGGGACATCCTAGTACATGAAGCTCATAGAACCCTGAATAAACATGACCAAAAGAGATCGTCACCATGACACATTGTAATTAAACTCACCACAGTGAAACATAAAGAAAAGATCCTAAAATGTGCAAGAGAGAAACATCAGATTACTCTCAGAGGATCTCCAATTAGACTCACAGCTGACTTCTCATCAGAAACCCTACAAGCTAGGAGGGAATGGCGAGATATAGCCCAGGTACTAAGAGAGAAAAACTGCCAGCCCAGAATATTATATCCTGCAAAGCTCTCATTTGTGAATGAAGGTGAAATAAAGACCTTTCACAACAAACAGAAATTGAAAGAATTTGTCGCCACTCGTCCAGCCCTGCAAATGATGCTTAAAGATGTGTTACACACAGAAACACAGAAACACGGCCATCAGTATGAAAGAAGGTAAACGAAGGAAACCTCACAGCAAAAGATCACAGGAAGCTCAAAAAATATATTAGAAAATATTTTTGGCAAATGGCCGGGCAAAGTTACTACTTATCAATAGTCACATTGAACGTTAATGGCCTGAATTGTCCAGTTAAAAGACACCGATTGGCTGACTGGCTTAAGGAACAACCCCCAACTATTTGTTGCCTACAAGAAACACATCTCTCTAACAAAGATGCATGCAGACTGAAAGTGAAAGGTTGGAAAAAGATATTCCATGCCAAGAGAAACCAAAAAAAAAAAAAAAAAGCAGGCGTAGCCATATTAATATCAGACAAAATAAACTTTAATACAAAAACCGTTAAGAGAGACAAAGAGGGGCACTATATAATGATTAAGGGTTCAATTCAACAGGAAGATGTAACTATTATAAATGTATATGCACCTAATTATAGGGCACCAGTTTATCTAAAAGATTTGTTAAGGGACTTAAAGGGAGACTTAGACCCCAATACAATAGTACTGGGGGACTTCAATACTCCATTCTCAGAAATAGACAGATCAACAGGACAGAAGATCAACAAGGAGACAGTAGATTTAAACAACACTATAGCCCAAATGGATCTAACAGATATATACAGAACTTTTCAGCCTACACATAAAGCATTTACATTCTTCTCAGCAGTGCATGGAACCTTCTCTAGGATTGACCACATACTAGGCCATAAAGCAAGTCTCAGCAAATTCAAAAGAATTAGAATCATACGATGCAGCTTCTCAGACCATAAAGGAATGAAGTTGGAAATTAGCAACTCAGGAAACCCCAGAAAGTATGCAAACACATGGAGACTGAACAACATGCTCCTGAATGAACAATGGGTCATAGAAGAAATTAAAAGAGAAATCAAAAATTTTCTGGAAGTAAATGAGGATAACAGCACAACATACCAAAACTTATGGGACGCAGCAAAAGCTGTGTTAAGAGGAAAGTTTATATCAATAGATGCCTACATCAAGAAATTGGAAAGGCACCAAATAGATGAGCTTTCAACACATCTCAAGGATCTAGAAAAACTGCAGCAAACCAGACCCAAATCTAGTAGGAGAAGAGAAATAATTAAAATCAGAGAAGAAATCAACAGGATTGAATCAAGAAAAACATTCCAAAAAATCAGCCAAACGAGGAGCTGGTTTTTTGAAAAAAATAAACAAAATTGACACCCCATTGGCCCAACTAACTAAAAAAAGAAGAGAAGACCCAAATCAATAAAATCAGAGATGAAAAAGGAAACGTAACAACAGATACCACAGAAATAAAAAGAATCATCAGAAATTACTACAAGGACTTGTATGCCAGCAAACAGGGAAATCTATCAGAAATGGATAGATTCCTGGACACATAATTGAACCAGGAAGACATGGAAAACCTAAACAGACCCATAACTGAGACAGAAATTGAAACAGTAATAAAGGCCCTCCCAACAAAGAAAAGCCCAGGACCAGACGGATTCACTGCTGTATTCTACCAGACATTTAAGAAGAACTAACTCCAATTCTTTTCAAACTAATCAGAACAATTGAAAAAGAGGGGATCCTCCCAAATTCTTTCTATGAAGCCAGCATCACCTTAATTCCTAAGCCAGAAAAAGATGCAGCACTGAAAGAGAATTACAGACCAATATCCCTGATGAACATAGATGCAAAAACCCTCAATAAAATTCTGGCCAATAGAATGCAACAACACATCAGAAAGATCATCCACCCAGACCAAGTGGGATTTATCCCTGGTATGCAGGGATGGTTCAATGTGTGAAAAACAATCAATGTGATACACCACATTAACAGACTGCAGAAGAAAAACCATATGATTATCTCAATAGATGCAGAGAAAGCATTTGATAAAATACAACACCCTTTCATGATGAAAACTCTAACTGGGTATGGAAGGAACATTCTTCAATACAATCAAAGCAATTTATGAAAAACCCACAGCCAACATCCTATTGAATGGGGAAAAGTTGGAAGCATTTCCACTGAGATCTGGTACCAGATAGGGATGCCCACTCTCACCACTGCTATTCAATATAGTTCTGGAAGTTTTAGCCAGAGCTATTAGGCAAGAAAAAGAAATTAAAGGGATACAAATTGGGAAGGAAGAACTCAAACTGTCGCTCCCTTGCCTGCAAAGGAACAATACTGCTCCCAGCTGATCGGTCTTCAGTAGACTTTTATTTAAACACGATAGAAAGAGAAACCCTTGAGCAACGGGAGCTCCGAAAGAAAGGGGAAGCTCCCGTAACTACATCACGAACGGCTTATATAGTATATCATTGCAGAAGCATGTAATGCAAGCTTATTCCATGCTACAGTCCATGCGGTGATGCTCCAATCGGGTGCCTGATCACGCACAGTCCATGCGTTCCTTGTCCAACCATAAAGGTGATCACGCGCCTTCATCCAATCAAGCTCCTGGTCACGTAGCAGGCGACTCGGGTGCTAACAACAAGCTTCCACCTGGTGTTTTCTCAGCCTTGGTCAGTGGGAAAAGAAGTACGGGAAGCCCCAAGGCCATAGTTGTATTGACTCTAGCCTAGGGTTATGAAACGGTCCCGATATCACAGCTCAACAGAAACCATAAACATCCACACATCAGTAACTAATGCCAATGGTCAGCAAGCCAAGCCTTAGCATGTGGGCCCATGGCCGGCTCATGGGTCCCCACATCAAACTTTCCTTCTTTGCAGATGATCTGATTCTTTATGTAGGGGATCCAAAGAACTTTACTAAGAGACTATTGGAACTAATAGAAGAGTTTGACAAAGTTGCAGCATATAAAATCAATGCACAAAAATCAACAGCCTTTGTATACACAGGCAATGCCACGGCTGAGGAAGAACTTCTAAGATCAATCCCATTCACAATAGCTACAAAAAAAATCAAATGCCTTGGAATAAACTTAACCAATGATGTTAAAGATCTCTATGATGAAAATTACAAGACCTTAAAGAAAGAAATAGAAGAGGATATTAAAAATTGGAAAAATCTTCCATGCTCATGGATTGCAAGAATCAATATCATCAAAATGTCCATTCTCCCAAAATCAATTTATAGATTCAATGGAATTGCAATCAGGATACCGAAGACCTTCTTCTCAGATCTGGAGAAAGTGATGCTGAAATTCATATGTAGACACAGGAGACCTCGAATAGCTAAAGCAATCTTGTACAACAAAAACAAAGCCGGAGGCATCACAATACCAGATTTCAGGACATACTATAGGGCAGTTGTAATCAAAACAGCATGGTACTGGTACAGAAACAGATGGATAGACCAATGGAACAGAATAGAAACACCAGAAATCAATCCAAACATCTACAGCCAACTCATATTTGATCAAGGATCCAAAATCAATCCCTGGAGTAAGCACAGACTATTCAATAAATGGTGCTGGGAAAATTGGATTTCCAAATGCAGAATCATGAAGCAAGACCCCTACCTTTCACCTTACACAAAAATTCACTCAACATGGATTAAAGACTTAAATCTATGACCCGCCACCATCAAATTATTAGAGAGCATTGGAAAAAACCCTGAAAGATATAGGTAATGGCAAAGACTTCTTGGAAAAACCCCAGAAGCACAGGCAGTCAAAGCCACAATTAACATTTGGGATTGCATCAAATTGAGAAGTTTCTCTACTTCAAAATATACAGTCAGGAAAGTGAAGAGGCAACCAACAGAATGGGAAAATATATTTGCAAACTATGCAACAGATAAAGGGTTGATAACCAGAATCTACAAAGAAATCAAGAAACTCCACAACATCAAAACAAACAACCCACTTAAGAGATGGGCGAAGGACTTCAGTAGACATTTTTCAAAAGAGGAAATCCAAATGGCCAACAGACACATGAAAAAATGTTCAGGATCACTAGCAATCAGGGAAATGCAAATCAAAACCACAATGAGGTTCCACCTCACCCCAGTTAGAATGGCTCACATTCAGAAATCTACCAACAGCAGATGCCGGCGAGGATGTGGGGAAAAAGGGACAGTAACCCACTGTTGGTGGGAATGCAAACTGGTTAAGTCGCTATGGAACTCAGTCTGGAGAATCCTCAGAAACCTGAATATAACCCTACCATACAACCCAGCCATCCCACTCCTTGGAATTTACCCAAAGGAAATGAAATTGGCAAACAAACAAGCTGTCTGCACATTAATGTTTATTGCAGCTCAATTCACAATAGATAAGACCTGGTACCAACCCAAATGCCCATCAACAGTAGACTGGATAAAGAAATTATGGGACATGTACTCTATAGAATACTATACAGTAGTCAAAAACAATGAAACCTGGTCATTTGCAACAAGATGGAGGAATTTGGAAAACATCATGCTGAGTGAATTAAGCCAGTCCCAAAGGGACAAATATCATATGTTCTCCCTGATCAGCGGCAACTAACTGAGCACCAACGGGGAAACCTGTTGAAGTGAAATGGACACTATGAGAAACAGTGGCTTGATGAGCTCTTGTCCTGACTGTTGATGTACAATGTAATACTTTATCCATTTTAGTATTTTTTTTTGTTTTCGTACCATTGGTTGAACTCTGTAATTAACACACAATTATTCTTAGGTGTTTAAATTTTTTTTTTAACTTTTATTTAATGAATATAAATTTCCAAAGTACGAATTATGGATTACAATGGCTTCCCCCCCATACCGTCCCTCCCACCCACAACCCTCCCCTTTCCCACTCCCTCTCCCCTTCCATTCACATCAAGATTCATTTTCGATTATCTTAATATACAGAAGATCAGCTTAGTATACATTAAGTAAGGATTTCAAGGTGTTTAAATTTTAACTGAAAAGTGATCCCTGTTAAATATAAGAGTGGGAATAAGAGAGGGAGGAGATCTACAATTTGGGACATGCTCAAGCTGACTTGCCCCAAATGGTGGAATTAGAAACGTGCCAGGGGATTCCAATACAATCCCATCAAGGTGGCATGTACCAATACCATCTCACTAGTCCAAGTGATCAATTTCAGTTCACAATTGATCACACTGATAGGTCTAAGAGTCAAAGGGATCACACAAACAAGACTAGTGTCTGCTAATACTGACTGATAGAATCAAAAAGGGAGAGAATGATCCAACATGGGAAGCGGGATACACAGCAGACTCATAGAATGGCAGATGTCCTAAACAGAACTCTGGCCTCAGAATCAGCCCTTAAGGCATTGGATATGGCTGAAGAACCCATGAGAGTATTTTAGGCATGGAAAGCCAAGACACTCTGGAAAAAAAAAAAAAGACCTAAATGAAAAATCTCTGCTAGTGAGATCCCATTGGAAAGAACGGGGCCATCAAAGAAGGAGGTACTTTTCTCTGAAGGGAGGAGAAAACTTCCACTTTGACTATGACCCTGTCGGAATGAGATCGAAGTTGACGAACCCAAAAGGCTTCCATAGCCTTGGCAATTCATGACTAGAGCCTAGGGAGATTACTGACGCCATAAACAAGAGTGTCAAATTGTTAAGTCAACAACAGGAGTCACCGTGTACTTACTTCTTATGTGGGATCTGTCCTTAATGTGTTGTCCAATGTGAAGTAATGCTACAACTAGTGCTGAAACAGTATTTTTACACTTTGTGTTTCTGTGTGGGTGCAAACTGATGAAATCTTTACTTAATATATACTGAATTGATCTCCTGTATATAAAGAGAATTGAAAATGAATCTTGATGTGAATGGAATGGGAGAGGGAGCGGGAGATGGGAGATGTGCGAGTGGGAGGGAAGTTAGGGGGAGGGGAAGCCAATGTAATCCAATCAACTGTTTTTGGAAATTTATATTTACTAAATAAAGAAACAGATAACTTCTTTAAAAAAAAGAATATAAAACTTAGATTCTTCATTTTAAACTTTCAAATTTGAAGAAAAGCTTATCTCATTGTTTCTCCCTGGCTCTGGCTGAACCTGTTTCTCTATGGCAGAGGAGAGGTATTTGGAACATGTTCTTTCCTCCACACATTTCCTGCTACCTGTCTTTCCCTCTGGTCCTGGCCAGCAGGAAACAAAGAGGTAGATCTCCCTTGGGTTGATGGTTGCAGCTCCTCTGACCAACAATGACCAGTCAGCAATGACTTTTTTTTTAAGATTTATTTTATTATTTGAAAGGCAGAGTTACAGAGAGAGGTAGAGACAGAGGAACATCTTCCATCTGGTGGTTCATATGGGATGCCAATGCTGCCGCTGTGCCTCACAGCACTGACCCCAGAAATAAATTCTGTATGAAGGCATCCATACACCTTCCGCTATGGCGTGCTGAAGCTATTAGCAGAGCTGTGTCGAGATTTCCATCCTTTCTCAGCAACCACCATTGACTGCCACTGGTGTCCTAACCTAGAGATCTCTAACTGTGTAGAACATCAGAATCTTGAGAAGTTTTTATTTTACTATTTTTGAAGATATATTTATTTGAAAGGCAGAGTTACACACACACACACACACACACACAGAGGTGGGGCGGGGGAGAGAGAGAGGGAGAAGGAGAGGAAAGCTTTCATCTGCTGGCTTGTTCCCTAAATGACTGCAATAGCCAGGCTGAAGCCAGGAGGCTGGAATTCTATCTGGGTCTCCCATGTGGAAGGCAGTGGCCCAAGTACTTGGGCTTCCTTCTGCTACTTTCTGAGGGGCATTAACAGGAAGCTGGATCAGAAACAGAGGAACTGGGACTTAAACCCAATTTCATGTGAGATTCCAGTGATGCAGGCAGTGGCTTAACCCACTGTGCTACAGCACCAGCCCATTTTTACAGTTCTCAGTGCCCAAGCTGCACCCCACACCGATTAGAGGAGCCCTTCCTCATTCACATTACACTTTTATTTCCTGGGGTTGAAAATATTAAATGGAAGAGTCCAAAAGTGAACAATTTATGTAGTTTTAAATTGCCTGCTCTTGTGAGTATCATGCTGAAATCCTGATCATACCACCTCTCGCCTGGGACATGAATCATGCCATTGTCAAGTATATGATGCTCAGTCACTCAGAAGCCAGCTCAGTTATCAGAGGCAAGGTCACCGTGTCACAGAGCCTGTATTCAAGAAGCCTTTATTGCACTTAATAATGAACCCAAAACTCAACAGGATATTTGGATATGCCAAAGAGGAGCTGGAAAGTGCTTGTTTTGTGAATGAAAGAAAAAGCAAAAGAAAAAAAAGAAAGATGAAAAAAGTATTCATGAGATTGCTAAGATCTATCACAAGAATGACTCTTCTAGCCACAAAACTGGAAGAAAACAGAAATTCCTGCTAGTTTTGCTGTTCGACCCATATAAAAGTTACACCCACAGTACGTGATAAGTGCTTAGTTAAGATGGAAAAGACATTCAATTTATGTGCACATGAAATTATATGTTATATTTAGGGTTAAGTACTATATGAAATTTCAAGCATTCACTCAGGGTCTTGGATTATATCCCCTCCTATTAAAGGTACACTACTGCAAGCCAAAGCTTAGGTAGGAGTAAGGGCTAGGGAGAATACCAGGCATCAATGTTTGCTTTGTAACTACCGAGCTAGACAACTACATCTTAAACTTGGCTGCCCATTAGAATTGCCTGCAGTTTAAAGGGGAAATAAAAAACAATTATTCAACTTGTGCCTGTAATTATGAGCACCTGTAATGTGCTAGGCACCATGCTGTGCTTTTTATGTCTATTATTTAACCTTCACAATAGCATATAAAGCAAGTTTTATTGCCTACATCTTTCAGATCAGGACACAGGGAGTCTGGGAGGTTGAACAATTTACCCAGGCGGCAGTCAGGATTGCAGGATTTCTGTCTGACCGTGGAGCCCTTCATCATTTCTCTGCACTACCTGCCTCTTTGTTAAAAAATGTTAATATGTAATTCTTAATGGAAGCGTTTTTCTGAATACCCTTTAACTTAAATTATACCTTGGACACAAATCAGAGTCCCTGGTATTTCCCAAAGGAAGAGACCTTCATGAAATGTTTCCTGTTTTGCCATTTTTAATAGGGTTAATTTCTTTAAACAGCTCTTTGATTTTCAGTATGAAGAGTAAAATATCACTCTTTTCTCCAAGGACTTTGGACTAAAAGACTTTAGAATGTGATGTAGCAGGAAAAGCGTAGACTTTGGCATCAGACAGATTCTAATTCTGACTCTGGTACTAATTATCTGAGAACTTTTTATCTGAGAAGTTTTTAAACAGTGCTCTTACCCGTGATGTGGAGGTATTAACACTTCCTTCTGGGGATGTGATGATTAAACGCACAAGATCACAGATGAAGAGCATCTGTCTTGGAGCCTGAATCACAGAACAGAGTTAGCAAGTCTTAGTGCTTCTCTTTCTTATGCATCCTGAGCCATTCAAGCCAGACTGAGTTTAGATAACACAGAAAAGATGAGGAGGACTAGTCCTGTTTTGGAATAATTTCACCACTTATACATAAAGTGATGCTGTGCAGTGGTACAAATGTGGGATACCCCCAAATTAATATGATTTAGAGTGTATTTAAAATGTAATTCCAGGGATTGGTGCTGTAGTGTGGGGTTAAACCATTGCTTGTGATGCCAGCATCCCATATCAGAGTGCTAGTTTGAGTCCCAGCTGTTCAACTTCCAATCTGGCTCCCTGCTAATGTGCCTGGGAAGGCAGCAGAAGATGGCCGAAGTGCTTGGGCCCCTGCTACCAATGTGGGAGACTCAGATGGAGTTCCAGACTCCTGGTTTTAGTATGACCCAGCTCTGGCTATTGAGGCCATTTGAGGAGTGAACCAGTGGTAGAAGATATCTTTTCTTTCTCTCTCTCCCTCTGACTGTTGCTCTGCCTTTCAAATAAGTAAATAAATAAATCTTTAAAAAATTGTAATTTGAAAAGTTTAAGAGACAAGGGGCATATAGAGAAATCATGGAGGATGTAGGACTGATGGGAGAATTTCTGATTTCAGCTACAATGAGCCAAGGGCAGGTAAAAGGAAATTCATGTAATAGCAGAGGTTGGAATTTGGGTGCAGTCTCCTGGCACGTGCATATCCCTTACTTCCAATTCCTGGAGGCTATATGATTTTGCCTGTTGCATACTTCACATCAGTTGTCTCTCTTTTTAATTATAGCAAATTGTGCAATCCTTTCTTGTTTGTTTCTGTTAGGATTTCCTTCTCTTTCTCTATGGCAGGAAAAACTTATCCCTTGAGATTTCCTCTGGGACATGATTATTTCTAGTCACTACAGTTTAATGAATTCTTGAAGATTCCTTCCTGACTTATCCTCTATTCATTTTTTATTAAATTTTTTTAATTCTTCCTGCATTTCTCTTGGATATTTTGAACATTTAAAAATATCTTCAGCTTCTATGTATTCTTTCTAAAATCTCTCCAAAGTAATCCATTTAAGAAAATATCTTGCACATATATTATATATAATACATAATACATATTGGGGCTAATGTTGTGGCATAGTAGGTAAAGCCACTGCCTGCAACACCAATATCCCATATGGGCTCTGTTTTGTGTCCTGGCTGCTCCACTTCTGATTCAACACCCTGCTAATGTTGTGGGAAAAGCAGCAGAAAATAGCCCAAGTGCTTGGACCCCTGCACCCATGTGGGAGAAATTTGTAAAGAATATTTTCCATCATAACTTATAGAGAGTAGCTATAAATTTTTTAAGATCATCAAAATTTGGACAAAAGTACTTGCAGGGTCTTTAGACACAAAGATTCTAAAAAGCCAGATAAGCTCTGAGAAGCTCAATCTCCAAACCAAGAAATTTAGGACAAATTTGAGCAAGTAAAGCCCAAGAAAATGTCAGGATTAGATTAACCAGTGATTCAGACATGTCAGATGTTAGTAATTGAGATGACTATACATCTAGGTAATAATATAAATGATATTGGGTGTTTGTGAGGATAATCTTTAAAGTTTATATTTTGTAATTTTGGAAAAATCACACTTTCCACTAAATAAAAAATAATACACTCCGATGTTTTCTAGGCTCAGTTGCTTATGTTTATAGGATACAGCTTTTTGGATCAGGACACAGTGTTCAGTGGAACACCAGAGACAGGAATGAACTTAAACAGTAATTCTTGCCTTGAGGCAGTGCAGCGTGAATCAGATGGTTGGGGGCAGCAATTTAAACAATGCATCCAACTTCTCCAATACTATACTTAGAAAGTCAATTCTATCAAGAAAGACAACATGCTCCATTCTATACATGTCACCATTTGTGACAAATGTCTTCATATAATAGGAGCTTTTTTATAGTGAGTGTGACTATTTATATCAGAAGCTTATTTTCAAATAGTGTGACATGCTCACAAATATTGCATTTTCACATCAGGCAGTAAGGTAGACCCTGAGCTTGTCGTGTGTAGAGGTCAAATCTGATACGATAGTAGCCATTTTGGTGGTAACCACCATCCTGCCCTTTAAGTGACCCTGACAGTCATCCCAAACCTTATGGGATAACCAAAGCTGTTTTGTTGATAAATGCTGCTCTTATCTGATGCTCAATATGTTAATATTTCTTGGGAAAGTTCAGGTGCATTCTGGTTAGCCATGGCCACCTTTGAATATAAAACCCCTTCTCTCTTGCTTTCTGCATGTGACCCATCTGCCTTGTGTCAGTCCAAGACTATGCTTCTGTCCATAAGTCCCTAATAAATTACTACCTGCATAATCCTGGATTTGTTTACTGCTTTCTTTGGTCTTGTGGCACACTCTGCTTTTGGAAGCTGATTCTGGTATACTGCGTTTTCCTAAAACACCATGCCAAGGAGCCAGAAGTAATTTTTTTAACTGATTTTATTTATTTATTTGAGAGGTAGAGTTATGGACAATGAGAGGGAGAGACAGAGAGAAAGGTCTTCCTTCTGCCGGTTCACTCCCCAAATGGCCGCAATGGCCATTGCTGCACCCATACGAAGCCAGGAGCCAGGTGCTTCCTCTTGGTCTCCCATGTGGGTGCAGAGGCCCAAGGACTTGAGCCATCTGTCACTGCATTTCCAGGCCATAGAAGAGAGCTGGATCAGAAGAGGAGCAGCCGGGACTAGAACCGGTGCCCATATGGGATGCTGGCGCCGCAGGAGGAGGATTAACCTACTGCGCCATGGCGCCAGACCCCCAGATGTAAAATTGACTTCACTTGATAATCTCGTTCTTCTTTCCATTGCCTGCTACTCAAGAGACTAAGTTATATTACACTGAAATGAGTTGATGTACAAATAGCACATAAAGTGTGATGGCCTCTAGAAAATGAGCCATGGGAACAGGCATTGGATCTAAACAATTACTACACCTGTGTCCCATATCTAAGAGTCTGGGCTTTGTTCGTGATGCTAGCTCTTTATTTCAGCTTCCTGCTAATAGAGACCATGGGAGGCAGCAGTGATGGCTGAAGTGATTGGGTTCCTGGCACCTACAGGGAAGACCTGGATACGTTTCCAGCTCCTGGCTTTGGCCTAGCCCGGTCTTGGCCATTATGGGTATTTGGGGAGTGAATCAGCAGGTGAATGATATCTCTGTCTCTGTCTCCCTGTCTCTGACTCTGTCTCTGTGTGTGTGTGTGTCTATTTCTCAAATAAATAAATACAATATTAAAAATAAAATGATCACTGGACATTATGTACTCTTACTGCTGTCAGTGGCAGGCAAATGTGTCTGTCTCTGCAATATTCTAGATGCTTTGCAGGGTCATTTATAATGATCACATTTACTTCTCCAAAGAATCATGGGAAGTAAGTGACATTATTTTTATTTCTAGGTGAAGAAACAAGAACTCAGAGAAATTAAGAAATTTGTCCTAGAAGGTGGGTGGCAGAGCCAGCATGGAAGCCAGGTTGCTCTAATCCTAAAGCCCTCTCTTCCACACTTCACTCATGATAAAAATCAAACAGAGTTTAGTATGAAAATACTGTGGGAAAATATTCTTATGTTCATCCTCCAGTTACTAAATTGTGGGTTTGAATAATAACTAATATGCTAGAATATTACACATATTTAAATGATTCTTTCATCTTCCCAACTGAAGGCAAATACACATTTTCTATGCTTATTTTTTTAAATACATTTTTATTTATTTACAAATTTTTGGGGCCAGCATTGTGGTGCAATGGGTTAAGATACTGCTTGCTACACCCACATCCCATATTGGAGAGTTGGTTCAAATCCTAGCTGCTTCACTGCTGATCCAGTTTCTTGCTGATATGCCTGGAAAGGCAGTGGATAATCGCCCAAGTGCCTGGGCTCTTGCCACTCATGTGGGAGACCCAGTTGGAGTTCCTGGCTCCTGGCTTTGGTCTGGCCCTGTGACAGATGTCGCAACCATCTGGGGAGTAAACTAGTGTATGGAAGAACTCTCTTGTTCTCTTTCCGTTTCTCCCTCTCTCCCTCTCTCTCTCTGATACTCTGTCTTATAAATAAATAAAATAAAATAAAATAAAATAAAATAAATAAGGGCACTTACCCAGAGCCCTTAGAGGTTTGCACAATCTCCCCGTGTCTCTGGGAAGCACAGTTTGGAGAGCACCCATTCACCTGTGATCTTGATCCCCTCCAGATACAGCACAAGATGTGCCTGCTGCCTTAAAAAGCTTTTAGGTTTTATAAATGAAAATACCTATCAGTGTTAAAACTCTCTAACTTAGAAGCTCACATTTATATTATGTTTACTATGTGCCAGGACCCTGACTCATGGAGTATCTTGGTCAGTCCTCATCCCACAGGATCAGTGTGGTTATTATTACCCCCATTTAATGGATGAGGACACAGAAACAGGAAACTTTTCTTTTAACTTTTATTTAGTAAATATAAATTTCCAAAGTACAGTTTATGGATTACAATGGCTCTCCCCCCCATAACTTCCCTCCCACCCGCAACCCTCCCCTCTCCTGATCCCTCTCCCATTCCATTCACATCAAGATTCATTTTCAATTATCTTTATATACAGAAGATCAATTTAGCATATATTAAGTAAAGATTTCAACAGTTTGCACCCACACAGAAACACAAAGTGAAAAATACTGTTTGAGTACTAGTTATAGCATTAAATCTCAATGTACAGCACACTAAGGACAAAGATCCTACATGAGGAGTAAGTGCACAGTGACTCCTGTTGTTGACTTAACAATTTGACACTCTTGTTTATGGTGTCAGTAACCTCCCTAGGCTCTAGTCATGAGTTGCCAAGGCTGTGGAGGTCTTTTGAGTTCGTCAACTTCGATCTTATTCTGACAGGGTCATAGTCAAAGTGGAAGTTCTGTCCTCCCTTCAGAGAAAGGTACCTCCTTCTTCTTCTTTGGTGGCCTGTTGTCTCACTCACAGAGATTTTCCATTTAGGTCTTCCTTTTTTTTTTTTTTTTTTTTTTTTGCCAGAGTGTCTTGCCATCTCACTAGTCCAAGTGATCAATTTCAGGTCACAATAGATCATAATGATAGGTCTAAGAGTCAAAGGGATCACACAAACAAGACTAGTGTCTGCAAATACTAACTGATAGAATCAAAAAGGGAGAGAACGATCCAACATGGGAAGCAGGATGCACAGCAGACTCATAGAATGGCAGATGTCCTAAACAGCACTCTGGCCTCAGAATCAGCCCTTAAGGCATGCAGATCTGGCTGAAGAGCCCATGAGAGTATTTCAGGCATGGAAAGCCAAGATACTCTAGCACAAAAAAAGAAACAGTAACTTTATGTCACTTGGCTGGTGAGGGTACTTCTAAGTCTATATCCTTAACACCAATGTCCCACCTGATATACTCATGGTGTGCATCTGGTAACCTATACCACACATGTATCATGTATTTGTGCATATACACTATTTAGCCAATTGACATTTATAGTATAGTATTGGTCCTGCCCTCACAGATGTGGTAGCCGATAGACAATAACACCTTTAATCAAATAAGGATATAAAAGGAAGGATGATAGTAAGAATATCTAACAAGCCAAAGCCATTAGAATTATTGAGGGAGGCTGCATCCCATTTCATAGAAACTTACTAGAGGGTCCAGCACTGTGGCCCAGCAGGTTAAGCCACCATGTGCAATGCCAGCATCCCATATGACTGCCAATTCAAGTCCTGGCTGCTCCACTTCTGATGCAGCTCCCCACTAATGTGCTTAGGAAAGCACTGGATAATGGTCCAGGTACTTGGGCCCCTGCTCCCACATGGGAGGCCTAGATGCAGTTCATGGCTCCTGGCTTCAGATCTGCTCAGCTCCAGCTGTTGAGGCCATTTGGGGAGTGAACCAGCACGTGGAAGACCTCTCTCTCTGTCTCTTCTTCTCTCTGTGCTTGTACCTTTCAAATAAGTCACAGTTACAGAGAGGCAGAGGCAGAGGCAGAGGCAGAGGCAGAGGCAGAGAGAGAGAGAGGTCAGTCTTCCATCTGCTGGTTCATTCCCCAAATGGCTGCAATGACTGGAGCTGGGCCAATCTGAAGCCAGGAGCCAGCAGCTTCCTCCGGGTCTCCCACATGGGTGCAGGGGCCCAATGACTCAGGCCATCTTCTACTGCTTTCCCAGGCCATAGCAGAGAGCTGGATTGGAAATGGAGCAGCCTGGACTCAAACTGGCACCCATATGGGATGTTGGAACTGCAGGCACAGCTTTTACCTGCTACACCATAGCTCCAGCCCCATCTTTATTATAATTCTAAGAACATAGTTGCCCCAAATGGTAGAGTTAGAGACGTGCCAGGGGATTCCAATTCAATCCCATCAAGGTGGCATGTACCAATACCATCTCACTAGTCCAAGTGATCAATTTCAGTTCACAATTGATCACACTGATAGGTCTAAGAGTCAAAGGGATCACACAAACAAGACTAGTGTCTGCAAATACTAACTGATAGAATCAAAAAGGGAGAGAATGATCCAACATGGGTTGCAGGATGCACAGCAGACTCATAGAATGGCAGATGTCCTAAACAGCACTCTGGCCTCAGAATCAGTCCTTAAGGCATGCAGATCTGGCTGAAGAGCCCATGAGAGTATTTTAGGCATGGAGAGCCAAGACACTGTGGCAAAAAAAAAAAAAAAAAAAAACCAAAAAAAAAACAAAAAAACAAAAAACAAAAAACAAAACCTATATGAAAGATCTCTGCAAGTGAGATCCCAGTGGAAAGAAAAGGTCTTCAAAGAAGGAGGTACCTTTCTCTGAAGGGAGGACAGAACTTCCACTTTGACTATGACCTTGTTTAAA
Organism: Oryctolagus cuniculus; assembly: GCF_051225735.1. Classification (NCBI taxonomy): domain Eukaryota; kingdom Metazoa; phylum Chordata; class Mammalia; order Lagomorpha; family Leporidae; genus Oryctolagus; species Oryctolagus cuniculus. Next base: position 16,337,155 of record NC_142870.1, on the reverse strand, counting down.
TATGATCAGAGTTGGTGAACTCAAAAGGCTTCCATAGCCTTGGCAACTCACGACTAGAGCCTAGGGTGATTACTGACACCATAAACAAGAGTGTCAAATTGTTAAGTCAACAACAGGAGTCACTGTGCACTTACTCCTCATGTAGGATCTCTGGCCTTAGTGTGCTGTACATTGAGATTTAATGCTATAACTAGTACTCAAACAGTATTTTTCACTTTGTGTTTCTGTGTGGGTGCAAACTGTTGAAATCTTTCTTAATATATGCTAAATTGATCTTCTGTATATAAAGATAATTGAAAATGAATCTTGATGTGAATGGAATGGGAGAGGGATCAGGAGAGGGGAGGGTTGCGGGTGGGAGGGAAGTTATGGGGGGGAGAGCCATTGTAATCCATAAACTGTACTTCAGAAATCTATATTCATTAAATAAAAGTTAAAAAAAGATGAAAGAAATGTGAATAAAATAATAATAAAAAAGAACATAGTTGTTTTTTCTTAAGAAGAACAAAAAAATCTTAAATCTGTTGAATTTTTGTGTGTTGCTAGTGGTAATGTAAATATTTGTAGGCATCATCCCTTTGGAAAATGAAGTCTATTTTATTTTTATTTATTTGAAAGGCAGAAGAGAGGGAAAGAAACAGAGAGAGAAAAAAGATCAGTCTTTCATCTGCTGGCTCACTCCATAAATGCCCCCACCAGCCAAGGCTGGGCCAGGTCAAAGCCAAGAGCCAAGAATTTCATCCATGTCTCCCATATGTGTGTCAGGGACTAAAGTGCTTGAACCGTCATCTGCTGCCTCCCAAGGTGTGTGTTAGCAGAAAGCTGTATCAGAAGTGGAGCAGGGGACTTGGCATTGTGGTGTAGCAAGCTGCTGCTTGCTATGGTGGCATCCCATGGGTTCCAGTTCATGTCCTCACTGCTCTACTTCCAGTCTAGCTCCCTACTAATGGCTTAGGAAAAGCAGAGCAGATGGCCCAAGTGTTTAGGCCCCTGTTACCCACATATGAGAACTAGTTCCTGGCCTAGCGTTGGTTGCAGTCATTTGGGGAGCGAACTAGTGGATGAAAGATCTCTCAATCTCTCTCTCTGTAACTCTGATTTTCAAGATAAATAAATAAATTCTTAAAAAAAAAAAAAGAAATGGAGGAAGGACCAGAGCCAAGGCACCCCAGGCAGTGGTTTAACCCAATGGGCCACAATACCCACCCTTCATTTTAGAAAACAAATTGGCATTATATCTTAATGTTGCATATTCATATATTAGATGACAGCCATTCTACTCTTAGGAATATATCCTAGAGAAATTCCTGCAGAGGACTAAGAATGTTGCTAGTAGCACTGTCCGTAATAGTAAAAATCTGGAAGGAACTCAACTCTCATTAGTAGGAGACCGGATTAAAGCATTGTCATGTAATGATATGATAGGGTATTTTGTAGCATATTCAAGGAACTGCAATACCCACAACTGGATAAATCTTGCAAATACAATGTCAAGTGGAAAAAATCTAAATTCTAAGGGGTTATCTACAGCATGCTACATTTTAAAATAAAGGTAAAAACAAAGAAATCAAAGTCCAGTCATGTAATCACTTACTATGTTGCAGCCAACAGTGGATTCCATGTATAATAGTGGTACCATAAAGTTGTAAGAGAGCTAAAATATTTCTATTGCCTCGTGTCACTGAAGCCATCTTAGCATCATAGCTCAATGCATTACTCACCTGTTTGTGGTGATGCTGATGTAAACAAACCTATAGGCAGCCACTGATATAAAAACATAGCACATGCAATTATGTACAGTACATAATACTTCATAGTGATGACAAATGACTGCGTTGCTGGATTATGTAATTACCCTAAACTTCTATCATGGTTTTATGGTATACCTCTGCTATTTATTTAAAAAAGGTTTACTGTAAAACCACATACCATGCTGTGCTGGCCACAGCCTCACACATCTCCTATTTACTATATCTCTTGACTGCATCAAAAGGATATGTCAAGTGATTGCCTCTACCACGTAGGTTTGTGTGAGGACACTCTGTGATGTCAAATTTCAGTTCTTTCATATTGAGTTTAAAGTCATTCAAATAATACATAATAAGCATGTATTAAGTTTTCTTTACTGACTGTCCCATATTTAATTATGTTTCATGTTGGATATTTTTTTAGAATCATGTGGAACAGAAAAAGTAATTTTTCCTGGGAAGATTAGGAAGGTTCCAATCAAGAAGGTATCTTAAGAAGGTAAGATAATACCAGGCAGAGAAGTATAGAGCTGATTTTCTCTTTGTCTGTACTTGAAGTTGTTGAGTTTCTTGGAGATATATACATAGTTTTCAACAATATGACAAAAATTTTCAGCCATTACCTTTTAAAATTCTTTTTCTTTGCATTTCTTTGGAAACCACAATTCATTTTATATCAGGCTGGTTGAGATTATCTATAGTTAAGTGATGTTCTGTTCATTTTTTTTTTCAGTTTTTAAATTTCTCTTTGGATAGTTTCTATTGTGTGTCTTCAAATGAACTAATCCTTTCTTTAAAAAAAAACTAATCCTTTCTTATATAGTGTCTAATGTGCCATTAATGTCAACCAACAGATGGAATTTTCATTTAAGACTGTATTTTTTTATTTCTAGAAGTTAGTCACTTTAATATATCTTAACCCTTTACATAAAATGTTTAACCTTTTTTTCAACCTTCGTGAACATATAGAATATAGCTAACTGTAGTAGTCTTAATGGACTAGTCTACTAATTCTATAATTTGTGGAGCCATCATTTCTGAATCAACTACTATTGATTAGTATTTCTCTTCACTATGCATTGCCATCTTCCAACTTTGTATACCTTGTAATAATTGATTAGATATCATCCGTTGTGAATTTTGTCTTCTTGGGGCTCTGGATTTTTTTATTTCCATAAATATTCTTGAGTTTTGCTGGGACACAGATGTGAAAATAGTCTTATCCTTTCAGGCTTTTAAGCTTTGTTATCGGGACCACAGTAGCCATTTGTTAAGGTCTAATTTTTCCCTATAGCTGAAGCAACAGTCTTCTGAGCATCCCACGTCCAGTGGATGAGGTTTTCCACTCTAAGTTATTCCCAGCCTCGCATGAACTCCAGTGTTTGCTTCTTCTGCTCCTTTTAGGTGATTATTTCCTCAGCTGCCAGCGTTTCTCTCATAGGCTGCACTGATCATTACTAAACTAAGACACCATAAGACCTCTCTGCAGTGTATTGGAGTTCCCTCTCTGTAGTTATCTTTTTCCAACTTTATGCCTTGTGAATTACAAGGCATTACCTCTATTTTTCCAGATGACCAGCTGCAGCTCCACCCCCTCAACTTGTGTTAACCACCAGGCTCCACCTGATTTTCCTCTCTTCAGGTAGTCACCTGGGGCACTCGAAGGGCTCATCTTGTTTGTTCTTCTCTCTGGGAGCATCATCCCATGTTGCCAGAATCCAATGTCTAAAGCCATTGTTTCATTTTTTTTCCCCTGAAATTTTGTTTCTGGTGGGAGGGTCTCTTTCCTTTTTAAGATTTGTTTATTTGAAAGGCGGCATTTCAGAGAAAAGGAGAGGGAGAGGGAGAGGAAGATGGAAGGAGAGAGAGAGTGAGAGAGAGAGAAATAAATATCTTCCATTTGCTGGTTCACTCCCTAAATATCCTCAATAACTGGGGTTGGGCCAGACCAAAGCCAGAAGCCAGGAGCTTCATCTGGGTCTCCCATGAGAGTGTGAGGTCCTGCTTCCCTAGGCATGTTACCAGGGGGCTGGGTAGGAAGCTGAGCATCTGGGAATTTAACCAGTGCCCATATGGGATACCAGAACTGCAGGTGGTTGCTTAACTTGCTGTGCCACAGTGCTGTCCCCAGAGGGTAAGTCTTAACCTTGTTACTCCATCTTGGTCATAAACAGAAGTCCAGATGTCTTCTTTCGCAAAGACCTCTTTTTTTGAAACAAACACACAAACGAAAAAAATTTCTGCTTTATTTTTAAAGTGTACTGAGTGTAACTTGTTTCATCCTTTTCCTACTGGTACTTGTCCTCATAAATCTTATAGATTTCTATGAATAAGAAGTAAACAGGCCACACCTGTATGACTATCTTCCCTGGGGAACTAAAGGAAGCATGCCCTACATATCTAATACCCCCTATCATTGAGTCCTATCTGTTTCATACAATTTCTTGAAAGAAGGTTTAGTTCCAGCCACTTAAAATTTTTTTATTGCCTTTTCAGCTATTTGTAGTACTATCAGATCAAATTTTACTGAATTTACGCTGATGGTTGTTCAGCATCAGTAGCCAAGAGCAAAGTCATTGGCTTCAGTCTGAGTCTTGGCTCAACTACTGAATAACAATAGCATTCCTTGAGCTCCTACTACTTGGCCAGGCAATGTATTATGGAATTTTACATGGACTATTTCACTTAATTCTCGCAACTCTGCCTAATACCAAAGTTGGTATTATTATTATGTTTTAAGATCAAAATCTCCCATCAGGAGCCAGAATATCTGAACTGAATCTTGACACCACTCACCCATTACCAACTTTCTATTATTGGGAAAGTTTTTTAACTTCTATAAGCCTTGTATTCCTTATTTTAAAACAAGATTTAGTTATTTATTTGTTAGAAAGGCAGAGTTGGAGGGAGAGAGAGAGAGAATCTTCCACCCACTAGTTCACTCTCCAAATAGACATAATGGCTAGAGCTTCTTCAGATCTCCCATATGGGTGCAGGGGCCCAAGCACTTGAGCCATCTTTTGATGTGTTCCCAGGTGCATTAGCAGGAACTATATCAGAAGTGGAGCAGCCAGGACTCAAACTTGTGCCCATATGGGATGCCAGCACTACAGGTGAGGGCTTAACTGCTATGCCACAGCAATGGCCCCATATTCCTCATTTTAAAAGTGGGAATAATTATATATCTTTCACCATGCTGTGAGAATTATAAGAAAAAAATCCTATAAAGTACTTAGGTCAATGATCAGTACATATAAGTACTCAATAAAGGGTAACTAGTTGCATTAGGGAGAATAAAAGGATAGTGCTGTGTGGCTTCCAGATGGTTTCTGGGAACTTGATAAGGAGGCCATGAGAAGGTACCTCCCAGACCTTGTACTACAAGGCATAATTGTAATCTTGTAATCCACCATTGGTAACAACAGCTACTAAGTTTTGAAATGCATTGGTGCCTTTGCTCAACGCCACACCCTCTGTGGACTGCTCCCTGCCAGCGATGGAATGCAGTGGGTATACTAGGGAATAGTACCTCTTTCATGGAGCCATGGGACTTTTGCTGTTGTCTTAGGCTCAAGAATTTCCTGATGGCTTTGCAGAACCTTCATTTAGGCTGTACTGCACTTCTGGGGTGCTTCCACACCATCTTCATTCCACCCCCTCTTCGCTTGACGTTCATCTTGCAAGTGGAATGTTATGGCTCCGCCAACCTTTTCTGGCTTCCTTTCTACTTCCTTTCACATAGGCATTCTTTCTAATCAAATCCTTGCAAGTTTAATCCTGTCTTGGTGTCTGCTTTTTGGAGAAACTTGACTAACAGATTTGAGTTCTTGTTAAGTTTGCTAATCACAACTTGCAGAGGGTTTTTCCTGGCCCCAATCTCAAGAAAATGGCAGTCACTACCATTTTCCTTAGAAGTCTCTCTCCATTCCTACAATAGTTCCCTCTTGGCTTCATTCATTTGATTTCCCACCATATTTTAAGTTGAGCATGCCCCTATGCTTTGTTCATTTTTCCTTCCTGTCAGCTGCATTTATCATTGTTTTATTTATCTGCCCTGGTTTTTTTTTCTGTCTTTTGCTTGAAACTTTTAAACCCTGAATTCATCGGGATGCTCAGTCTGCTTCATTTTTTTTTGTACCTTCTCAATTAAAAAATGTATTTGAGAAGCAGAAAGAGAAAAAGAGAAATGGAGGGGAGAGAGATGAGAGAGAGAGAGAGAGAGAGAGAGAGAGAGAGAGAGAGAGATGCTCCCATCCACTGGTTTACTCCCCAAATGTCCGAAATGGCTAGGGAGGCTGAAGCAGTAAATGGGAACTCAATCTAGGTTTCCTACATGGGTGGCAGGAACTTGAGTCATCACCTCTGCCTCCTGGGATTTGCATTAGCAGAGAGCTAAATTCAAGAGCTGGAGTCTGGGTCAAACCCAGGCACTTTGATGTAGGATATGATGTCCTAACAAGTAGCTTAACCAGTAGTCCAAATGCATACCCCCATGTATTTTCTTTATATTTTATTACAGTATACTTTGCAAGTTTGCATGTAGATAGCCTTTATGCAATCAATGTATAAATAATAGACTATATACCTTGTCATTCATTCTTTTTTTTTTTTTTTAAAGTCCTTTATTTGAAAGGCACAGTGATGGGGCGGGGGGAGAGAGAGAATCTTTCACCAACTAGTTCACACCCCCAGGTTCCCATAACAGCCAGGCTGGGCCAGGCCAATGGCAGGTCTCAGGTGCTCCATTTGGGTCTCCCTTGCAGTAGCAGGAGCCTGGATACTTGGGGCACTAGCTGCTGTCTCCCAGGAACATTATAAGGAAGCTCTGTCAGAAGCAGAGGTGGGACTCAACTCCAACTACTCTGATATGGGATGTGGGCATCCCATGTGGCAGCTTAACCTGCTGAGTCCCAATACCAGCTCCATGGTTCATTCTTATAATTCTACCTTCTATATAAGCTTCCCTGCATGTAAATGCTCCTTCGGTGTAACACTGGACAAGGTAATTAATCTCCTCATCCTCATAATGAAACAGGGTTGGACATACAGTCAATTTGATGCCTTTATAACTCTAATTTTAATATTAATTCTAAGACCTCCTCTTAGGTAAAACATCCAAATTGTCATTATAAAAAATATTTCTTTCTATGAAGTAGGATTCAACATTTCATCCTTCTTATAACTTCATTCCATAGACATGGATTTAACATACATTTTGTTTATTTTGGACACTGTAAGTGCCTTTTCCAATTTCAATTCATGTAATTTATTAGTTATGTGCAGATCCTTTATTAGTTATTTTTATAATTCCTAGTAAAACAGAAAGATTTCGTACAATTGTACTCTGTATAATTTCTCATGCTCTTACAACATTTTGTAGAGTTTAAATCTATAAAACTGTTCTGAAGGATTCTAACTTCTCTCCCCCCCCCCCTTTTTTTTGCCCCTTTGGCAATTATCTCATATTTCAAAAGAGCCACTTCCTGGAACTTCATCAAAGTATTTTTCACTGGCTTATCTGAATCTCTGTTTTCTTATTTGTGACCTATTTATATACAAGGGAAGGTGGCAATACTGAAGTCAGTAATTAACAGACTTTGCAATTTCATAGAAAGATCCATTTTTGGCTCTATTAAGCTCAACAGTATTATACTGTTACTCATTGCCACTCATTTGCCAGGTCCGAAGGTCATATGTATAGGTTGAGTATATGCAGATTGCTATAACAGAATACCATAGATGCGGTGATTTAGAAAACAAACATTTGCTTCTCATAGTTATAAAGGCTAGAAGTCCAAAATCAGGGTTCAGAAATTGTTATCTGGTGAGAGCACTCTTCTTGCTGTGTCCTCACATAGCAAGAAGAGTCAGAAAAGTTCTCTGGGGTTTTCTTTATAGGGCACATACATGAGGGTTCCATCCTCATGACCTAGTCCATCATTTCCCAAAGATCCTCCTCCTAACACCATCATATTGATGTTTAGGATTTTAATATATGAATTTTGGGGAATTACAAACATTCAATCTCAATCATTGAGAATTTTCATTACAATCCACTTCTGCATAATGTAGGATGCATGGCTTCAATGTTCTCAGCACATCTTTAAACAGAATGACATGGGAGACTTAAGAGTAAAACTTGAGATTAAGAAGGGGTATTATTTAACATTGTCTTTGGCTTCATACAATAGAAACTCAACTCTAGCAGTTTAACCGAATAGGATTTCCTTTCTTTGGTATGATAAGAAGAGTGAAGCCAGCAGCCAGGGCTGGTCAGTTACTTAAGGAAGTTGTTAAGGACTGAGCTGCTACTTAGCTTCCTGCTCTACTAACCTTAGCCTGCTGGTTGAAAGACAATAGTTTGTTCCATTTTGTCATTTGAGGGACAGAGAGTAGGGGGCAAAAATATATATATCGGTTGGTTTGTTCTTTTGTAAGAGCTTTCTGGGAAGTTCCACTGAATGTGGATTTGTTTTTATCTGTGAAGGGGGTCTCAGAAAGTGTTTTATCATTCAGTTGATTGCATATTTGTAATATTTTGGAACAGAGTAACTAATAAAAGATCTGCATCATACATGATACATTACTGAAATTGAAAGACAGAACTATATAAAGTGGCTAAAATAAACAAAATATATGTTAAATCCATGTCTGTGGATGGAAGCTGTAGGAAGGATGAGATCTTGAATCTTATATAGTCAACAGTATTAGGTCTGAAAGAAAGAAAGGAGATGGATATTGGGTAGACAACCAGCAGTGCCTGTCACAGAGGGATTTAGGGAAAAAAGTAAAAGGCATCCCTGACCTGAAGGTCAGTCTTGAAACCACTAATGATGGACATAAAGGGTGTTTCTGTGAAGTAGTCACTGCCTGGTCCAGACCAGGATTTACCTTGTCAAATTCACCAGGCTTTTGAACTTGCTGATGCAGAAATCTGCACTGTAGATGTAACAATGATTTAGCTTTCGGATATACACTTACTTGAAGCTTCAGAGACAGCAAGAACACTGGAAATATAATGTAACTTGCAATGAGGATGTTGCCAGTAAGTGTATCAAATATGAATGCTTACTAACCAACCTATATCTCTCTAGGAAAATCTACATGCAAAGCCAAATCATCATTAGAAATAAATTAAAGAGGGATGTTAATGGAATGACTTTGATGTTTAACGTGTAGTAGAGCCAGTTGTAGCTTCTGCTCCCATCCTACTCATGTTCTGTAGGTAGTCGTGCCTAAGGTAAAATACTGTGTCTTGACCATGTTCCTTACTATGATTTGACTAAGATATCTCAAACTCATGCAGATGATTAAGTCTCAAATCATGCATCGATGGTACTCAGATAGTGGAGGCTTGGTCCCATTATGGTGTCTAGGAGGTGGGCCTCCTGGGTTATTGGATAGCCCTGCACTCCTCTATTGCCATACTCTGACCTAACCAAATGGCAGAACCAGTAGGGCTGACCTGATCTTGGATTGTAAATCACTAAAAGTATGAGCCCAGATATACCTCCTTCCTTCATTAGTAGCTTGTCTTTAGTGTTTCATTGCAGGAACAAGAATATGACTAACACACATCATTATCCCTAGGTAGTGCAAAGGATGTGTTGCCCCATTTGTACCACTGGGTCTTCCTCTTCTTGCCCTCCCCCCACCCCATTTTTTTTAAGACAATCACACTCTTTCCTTAAGTGTGTTAATATTAATATTCTCATTTGGGTTACCTTCAAAACTTGAAGTGGTGAGCTAGTCAGGGAATAGACAGGAAACAGATGAGACCACTACAAGGGTAAGGGCAAGTAACCATGAAGGATTAATGATGGACCTAACCGGAGTAGGGGAGGTATTACCACCTTGTGTGGCTACAGCTCTTTGGTAGAGTCCACAGCTAAGCTCCTGCTGTCATTTCCATATACAACTGGAAGTGAGGGAGAAGGGGAATCATTGGGTATCATCTCAAAAGCTCTGCAGGGAGAAGGCTAACAGGTAGGATCTGGAATGTCCAGTGATAAAAATGCAACAGCCTTACCAATCAACTGTTGTATCTCTCAATGGTAATTTATATCTCTTCTCTGACTTACTAGGTCTTACTTTATAACTTTTAAATAATAGAGGTAATTTTCCTCCATTTTCAAAGTACTTTGCACATATGGTGCCTCAATGAAAGGATTGGGCTGCCATAGTGGGACACGGCTTATGTCCATGGTTTCTTTTCTCCAGGAGTTCAATACTTCTTCCTTCCACTGTAGCCACTCCAGTTCAACTCCAGTTGGCTCTTTATTGATATGTCAGAGTCATCACTTTGATCACCAGGTAGCTATAAATCTGTATTCCCATCCTAAGGGTATATGCTTTGTCATATGCATTTTTAATAATCTTTTATGGTTCCATTTTACCTTCTTTCCAGTATTCCTTTCTTCCTTTACATCTTCTTTTAAATTAAAAACACATTTATCATAGTGGGGCCTGGGTATCTTTAGGTAATGGTTTCTTAGCCTTGGAACTGTTGATACTTTGTGCCACATTTATTGCGAATTGGGAATAAGGTGTCCCTATTCATGAAGTATGTTATCCATGGGTACTGGCCTCTATTCATTAGATGTCATTAGCTCCCCCTTACACAAACATACACACTTAATACTAATACCTCCTGAGGGCAAAACTGGGCCCATTGAGAATTAATGATACAGATAAATACAGAGGTTTAGCATGGGCTAAGTAAAACTATGAGTTAAAATCTCTCTACTGGTTATGCCAGTTTTATTAAAAATTATTATTTAAGAACACTTTATCAAAAAACAAATATATTATGAAGTAGACGTTAATACTTTCATGAATTTTAAACATAAAAGATCAAGAGCTGCAGGCTATAATTCTTGGTGTAAACATCAATAAATTTGTCTAATGGAGCTATCAGGCTGGGTTTTTCAGTCCTCTGCAGATGCATGACAGTGGCTGAAGGTTCTGTACATGCTGTCTCTGATTCAGCACCAAGCACAAACATATACTGGCTCCACAAAGCTACTTGCCCCAAACATTTAGGAACATTTCTGTAGGATTGAGGAATGATTACATCAAGCTTTGTGTACTCTTCTGTCATCTTTTGTGCTCCGGCTCCTCTCTCTCTTCTCTTGCCTCCCTGATCTGGTGCAGAGTAGTCAGGCTACACCAAAATACTTGGCCAATAATTCTGGTGGCTGGAAAGTCCAAATAGCATGGCATTGGCATCTTGCCGGGGCCTACTAGCTGCATCCCAACATGATAGACAAGTAGAAGGGGAAATGGGTATATGTAAAAGAGGCTAGCACTTGGACTTGGGGTTATGGGGTGGTCCTGTTTTTTTTTTTTTTTTTTTTATTGACAGATAGAGTTAGATAGTGCAAGAGAGAGAGAGAGAGAGAGAGAGAAAGGTCTTCCTTCTGTTGGTTCGCCCCCCAAATGGCCAGAGCTACGCCGATCTGAAGCGAGGAGCCAGGTGCTTCCTCCTGGTCTCCCACATGGGTGCAGGTGCCCAAGCACTTGGGCCATCCTCCACTGCCTTCCCGGGCCACAGCAGAGAGCTGGACTGGAAGAGGATCAGCCGGGACTAGAACCCGGCACCCATATGGGATGCTAGTGCCGCAGGCAGAGGATTAGCCAAGTGAGCCATGGCGCCGGCCCCTGGTCATGCTTTATAAAACCTACTCTTGGCCGGCACCGTGGCTCACTAGGCTAATCCTCTGCCTTGTGGTGCTGGCACATCGGGTTCTAGTCTTGGTCGGGGCGCCGGATTCTGTCCTGGTTGCCCCTCTTCCAGGCCAGCTCTCTGCTGTGGCCAGGGAGTGCAGTGGAGGATGGCCCGAGTACTTGGGCTCTGCACCCCATGGGAGACCAGGAGAAGCCCCTGGCTCCTGCCTTCGGATCAGCGCAGCGTGCCGGCCGCGGCAGCCATTGGAGGGTGAACCAATGGCAAAAGGAAGACCTTTCTCTCTGTCTCTCCCTATGTCCACTCTGCCTGTCAAAAAAATAAATAAATAAAAATTAAAAAAAAAAAACCCTACTCTTGCTGTAAGTCATCCAGTCCCTCAAAACTTAACTCAGTTCTGCTAGTGGGTATCCATGCCTTCAGTGGTGGTGCCTCCATGACCTACTTAATTCCCACTAGGTCCCATATGCTAAAGGTTCTACCATTATTCAATACTGTTACAATGGAGAATTAAGCCTCAATACGAATAAGCTATGTTTAAAGATAGAAATTATATAAATATACATAATTGAGTGAGAGAAAATTTGGAATACCATTAAGAATGTAATTGAGAAAAATCTCAAGGTTTATTTCAAGTTAGGAGCTTGACATAGGTTTAAAATGAGTTTCTTTTAAATATTTTATTTATGTACCTGAACTGTGCTCTAAGTCTTGTGTCACTTCTGAGAAATTTAACTCCATTTTCATGCTGTATCATCAGGTAATTTCTTTTTCATTTATCTATTGTTGGATAAAACACCACATCAAAACTTAATGGTTTAAAACAGTAATCATGGGGCCGGCAATGCGGCACAGTGGGTTAACACCCTGTGCTGAAGCACCGGCATCCCATATGGGCGCTGGTTCTAGTCACGGCTGCTCCTCTTCCGATCCAGCTCTCTGCTATGGCCTGGGATAGCAGTAGATGGTCCAAGTCTTTGGGCCCCTGCACCCACGTGGGAGACCCAGAAGAAGCTCCTGGCTCCCGGCTTTGGATTGGTGCAGCTCTGGCCGTTGCAGCCAACTGGGGAGTGAACCAGCGGATGGAAGAGACTCTCTCTCTGCCTCTCCTCTGTCTGTGTAACTCTGGCTTTCAAATAAATAAATCTTGAAAAAAAAAAAAAGTACTCATTGTATTACCTCACAGATATATGAGTTGACTGGGCTCAGCTGGAAGGTTCTTTGATACAAACCTGACTAGGCCAGAGACTACCCAAGATCACATGCCTGGCATATGATGCTGACTACTGGCCAGGGCTCTTGCCTGAGGCGGCTGCCTATTCTGCTATTGAGTTCTCACAGCATGGTGGCTTCTTCTGAGAGGGACTGTCCCAAGAGAGCTCATTTCAAGAAAGAGGAAGTGGAAGCTGCCAGTCTTCTAAAAGACTAGACTCAGCATTGCTTTTGTAGTGAAAGGCCCAGATTCAGGAAGAAGGAAAGAAAGAACTCCCAGTCTCACGGGAGAGTGCAATAAAAATTGTGTAGATACGTTTAGTGTACTCTAGCCTCCTATTGGATTTCAGAAGCACAAGAATTTCTCCTTATTTGAGCCACTCAGTTGCCATTGATTCTGGTATTTGAACAGTATCTCTTTTACTGATTTGCCCCATCACTGAATTTTTGCTCCACTATTGTCTTTTTCATTTTTCTTTCTTTCTCTTTTATTGCCTTTCATTTTGAACTTAGACTTTGTGGACATCAAACCAGAGGCTACATTCCCTTCACCTTACCTTTCATTTTACTTATCAGGTAAACAGAATTTGTTTTCCTGTCTTGCTCCACGAAGTCATCATTGTCTTCTAATAACATATATTCATTTTCCACAAAGAATTTCCAACTTGGATGCAAAGATTCTATGATTTTAACCCATAGTCACTTCTGATGGAAGAGGTGTCAAATGGAAGTTCTTAAAATTTTTTTAAATTAACACAAAATTTATATGTATTTATAGATACTGTGTGATGTTTCACTACCTGCAATTTGAACATATATATTTCTGGGCCATCCTCCACTGCATATATATTTCTGCAATATATATGGGAAGCATATATATTTCTGCAAAGATTAATCATTTCTTTGTATGAAAAACATTTAATATCTGTTCTAGCTTTTTTGAAATATACAGAATATTATCATTATCTATAGTCAACCTACTGTGCAATAGAACATTAGAACTTATTTCTGCTACTTAATCACAACTTAGTACCCATTAATGAATCCTTCCCCATTCCTCCTTACCCCTACTCTCCCCAGCCTCTGGTAACCTTTCAAATGGGTTTTTCAAGTTGGAAAAACCTTTGCTGGTACTATCTTGGTGCTATTCCACTGTTTATAGTTTTTTGTTCCCCCTTAATTTCTTTGGCTGAATTAGTAGATGAATGTTTAATGATCAAAGAAAATAAGGCAATGGAGATGGAATGAATGATATTCTGGGGAGGTTTTGGGGTATAGATCCATCATAGACCTCATGTTGAATGCAAAATTGGGATGGGGACAGAGTAATTGTGGATGTGTAGATCTTTTCCAGGATTAGGAATGGGAGAGGAGGGGAATAGTGGGTTACAATGACTACATATCAAGGCTTTTCTACGATAATATTCATTGTCCAAATATTATGCTCTATTGTCCCTTAAAGTCAACATGGCATCCATCTATATGGTTTGCTTCCCTCATTTTTGATACCCAGGCAAGCAACCTGTCACTGGAGGAGAAAATGATGATGCATATTTCCAGTTTATTATAATCATTCCTGAACTTGTTGTGGCTTAGAGCTGATGGCTTGGACTTATTTAAATTGTTTTCAGAGTTAATGATAAGATTTTATTTTGGTAATAAAATCACAATAATGTCTAGAAAGAGAACATGTAAGTTAAGGACAATTTGAAAAGGGAATAATATTTTTCAAATATGACAATGCCATACACACCCTCTTTTGAACAATGTAGAATATCGACATTCTTCACAACAGAAAAACATTTCCATTACTTTTCAAACTCAATGAGAAATATAAGTCAGGATTTAATCAATAAGCAGTGATACTCACTTTTTATGATAACTCCTCCTAAGGAATAATGTACTAAAAACAAAACTATGTGACAAAGGAGCACTAATTACAAATGCCTGTGAATCAGCAGTCAAGACTTTATGTTGTGCCACCAGGCTCATTTTCCCAGTTTCAAACTCTTATCAACACCAATTAAAAACAATCACTTATCGTTGTAAAGTTTTTTCCCCCATAGGAATTGTGCAAAGGCACCATGACTCTTATAAACATGAAATAATTTTTAAAAATTTATTTTACTAAGATATTTCCATAAATATAAATCAGTGTAAAAGACCTTAAGGCTAAGTTTAAAAGTTGTCCAATTAAGCAGAATTCTTTTCTTGATTCTTAGTATGGTAGGGTTATTGAAGGTTTTGTTGGCTTGGTAACTAACAGTGTTAATGCTAACACTGGGAGTCCCAAAGGCATAAGCCAGAAGGTAAAGTTGCCTGTGCATATGCAGGCTTTACAAGAAACTATATCGGTTTTGTTTTGAGTAAGGGAACAAAACTGCCACATAATTTACTGATAGTTTACTGCATCATCATTCATTTGCTCCTTCATTCAATCTGTAGTCTGTTTCTCCTCCCCTCATTCCTTCTCCATACTTAATTAGCATTTGAAAACATCACATGATTTAAATATCTCTTTTAAAGTCCACAGGATGAAGTCCAAACCAGGCACAGGCCATGAAGCCCTACTTTTTTTTGACTGTTTTATTACACTCTGCAATTTCACCTTTCATCCTGTCTTTACTGCATACCAAAAGCTCTACCTCAGTACTTCTTCATTGTGATCTGAAAATCATCAGCATCAGTATTAAAAAAGCATGTCTTGGTCAGGTGTTTGGCCTCGCAGTTAAGACAATGCATCCATCAGAGTGCCTGGGTTTGAGTCTGGGTTCCAGATTCTAGCTTCCTGCTAATATGTAGCACAGGATGATGGCTCAAGTGGTTGAGTCCCTTTCACGCTCACTTGGCAGACTTGGATAGTGTTCCAGGCTTCTGGCTTCAGCATGGTACAGGCCTAGTTGTGGCTGACAATTTGGAAAGTGAATCAGCAGATGGGAGATCTGTTTCTCTCTTGTCTTCCAAATAAACAATAAAAATGATTTCTAGAAAGATGCCTTGGGTACCATCCAGACCTATGATAGCAGGATCTTTGAGGCAGGGCCCAGGAAGCTGCATTTTAGTGAGCACCCAGATATTTTATTCTTAAGCATGTAGCAGTTTGAGAGTCACTCCTAGTTGCCTTGATAGTGTCAAAACTTGGTATTCATTTGTATGTCCACTAAGGAAATAAGAGGCCCTCCCAAAGAGGAGGGTGTGTTCCTTGTTGAAGAAACTGCATAGGTGTGGGAGGCAGAATGTAGTTACACTGGCTCAACGTGGAAGAAAAGTGAAGCCTCAAAAACCCTCACATGATTTATAAGAACCCCAATCCTTCTTTCATGGTCTACTTCCAGCTGTCCTTTCCTTATTTCTTGTTAAATATCTGCACAGCTACCATGAACTCAGGTAGCCTGGAATGCCATCTGCCTCCTCCCTGGACAGCTGGGTCTCACACATGACCATTAAGACACAACACAAATGTTACTCCTCTGGGAATCTCTCCCTGATATCCAAGCCATAGTGTATCATTTTACCATTTGTACTCGCATTCAATTTCACTAATGTCATTTTCTCGTGTATTTCGAATATAATGCGAATGTCCCTAAGTCCTGCAGACTGTGGGTACAGCCCTGCAGTTTTGTTAATAATAATACATGAATTCATTATTGTGGTAAGTTTTTTTTTTTTTTTTTTTTTCTGCCATGTTGCTCCAGGGCTGTCTTACTGAATTCAAGAAATAAGTCCACACTCTGGAGCTGCTGCCAGTTGAGCCACCAAGTTTTCCCATCTCTCCTTCTCCATTAGAAGTGAAAAGCCAACAACAAAATCCTTTCAGACAGATCCTTCGAGGGCTGCAGGCCTCCGGTTGAGTGCCATCTCTCCAGGAACTCTATTATGGAGTTGGCTGGCACAATCCCCTCTCTTCCGACATGGATAAGCTTTGCCATGTGCGCTCTGCAGGGCCCAGGCTTTCAGCTCCAGAGGTGTTAAATGGCTTGGGAACATAATTTTAAAGGTGACAATTGGATACACACCACAATAAGCATCAAGGGATGAAAGCGCAACCAGAGCTCGAGCCGGGCCCGCTGACACCGCTGGCACCGAACCTGGCTGGAAGTTTCCTGGCAGTCGTGGTGAAAAGGGAACACCTGTTAGCGGATGCCCTTGTTCTCATTCAAGCCAGGGCTGCCAGACGCCTTCTACAATATCCCGGATGTACTTGCTTCTTCCCGATCGGCAGGATCCCACACCTGGCGAATCTGGGCGCCTGCCACCCCGAGGGCTTCCTCAGCCACGACCCCTGTGCGGCTCTGGGGAGGGGCGCCCGCTCTCACTCCCGCAGGGCGCGGGAACCCGGAGCTCCAGGCGGCCTCCGGGCGTCCGGACACCACTCGGGCTGAGGGGGCCGCCCCCTTTCCCTCTGCCCTCAGGAAAGGAGTGGTCCTCGTAGGGGGCTGGGCACGCGAAGGTGGGGGACCCGAGCCGCTGCCGCTCCCAGGCCGGCCGGGATCCGCTCGTCAGATGGCCGGCGCAGCCCTCCCTGGGGCTCCCAGAGCGGGCTTTCCTGATCCGCGGTTCCCCGGGTCCCCTGCCCAGGCCTCCGGAGCCGCAGGGCGGGGCTCCAAGTGCGGGCGGGACTTAGGCGCGGTGGGAGTGGCCTCACGAGGAGGGCGTGGCCTCACGAGGAGGGCGTGCCTCGCCAGGCCTGGCGGGAGGGGCGGGGCGGGGCTTCAGCGGGGCGGGGCGGGGCCTCGCGAGGCCAGGCGGGCGGGGTCTGGGAGCCTCGGGACGGCTGCAGCCGCGGCTTCCGAGCCGAGGAGAGGGGAGGGGACGGTACGGGAGGAGACGGGGCCACCGGCCGCGCGGAGGGAGTGAGTCACCTGACCGCTGCCCGCGCCACCCGCCTGCCTCGCTCGCTGCCGTCAGACGGGCCGCGCCGCGCTCCGGCTCTGGTGAGTGGCTTGGCCGGCCTGCTCGCCCTGCCCCGGGAGGGTCGCGGCCTGGGCCTGTGAGGGGAGGCGCCGAGGGGGCCTCCGGCGGCTGTTTTCTGGTGGTGGTGGTGGGTCGCGGGGCCGGGAGCGGCTGCGGCCCCGTTCCTGGAAGTGGCCGCGTCCACCGGAAGGGGCGTCCGTGGGTGCCCGTGGCTCTTGAGGCGGCCAGCGCTGTTGTTTACCGGCGCGCGCTGCACTTTACCCCCGGGCGGGCGCTCGCGCGCGCCGCGGGGTCCCGGGCGCCTGCCGCCCCTCCCCGGCCCCTCGGTCCCCGGGTCGGAGCCCACCCGGCGCCCCAGCCCGCGGCCCGCCCTGGCTGTGACACATCAGCACCGCCCTCACGGCCCGGGCCCCGTCCTGCCCTCTGCCCACTCCCAGCGCCTCCGCAGCGTCCCCCGCGCCGGGCGGCGTTTCGCCCTCCCAGCTGGGTGTGGGTCGCGCGGGTCATCGCGTCGGAAAGGCCGAACGGTGGCCAGAGCGGGAAGATCACCTGGTCTAACCTGCGTCTGGGGAAATTGGTTTTGGGGATTGGAGGTCTCAGGGCTCCCATTGTTGGCGTTTTGCCCGCTCGTCGTAATGGGGACTCTCACAACATGGTGAGAGTGGGTGTTGATTGTAGAGACACCGGCTTTGTGCTCCTGTAATGCATCACGAACGCCGTGGCTTTCTCTCTCTCTCCAGGCAGGCTCATGTCATTGAATAGAATTGTGCGGCATGCGTTTGTACCATGAGCCCTCTTTCTGCGTTCAACTTGGGCGGATTCAAGGTAAAGTGTAGTAGTAATTGTGGAGGAGCCTGTGTGGGAAAATCAAGCTACCATGTCGTCTTTGGAGGAACAAAGACTTTGTAGGATGCTGATAGTTTGGAGAATTTATATCTGTGTTGGAACTGTTACCCATGGAGGATGCCACTACTAGGTCTTTGTTCGTCTAGTGGACGCTTATTACATTCCACAGGGTTTGCATTTGAGGCTGTTTGGAAAGATCAAGGGTGGAAATTCTAGGGAGGCAGAGCATTTGAACGTGTCACATGGCCGAGCAAAGAAATGGGAAGAGCTGTCAGCTTGCTTCTTCCTGGTCTCAGGGTAGTGGTGCAAGGGCTGGGCTGGGCTGGGCTGGGCTGGGCTGGGCTGGGCTGGGTTTGGTTTGAAGGCACTTGTCACTTCTGCCATTGGACATCTTAAGGAAACCTAGGAAAAAAGGCTGCTGTGAGTCATCTTGGAGTAGGGTGGCTTTGGGGTAGTGCCTGCATCTTGTTTTGTTGTTGTTTAACATAAGGTTCTGTCAAGCGGTTTACCTTTGTTCAGTATGTTGGTTGGATAATGAGGTAGGATGACTCTTTAAAAAAGTTGTGTTGCTGAGTCATTCACCCGAGCCAGAGAGGTAATTAGGAACAGCTGGTGCAGATAGGCTCATCACATGCCTCCACTATAAAAGGCCAAGGAGCACTGAGAGGGATTGCTTCAGAAGGCTGAAGGGGACTCAGTGGTTGTCTGTTCTGATACATGTAATTAGCTGGGGAAGTGCAGGAGCACTCTTAGGAAGTGGCCAGGTAGCACTGAGGTGTTTAGACCAAGAACAGCTGCGAGATCTGACTGAGAATGAATTTGTACTGGAGAAAGAGCTAAAACTGGGGCAGAAATTTGCAGGCAGTAAATATTTGCAGGCAATAAATATTTGATACAATAAACAATACTGTACTTAGTTTTTTATTTCCTCTTGTTGTATGGTCTTTAACATTTCAAAACATGAACTTAATTGGTTCTTCATGAAAGTTTCTTTATGCTAACACAAAAGGGAGTTTTCCTCTTGTTTTTCATGACTCTTGGCTTTTCATGAATACAGGAGTAGTTTTTTGGTATCAGGAGGGTAATGTGAATGTGGGTGGATTTAACATGTCTGGTACAGTCAAGGCTAGACAGTTGTCTAATGAAAGTCAGATCATACTTATGTGTCTCATTCTCTTGAAAGATAGTACTAGTGTCTTTACATTGCGTGTCATTGTTTCTTGCTTAAAAGTAACCACATAACCCAAGCATAACTTTCCTCAGTGTGGACAAAGTTTAGGAATGGGAAATATGGAGGTGAGGGTTTGGTTCTTAACCTCATGTCAAAAGAATGATGAGTTCTTATAGTAGGTAGTTTTCATTTAAAACATTTTGTATTAGAAAAAATTAATTTTGTTTAAATTTGGGACTAGAGAAGATTATAAATGAATTTTTAGGGTCTCTAATGAAGAGTGCAAGGTGGTAAAATTAAGAAGAAGCTATTAAAACTTTGCTTTTTAAAACTTTTCTATAAAATAAGGAAGACATGAAAGATACAGATTAACAGTACTTGAGTATTACATAGTGAAGGTACATCCCCTCTACCCTTTTCTGCTCATACTTGTTATCCATTGCCAATAACATTTTTTAACAGCTGTACTTTTTTAAAAAACTTCTGATTTCTTCTTAAGGGCAATTTTTATCAATGTAATTCTGTTACTTTTATATTGTGCTTTAAAATTAGAAGCTTGAGTGTAATTTTTTTTGACACATGAAGGTTTTTTAATTTAGCAGTCAGCGTAGCTATTAATTTGCCTTCAAATTACATTTTCTTTTTTTTAATTTTTAATTAGTTTTTAAGAGATTCAGCGTGCTTTGTAGATAGAATTGTAAAAACAGTTCCCTCTTGAGTGTGAATTTATTACATTCTTGAAGTTAGTGATGGAAATAGAAAAAAAAACAGTTATATTTGGTAAATGGAATTATCGATTTGGAGACAAACTTAATGATTTGTTTGATCTGTGTATGTGATCTGAAGTGTAGTGATGTGTAAAAAGATTAATGAGAACACTTGATAATGTATACATTGGAGTGCAGTGTTTATAGAACAAATCTTTTAAGAGTTAACCATGTTCTGTGATTATTTATTTGAAAGGCAGAGTTAGAGAGAGGCAGACAGGGAGGGAAGGAGAGAAGGAGAAGAGAGATCTTCCATTCCCTGGTTCACTCCCCAAGTGGCCGCAATGGCCGGAACTGGGCCAGGCCGAAACCAGGGACCAGGAGCTTCTTCCCTGTCTCCTATGTGGATGCAGGGACCCAAGAACTTGGACCTTGCCCGTTGCTTTCCCAGGCTCATTCACAGGGAGCTAGATCTGAAGTGGAACAGCCAGGACTTGAACTGTGCCCACACGGAATGCTGGAACTGCAGACCACAGTTTAACCCATTGCATGACAACACTGGCTCTTGTGTTATTTCTTGAAGTCTGCTTCTGGGCAGGGGGAGGTTGGGGAAACTTATGTCCTCTTTAATGATTCAGCAAATCCCTCGGGAAGTGGTATTAATCAGAAAATCTGCATCTTATGAGTGTGGAGGGCTGGTTAGAGGTTAGTATTTATCATTCAGTATAATCTCAGATGCCATATGCTTTCAGTACTCTGTACTGAGAGAGTTGATATGCAGAATAACAGATACGGAACCCTTGAAAATGGCCAGTTGTCAGAGATTCTCTTCACAATGCTGCTGATCTTTCCAAAACCTATGCTTTAGGAATTGCCTGCTATCTCCTGTTTTCTAATGTTCTGTTAATAGGAGAATTGTTTTAACCATAAAACCTGTAACTCTTGAGGATGATTTTTGAGATTATTTTGATTGAAAAAAATGTCAAATAAAATCATCTACTGATGTTCAGGTTAGGAATAATTTGCGTACTGTCTACCAGAAACTAAACCCCTTGGAGAAAGGAAGCATTTCAGGATTGCTGATAAAATATTGACTTACATATGAAACCTGGACTTAGGACATCCTCAGTGTATAACATTAATAAAGCTGATGTCCTGGTGTGATCACAGGATAGTTAACAAGAAAAGCAGAAAGCAAAGTGGTTAAAAGTAGGAGCTACAGAGCCAGACTGCTTAAAGTCAGGTTCTGACTGTGTTATCCCCTTTGAAACATTGAGCAAGCTATTCCACCTCGTAACTAATGCATTGTTGTCTCCTGTAAAATGAGGATGTTGATAGTAGAATCTAAGTCATAGAGCTCACTGTGTGAATTAAATGTGTTAATATGGCTTAAGTGGTTATAACAGTGCTGGCAATATATTAAACATCAAGATTAGGTGTTATCTGTTGTCCAGAGTCAAGGACTGGCTTAGTTACATAGCCATATTTTGTAGCTTTTAAAAACTGAATTGTAACAGCTGATTACAAGTGAGACTAAGGGAAATGCAGGTCACTGCTACTGGAAAAACAACTCATGTGAGCAAACACTGTCAATAGCACCATCTCACACACACCTAACTTCAGAGGGCAAGGAACTCTGTACCTAGCTTTTTACTTAAAGGAAGCTTAAGAGTCTGAGCAGAATGCTTTAAAGGTGGTCATTGCCAGTTACTGAAATTGGTTTTTGAAAAAATAAAAACACTTGTCATTTTTTATCTAGTCTCCAACATTATCGTTGAGAACATTGTGGCCTGGCAGGTTTAGTAACCTGTCTACTCCCTCCTTGCCTGTTAATACCAGGAAGGAACTTATTTCAAAATTCTTATTCCTGTGCCCCATCCAGTTTGTTGGGAATGTGTAGATTCACATTTTCCTGCAAGTTACTTTATTTAAGTATTGTGTTTTCTTTAGATGACATGGTGATACTAATATAGAAAAATTATCCATGATATGGATATGAATAATTGGATATGTTTGTCATAAAGCTTCCTGCACCTATTAGTAATTCTGAAAAGTGTGTCAAACATTTTGAGTATCCTTTTAAATAAAGTGTAAGTTTTTTGCTGGTGAAGAACTAACTGTGTCTTCCTATTTTACCTCTTGTGGCAGACTGAATATGCCTTGGCTGTATTTGTTTAGTATGCTGTCTGTTCCTGCGCTAAGGTAGTATAGTATGAGCTCATTATAGTTCTATGATTTTGAAACTTGGAAACTTTTAGTAGCAATAAGGAGAGAACATTGTGTATTGTACTCCTTAACTTATTTAAGTGTGTGCCCAATTGAAATTCTTTTGATTATTTAGATTTTGACTTTCTGTTTTTAATCATTGGTGTGATTATTGTGGAAGAAGCTGGATTTAAATCATTCTTCTAGTTCATCTTCTGAGATAGAAAACTTGTGACTTAATTTTATCTGTCATTGATAGAATTGAGTAAAATATAATTTGCGTTGTGTAGATATTAGGCATCTTATGTATCTGATACCTTTCTTTCGATATTTTCATATCTCTAGAACAGATCCTTTATTTAGGATCAGAGCATTTTAGAAAATATTAAAATAAATGTTACCCTAAAGCAAATAAAAAGGAAAAAACAGAAATAGTGATTGCCAGGGTCTTGGTTGTTAATGCCTGCTGTGTGATTACAGTGGACATGCCGTGAAGTTGGGTAGCTGCTGGTTCCTTTCTAAGTACTGGCATCATTTAGAAATTGTTACCTGAATGCTACTGAAGCTGTGTGCAAATCATGTTCTTTTAAAAGTAAATTCAAATAATTTTCTTACTGCCTTAGGAAACTCATTGTTAAAAAGAATACTTTGGTAATAAAATTGATTCCAGCTTCTGTTTGATAAGGTTATTTATAAGGTTATTTTCACTTTATTTATTTATTTATTTGAAAGACAGAGTGATAGGAGAGACAGAAAGCGCGCGCCAGCGCGAGAGAGAGAGAGAGAGAGAGAGAGAGAGAGAGATAAAGAAATAGAGAGTCAATCTTCCATGGGGCAGTTTACTCCTGAAGGCCACAATGGCTGCTAGGGCTGGGCCAGTCTGAAGCCAAGAACTGAGAATTCCATCTGGGTCTCCCACAAGTGTGGTGGGTGCCCGTGCATTTGTGTCATTCTCCACTGCTTTCCTAGGCACATTAGCAGGGAACTGATGTCACAGCCCGGGTCACAGGCGGCCATTTAACCTACTGTACCACAATTCTGGCTCTTATTTTCACCTTTTTTTTTTTTCTGTAAAATTGAATTAGAATCATAATGGGCAGTTGCATTCTACTTCCTCATTCCTCAAACTAGAATTACACTAAAAAGTGTTTTAGATAGTAGTGTCAGTTTTAAAAATTCCTCTATAGATTGGACATTAGCAATAACTCCAAGGCTATAAATTAAATAATATTTAGTAAGAGAAAGGTTCCTTTTCTCCATCTCTGCCACCTTTTTTCCACTAATCTCTGTTGACAAATTGTTTCCCTCTAGGATTCCATGTCAAAGGGTGTTTTTGGCTTATAAAGGTGAACTCTTCAGAGCTCTGTTGCTTGCTTGTATCTTCACATAATTAATGCTGTGTTCCCTCTCCAAAGTGTGCCATCCTCTTTTGGAAATCATCTAAATCAGTACAGAATTACTCATCCATCAGAGTTTGCTATACCATGTATAAAAATTTATTAGTTTACCAAATTTATTAGAATGTAATGAATATGTTATAATGTCAGAGTAAGTGTTTTTCGGCAAGGTCAACAATTTAGTATGTTAATACTGTTTTTGAAATTGTGAAGTGATTATCAAGCTTCTTCATTTCCAAAGCACCCGATGCCTCTCCTTTTACTGTGGTTTTCCAAGCAATATCTTTAGCATTGCTCAGGGTTTTCTCCTAGATAGAAGTCATTTAAATTAAGAGAAGTAAGGAAAAAAGCATTGGCTCTTTCAATTTTTTTTTTCACATTAGTAAAATATTTTGAAGTAGAAACGCATTTTGCTGGGATCTGAATGGAGTTCTTTGCTGACATGCTTTTAGTCCCAGGTGTCATCCAGAGAAATCAAAGGAAAAGCCATTTGTGAATAAGTCTTGGCTACTGTAAACTTTTCCCTCAAAATTTTCTCTGTGTTGCAGGAGTATTGTAAGTACTAATCAAGCTTTAGGAATATTTGTTTTGATTTATTATGAAAGCTATTTTGCTGTGACGGTGTCACACCTCATTTGCCTAGTTTGTCTGTTCCAGGACACCTTCTTCTCTCTGGATTAGGTTAGTAGCTTTGATGATTAGTAGCCTAGGAGCCCAGATTGTTTCTCAGGTGCTCTCCCATCTTTTATTGAGGTAACTTGGAACACAATTAGGGAAAACAGTAATGGCATTCCTAAGTTTCAAGACACTTTGTTTTCTTAACCTTCCTGTGCATGTAGCTCCTCTTTCAACCTCACATACAAGCACACTTTCAACTTTTGTTATTTGGAGATATGGTTGCTAAATTCATTTCAACATTTGTAACATTCCTACATTAGGTATTCAGTTTACATTTAACTTACCAAACTAATATTTATGCCTTTCTTTGCCAAAAACTTTTCTATATAATAGCAATATGGAATTTTTCAAAAGTTGCAGTCTAACAGACGAGCAAACCATTACAACAGCAAGTATTGATTGCTGTAATAGCGTCAACAGACTTTGAGAAGCATAAATTTTGGAGAATCATGAAAGCATTAGTAATGTTAATGCATAATTTAATGGAGAAAACAATTTTTATTAATAATTCTTTTGAGAAGTTTAGCCATGAAGAAGAGTAGATTAGAAATAGATTTTAGTAGGGGAAGGTTGGATCAAGAAGGCTGTGGATGTGTGTGTGCCTATTTAAAACTCTTGTCGGTGGGGCTGAGGGTTTGGCACAGATGTTAACATGCCTGCATCCTATATTGGAGCTCATGGGTTTGAGTTCTGGTTCAGCTTCTGATCCAGCTTCCTGCTGATGTGCACCCTGGGAAGCAGCAGATGATGGCTCAAGTGTGTGGGTCCTTGCCGCATGGGGAAGGAGACCTGGTATGGATTCCAGAGCTCTTGGTTTTTGCCTTACCCAGTCCTGGCTGTTGGGGGCATTTGGAGAATGAACCAGTGGATAGAAGATCTCTCCCTCCCACCTTCGCGCCCTCCGTCTTGTCTTTCAAATAATAATAATGATAATAATAATGATAATCCTATCAATGGATTGTTTGGACCCCCCCCCCCCCCCCCCCCCCCCCGTCAGGAGTCAGGATGTGTTTATCAGTGAGAACAGAAATCTTATAGTAGAGGCTACCTTGTCCCTCTTCTGTTTGTGAGTCAATGTTGCACTTAAGCCTATACCAAAATCAGTCAGTATCAAGGGTAATGGGACCACCATGGTATGCTTAGATGAATCATGAGTTGTCTTGGGTTAGAACTGGGGTCTGCTCCTCAGAAGTAGGTAGCCCCAGATAAAGCAGATGTTTGAGTGCATTCAGGATTTGCTTAGAAAGTGAGGGGGTGAATGGTTTTAGATAATCAACAGTGTCATTCTTGTCCACCACAATCCACAGGCACACACTTCTGAATAGATAAAATGTAGTTATTTTGAATTTGGAGTTTTAGGTGACTTTTTCTGTGTCGTATTTCCTACTGTGATAAAGAAATAACATTTACATTCAGATCCAATAAATGTTTTAAGGTTATTTAAAACTGAAAATGCCTATTCTGCCAAAAAAAATTCATGGAAGGAATGTATTTCTTTCGGTATTCTCAAGAGTTCTAAACTTCTTGATCCTTCTCTTACTGCGTTCAGGGAAAGGAGAGCCTCTGTTTTGTATAAAGAGGACCTCTTTCCTTCTTAAAGAGCATGATGCCTGTGATATCCATGGCTCTTATTGAGTGATGAGGCTAGCCTGGCTCAAATAAAAAATGATTCATTCATTGGCTGTATGCAGCCCTAGGATTCCCCAAATTAAAAGAAGAATACAAACAGAAACATCCATCCCTTTGCATACTCATTCCCTTTCTAGAAGGGAAAGCTGTCCTGTGGTTAGTTTTCCTCATTCTTTTCAGACTTCAAGAATAATGCTATTTTAAGTTTATATAGTGTTAATTGTAGCACTCTTTAATTGTTCAAAGCACTTAAAATAGCTAACAAATAATTGGATATATTTATGGGGAACATGTGATGTTTTGATGTGGCTATATTGTAGAAAGAATAAATCAAGGTAATTAGCATATCCATTTGCTCTCCTACATATCATTGATGGTGAGAGTGTTTAAAATCCTCTTTTTGCAATTTTGAAGTACATTATAATTGGTCACTATGCAAAGCACTTTTTTTTTTTTTTTTGACAGGCAGAGTGGACAGTGAGATAGAGACAGGGAGAAAGGTCTTCCTTTACCGTTGGTTCACCCTCCAATGGCCATTGTGGCTGGCGCACAGCGCTGATCCGAAGCCAGGAGCCAGGTGCTTCTCCTGGTCTCCCGTGCGGGTGAAGGGCCCAAGGACCTGGGCCATCCTCCACTGCACTCCCGGGCCACAGCAGAGAGCTGGACTGGAAGAGGGGCAACTGGGACAGAATCCGGTGCCCCGACTAGGACTAGAACCGGGGTCCTGGCGCCGCAGGTGGAGGATTAGCCTATTGAGCCTTAGCGCTGGCCTATGGAAAGCACTTTTATGTTTCATTCGTTTTTCTTTTTTAAAGACTTATTTTTTTATTTATTTGAAAGACAGAGAGAGAGAGAGAGAGAGAGAGATCCATCTTCTTGCTGGTTCACTCTCCGAATTGCCACAATGGCTGGGGCTGGGCCAGGCCAAAGCCAACAGCCTGGAGCTTCTTCTGGCTCTCTCACCTGGGTTCAGGGGCCCAAGGACTTGGGACATCTTCTGTTGCTTTCCCACTGGAGCAGTCAAGTCTTGAGCTGGCACCCTTGTGGTGTGTCTCAAGCAGTCTTAACCTTCTATGCTACAACATTGCCACTTTCATTCTTTTTTTTTTTTTTTTTTTTTTTTTAAGATTTATTTATTTATTTGAAAATCAGCCACAGGGAGAGGAAGAAACAGAGATCTTCTATCTGCTGTTTCACCCTGTAGATGCCTGCAATAGCTAGGACTGGGACAGGCCAAAGCCAGTAGCCTGGAACTCCGTCTGGGTCTCCCACATGGATGGCAAAGGGCCCAAACACCTGAGCCATCCTTGAAGGCTTTTCCCAGGCTACCAGCAGGGAGCTGGATATTGGTGGCTCCACCTGCTGTGTCACAATGCCAGCCCTCATGTTCCATTCTTTTTCCTTCTCAATTCTATTTTTTGATGCTTTGTGATATGCAGATAAATACATAAATATATAATCATTTTAGGTATTCATCAACACAGTAGAAATTAATTGTTCATTATTGTTCCTATTTGAGAGTAAGAGAATGTGATATGTTCAGAGTAGGCTCCTGAAGTTGTTTTACTTTTTTTATTTCAATTTTTTGACACATAAAAATGTGTGTGTTTTATGGTGTATTATGATGTTTTGATAGATACATGATATGTTTAATCAGGGTGTATACATATTTTTCTTTAAGCATTTAACATCTGTTTATAGTAAAAATATTCATGCCCCTATAATCAGGTTTTTTATGTAGACAGTTTTTTGAATAATATTTAGAAAGGCTCATAGTACGATGAAATAGTTTTTGTCTAACATAAAATGTAATTGTATTTACCTATTCAGTTGTTCCTCAAATACTGTCTGTACTAAGATATATTTCAACTGTATTTATGGGCCCCAAATTATTTTTCACTACATTTTATGATTATCATATAATGAAAAGTAGTTATTGAAGGCTCTGATGGAAAATTTATAGCTTTGAAATCCCTATTTTAGAGATGATTATTTTGACTCCCAACTTAATGTAAATAATAAAAGAAATAGTTTTTAGTCTTAACACTATATGCTGAGACACTATAGTCCTGTGGTAGCTGGTTAGGGATTAATGGGTTGGGTTATTTTAAAATAAAGCATTTTGGTGTAGTACTTCTATTTGACTTAAAGACTTTCAGATCTCTGATTCATATGATATACTAATTGTTCCGCTGTAATACTGCCTTATTTAATTGATTGTTAATTACTTTTTTCTTTTTTTTTGTTATGAGTTGGTGTATAAGGAGTGTTTGAGAATTTGAATGGCACTTTATATTGTTGTTTTGCTGTTTTCTTTTCCAGTTACTTTTCATTTTGTGTGTGTCAACTCTTGAACCTACTGAGGGTCCTTCTGACCTTGAAGTAATTTTAAGTCTTCACCTCAGAATTTGGAAATAATTTGGACATGGTTATAATTTTTACAGTTTGAAAACAAATTGTCATATGAAGACTTTAATATTTCATTGAGTGGAGGACACAGACACTGAATACTTGGTATTGAAAGAGGCTTTTCATGAGATACCAGTCTTCTTTCCTTCCTGAGTTTTGTACATGTAGTGAGTAGAAATGTAGACTAAGTTTTAGCACAGTTTAGTGTCAGATTCTTTTTAATGGCATAAGAGATTGGTTATGTAATCCAACAAGTGTTCATTAAAAAGTAATTCACAAAATATCGAGTAATAGGGGAAAAGTTTTCTATCTGTAAATGCTCATTTAACATTGTTCATTCTCATGGCACTCAGGATACTTTCCCTATATACCTTGTTCTTCTATTCTTCCTCACTTCTCCTTGTCTACTCCCTCAATTACCATTTACATCAAGTGATAAGATAATTTGAATTTAAATATAATATGGGAGAGGTAGGGTAGAGACCTTTTCATCCTTTGTTACACTCTCTGTGGCCTCAAATTTCCATTTCTACAGGGAAACCAGTCATCCTAGATGAATGTGATCTCTTAATTAGAAATTCTTTAGTCTTGTGAAACTAGTAATTATCTTGGACAGACTTGTACAGTTTTAATTTTTTTTCTTTGTTGAGATACTTATTTGGTTTAACAAATTTTTATTGTTAAGAATTCAGGAATCTGCCTTTTCAGACAATTTTTGAGTTTTTTTTTATGATTTTATTTATTTATTTATTTGAGAGGCAGAGTTACAGACAGTGAGAGGGAAAGGCAGAGAAAAGTCCTCCTTCCGTTGGTTCACTCCCCAAATGGCTGCAACAGCTGGAGCTGCGACGTTCTGAAGCCTGGAGCCAGGTGCTTCTTTGTGGTCTCCCATGTAGGTGCAGGGGCCCAAGGACTTGGGCCATCCTCTACTGCTTTCCCATGCCACAGCAGAGAGCTGGATTGGAAGAGGAGCAGCCGGGACTAGAACTATGGGATGCCGGTGCCACAGGCGGAGGATCAACCCACTGTGCCACTGCGCCACGGCTCAATTCTTGAGTTTTTAAGCCTTTTCAAGTATATGGTTTTCTTTTTGATCATGTGCATCATCATGGCAATCATGATAAAATATGAATTGTCTGGTGTGTTAATCACTGTGTTATTAAATGCACTAAACTATTCAGTCCTTAAAGTGCTGATGTTATTTTCATGATTGGCAACCTTAAGTGGTAATTCATGTAACTTAAAGATCACACAATTGATGATATCAATAGGTCTTAATTATATCCCTGTGTTGCTGGTTAAAATAACCTGAAACTATTCTCTTTTGTCTTTAACAATTTTGTTTGTTTAGAACTTCATGCCTTTCAATGGCTTTTTGAGACAAATAGTGTGGAAGCTACCTACTGATGTTTGCTGTCTACTCCAGTTTCACAAATGTGCATTTACCCATGTTCATATGGCTATACCTGATTTGATGGGTCTTTTCTTATTACTTTCCTGAAGCATTTACCTTGTTTTTCCACATCGTGTAATCTTCTTAGTTTCTTAAAAGATTTATTTTTAATAATTATTTGAAGATAGCAATGGAGGTTGTTGTGTCTTAAGAGTTGCCCATGAATTTTCTGCATCTGTCAAACCAGTATGTACTGATAACTGCAGGAAATGCCTATTATAAAGGGAGAAAAGGCATTTGCATTCTTTGGGAGGCTTCACAACAATTGAAATAAATTTGAACTGCATTTTTAATGAAGGCAAACAATATCTTTCTGATTATAAAGTAATATGTGTTTATGGTTAAGGATTTGAATGCAGAAACAAACAAAAAATAAAAATTATTCGATGTAATCATTATTAACATTTTGATAGATACTCTGCTAAGGCATGGTGGCGGTGGGGTGGCAACCAAGATTTCTGGACATGTTAATTTGAGATGCGTGTTAGACTTAGAGGTAGTGATTTGAATAAATAGTTGGCTATGAGAGTAAGAAGTTTGAGAGAAGTTGAAATTATACCAGATGTAAATACAAGAGTGTTTAGCAGGTCCATGAATTACCACATCCCCCATGTGAGTCCAGGTGAGTTCTCCTAGGGGTGTGCACAAAGATGAAGAGTGATCTGGGACTCAGCCCTGGGCTTTCTAGCACTTAGTGAGTATAAAGTGGAGGCCGATTGTCCAAGGAAAACTGATAAGTGGTCACCAGTATGGTGAGTGGGAATTCAAAAGATTGTGATAGCCTGGCAACCAAGGGAAGAAAAAGTTTCAGGGAGGAAATGATTAACCTACTGAATGGGATGCTGCGTAAGATTACTGAAAATTTGCCATTTGCTGTGTTTTCCATGGGGTAGAATGAGAAAGGCCTGATTTTAGTGGTTCAATTGAAATTGAGAAGAGATTGGGAAGTAGGGACAATATGAGTATAAATAGTTCTTCTTGGGAGTTTCATAAAGAGGAACAGAGCGAATTGTGGATTTAGGGGTATAGGGAAGTTCAGTAAATTTAATTTAAAGAAAGGAGCCGCTATAATATGTTTTGTATGACAATGGGAATGCTATATATTTCTGTCTCATTTCTTTTTCTTGGTGAGACTTTGCAGAAGTTTTGTCAGTTTTATTGGTCTCAAACAATCAGCTCTTGATTTATCGTCAGTTTAATTCATCAGTTCTACTAAAAGCAAGTGCAAACTTTTATTATGTGAGTGGCTTAGAAGTGTAATATATTTCATCAGATTCTGTAAGGCTGGTGGGTTGGCAGTTCAGCAGCTCATTTTTATAGAGAATACCCTTAAATTTCTAAATAACCTATTTGAATTGGATCTCTATCAATATTAAATTTCAAACAATATGTATAATACTGTTCCCAAACAGGAAGAAGTCTCTGTATTTATAATCATACTATTCCATTTCTGCTCTGACTATACAACTCCAACTGTAAACTTTTTTATTTTTAGTCTTATTTTTAACTCCACATTATTTTTCCTTCCCATTTTCTCTAATTCCATCTCCCAGTCATGCAGTTTCGTTTTGTGAAATTTAATAATGTTTACATTCTATTCTGTAACTCTAATTTTTTCCTGTTATTCATCTATTAAAACCAGCTTAGTATTTATGTTATATACTATGTCAAAATTGGGCTCTGAGCTTAGTAGTGTGCTATTACACTTCTTTGCTTACAATTTCACTGTCACCTTGTGCCACTCAAAAAATATTTCTAGCATCAAATGCAATTAAAGTAATTATTGAGCACTCATTATGGGCCAGGCATTGTCTTTGAGAACATTATGTGTGTATTTCATTTCATTCTCCCAAAAGTCCTATTCTTGTTTATGTTTTGCCAGGAAAGAAACTGCCAGAGGGAGAGAGATACAAAGGAACTTCCTTAGTTGGTAATGTTATCAAGTTATGAAGTGTTCTTTTATACTGTGCTGTCCACACTTAGCTATCCAGAGCAGCTAGCTGTTAAGTTTGTGAGTTTCTGATAGTCCAAGTTTGAATGTATGCTTCCTGATAAGAATTATCTGGCATTCTTATCTCCAGCCCCTGATTGATTTTAGGGTCTTAGGTTAAGGCTGTCTGAAATGTGAGTACTTGGGAAGTGGTGTAGGTGTACTTTAGGAGTGTCTCAGTTTGGGAATATCACTCTTTGAGGAAATTTTTGGGAATTTTTCCCTCTGCCTTTTTTTTTTTCCTTCCTCTTGCCCTCTGAGTTCCTTGTGGGAACCATAAGTTTAATTGGGATATTAACTGCTGCACCTTAAATTATTCCTCCTAGAGAACCTATAGTTAATGTCATATCTGGTGGTGCAATACTGCATACAATTCTTACAAGAGGGAATAAGATTAGGACATACAGTTTTACTACTCACACTGTTTAGGCATTGCAATAGGGAAGGAAAAGAAATAAGAAGTATAAAGATGGGAAAGAAGTAAAATAGTTTGTTTTTACAGATAGGCTGACCACAAAACAGCTACCAGCAGAAGAGGATTAAGTAAAGTTGTAAAATGCATGGTTAATAGTTTAAAAATAAGTATTTGCTTACATAGTAGCAGCAACAAAACGAAAACAACCAGAGAATGAGGTTAAAAAATCCAAATTTTGGAGCTGGCATTGTGGCATAGTAGGTAAGGCCACCACTTGAGATGCTGGCATCTCATTTGGGCATTGGTTCATGTTTTGGCTAGTCTACTTCCTATCCAGTTTTCTGCTAATGGCCTGGGAAAAGCAGTGGAAGATGGCTCAAGTGTTTGGGCCCCTGCCGCCCATGTGGGAGACCTGGATGGGGCTTCTGCCTCCTGCCTTCTACCTGGCCCAGTACTGGCCATTGCAACCATCTGGGGTGTGAACCAGCGGAAAAGGGAATCCCTGTCCCTTCCTCTTCTTTGTAACTCTGATTTTCAGAGTAAATAAATATTAAAAAAAAAGTCTTTTTAAGTAATGGCACACATTAAAAATAAAAACCAAAATGCTTAGTAAAAAATTTAACAAAAGATATGCATACCTTCTTTACTAAAAACATAATAATGCTGAGAAAAATTAAGTGGCGAGATACCATAGTCATGTACTGGAGGACTTGTTTTTTTAGATGTTGTTTTTTCCTAAATTTATCTGTAAGTTTCATTGTAATCAATATAAATTCTAACTCTTATAAGTCAAGAATAAATACTCAAAAGTATTGGACACATCTCATCAAAACATACAGAAATAAGTAGTAAATGCATATACTTGTAAAGCTGCTCAACATCATTAGTCATCAGGAAGTATAACTTAAAACCACTAGGCATTTATTGGATAGCTAGATTACAATATCAAGGGTTAATGGGAATGTAGAGCAACTAGATTTTTTCGTACGCTGCTAGTAGCAATGTAATATGATGCAATTTCTTTCAAAAACTATTTAGCAATTTTTAAAAAGTTAACCACATTTTTTTGTTTACCCAAGAAAAATGAAGTATATGTCTATGGCAGATGTTCATTGAAGTTTCATTGCAATAATCTCAAACTGAGAGCAAAGCAATCGCCCATCTTTATTGCAGTAGTCCATCAATTTATGTTGGTAAACAAATTGTGCAATACCCATAAAGTGGAATATTACTTAGCAATAAAAAGAGGTAAACATGTAATGTATGCTGCAACAGGATTAACATTAAGCTGAATGAAAGAAACACTAAATTAGAAAATGTACTACATGATTCCATTTATATAAAAATAAAAAGAAACACATTCATTTATAGTGACATAAAATAGACCATTGGTTACCTGTAATTGGGACACATGGAAGGAGAGATAATAAACAGTCATGTGGAATTTTTAAGAGGGATGGAAGTTTATTTATCTTGGTTGTGGTGGTGGTGGTTTCATGCACATAAGCAAATGTCAAAACACATTAAATCATGTGTTTTAAGTAGATGCAGTTCATTCTATTTAACTTATATTCAAGACTGATGAAAAACAGTGACAAATGCAAGGTAGTAAATAAATATTTAGTAAATATATTTTGTGGTGTGGATTAATTCTAGTTGCTAGTTCATATTTTTCTAATAGAGATCTAAGGATCCTAGTAACTGTCAAGTAGTTGTCAAGTGTGTCATACAAATTAAAGACTCAATTTTTTAAAGATTTAATTATTTTATTTGAAAGGCAGAATTACAGAAAGGCAGAGTCAGAGAGAAAGCAAGAGAGACATCTTCCATCCACTGGTTCACTCCCCAAATGGCTGCAATGGCCGGAGCTGGGCCGATCCGAAACCTGGAGCCAGTAGCTTCTTCTGGGTCTTCTACGTGGGTGTAGGGGCCCAAGGATTTGGGCCATCTTCTTCTGCTCTCCCAGGCCATAGTAGAGAGCTGGATTGGAAGTGGAGCAGCCGGGGACTCAAACTGGTGCCCATATGGGATGCTGGCATTGCAGGGAGTGGCTTTACCCACTATGCTACAGAGCAGGCCTCCCTTGTTTTTTAAAATCTTTAATTAATAGGTGTAATAGTGGAATCCCTTAGTTTTGTTTTGGTTTTGGAGTTTGGATTTTCTGTCCCCCCCCCCCCCCTTTCCTTTGTCCCTTTATATTATGACTTATAATTATTAAAGTTAAATTTGATTTGGGAAGGCAAAAAAACCTTTGTCTGACATCTGAATTAGATGAGTCTTTAAATAACTTCTTCGGACTTTTCTATTAGTTCATATCACCACCCTCAAGCTTAACTTTAGTTTCATAAATTTCAAATAATTAATCGGATCCAGTAAATATAATTGTGATCTTTTTTTTATTTATTTTTTATTTTTTTTATTTTTTTTCATATTGAGTTTCTTTTTTTTAATTGTGATCTTTAATATTAGGAAAAGTAAATGGTAAAAGGCCTAACTTATCCTGAATGGGACCTTACATAGTTCTGTAATAATCAGGAGCTATAAAAATTGCTGTGTTTTTTTTTTGCATTTTAAAAATACTATGGCATCATTAGTTATATATAATTTTAACATAAATTAAAGTAATTATCCCATCTAACATCTAAAATCCTTAAAAAATATATGATTTTTGGTGTTGCTACAAGCATCTCTGCTACATACATTTATTCGCCATTTCTTGTTTTACATTTTATTCAGCCTTTAAAAAATATATTCATCCATATACCACATCCCATCATTCTTAACATTTTTATTAAAGCTGAGGGGAAATGATTTTAGAAAATGCAGTGATCAGAAATGGATAAACAGTTGGATATATGTGTATATATTTATTTTTAATTTGAGAGAGAGCATGTGTGCATGCATGCGAAAACACTCTCATCCCCTGGGTCACTCCCTGCAGATGCCTGCAGTGTCGTGACTGGGTTTCAAAAACCTAATTAATTGAGCTATCACTGCTGCCTCCCAGAATCTGCATTAGCAGGAAGCTTCAGTCCAGTGGAGGAACCAGATTATCAAACCCAGCTACTCTGATGTGGGGTATGGGTGTTCTAATGGACAGTTTAACCACTAGCCTAAATTCCCACCTTGGTTGTGATATTTCAGCCTGCAGCGGGTTGAAGAAATTAGCACATCTTGGATACTGAGTTATGCTTTCTGGCAGGTCAATCATATCTTAGGATCTTGGGAAAATTGCTGTCTTAAATTACTGTCCTGATTTACAGCCCCACAGACTTTTGATATTAAGGTTCTTTCAGAATTGGGAATGATAAAAAGAAAAGCAGTGGCTTTAAAATGATTCTTTTCTTTCATATCTGCATCTAAAGTTAATATATGTTTTTTATAAGGGCCATTAAAGAAATAAAGTTATATACATTTGTTGAGTCTTTGTCACCCTCTTGAAAAATTGAAGATAAGGTTCAGTTAAAGTCAGAAGACCACTTACACCCTGTGTATTTTGGCTGTATCATAACAAAAACTGGTTTAGGGAATTTTGAAGCTTAGGCCAGAGCTGAGGAAGATGTTATAATAGGAGGAATTTGCATATCTTCTGAGCCATTGAGGACCTGGCCTTGAGATTTAGTTAGGCAAAAGTAGTTGACAGGTGATGAAGGCAGAAGCAGTATGGAGGAAAAGACAGAAATTCCAAATCCACCGAAAATAAGGGGAAGTCAGTCTTTGAGGAATCGACCAGGCTGCAGCTCCAGGACACCGTTTTTATATGAAGGTCACATAATTGCCTGTATGCACTATTGCTAAGTAATGTCCTCCAGTTACTGCTTGTGCCCATGCATGCATACACAAATTTTACTAACAACTGTTTTGTGAAGAATTGTTCTCATGAACTGAATATTATGGTTAATTGAAAATTGACCAGAAAGTAGTTTTTATTTGAAGAGTTACTATATATGAATACCTTTTAGAATGTCCACATTCCTGTGTAAATTGGCTATAATGATTATTCTTATCTGTTTCACCTTGAGACATCATTCTCATTCTGAAC
Organism: Oryctolagus cuniculus; assembly: GCF_051225735.1. Lineage (NCBI taxonomy): Eukaryota > Metazoa > Chordata > Mammalia > Lagomorpha > Leporidae > Oryctolagus > Oryctolagus cuniculus. The sequence continues at coordinate 16,300,654 of NC_142870.1, read as the reverse complement.
ATATCTTTCTGAGTATAAGGACTAATTTGTGTTTTCATGGGACCTGATGCAGCATGTAGTACAGGTAAACACATGTATAAGTATGTGTGCCATTGTTCAGTAGAGATAAAACATGGATAGTAATCTTTTTCTTGTAAATGAATACTTGGTGTTAGACTACTTATTGTTCCTTCTACTAAGGATTAAAATACAACACAATCCTTTGAGACTATAGGTAAATAAAATTTTAGCTATTTAACACACGTGAAACTTTATCCTCGTACATAGTTATCTTCTGATTCTGTTATGTGAAGCATTGTAGGGCTGGCTCCATGATCTCAGATTTTAAAAGTTTTTATTTAAGTAAATTATCTTAAGTTATTGAAATGTGATATGGCTACAACATTTTGTCTTACTTTCTCTATTATTTTGAAAGCAAAGCATCAAATGGTTAACTTATTAAAACTAAAGTAGTGTGTATTGAGAGCAGAGAGCAGAAGTTATTGCCAAATTAAGGTGCAGGAAGCTTAGAAAATGCTTGTTCATCCTTTATCAGCATTTGTGTGTGAGTTAGCAGTTTGCTAAGGCCTGCAAATATTTATTTTGATTCAAAATGGTAGTACATATTGCAGAAATATGAGAAATTTAGTTGTAACAGAAATCTAAATTTGATGCTAATAAATTATTGAGTTTTGGGCTAGAATGTTAATGCAAAGGGACTTCAGAATGTTCATGGGAAAATGAAATTAAAAGTTGTTTATTTTGGTGCAAAAATCTTTTTGAAATCCATGGATTTTTTTTATAATAACATTTTCCCATGAGCTTTTCAGGACAATGTTTTTGCTTCTTATATTTGAAAAGTGTTAGAAGGAACTTGATGGATATTGGAAGAACATGTGCCATTATTGTTTGGTATAGTCATTACATAGTTGTTGGATGAAAATGGATTACTGACCTTTGGTTGGTTGTCAGAATTACAAAGTTTGATTTTCATGTAACACCTCTCTGTAGTGCCCATATTAATGAGAGTCAAGATGGAGATGTCTTCATTCATACGAGTCAGTTGTATTGGCTGTGTTTATAGTTGCCAACCTTTAATCTTCTTGGCCAGTTATCTTACAAGCATGTTTCTCGCTCCCAGAGGGATAAGTAGGGGCATCTTTCAACCTTATGACTCTGGAAAAGCCATCTAAGAACTTTCCTCTGAGTTCTTAGATTGATGGTGCTATTTCCACTTATATTGTAATAGCTAATTGGGCTGTATTTGGAAGAAGATCTATTTGAGGGTTTGTATTTTAAATGCCAGGTGATTCATTCAGCATTAACTATCTGTATTGGATCATTATTGTATGCTTGGATTATGGCAGAAAACAAATCAGGCAAAGTTGTTACATTGGAGCTGAGACCTAAAAGATGAGAAATTAGCTGAAGAGTAGAAGTCCATGTAGCAGGAACAGCATGCATGCAGGCCAAGACATCTGTAGCACCTTTGTGTCTAGGGAGCAGGAAGGGACACTGTAGCAAAAGAGGGAGGCTGAGATTGAGAAAAGGCTGTATTGATAGAAAACCTGATAACACAGGTCTTGAGGACATGCTAAGGATTTTGAAGTGAGAAAGTAGTTTGTAAAGAAGTAGTTTGGGAGATACCATGGGATTTCCATGGGTGAGAAATCACTTTGATATAGAGAAAAAACTGGAGGAGATTAAGAGGAACTTTTAGGAGTGTGTGGCTTTTGTTAATATCATCATCATAGATACACCTGATAATTATGTGTGCTGTCTTTTCCTCCACACTCCAGGAACTGTCAAAACCCATTTCCCTCATCATTTCATGTAAACTTCACAACATCCCAGTGAAGTGTTAGGGTTATCCCTGTTTTACAAGCAAGTGAACTAAGACAAAAAGCAAGCTGGCTAAGGTAATGTAGCTAGTGAGTGGCAAAGCTGGGTTTGAAACCAGACAGTATAAGATTCTAATCCTTGAGCATTAACTATTGGACCTGTGTAGGATGATGGGTCCATTAGTGGGTCTTGGAACTGAATGGATTACAGCTAATATTTTCAAAAAATAGAGTAATTATAGTACTTTGCATGTAATAATAAAAAACTGATTTGTGAAATCTTGTTTCACTTTTTGAAATATGCCCATGTACTTATGGAAAAGGAAATTGGAAGATAAGTTTATTTTGGCACAAAAGGTTTTGAAATAATGCATAGTTTTTTCATAATATGTATTTTCATGAACTTTTTAAAGAACCCTTGTATGCATGGATTTCAAGAAAAGTGTTTTTTAATATCTATTTTCATCTACTTGAAAGGCAGGTTGACAGAGAGGGAGAGAGAGAGAGAGAAAGGGAGAGAGAGAGGTGTAAAGATAGATCTTCCATCCACTTCTTTACTACCGAAATGCCCACAACAGCCAGGGTTGGACCAGGCTGAAGCTAGGAGCCAGGAATTCCATCTAGGTTTCTTCTATCACTGGCAGGGGCCCAAGCACTTGAACCGTCATCTGCTGCCTCCTAGGATGTGCCTTAGCAGGGAGTTACTTGGGAAGCAGAGTAGCTGGAAGTCTAACCAGCACTCAGATTTGGGATGAGTGTCTTCCAAGTGGTGGCTAAACCCACTCAATACATTGCCTACCCATGGATTTCAAAAAAACTTTTTGCACCCAGATGAACATCTTTTATTTTCATTTTTTCTGTGAATTTTTAAAAATAACCTTGTGTTTGTATTTTTATGAGTTTGTGAGCTATTCCAAGTGGCTAAACAGTATTTGTCCAGGCAGGAGCTGGAGATGGCCTGGATTATGGTTGTGGCAGTGCAGATGGAGAGAAGTAGACCTCTGTTAAGAGGCAGAAGCAATAGTATTCACTAAGAAATTGCTTGTAGGGACCCCATTGAGGGAAGTGTCAAGATACATCCCAGCTTTCTGGAGTGAGCAGCAACAGTGATGGTGCATGGGCTGTACTTTAGAGGAGACTGACATTTCTTAGAGGGGTACTTTTGGGTGGCTCTCAGCTGCAATTGGTAGGAGTTGGGAATGGCATCTTTCCCAAGGACAACAAATCTGTAAACTGGTTATAAACCCAAGAGATGATCTGTTACTGAAAACTGCCTAAACAGGACTGTTGAGCCAAGACTAATTCCCTCTGGAATATGAGATGAATTGTGAGCCAACTGGTGGCAGGATGAGCAGCATCAGACCACAGATGCACAGAGGTGGGCCATCAACCTGCCACAGTGAAGGGGCAGAGTTTCCTTCTGGAGGCTTCCTGGAATCCAGACAGCCTTCAGGTTTGTGTTTCATGCCCAGACTTCTCTTCATTCTGAAGCTAACATGCATTTCATTTGTTTCTGGGTCTCTCTGTAGGCCCTTTCCTTATTCTCAGATATAATGTTTTGGAAATACCCACCCTCTCACATTACTGCAGAGAATCTTCATGCTGTGCATTAACTAAATATTAACTAGAGACAGAATAGTGGAGTAGTTAAAAATTCTTAGTATAAATTCCTCCTCTCTTATTGATCTTTTGACATTGACCAAGATATTTCTCACCATGTCTCAGTTTTCTCATTTGTGAAATTGAGATGATAGAGCATCTGCTTCACAGAGTTGTTGTGAGGAGTACATGAGATAAGCTGTATGTAGTGCTTAAGTTAGTGTCTGATGCAGAATTAGAATATTTATTATTAGTAGTTGAGATTTTTAGAACTGTCTCTGGAGAGATATAAACATCTTTATGGAGAAAACTATAGGAAAGAGAGTATAGAGTAAGAGGTTGGAGATAAAAAAGAATATCCAGTATGAAGACTGAACAATATAGAAAGTATGTATAAAATGTTATTTGAATAGTCTTGAAAAAGTTGGTGGAAAATGGAATTAAAAAGTTTTCTAGTGACCTACAGCACATTGGGGTGACTGTAGGTCACAGTAATATATAAAGTAGAAAGAACTGGAAGAGATGAGCTGATAGTTTCCAAACACAAAGAAAAGGAAATAGAAAGCCTAGTTGCCGGGTTGATCACTTTATACTGTGTGTGTATGTATGTATGTTTGTGTATTTCGAAGTATTGTACTATCAAAAAATTTTCAAAAGATAGGTATTCTATTTATTTTTTTAATTTTAATTTTATATATATATTTTTAATATTTTATTTATTTAAGAGGTAGAGTTACAGACAGTGAGAGGGAGAGACAGAGAGTAAGGTCTTCCTTCCGTTGGTTGACTCCTCAGGTGGCTGCAATGGCCGGAGCTGTGCTGATCCGAAGCCAGGAACCAGGTGCTTCCTCCTGGTCTCCCACACGGGTGCAGGGGCCCAACGTCTTGGGCCATCTTCTGCTGCTTTCCCAAGCCATAGCAGAGAGCTGGATTGGAAGCACAGCAGCCGGGACTAGAATTGGCACCCATATGGGATGCTGGCGCCACAGGTGGAGGATTAACCTACTGCGCCATGGCGCCAGCTCCTAAGAGCTAGGTATTTTAGTGCCAAAATTTTTGAAACTCATGCACAGTTTTTTCATAATATGCATTTTTCCACGAGCTTTTTGTAGACCATTCATTCATAAATGAGAAAGGGTGTTAAGAGAATTAGGGCCCAGAGAACCAAGGATGGAATGGGGTCAGTAGAAGCCAACTGGTGAAAGGATTGTGTGTGTGTGTGTGTGTGTGTGTGTGTGTGTGAGAGAGAGAGAGAGAGAGAGAGGGAGGGAAGGGGAGGGAAGAAAGGGGAAGGGGAGGAAGGGAAGGGGGAGGGGGAAAGAGATTGGATCTTAGTTATGGTGGTCTATTGGGAGAGACACTGATTGAGAAGAAAGGTGGAAAGCTTTTATGGAGAGCAAGAGATATGGTCTTGGTAAACAGTGCTGAGATCCAGAGATTGCACACAAAAAGTATTTTCACAGTTTTTCTTAGCTGTGCTGAGTTCAACAAAATGATGAGATAAAAAAGTGATACAAGAATGATTTTAAAGGTTTGCAAGCCAGATGCCAGGAAATAAAAGGGATGCTGGGACTTGGGTGGAGGGACACAGTAAGGCAAGTGGTCAGTTACTGAGCCCTGCTTGACTGGGGAAGCCAATGTACTCTGGGCAGAGTGTATGGTTTTGAAGAAAGAGGAGAGTGGTGGTCTGTGAGGTATTAACCATAAATGATTCATACTTTGTTTAAATGATGGTTCCTTTCTGCTATTTCTAACATGAATTCCTTGTGTTGATGACTGAAACATGAAGGCCATTTGCTAAAACGGATTTGTTACTCTTCTCTGTGATACAGTCCAAAAGTTGAGTTACTGCTAATATTTGATTTAGAAGTTACTAATGATTTCATGTGGTGTGCTGGATGTATGAATGACAGCTTGTGATCCTTAACCTTAGGAAAAAGCTTACCTATAGTATGAGAGATTTTATTTTCAATGACTGCTTCTGAGGAGCTTACATTTCGGCTATTCTGAGGATTTTAAAAATAAACACTAAGTAAGAGAGAATTTTTAGATGTGTTTCATGTATTTGCAACTAAGACAGCCTGTGTTTGAGGCAGTATTCATCCATGATCTGGACCTGATGTGTATGAACTTCAGAGGTCCTGATTTCTCCTTTGACTTTTTATTTGGAGTATAGCTAATCTGAAACCAGTAACATTTACTCATTCCTTCTTTTGTTTCAGGCAGTAGGTAAGATATAAGAAGAACAAGTGAGTGATGGTGGGATGATACCATGATTATCACAGTGGGATATACATTCCTGGTGTGTTCAGCATAGGCCGTGGAGGGCTGGGAGAAATATTAGACCTTTAGACCTTTTTTTTTAACCCCTTAATCTCAATTTCTGTGCTTTAGAACATGTGTATCAGAATAGTTTTGCATGCCCAAAATACATAGATAAATATATGTATCTTGGGAGTACCTTTTTTTGTTTAGTGACATATATTTGATTAAAAATGTCTGGAGGCTACTAAATGTTAGTGTTTATTTTAAAAAAATTCATTTTGTCAGCTTTCTCTTATGTTTTAACATTTTGAGAAAACCAAAATTTCTATGTGTGATAAAACTATATTTGTAATAAGGAAGTAGTTTTATAATTTGCCTACTATTTACAGTATAAAGTAAGACTTCTATTTTTTTTTTTTTTAATTTTTTTTTTTTTTTGACAGGCAGAGTGGACAGTGAGAGAGAGAGACAGAGAGAAAGGTCTTCCTTTGCCGTTGGTTCACCCTCCAATGGCCGCCGCGGCCGGTGCGCTGCGGCCGGCGCACCGCGCTGATCCGATGGCAGGAGCCAGGAGCCAGGTGCTTTTCCTGGTCTCCCATGGGGTGCAGGGCCCAAGCACCTGGGCCATCCTCCACTGCACTCCCTGGCCACAGCAGAGGGCTGGCCTGGAAGAGGGGCAACCGGGACAGAATCCGGCGCCCCGACCGGGACTAGAACCCGGTGTGCCGGCGCCGCTAGGCGGAGGATTAGCCTAGTGAGCCGCGGCGCCGGCCAGTAAGACTTCTAAATAATGAAACATATTATTACAATCTGGCCTGACACATTTGAATCATTTTCTTTTGTGTGTATATAGGTATTGGGGGGGGGGGATCTTTATCTTTTGTAGAATGGTATCTCTTATTTGAAAGCACTAACCTTCTTACTGTTTGTTTGATGTAGGGAAATAGGGCACAGGAATAGTGGAACACTATATATTTGTTCCACTGTCAATCTCATCCCATGGTGTGACCTCTGATGCCCTCCATACACTCATACACACACTCATTCACTCACTCACTCAAACCCCTTAATTGTTGCAAAGCAACAGGGTGATGATGCCACTTAGAAGTTTCCTGGCTCCATCTATTTGCTTACAGTAGGTGTTTTCACAGTGTGAAATGTTCCCCTTCCAGAGAACAGTCCTGAAATCCTTAGTTCAAAAAGTTCTTCCCTCCCTCACTCCAAGAACATTTTCCCTAAAATTTGTTAGAAAAACTATCAGTGAGGATATATTTTAAATGAAGTATATTGAAGAGACGTTTCTAGGTTATCTGTAGGATTTTTGTTTCAGTGATAAACATGTATTTCATTCATATTTGACACTGTCATTTAAAAAAATTTTTTTGATCTATTTGAAAGGTAGCAAGATATATAGATACATGCACACACACACACACACACACACACACGGAGAGAGAGAGAATGTTCCCCATCTGCTGGTTCACTTCCCAAATGTACGCAATGGCCAGAGCTAGGTGATTCTGAAGCCAGGATCCTAGGACTCCATCCTGGTCTCCCATATGGGTGGCAGAGATCCATTTTATTTGAGCCATTGTCTGCTGCTTCCCAGAGTAGACATTAGTGGGAAGCTGGATCAGAAGCAAAGCCAGGACTTGAATCCAGACACTCTGATATCAGATACAGATGTCCCCAGGGGAACTTAACCAATATTCCAAATGCCTACCCTTAAAACATTTTAAAATAAGTTATTTTATTTAACTAAAATCTTACATGTGTCTTTGCAGGTTGATGACAGTTAGAAGCATGCTTTCCATTGAACTTCCAGACACCATTTGTTATGCAGAATGTCTCTGAGTGAGAACGCAGTTTTTGCTTATGAATCTTCAGTGCACAGCACCAATGTCTTGCTTAGCCTCAATGACCAGCGGAAGAAAGATGTGCTGTGTGATGTTACCATCTTTGTAGAGGGTCAGCGATTCCGTGCCCACCGGTCAGTGCTGGCAGCATGCAGCAGTTATTTTCACGCAAGAATTGTAGGCCAGGCTGACACAGAACTTACTATTACTCTACCAGAAGAGGTAAGTGGTTCATGGTTCTGCTGACTTTAATTTAACTTGATTAAGTTTCTTATGATTTATAAAGCTAAAAATAAAGTACATTCTTTCTGTCAGGTGGATGGAGGGGTATTTCCCAAGTTTTTCAGCAAATCATTTCTTTCTTGTGTCTTGAGGTTGTATTTATGCATTGTAGAAAAGAATGGTTTTGTGCCATTTATTTTTTTGAAATTTTTTTTTTTGACAGGTAGAGTTAGACAGTGAGAGAGAGAGAGAGACAGAGAGAAAGGTCTTCCTTTTCCATTGGTTCACCCCCAAAATGGCTGCTATGGCTGGTGTGCTGTGGCCAGCGCGCTGTACCAATCCGAAGCCAGGAGCCAGGTGCTTCCTCCTGGTCTCCCATGCGGGTGCAGGGCCCAAGCACCTGGGCCATCCTCCACTGCACTCCCGGGCCACAGCAGAGAGCTGGACTAAAAGAGGAGCAGCCGGGACAGAATCTGGCGCCCCAACCGGGACTAGAGCTGGAGTGCCGGCGCCGCAGGTGGAGGATTAGCCTAGTGAGCCACGGCGCTGGCTTATTTTTTTGAAATATTTATTTGAGAGACTGAGAGAACAAGTTGGCATCTGCTGGTTCACTCCCTCAAATGCCCACAATGGGTAGATCTGGGTTGGGAGTAAGCTCATGAGGCAGGAATGGAATCCAGGTCTCCGACATGGGTGGCAGTAATTGCTGCCTCCCAGGGTCCACATTACTGGGAAACTGATTTAGGAACTGGAACCAGCATGTGATGTGGGTATCTTAACTGCTAGGTGAACCATCTGCCTTTATTTTGTGCCTTAGAATAGTGTTTTTGCATCCATCATTTTTCCCAGTCTTTTGTGGATCCCATGTTTATAAACATGTGGGTCTCTGTTAATGTCCCACCCCCAAAAGACCTCTCTGTTGGGTAAAGAACGCTGGTTAGACTTTCAAGAACGGCTTGCTTTAGTAACTGATGCTAGCAGAGCATCAAGCCTGTGGCATTAGGACAGGAATAGAAGTTACTAAGAGGAATGTGTACAAAATATGTCAAACTTCTTTGAGATGACAGATTTTAGATTCTCTGTGTTAGATAGAGTTGGGTAAACTGTGAACCAGGTCTGTGGTTTAGCTTGTTTCTAGTCATATATATGTTATAAAATTGTAGCTACAATTTTGGAAACAGGTTGTCTTCGTTTTTTGGCAGGAGTCAGAGTACATGGTACAAAATGACAGAAAGGGTCAGCTGTAGACTAGCCTATGTCTTTTCAAAGGGACATCACAAATCATAGTGGAAATATACTTACTGTAGTTCTTGTTTTCAAATTATTGAATGAGACTTTCCAAATGGAGCAAAGTTTGATTCTTGGGTTTTGAAATAAAGGTATATGTATGCATGTCTATTAAGTACTCATTCATTCATTCTAATTTGAAGTATAAAGAATAAGTTTCACATATATAAAGTTTCATCATAGTGACAGCTTGAAAATGTTATATAGCTAATAATATTCTAAAACTAAAGGTCCTTTTGATTGTTTTAACTTATTTTAAAAATTTTCAATTGAAATTTTTATTGAGACTATTGTAAACTCATGTACAACTGTAAGAATTAATGCAGAATTTCATTTTACGCTTTTCCTAGATCCCTCATTGTTAATATTGTACAGAATTGTAGTAATGTTGTTAAGTAGGATATAGATGTTGGTAAAATATACCCATCATATTCAGATTATCCTAGTTTTACTTATACTAATTTCTGTGGTTGTTATATATGTATTAAGTTCTCCATATTTTTATCTCATTTGAGATGTATGTATCAGCTAAGATGTATGTATCAGTTAATATGCTGAATCGTTTCAACACCCAAGGATTTTTTGTGTTGCCTTTATAATCATACTGCCTCTTCCCCACCCTCACCCCTCACCCTATTTCCCTTATTCTCTTCCATCTTTACCTCCTAGGAGCCACTAATATGTTTTCCTTTTCTAAAGTTTTCTTGTTCCAAAAGTGTTATGAAATCATAGTATGTTACCTTTTGGGATTGAATTTTTTTTATTTAGCATAATTTCCTTAATAATAGTCAGATTGTAGGTAAAAATAGTTTGTTCCTTTTTATTACTAAGTACTACTCCAACTTGTGGATATGCCAGGTTTTTTTAGTTTATTCAAACTCTTCTCCTTTTGAAGGAAAATAGACTAATTCCAGGTTTTGGCTATTACAAACAGTTGCTGTGAATTTTTTTTTTAAAAGATTTATTTATTTATTTGAAAGTCAGAGTTACACAGAAGGAGAGGCAGAGAGAGAGAGAGAGAGAGAGAGAGAGAGAGAGGTCTTCCATCTGCTGGTTCACTCCCCAATTGGCTGCAATGGCTGGAGCTGTGCCGATCTGAAGCCAGGAGCCAGGAGCTTTCTCCAGGTCTCCCACGTGGGTGCAGGAGCCCAAGCACTTGGGCCATCTTCCACTGCTTTCCCAGGCCATAGCAGGGAGCTGGATTGGAAGTGCAGCAGCCGAGACTCCAACCAGTGCCCATGAGATGCTGGCACTGCAGGTGGCGGTTTTACCTGCTATGCCACAGTGCTGGCCCTTTTGTGAATATTTGAATGCAAGATTTTGTGTGAATGTAAGTTTTCACTTCTCTGAGATAAAAGATCAGGAGTGAAGTTGCTGGGTCTTGTGGTAGTTGCATGTTAAATTCTATAAGAAACTACCGTACTTAAAAAAAAATAAAAGTGGTCCTGCCATTTCACGATGTACCAGCTGCATGTTGAGTTATCCAGCTATCCAGTTTCTTTGAGTTTCATCAGCACTTTATGGTGTTACTGTTTTCTGTTTTAACTCTTTAAAAGTTGAATGCTCACAGGTTAGCATGTTTTTAAGAAGACTACAGATATTAATATCTTGATCACTCTTATAGAAACTCAGTGTTTTAGAATTGATTTTGTAATTTAGCCCAGGTTGAGGCTTTCTGTGTATGCCAGTAGATTCCACTTTGCAGAGGCAGATTTGGTGTAAATGTACAAATTTATATCTAAAGGTTTTGTTATCTAAAGTCCATGAGTCTTTGCCAAAATAGTACTGAGGCATGATTTGTAGGACTTCGATCACTTTTTAAAATCAAATCTTTAAAATTTTTTATTAGAAATTTTTGATTTGCAATAAATATACTGTATGCATTTATCATCTAGATCAGGGCTTCTTTGTAAATGCTTTATTGTTTTTATCCTTAAAAATTCTACTCTTGTAGTTAATACCAGTCGTGTAGTTTAATACCAGTGGAATATACTGGTGGAGCTGAGCTAGCATTAGTACCTATCACTTCACTATGTGTGTCGCAAGTGGTATGTATTTTGCTTTATTTCATAGATGATTTATTTCCACGAACATGGAAATATCTTATGTCTATAAAGTGGAAGATGTGGCCTCAGTGAAAAGAGTGTGACAGGCATGCTTCTTTAGGCTGCTTTAACTTTGCAATTGCTAGAATTTTTTCCCAAATTAAAATATCTCTTTTATAATTATCACATATAACTAATACATCTCTGTTTCCCTTCTGCTTTGTTTGCTTTTATCTATTAGATTTCAAATGATATGTTTCTTAAAATTTTATATTAACAGGTGACAGTTAAAGGATTTGAACCTTTAATTCAGTTTGCCTACACTGCTAAACTTATTTTAAGTAAAGACAATGTGGATGAAGTATGTAAGTGTGTAGAATTCTTAAATGTACACAATATTGAAGAGTCCTGCTTTCAGTTTCTCAAATTTAAGTTTTTGAACTCCACTGAAGACCAGCAAGAATGCCAAAGAAAAAAATGCTTTTCATCGCGTTGTCAGAAAAAAGACCTTAAATTTTCACTTGTGGACCAGAGGGATCTAGAAACTGATGAAGTGGAAGAATTTCTGGAAAATAAAAATGTTCAGACTCCTCAATGTAAACTCCGTCGGTATCAAGGGAATGCAAAAGTGTCACCTCCTGTGCAGGACAGTGCCAGTCAGACCTATGAATCCATGTGCTTAGAAAAGGATGCTTCTTTGGCTCTGCCATCTCTGTGCCCCAAATACAGAAAGTTCCAAAAAGCTTTTGGAACTGACAGAGTCCGTACAGTGGAATCCAGTGTCAAAGATGTTCATGCCGCTTCTGTTCAGCCAAATGAGACGTCTGATAATGAATGTCTAGGAGGAGGCCAGGACTGTGCAGATTTACAGGTGATTTTAAAATGTGAAGAGAGTAAATCAGCAGTGGAACATGAAGAAACAAAGATGAAAGATCCCGCGTCTCAGTGCTCAGCCGAAAAAACGGAAGTGGCTCCTTTCCCCCACAATTCCTCTACAGACCCTCATGGACTCTACTCTCTGTCTCTTTTACACACATATGACCAATACAGTGACTTGAATTTTGCTGGTATGCAAAACACAACAGTGTTAACAGAGAAGCCTTTGTCAGGTACAGATGTTCGAGAAGAGAAAACATTTGGTGAAAGCCAAGATTTACGTTTGAAATCCGACTCTGGCCCCAGAGAAGATGGAAGCCTTGCATCTAGTGATCGGAGTAGTGTGGAACGAGAAGTGGCAGAACACTTAGCAAAGGGCTTCTGGAGTGACATTTGCAACACGGACTCTCCTTGCCAAATGCAGTTGTCACCTGCTGTGGCCAAAGAGAGCTCAGAGCAGCTCTATTCACAGAAACGGTCTGAGTGTCCCTGGTTGGGTATTAGGATCAGCGAGAGCCCAGAACCAGGTCAGAGAACTTTTACAACGTTAAGTTCTGTGAACTGCCCTTTTATAAGTACTTTGAGTACTGAAGGGTGTTCAAGCAGTTTGGAAATTGGAAGTGATGACTACGTTTCAGAACCCCAGCAGGAACCTTGTCCATATGCTTGTGTGATTAGCTTGGGGGATGACTCTGAGACAGACACAGAAGGAGACAGTGAATCCTGTTCGGCCAGAGAACAAGAGTGTGAGGTAAGCAGGATTATTTTCTTAATTCATTGTTTTAAAAGCCATCAGTTGAGATTTACTCTGGGTCAACTCCTGTTCCCTAGGGTTATGAGCAGGTTGAGAGAGACAGGATGAAACTTTTATACAGTTATAAAAATTATATGACCATGTGATAAATACTGAAAGTGAAATCAAATTTAAATTTATATTTCAAGTAGATGTACTTTATATTAACTGTAGAGTACATTCATAATTGACTTTTTAACTGTGTAAATCAAGTGTCACGTCCTGGGAGGAACAAGAATAATGATTCTATAATCATTACACAATAACATCTGGAAAAATGCAGTTTGTAGTAAGGGACATTAATAGCCATAAGGATCTTTAGACCTAGGACTAGTTACTGATTAATGGATTTAGCAGTGACTAGTTGTAAGAATGTGGCTTCTAATGTAAAGTTTTCTTGGATCAAGATTTTTGTGGCCATTGATTTCTTTCTTATTTTCTATTAGCCATTTCAGCTATTAGTTTAATGAATGTCTTAATAATTTAGCATGAGTTACTTGCAAGTTAATTGTAGTGAGCTTAACCTGCATATTCTTGAATAGAAGTTATTTTATAGCTGCTTTTTATAAAATATTACTTTATGTTATAAAAATTGTTTAATATTAATTTTTCTATTTCATATGATTTTGTGTAGTTTTCAAAGGTTGAAGTTTTTCTTTGTAGTTGCAATTTGTACTTTTTATAAATTAGGTTTCTGTTTTACCTATCACATTTTTCCCTTTCTTGAACTTTAGTTTTTTATGTGGTAAGACTATTTATGAGAGTTTTACCCTTGTAACAGAGTTTTAAGTGCACAACATGGTATTGTTAGTTATAGGTACAGTGTTTTACAGTAGATCTATAGAACTTACTCATCTGGTGTGAGACGAAACTGAAACTTGACCCATGGATAGCAGTTCCCTACTTTTCTCTGCTCAGTCTCTGGCAACCACCATTTTACTCTCTTTTTTCACATTTGGCTATTTTAGATACTGTATATGATGTGGGGTATGTAGGGTTTTCTCTCCTATGACTGGCTTATTTCACTTAACATAATTTCCTCATAAATTCATCTGTATTATAGCAAAATGGCAAAATTTTCTTTTTGTTAGACTGAATATTGTTCTGTTCTATATATATTCGTGTACCATGGTTTCTGTATCCAATCATCTGTCCCTGGACTTGTAGATTGTTTACTATTATGGCTATTGTCAGTAATAATGTGATGAAGATAAAAGTGCAGATACTTCTTTGAAAATTTAATTTTAATTTAATAAATACCAAGGAGTGATATTGCCACATCATGTGCTTGTTACATTTTTAATTTCTTGAGAATCCTGCAAGCTGTTTTTTGTAGCAGTTATACCATTTTCCCACCAGCAGTATACAGGAGTCCCAGTTTGTCCACATCCTATTTTTAGCATTTTCTTTTGTTTTAGAGCTGTTGGGTGACATAGGTTTGAAAGAAGCTTTGGAAGGAGGTGGAGCAATGGTTTAATTTAAGGAGTAATATGTAAGCATGGGCTATATCTGTAGTTTTTTATGACATTTGTAAATGTAGCATTTGGAAACACTGTGAAGAATGTTAAAAATAAAACATTTTGTATAACTGATTTCTGTAAGCTTAAACAGCAAGCTAAATAGGTTGATAGACTAACCAATGTTGTTTGTACTTTGGCTAATTAAACTCTCACAATTACTGATTTTTTTTAAAAAGTTATTTTCTCCTTTTTCCAAATTTAAGTGTGTTGAAAATGATTTTAAAGTATGAAATTGATAAGATTTTCCTTTTTACATTGCCAAGTGGAATGTGTGGCTTTTTTTTATTTTTAAATTTTTAAAAATTTACTTGAGACAGAAAGAGATTGATTTTCTATCTGCTGATTTTACTCACTGAATGCCCACAACAGCCTAGGCTGGACCAGACTGGAGCCAATACCTCAGATCTCAATCTGGGTCTCCAATGTAGGTGTGTGGCGGAGGCCCAAACATTTTTAGGTATCACTTGCTGTCACCCAGGGTATACATTAACAAGAAACTGGAATCAGGTGTAAAACTGAGACTAACCCAGGCACTCCAGTGTGGGATTCAAGCATCCTAGCCTGCATCTCAACTGTTCTGCCAAATGCCTTCCCCTGAAACTACTGTTTTTTTCATACATAAATAAATTTTCTGAAGTGCTTTAGAATTGACTGGCATAGAAGGAACTGGGAATCAAACCAGCATTCTACGACAAGCAGTGGCTTAAATTGCTGCTCCATAATGCTGGCCCTAAAATCACTTTAGAAAGTTTTATATCTGTGTTATTCACATGTACCAGTAAAATAACATAATTCTAGCTTTCCATTTCAAGTATGTTAATATTTATGTTAATGTTTGACTTGCTGAAAAGAATACGCTTCTCAATTTGTTTCTTGAAATTTCTTAATTAGATTAGAAATATCAGTCAAATTCTCAGATAATGATTTTGTAGAAATTGGGATGGGGACCTAGTTTTTAAAAATTCAAATGAAATTCTCTGAGAAACTTATCTCCTAGAGGTAAGTATATTTATAAAACACTGCAAAAATTACTAATGTTTGTTTCATATTCTAGGTTAAACTGCCATTTAATGCACAGCGAATAATTTCACTCTCTCGAAATGATTTTCAATCCTTGTTGAAAATGCATAAGCTGACTCCAGAACAACTGGATTGTATCCATGATATTCGAAGAAGAAGTAAAAACAGAATTGCTGCACAGCGCTGTCGCAAGAGAAAACTTGACTGTATTCAGAATCTTGAATCAGAAATTGAGAAACTGGCAAGTATACAATTTTCTTGATACTCAAATTCTACCATAGCTATTTAAATTCTTAGGTCAGATATAATACTCATTTAAAAACATACCAGATACCTTTTTAGAAAAATTACATGGCATTTTCAAAAGATTAGGAAATTAAATATGAGAGTTTTTCCTTTATTTTCTTACTTCTGTAAGCATTCTACATTTTATTTTATTTTATTTTATTTTATTTTATTTTTTGACAGGCAGAGTGGACAGTGAGAGAGAGAGACAGAGAGAAAGGTCTTCCTTTGCTGTTGGTTCACCCTCCAACGGCCGCCGCGGCCGGCGCGCTGCGGCCGGCGCACCGCGCTGATCCGATGGCAGGAGCCAGGAGCCAGGTGCTTTTCCTGGTCTCCCATGGGGTGCAGGGCCCAAGCACCTGGGCCATCCTCCACTGCACTCCCTGGCCACAGCAGAGAGCTGGCCTGGAAGAGGGGCAACCGGGACAGAATCCGGCGCCCCAACCGGGAGTAGAACCTGGTGTGGCGGAGGATTAGCCTAGTGAGCCTAGTGAGCCGCGGTGCCAGCAGCATTCTACATTTTTAATGTGATATATTTTGATATGTAAGTTGAGAACTATTTCCAGGTACTTGTTTGTAAAAATGATTTTCTATTTAAGGATAATTTTACTCTATCTAACTCATAGTGGTTGAGTCAAGGTTGAAGAAATTATAAAACAATCTGATGTGTTTGGTGTCTATAAAAGTTAGTGTTTCAGTTATTACTTCAAATGAAATGCAGACCTGAATAATTAGTATTGATTTGTATCAAGAATAAACAGACCATTCAGGATTTTTCATCTAAGGATCTTCCATCAATCCTTATAATGATAAGATCCTTAGAAGAGGGATTGTTTATTGAATTGAATTTTGTATACCAGTATCAAAACACAAATTGAGAAATGGATTAGTTTGCTCTTCTCTCTTCTGTTTTGCTTTTCCCCTGCTAGTTGGTGGAAGAATATTGTATGAAAGAGGACACTGGCATAGTATATTCTAGCTAAGGATATAAATGTCAATAAAGACAACAAGGAAACAGACTAGAATTAGTAAAAGCATTCTTTGAATATTCACTTTTGTGATTAAAGTTGTGATTTTGAAAAGTCTTCAAGCCTAAACATTCTAGCTATGAATGGGAATTAAATAGCATCAGTTTGGAAGAATTGTGCCTTTATATATATATATAAATATGTCATCAAGAAAAGTTGAAAAATAAATGTTTATTATTTATATCTTGTGCATATACATTATGCATTAAGATGAAGAGCTATCTACGAAGTTAAGCATAGCTACATAAAAAGTCAAATATTTTACCAGTGAATCATGGCATGAGAGATATTAAAAATATGTATATGATATTGCTGAGTAATTAAGTTGTTAGGACCCAAGAAAAAAAGTTAAAAATTCACTATTATTTAGTACTTTTGGAATATATATCTTTCCTGCCTTTGAGCACTAGTGTAGTTTATTTTTTTAAAAGATTTATTTATTTATTTGAAAGGCAGAGGCAGAGAGAAAAAGAGAGGTGTCTTCCATCTGCTGGTTCACTCCCCAGATGGCCTCAATGGCCAGAGATGTGCTGATCTGAAGCCAGGAGCCAGGAGTTTATTCCAGGTCTACCACGTGGGTGCAGGGGCCCAAGGACTTGGGCCATTTTCTACTACTTTCCCAGGCCATGTCAGAGAGCTGCATTCGAAGTGGAACAACCAGGACTCGAACCAGCGTCCATATGAGATGCTGGCACTGCAGGCAGCGTCTTTACCCGCCATGCCACAGCGCCGACCCCGTATTGTTTCTTTCCTTTTTTCTTTTCTTCTCTTCTCTTCTCTCTTCTCTCTTCTTCTTTTTTTCTTTAAGATTTTATTTGAGAGGTGTAGTTACAGACAGTGAGAGGGAGAGAGGATCTTCCATCTGCTGGTTCACTTCCCAAATGGCCGCAACAGCCAGCGCTGAGCTAATCAGGAGCCAGGAGCCTCTTCCGGTCTTTCACACAGGTGCAGAGGCCCAAGGCCTGGGGCCAGCTTCCGCTGCTTTTCCAGGCCAGAGCAGAGAGCTGGATCAGAAGAGAAACAGCTGGGACACAAACTGGCACCCATATGGGATACCTGCACCACAGGTGGTGGATTAACCTGCTGTGCCACAGCACTGGCCCCTTGTATTGTTTCTTATTATCCAACTTTGAATTAAACACTCACCTGCCTTTAGACAGAGGCTAACATTTTGAGCTTTAGTGGTTATTCTGTGCTACAATAGAGGTGCTTTTGTATTGGTAGGGTATGTGGAACTACATGAAATCCATTGTGCTACTAGAGCTCTTAGTTCTTTCAGTTCTGGCCTTCCCTCAACTATTGATAGCCCTCAGTAGAATTGATCTAATTTTTATTATTGGTAACTGTACTTTATACATGGATTCTAAGCTAATGTGTTTTGAGAGTAGGCATTACTCTTTAGAACTACTCCATTTCTTGGCTAACAGGTTTTATTTATATATTTTGATAAAGTTAGCCATGGAATTGCTGGATAATTAATATTTTTAGAATCCTTTTTTTTTTTTTTAAGATTCATTTATTTGAAAGAGTTAGAGAGGTAGAGACAGAGAGGTGTTACATCCGCTGGTTCATTCCCCAGAGGACTGCAACAGCCGAAACTGCCAATCCGGAACCAGGAGTCAGGAGCTTCTTCTGGGTCTCCCACGTGGGGGCAAGGGCCCAAGGACTTGGGCCATCTTCTACTGCTTTCCCAGGCCATAGCAGAGAGTTGGATCAGAAGAGGAGCAGCCGGGACTCAAACCGGCACCCATATGGGATGCTGGCGCCTCAGGCCAGGGGTTTAATCTGCTTTGCCACAGTGCTGGCCCCCCCGAATCCTTTCTTCTTTCTATGTGCTTTTTGCCTGCTGTACCTTTGCTTCAATAGAGAGAGGTGGGAGATACATACAGTGGATATAACTGTGGAATTCTCAGTCACATTCTTATTTTTTTTTGACAGGCAGAGTGGACAGTGAGAGAGAGAGACAGAGAGAAAGGGCTTCCTTTTCCGTTGGTTCACCCCCTAATGGCCGCTGTAGCCGGCGCACCACGCTGATCCGAAGCCAGGAGCCAGGTGCTTCTCCTGGTCTCCCATGGGGTGCAGGGCCCAAGCACTTGGGCCATCCTCCACTGCACTCTTGGGCCACAGCAGAGAGCTGGACTGGCAGAGAGGCAACCAGGACAGAATCTGGCACCCTGACCGGGACTAGAACCCGGTGTGCCAGTGCTGAAGGTGGAGGATTGCCTAGTGAGCCGCAGCGCCGGCCCTCAGTCACATTCTTAATTGTAACCCCTGATAGACAGACACATTTTTTTTGTCTCATGTTTGTTACATGTAAAACTGGATCATACTAGTCCTTTCTTTATAGAGTGGGTGCTTAAATGAGTTTATACTTTTTTTAAAGATGTATTTATTTATTTGAAAGGCAGAATTACAGAGAGGCAGGGCGGGCGAGAAGGGGTCTCCCATCTGCTGGTTCACTCCCCAGATGACCACAACAGCTGGAGCTGCGCCGATCCAAAGCCAGGAACCAGGAGCTTCTTCTGAGTCTCCTAGTGCGTGCAGGGGCCCAAAGACTTGGGCCATCTTGTACTGCTTTCCCAGGCCATATTTGCATTTGCCTAAAGTGTAAAGTTTGGGTTTGTGCCTCACCCTTATTAATCTCTCTCATCATATTGAGATTCCTTTCAAGAGGTTAACAGAATAACTACTGGTTAATTTTCAATACAAAGTAGTTGGTTTCCTAGCAGTTTTTATGAAACTAAAAATCAGATTGGACAGTTTGTTTCTTGTATTAATTTGAACTCTTTGGCTTCAAGAAACAGAAATCATATGAAGAATGAATGAGTGAATGAATTTGCCTTGAGATCATACATGTACAAGCTAGAGAAAGGAGCCAGGCCTCACAAATAGCATTAAACAAACTATTTAAAGACTGTTGTGAACCCAGGGAATGTTCTCTCTCAGTTCATCTTTGTACTTTTCTTGGACTCTGGTTACTGCTTTTGTTCTAGATCTTGTCTTTTGTAAACACAGACAAACCAAGAGAAGTTATAGCCACAGATTTGTTCTTAGAGGCATTGAGAGTTTACAATACACTCGAATGTAGACAGATATTCTTTTTGGTATCTTTGAGATGTTGCTACTCTTTGGAACCATGGCCCATAGCTAGCAGTGTTCCCTGTTTATCCTCTTGGTGGAAAAACCTATTTAAGGAAAATTACTTATTTCATAATTAAACATTCATTTGCCTATAGCCAGTCACTGATGGTATTTAACATCTGAAGGAATTCACTGTGTTTATTTCCATAGTTTGATAATACGCAGGCAAAGGGACCTCCATTTTAGTAAGCTTTGGTCTTTGGCTATTGGCTATTTTCCTAGAGTGAAATCTTACTTAAACTTTTCCTATTTGGTCTTGAGATAATAGCATAGTAGATTGTGGATAGATTATTCTGCAAAACACATGAAAATAAGTGTTTGATTAAACAGGGTAATCCTTCTAAAATGAGTCAATAGTGTAATCATTACAAAGAACACTACTGTCTCCATGCGCTGGGGAAATGAAAGGATGATGTTAGATCACATTGAGTAAGTTATATTTCTCAACAAGTTCTGTTCTGTCAATCTAATAGAACTTTTGGAGAAAAGAAAAGGTATATATTTATTGGTAAATAAATTGATGGTCTTGACTTTAACATTTATTTTGAATTTTATGTTATGGGTGAGATATTGCTTTTATTGTAAGAATTTAATAGGCACAATACATAAATCAATAGCATAACTTTTAAACTAATAAATATAAGATCTTTGGACAAAATTAATCAGTCCACTTCTGTTAGTATGTTTGAAGAACTTGTCTATGTGGGTTTCTGTACAAGGACCAAGTTTGTTCTTTCTTGGAAGATTAATTCAGAAGTTAGAAAATATATATGTCTCTGATAACCGTTTTGGCCTTGAAGGCTACCCTGAAATGAAGAAAACCATACTTTTTTAAAGAAAAAAAACTTAGCAAAATTTATTTCTCTCAGAGGTATCAAATGTTTGTTGATAGCAACTTGTAAGTGGTTAGAAATCGAATAGTCACAAGCCCTTGAGCTCAAGGTTGAGATGTTCAGACATCATCTTCTTTCTTTCTTTCTTTTTTTTTTTTAAGATTCATTTATTTTATTTGAAAGGCAGAGTTAGCAGAGAGGCAAGGCAGAGGAAAAGGGAGAAGGAGAGAGAGGGAGAGAAAAGGAGAGAGAGAGAGTCTCCCATCCACTGGTTCACTTTCCCGATGGCTGCAGTGGCTGGAGCTGCGCTGATCCAAAGCCAGGAGCCAGGAGCTTCCTCCGGGTCTCCTACGTGGATGCAGAGGCCCAAGGACTTTGACCGTCTTATACTGTTTTCCCAGGCCACAGCAGAGAGCTGCATCAGAAGTGGAGCAGCCAGAACTCAAAGCGGCACCCATATGGGATGCCGGCACTGCAGTGGCAGTGGCTTTACCCGCTATGCCACAGCACGGCCCCAAGACAACATCTTAATTTTTTACTCCTGTCCGTTATGATGGGACAGGAGTGAAATAACCTGATATGTCTTTACTGTTTTGCATTTTGTGTTGGAGATTGCATCTTATTAAAAATATAGCCTGTTAGATCTATAACTAGTCACATTGTGTGACTGCTTTACCAATATGTACCCTATTGCCCCTTATGAAACCTGTTGTATACCATTCTGTGGTGCTTTTGAGCATTGCTTTATGAAGTGTGGTCTGTGTCCATTGCATGTTTTTTATTCTCATCCCAGACCTCTTGGAGGGTCCCAGGAACATGCATTTTATGTACGTTTCTGAGGTAAGTTTTATGTACCTTAACCTTTGAGAACTCACTACACTGGAGAACAGGCACCAGCTGGGGGCTTTGCATTCAAATGACTGGAAAGCCCTTGTGGCCTGGGTTATGTAACCTCTAGCACTCACATTCCCTCAAAAGTAATATGTATATAAGAATAATGGCTACCTCAAGATTGCTGAAAGAATCGAATGACATCAGAGATGGAAAGCTTTTTGTACTGCTCAGTACATATTTGGGGCTCAATAAATATTAGTTATAAATAAAAGTGGCTTTCTATTTTTTCTGTAAGTATTGGCTAGTCACTACATAGTACATGTGTTAGAAACAGGGAAGTCAAAGATGAATAAAGTATTATCCTCACTTATAACCTTATCAGAACTAGGTTATGTATGTGCTTTTTTTCTTGAACTTTGTCTCCTCCCCACTCCTTCCTTGTTCTAAAAATGTGAAGATTTTAGAAAAGTGAAATGAATGGTACAATAAACAACCGTATACTCCAAGTATATTCAGTTACTGACATCTTGCCACATTTGTTTTATTTCTCTTTCTATCTTGGTCTGTTTCTGCCCATCTGTGTCTCCCTACCTGATCTGTTTCTCCGCACCAGTTGCTTCATTGGTCTTTGTGTCTTTCTCTTTTCATTAATCTATCTTAGTTTCTTTCTCATCTCACTTGATTAATATTGGTAGCCTGTCCATTGGTCTCATGGTCATTTCTGTCCCACTGTCTTGGCAGTCTTTCTTCTCTGGCCCTCTTTATCTTTTACATTTTGAAAATTTTTTTTTTTTAAATTTATTTGACAGGTAGAGTTAGACAGTGAGAGAGAGAGAGACAGAGAGAAAGGTCTTCCTTCCGTTGGTTCACCCCCTAAATGGCCGCTATGGCTAGAGCTACGCCAATCCGAAACATTTTGAATCATTTGAAACATATCACATAATGACATTTCAGCCCTAGATTCTAGATAAGACATTCTTATATGTGACTGTTATTATACCTGAGAAAATTAACAAATCCTCAAGATTATATCTAGTACTTGTTCACATTATCCTGATTTTCTCCAAAATATCTTTCCTAGATGTTTATTCTCCTGCCAAACTAGGATCTAGTCATCACACAATGCTTTTTGTTAAACCTTTTTATTCTCTTAGTCTAGAACAAGTCTTCCCATTTCTTTTTTAAAGATTTATTTATTTATTTGTAAGCCAGAGTTAAATCTTCTATCCTTTGGTTCACTCCCCAAGTGGCCACAATGGCCAGGACTGAGCAAGGAGTTTCATTCCAGTCTCCCACGTGGGTGGCAAGGACCTAAACATCTGAGCCATCTTCTACTACTTTTCCCAGGTCATTAGTTGGGAGCTGGATTGGAAGTGGAGCAGCTAGGACAGGAGGCAGAGCCGATATGGGATGCCAGTGTCACAGGCAGCATCTTTTTTTTTTTTTTTTAATTAATTTATTTTATTTTCCTAGTCCTTAATGGAGTATTTATTTTTTTAAGCTAAAAAGTTTATTTTGGTACAACTTTGAAGTCTGTGCATAGCTTTTTCATATTACCCATTTTCTCACTGTTATTATTATTTTTACCTAGAAACCTTTTATTTAAGGTATACAAGCTTCATGCATTCCATATATACAAATATAGGAACATAGTGATTCTTCCCACCCTAGTCTGCTTTCTGCCTGCACACCCATCTTCTTCCTCCTCCCTCTCCTAGTCCCATTCTTATTTTTCACAAATATTTATTTTCAGTTAACTTTATACTCATAAGGTTAACCCTACACTAAGTAAAGACTTTAACAAATAGTATGAAAAAACACTTTTCCTCAACAGTTGAGACAAAAACTGTTCAAAATCATCACATCTCAAAGTGTCAGTTTCACTTCTATAGATTACCTTTTAGGTACTCTATTAGTTACCACAGACCAGGGAAGCATATGGTATTTGTTCCAGTTGCATCGACTTTGTTGCGAAAGACAGGATTTCATTTTTTTTTTTTTTACTGCTCTGTAGTATTCTATAGTGTAAATATGCCATAATTTCTTTATCAAGTCTTCAGTTGATTATCATCTGGGTTGATTCCATATGTTAGCCATTGTGAATTGAGCTGCGTAAACATGGGGATGCAAATAACTGTTTCATATGCTTATTTCATTTCTTTTGGGTAAATTCCCAGGGGTGGGATGGCTGGATCATATGGTAGGTTTTTATTCAGATTTCTGAGATATTTATGTACTGTCTTTCACAGTGGCTGTACCAGTTTACATTCCTACCAGCAGTGGATTAGGGTATCTTTGCCCCCACATACTTGCCAGCATTTGTTGTTTGTTGATTTCCGTAAGAAAGCTATTCTCACTGGGATGAGATGAAACCTCATTGTGGTTTTGATTTGCATTTCCCTGATGGCTAGTGATCCTGAGCATTTTTTCATGTGTCTTCTGGCCATTGGAATTTCTTCTTTTGAAAAAAATTCCTGTTTAAGTCCTTTGCCCAATTTATTTATTTATTTATTTAAAGCTTTCATTTAATGAATGCAAATTTCATAGGTACAACTTTAGGAAAATAGTGGTTTTTCCCTCCATACCCAGCCTCCCACCCCCACTCTTGTTCTACCTCCTACTCCCTCTCCCATCCCATTTATATACAGAAGACCAACTCTATACTAAGTAACAGTTTCAACAGTTTGCACCCACTCACACACACAGTGTAAAAAATACTATTTGAGTCAAGTTTTGCAATTAATTCTCATAGTAAAACTCATAAAGACAGAGGTCCCATATGGGGAGTATGTACACAATGACTTCTGTTGTTAATTTAACAACTAACACATGTATGACATCAGTGATCAACCGAGACTCTTGCCATGAGCTGTCAAGGCTATATGGAAGCCTTTTGTGACCACAAACTCTGTCAGTATTTAGACAAGGCCATAAGCAAAGTGAAAATTCTCTCCTCCCTTCAGAGAAAAGTACATCCTTCTTTGATGGACCCTTTTTTCCACTGGGGTCTCACAGAGATCCTTCATGTAGGATATTTTTTGCCACAGTGTCTTGGCTTTCCATGCCTGAAATGCTGTCATCGGCTTTTCAGCCACATCCGAATGCCTTAAGGGCTGATTGTGAGGTCAGAATATTACTTAAAGCAATTGTCATTCTGTGAGCCTGCTGAGTGGACTGCTTCCCATGTTGGACATTCCCTCCTTTATAATTCTATCTATTATTATTACCAGGAATTTGATGATATTTATATGATCTCTCTCTTTTTTTTAAGATTTTATTTATTTATTTATTTGAAAGGTAAAGTTACAAACAGTGAGAGAAAGAGAGAGAGAGAAAGGTCTTCCTTCCGTTGGTTCACTCCCTAAATGGCCACAGTGGCCGGTGCTGCACCGATCCGAAGCCAGGATCCAGGTGCTTCTTCCTGGTCTCCCAGTTGGGTGCAAGGGCCCAAGCACTTGGGCATCGTCTACTGCTTTCCCAGGCCACAGCAGAGAGCGGACTGGAAGAGGAGCAACCAGGACTAGAACCGGCACCCTTATGGGATGCTGACGCCGCGGACGGAGGATCAACCTAGTGCGCCACGGCGTTGGCCCCTATATGATCTCTTTAACACTTAATCCTATCTATGTGTTCACTTTTACACTTAAAATGCTAACTTTAACAATTAAGATGGCATTTTTACCATCAATTTTTATGGGATTTGGAGTCCCATGACACGTTTTGAAAATGTGCCCTTAGAAGTAAGTCAGTAGGACTGTATGCAGGACTATACAGCTTTATAGTTACAAACTTCCTCCTCCCTATTTTATTCCCCCTCTTATTTTTTTCTGAGATCTATTTTCAACTGACTTTATGTATATATGATTAACTCTGTTAAGCCGCTGGGAGGGAAGGAAGGACTGGGTGAGTTCAAGATATAGTATGAAGAAGAGATAAGAAAAAAAAAACAATTTAAAAAAAAAAAAAACTGTTCCCGGACAGTCAAGATGAGGAGCTGTTCAAGTCATTGTTTTTCAGAGTGTCAATTTCACTTCTACAGCTTCCATTCTAGGTGCTCTATTCTCAAAAATCAGGGAGAACATACGGTATTTGTCCCTTTGGGACTGGCTTATTTCATTAAGTGTGAAGTTTTCCAGATTGATCATTATGTTGCAAATGAATGGATATAATTTTTTTTTACTGCTGTGTAGTATTCCATAGTGTAGATATCCCATAATTTCTTTATCCACTGTTTGGTTGATGGGCATTTAGGTTGACTCCATTCTTAGCTGTTGTGAATTGAGCTGCAATAAACATTGAAGTTCAGATAGCTCTTTAGTTTACTGATTCATTTCCCTTGGGTAAATTCCCAGGAGTGGGATAGCTGGGTCATATGGTAGGCCTATCTTTAGATTTTTGAGGTATCTCTATACTGTCTTCCATAGTGGCTTTACCAGTTTACATTCCCATCAAGAGTGGATTAGGGTACCTTTTTCCCGCATCTTCTCCAGCGTTTGTTGTTTGTTGATACCTGTATGAGAGCCATTCTAACTAGGGGGAGGTAAAATCTCATTGTAGTTTTGATTTGCATTTCCCTGACAGCTAGTGATCCTAAACATTTTTTCATGTGTCTTTTGGCCTTTTGATTTCCTCTTTTTTTTTTTTTTTTAAAGATTTATTTATTTATTTGAAAGAGTTACGCAGGAGTGAAGGAGAGGCAGAGAGAGGTCTTCCATCCATTGGTTCAATCCCCAATTGACTGCAGTGGCGGAATTGTGTCAGTCTGAAGCTAGGAGCCAGGAGCTTCTTCCAGGTCTCCCACGTGAGTGCAGAGGCCCAAGGACTTAGGCCATCTTCTACTGCTTTCCCAGGCCATAGCAGAGAGCTGGATTGGAAGTGGAGCAGCCGTTACTTGAACTGGTGCCCATGTGGGATATTGGCACTGCAGGCAGCAGCATTTCCAAAGTACAGCTTATGGATTACAATGGCTTTCCCCCACCATAGCTTCCCTCCCACCCGCAACCCTCCCCTTCCATTCACATCAAGATTCATTTTCAATTCTCTTTATAAACAGAAGATCAGTTTAGTATATATTAAGTAAAGATTTCAACAGTTTGCACCCACATAGAAACACAAAGTAAAAAATACTGTTTGAGTACTAGTTATAGCATTAAATCACAATGTACAGCACATTAAGGACAGAGATCCTACATGAAGAGTAAGTGCACAGTGACTCCTGTTGTTGACTTAACAAATTGACACTCTTGTTTATGGCATCAGTAATCATCCTAGGCTCTTGTCATGAGCTGCCAACGCTATGGAAGCCTTTTGAGTTCACCAACTCTGATCATATTTAGACAAGGTTGTAGTCAAAGTGGAAGTTCTTTCCTCCCTTCAGAGAAAGGTACCTCCTTCTTTGATGAACTGTTCTTTCCACTGGGATCTCACTCACGGAGATCTTTCATTTAGGGTTTTTTTTTTTTTTTTTTTTTTTGCCGGAGTGTCTTGGCTTTCCATGCCTGAAATCCTCTCATGGGCTTTTCAGCCGGATCCACATGCCTTAATGGCTGATTCTGAGGGCAGAGTGGCAGATTTCTTAACTGGGTTTGTTTTGTTGTTGTGAAGTTTCTTGATCTCTTTGTAGATTCTGGTTATTAATCCTTTATCATTTGTATAGTTTGCAAATTATTTCTCCCATTCTGTCAGTTTCCTCCTTACTTTCTTGACTGTTTCCTTTGCCATACAGAAGCTTCTCAATTTGAAGTAATTCCATTTGTTTCTTTTGGCTTTTACTGCCTGTGCCTCTGGGGTCTTTTCAAAGAAGTCTTTGCCTGTGCCTATGTTCTCTAATAATCTGATGGTGTCGGGTCATAGATTTGAATCTTTAATCCTTGTTGAGTGGATTTTTGTGTAAGGTGTAAGGTATGGGTCTTGCTTCATACTTCTGCGTGTGGAAATCCAGTTTTCCCAGCACCATTTGTTGAATAGACAGTCCTTGTTCTAATAATTGGTTTTATATTCTTGATCAAATATAAGTTGGTTGTAGATGTTTGGATTAATTTCTGGTGTTTCTATTCTGTTTCATTGGACTATCCATCTGTTTCTGTACTAGTTACCATGCTGTTTTGATTATAACTGCCCTGTAGTATGTCTTGAAATTGGTATTGTGCTGCCTTTGGCTCTGTTTTTGTTGTACAAGATTGCTTTAGCTATTTGAGGTCTCCTGTGTCTCCATATGAATTTCAGCATCATTTTTTCCAGGTCTGAGAAGAATGTCTTTGGTATTTTGATTGGTATCACATTGAATCTGTAAATTGCTTTTGGAAGAATGGACATTTTGAAAATATTGATTCTTATCAATTGGATAGTTTGCAAATATTTTCTCTCATTCTGTTGGTTGCCCCTTCAGTTTGCTGAGTGTTTCTTTTGCAATACAGAAGCTTTTCTTTTCTTTTCTTTTCTTTTTTTTTTTTTTTTTTTTTGACAGGCAGAGTGGACAGTGAGAGAGAGAGAGAGAGACAGAGAGAAAGGTCTTCCTTTGCCGCTGGTTCACCCTCCAATGGCCGCCGCGGCCGGCGCACCGCGCTGATCCAATGGCAGGAACCAGGTACTTATCCTGGTCTCCCATGGGGTGCAGAGCCCAAGGACTTGGGCCATCCTCCACTGCACTCCCTGGCCGCAGCAGAGAGCTGGCCTGGAAGAGGGGCAACAGGGACAGAATCTGGCGCCCCGACTGGGACTAGAACCCGGTGTGCCGGCGCCGCAAGGCGGAGGATTAGCCTAGTGAGCCGCGGCGCCTGCCAGAAACTTTTCAATTGATGTATTCCCATTTGCCAATTTTGGCTTTGATTGCCTATGCTTCTGGGGTCTTTTCCAAGTAATCTTTCACAGGGACCATCTTTTACCCACTGTGCCACAGTGCTGGCCTCCAGTTTTTAAGAAAAAGGTTTATTTTATTTATTTGAAAGGCAGAGTTGGAAATACAGCAGGGGCTGAGGGGATGGGAATCTTCCCACTGGATTGCTTCCCAAATGGCTGCAACAGTCGCAATTGGACTAGGCTGAAGCCATGAGCCAGGAACTCCATCTGGGTCTCCCATGTGGGTGTCAGTGGGCTATCTTCTGCTGACTTCCCAGGCGCATTAGGAGGGACCTGAATTGGAAGTGGAGCAGCTGGGATGTATGGAATGTCGGCGTCATAGGCAGTGGTTGAACTCACTGTGCCATAGTGCCAACCCCAAGTCTGACCATTTTTAAAAAGGAGAATAAATTTTTGAAGAATCAAAGCCAGATTTCTCATAAAACATCTCACATTTAATATTTGTCTAATTGTTTCCTCATGGCTTTATTTTACTCATTCTTTTTCCCTTTATTTCATGTATATTGGGAAATGTTTGGGTTGTTTGATTGAGATTAAACATTCACTAAATCCTGTGTATATTGCATCAGCTGGGTTAGGTACACAGTATCAGGGTGTCCCACTTAAGGCAGTAGTAATTGCCAGATTTCTTCATTTTTGAAGTTATGTTTTTGCCCTTGTAATTACTCAGTGATATGAATCATTAGGCACTTTGTGAATATCCTGTTCCCCCATATTCCTACTTCATTCGGTTTTATATTTGGGATTAGTGATTTTTGTGATTTTTCTCATTCCACTTTTTTAGTTGACATTCCTGTTTAAAAAGAATTCCTTTCTCTTTTTCTTTTCTGCCACCACCCTGTAGTGTTACTATAACTTCCCTCCTGCTGCAGCCCTCCCAACTCTTGGTCCCTCTCCCATTCCATTCACATCAAGATTCATTTTCAATTATCTTTATATACAGAAGATCAATTTAGTATGTATTAAGTAAAGATTTCAACAGTTCGCACCCGCACAGAACATAATTGTGTGTTAATTACAGAGTTCAACCAATAGTATTAAATAGAACAAATAAAATACTAAAAGGGATAAATTATTGAGTTGTACATCAGTAGTCAGGACAAGGGCCGATCAAGTCACTGTTTCTTGTAGTGCCCATTTCACTTCAGCAGGTTTCCTTTTTGGTGCTTAGTTAGTTGGGCTCACAGATTAATTTTTCTAATTCACTTTGTTAGACTCAATGATAATGATTGGTCTTTCTGATGTTGACTTTTCCAAAATTGGCCAGGGAGAACACTTTCAACCAACTGCTCTCCTTTTGACAGGAGCTCATCAAAGCTTCTGTGCCATCTAGCATCTGTGCCAGGCTCACCTTGTACCTCTTTGTCTCAAGATTTAGAATCATTGATTTCTCCAAAACTTTTTGTTTTCTTTTAGCAGATTATGGATTGCTACTTCTGGGCCTTTACCCTGATAGAGCTAGGAAATACATGTGCCTGAATGTGAGTTTACTCATTATGTACCTGTCAAGCTTCAGTAAATGAAAGAGAAATGTCAGAAATCATCACAAGTCTATGTAGATATTTCTAGTCCAGATTTAGCAGTGTAAAGGTCATTACAATTTTTTTTTTTTTTTTTTTTTTTTTGACAGGCAGAGTTAGAGACAGAGAGAAAGGCCTTCCTTTTTCTGTTGGTTCACCCCCAAGTGGCTGCTACGGCCGGCGAGTTGCAGCCAGCACGCTGCACTGATCCAAAGCCAGGAACCAGGTGCTTTCTCCTGGTCTCCCATGCGGGTGCAGGGCCCAAGGACCTGGGCCATCCTCCACTGCACTCCCGGGCCACAGCAGAGAGCTGGACTGAAAGAGGAGCAACCGGCACAGAATGCGGCGCCCCAACTGGGACTAGAACCTGGGGTGCCGGCGCCGCAGGCGGAGGACTAGCGGAGGACTAGCCAAGTGAGCTGCGGCGCCGGCCCGGTCATTACTTCTTTAGTATGTTTTTTCTTACTGTTTACAAGGAAAATCTTGGCTCCAATTATATTAGTATATTATTTGGCTTTCTGAGGTATATATAAATATATATGTAATAGTCACAAAATAACAGTCATTACTGTTAACAATAAGTAGAGGGGCCGGCACTGAGGTACAGTGGGTTAACGCCCTGGCCTGAAGCGCTGGCATCCCATAAAGGCGCTGGTTGGAGACCTGGCTGCTCTACTTCCGATCCAACTCTCTGCTATGGCCTGGGAAAGCAATAGAAGATGTGTCTCCCGCGTGGGAGACCCAGAAGAAGCACCTGGCTCCTGGCTTCGGATCGGTGCAGCTCCGGCCGTTGCGGCCAATTGGGGAGTGAACTATCGGATGTAAGACCTCTCTCTTTCTTGCTCTCGCTCTCTCTCTGCCTCTCCTCTCTGTGTAACTCTTTCAAATAAATAAATAAATCTTAAAAAAAGTGAATAAAATGTAAGGTTTATTTGCCTTTTTGTCCTTAAATATATCCCAGAGTATAGAAGTTTAATAAAGTTATTTGAAATAATTTTTTGTTATCAGTTTGATAGAGAATTTTTTTCTGTTTATATTACTGGGATTTACTATTTTTAAATTTTTAATTTTTGACTATTTAAAGCATTTATGTGTTTTAAAAGTTACAATTTTTTTAAAGATTTATGTATTTATTTGAGAGGCAGAGTTACAGACAGAGGGAGAGACAGAAAGAAGTCTTCCATCCATTTGTTCACCCCCCAGATGGCTGCAATGCATGGAACTAGGCCAATCTGAAGCTAGGAGACAAGAGCTTCTTCTAGGTCTCCCACGTGGGTGCAATGGTCCAAGCACTTGGACCATCTTCCACTGCTTACCTAGGCCATCAACAGGTAGCCAGATCGGAAGTGGAGCAGCCAGGACTCAAACCAGTACTTATATGAGATGCCAGCACAGCAGGTGGATGCTTAACCTATTGCTTCAAGTGCCGGTCTCATATGTTTTTTTAAGAAAACTCCAAAGTCTTGCTTCCATCCTCTCCTTATACTTTTAATGACTACTTCCTGGATGTAATTATTTTCATTCATTTCTGGATTTTTTTCCATGTGTTTCTTTCCTAGAAACAAGTTAGTATTTTATGTATATTATTCTTTCTGCTACATAGAAGTGTTTTATATTCATAGTTCTGTTTGAGTCTTCATTGGGATTGACTGCTGGTAGATACTTTTTCTAAGTCAGAGAAGTAACTTTTTTATAGCTCTAAACTATTTTCTCAGTGTTCAGTTGTGGCTGTAGTAGTTTATTCAGATCAGTTTCTTATTGTTAGATGTTTGGGATGCTGCAGTGAATAGTTTTATATGTTATTTTCCTGTCTTTAAGTAGTTGCATATTTAGGATAAAATCCTAGATGTGGGATCACTGGGTCAAGAGTGAATAGATACCATGTTAGATATTAATGATTTCCCTTCTATGGAATAATTGCTCCATTTGCTTCTCCACCATTAGTTTATGTGTCTGCCTACAGCCTCAGTGAAGAGTTTGTTGTCAGATTTTTTTCCTCAGTCTGGTACTGAAGATTGATATATGATCATTTCTTTTATAATCTCTCCTATAATAAAAGAATTGAACATTTTTGCTTGTTTTTAAGAGCCATTTGTGAATTTCCCTGGACTGTCAAGAGGTTTTGTGTTGTCATAAATGACATTTTCTAGTAGTGTGTACTCCTTACCTAAAATAAATTGTCACTGTTGTCTGGCTCTTTTGGTATGTTCTTTATCTCTGTTAGGTGAATTGTATTCAAAATAATTTTTGAAAACTTCATATATTTGAATTAACAATGTAAACTAGCTGTTCAAAATGTGGATTTAGATGTAGTTATTTTGTTAGCATAAAATGCAGAATGGCAACAGGATGCCAGTTTTATTTTTCTTGATAGATTTGTGATTAAAGATAAAGGACTTCCAATGAAAATTAAAGTATATGCTAGAAATAGGTAACAGAACACTGGTAGTGTGTATGTTTGGGAGATATCTTTACTGATCATATTATGAAGTGATTAAGTTTAATTAGTCTATTTAACTATTAAGTTGACTGCCCTAATAATAAATTTCTATTTTAAAATTTGAGTGATATAGAAACATCAACTGGATACCTAGTAATGTAGCCATATACAAGTTAAAGTGCACAGGAACTGGGGGCCAGCTTTGTGGCATAGCAGGTAAAGCTGCTGCCTGTGACACTGGCACCCTAAATGGGTTCCAGTTCAAGTCCTGGCTGTTCCACTCTCATCCAGCTCTCTACTAAGGTACCTGGAAAAGCAGCAGAAGATGGCCCAAGTGCTTGGGCCCCTGCATCCATTTGAGAGACCCATATAAAGCTCCTGGCTTCGGCCTAGCCCAGCCCTGGCTGTTGTGGCCATTTGGGGAGTGAACCAGTGTATAGAAGATCTGTCTCTCTCCTTCTCTCTTTGTAATTCTGTCTTTCAAATAAATAAATAAGTCTTCATTAAAAAAGAAGTATACAGGAACTGATGGGAGCATTTAATTTATAGAAACCATTATAGTAGAGTTCCAGGGCTGTACCTGTTTGCTTTAGTTGTAATGAGGAAGCAGCAAGCCATCTGGTGTGGAACATACTTAAAAAATGATGTCCTTTCTTAGTGGAGGATAGAGGATTGAGAATATTTAAAAGTCAAATGCATACTTATATAAAGCTGCAGAAATTATAAAATATTTGCAATTTTCATAGTATCTAAGTTAATTAGTAGTTCTAGTTTCTGAAGGAAGTTTGATCATTATTTTGCATAACTATATAATCAGCAGTTAAAATTTTATTTATTGCTGTTCAGAAAAGATTCATCCTAACTTTTAGAGGAATCTTTGCCTACATATTTCTGTGGCAGAAGGAAGTTACCTCTTATTATTATTTTTTTTTTGGAAGTTTCATTTCCATCCTCATTTGGGTTAGTTTATGAGAGGCTATAAAATGAAAGGGTGCTGATTGCATTAAACTTGTTTTTTCCCAGGATGAGTTGTAGTAGGTGCTGTTCTTGCCTTCCTTGTACCTACAGATTCATTTTATCAGAACATTACAACTGAAAAACTTGGCATAAAAGGAAAAGAAAATGTACTGACTGAGCATGGATCTTGTTGCACACATGTGCTTACGCACTACTCATTCTGGACTTATACCTATTTCTTTTGAAACAAAACTATTGTATAAAAATCTGAACAAATCCAATTTTCTTTGCAATGTAAAATGTTTATCCTTTGCATATTTTCTCAAAATATTATATGACTTTAAATAATTTTAAACTACCAATAACTGGATTCATATATAATTTTTTAAGAATACTTTTGTCTGAAATCATAATAGAGCTTCTTTAAGTACATAAAAAAAGTTCTGTTTATACTTTTAGCTGTTTTAGAGTCAGAAGAAACTCTAAAAGATGGTAGTTATAGATTAGCACTATGAAATTACCCATCTCAGTGTAAACTTGCAACTTTAACTCTCCTGTAAGAGCAAGCAGAACAAGACTGCTGACTTGCCAAGAGAATTGTCAAAAATTGCGCAAGAGAAACCTTTGACCTTATATCAGCATTTATTTACTTTTATCTTATAACTTGATGATTTGGTTTCCTAGTTTATAATAGATTGGAATCACTAAGATGATAGGAAGGATGAGGTAGTGTGATGATTGAAAAAGTTACACTATCAGCAACTGTAAGTGACATGGACAGAAAGGAAACTTGAACAGTTCTATGGTAGGCTTTCTTAGGGGGTAACATCTAAAAATTATAGTAAGAAATACAAATTCTATGGTAGGCTTTCTTAGGGGGTAACATACTAAGAAATACAGTAGTTAACAAACACTGAATTACTTCCTTCTCCAGGCCCAGTTTTTTCACACTTTAGTAATTCTTTCTCTGAACATGTTGAACTTTTAGTCTCATCTATAAAATGGGTTTAATATTAACAGAATCATTGTGTGGATTATATGCTGAGATTGTATATTTGAAAACGTTAAGTACAATGTCTAGTACAAAATAACTGCAAAAAATGTTAGTCATTCATAGAATCTTGCAATGATTTGAGCCTCAGTAGTTAAGCTGTGTTCATTGAAGTTATGCTTTTATAATCAGATCCCATCAAAAATGTTATTCATACTGAGTTATCTGTAGTCTGCAAATTCGGAATGCTCTAAAAACTATGAAAGTTTGTCACAAACTCTTTTGGCCAAAAGACTGACCTGAACTGATTACATAGAATCTTTATTCTACTTTGTGCATTATTTGATATTTTTATTTTACTTAGAAATGTAAAAATGTTTGATAGCGGGGTGTTGCCTTTACTATCTTTCTAAAAATCTGAAAAATTCTGAATTCCAAGATGAATCTGTCTCCAAGGGTTTTGGATAATTAATTGTGGACTTTTGGCATTTAATATATATTTGGATTAACTTGAAAAATTCCAATTGGTCTTTCTTAGTGAGAAGACACTGTAAATATTGAATGTTTGATCACCTTAAAAATATTGATTGAGCTAATAACCATAGTCATTATTTTATCTTCCCCTTGTTTCACAGCAAAATGAAAAGGAGAGCTTGTTGAAGGAAAGAGATCACATTTTGTCAACTCTGGGTGAGACAAAGCAGAACCTAACTGGACTCTGCCAGCAAGTCTGTAAAGAAGCAGCTCTAAGTCAAGAACAAATACAGATACTTGCCAAGTACTCAGCCTCAGATTGCCCACTTTCATTTTTAATTTCTGAAAAAGAAAAAAGTACTTCTGATGGTGAACATGCATTACCATCAATTTTTAGCTTATCTGATGGGCGTCCAGCTGTGTTGCCTCCCAGTGGGAGAGTGAATAGTGAGCCTGGTGTTGTACGGGGGCAGGAGTCTCAGCAGACTCCCACAGCCATCTCTGAGCAAGCCGGGCTTGTGGAACAGTGTCGTCAGAGTAGTGGGATCTCAGATTTCTGTCAGCAGATGACTGATAAATGTACAACTGATGAGTAAATTTGTATTCATTTCGTTCAGATCATCTAATTTTCTGTGGAAGTTTTGGCATTGTCTTGAAAGCCTAATATGGCCATCTGTCACCAATGTTGTTTTTTCCCCTAGTAGTTTGCCATAAGAGAATTTCTCTTAAGTCAACCCTCATTTCTCCTTGATTTCCACAGCAATGGAGACACAGAAATGATTTGCCTCCAGGATACTGAAAAATCACATGTGAAAATGTAGCAGGCCTTTAAAACTCATATTTTAAGCAATAACTATAGTAATAACTCTTCCCAGTATTTAAAATATCAGTTTAACAGCTGCAAACATCTGCAGATAGATTCTACCAAAGAAGTGGCTTGCAGAAGTTTAATAATTTGACTTTTTTTTACGATATACTGATTTAAAAGAAAATTTCACTGGAATCAATGTTAATAGAATTGTTTTATTCAGAAATACTGTGTCAGCTTATTGGAAATATATGTGTACATCTGCAGTCTTGCCTGAATGCTAGAGCTTTGCTCTTCAGCTCTAAGACCAGAGGTTGTGTGGACTTCATTGTGACTCCTAAGCCACTCAGAGAAGATTTAGTAAACAGGGTTGGCCTAAGGTGGGGGCTTCTGCTCCTCTTCTATTTTAGTTGTAGAATTTTTGGCTGCATAACAATATATAAGTGTCATTTCCTCTCTTTTTTTCTCCCTTTATATAGTCTCTACCATATTTTTACCCATGGTAAATTTTCCTTTTCCTGATAATAATGACTTATGATGGAGTTACCTGAGTAGATGTACTGGCAGAATTATCATGGGCTCCCTGGAATTTGGGAGACCTTCCCAACATACAGGGCTGTTTACTTTCCCATCATAGATTAAGAATGCGAGAAAACCAGGCATCAAGGGGAAAGAAATTGCCTACATTTACTTGGAGTTCAGTTCATTTTTCATCCCACTTTTTAAATCCTGTGGTTTACTTATAAAAGCATAATTTTAGTTAAAAGTGTATTTATAACAGCTCTGCCATTTTTTGAAAAAAGGTTGAAACTATCTTGTTGCCCTATGAGTTTGCACTTAGAAACCAGGTTTAATCCTTATTGTCTTTCCCGAATTTAAAATTAACCTAAGCACCTGTCTCATAATATTTTGCAGTACTTCTTAGCTATTCTGGAATTGTAGACATGTTCAAAACTCAAATGAAAACTATGGATCTGCTCAGCAGTTAAAAATAAATTGAATGTAGAAATGGAGCATCCCTAATCTGAGAAATCTCTGAAATGTTCCAAAATTTGAAACTTTTGAGTGCTGACATGGTAACACAAGTGGAACATCCACAGCTGACCTCAGTGTTATGGGTCATTGTCAAAATGCAAGTACACTAAAAACATTTTTTAAAATTGCCTTCAAGCTATGTGTATAAGATCTATATGAGATCATAAATGAATTTCGTGTTTGGACAAGGGTCTCATCCTCAAGATATCTTATATATATAAGATATATATGCAAATATTCCAAAATCCAAAACACTTCTGGTCCTAACCATTTCAGATAAGGGATACTCAACCTATATTCACATTTGTAGAAACATTTGCAGAACCCAGTTTTAAAGTGTACAAAATTAGTTCATCATGTTTGGAACAAAAAGTACTTTGTTTCTCCAAGACCAGATACCTGAAAGAGATATTACTACAGACTGCATCCTCTGTCTGTGAAGAGCCTGAGTAGCTAAACTGGGAGATCACCACCCATCTTATATGAATGAGTCAGAAGCAAGTAGACCTTTGCTGTGAGAATATGTGGGGACCACTCTTAATGATTCAGAATAATCTGTCAGTTGTTAGCCTTTTTCATCAGGGTGTGGGTATGGAAAGATACTGCTTATTTTTTTAGTAGTTTGTATGTTATCTCTGTTATTGACTTAGTTGTAAGAGAGACTTAGTTAGGATTATTTTCTGGAGACTTTCATAAGTACACTCAATTTTTCAGGGAAAATAATTCTATGATAATGTATCCCATACTACAAAACAATTGTAAATATCTGGATGTAGATCTAGGTATCCTCATTAACTGTTTCTTTTATCCTTGTAGTTTGAAATTTCAACTTCATGATATAAGACAATATAAAACTTCTGGTTTACAAAATGTAAAATCTATACAAGCCAATAGAATCCTTGATTTCCTACCTCATTGTATCTCAGCTCTCTGTCGTATCAGTTTGTGTATGTGCAAATGTCAAATAATTGGCTAAATTTTAATTGCTACTGTAAATATTTGCTTTGAAAGGTGGTTACTTAGTATTTTATGATAAAACCTAGTTGTCTCCAGAATTTATAATTTTTAAGGCACTTGGTTTAAATTTCTCTCTACTATAAAAAGTTTAGCATTAAGGGTTTATTTTAATGATATCTGATTATTGGCCACATGTAATATTTCTTAAAATTTAGCATTACTTTTAATAACCAGCATGTAATACAAATACCTACACTACCTCATACCTACATGATTTTCAAGTTGTAATATAGATGGACAGATAAAAAAGAATTTATCATTGTCTTTTGTCCACAAAGTGGGAAAGTTTTCTATATATTGCATAGCATTACACATTTTTGCCTATTTTAACATTAACTTCTAGAGACTTTTTTTCTAAGAAAATTTCTTTCAAGGCAATATTTTTTCTTTGAGGCTGCCGAAGACAAATGACAGGATTATGTGTATACAGTGTATGCCTTTTCCTTCATGCAGAATCTTGAAACTATTGTTTTCAGTTTGTTTGTTGTATATTTACATGATCATTGTTCCTTATTTTATGAACTGACTTTCTCAATGCTTGATAATTTTTAAATAGCTGTTATGTCTGAGTCAGTAAAAAACATTATCTTAAAATTGCTTCTCTTATTTGCATTCTGTAGCTAGAGCAAAATTTTTTTAAATTGTTATATTCAAAACAAATGTGGATATAATCTTGGTTCTCCATCTGTAAGTATTATTACAATTTATGATAGCTTAATGCTTAACCAGTTTTGATGCAGTAGATGATATAGGTTTGCATGTGGACACAGCCATGTTAACAACTTGGAAAAAAAAACAACAGATGGCAATGTTAAAATGAATTCTCAGGTGAACTTATTTTCAGTTCTGGAACATCTATTTTGAATTTGTAAATATTTTAAATGTTTTATTAAGGCATGTAATAAACTATTCTTGAAACCTGTTGGGTAGAATGAAAATTTAAAGCCATAATGGTAAAAGATGGCATTACTGATTGTAAAATAAATAAATAACATTATTGATTTTTTGTATCTTTCATAAAATAATTTTCTAACAATGCAATAAAACCACTAAAGTTGTATATTCATATCCTGTTAAGACCATGTTTCATTGAAAGTATACCTTCATACTATTTAATTTACATTTTCTTCCTAATTTGCTTAGTAGCAAAACTGTTAGATGTTGGTCGTAAATTGACAGTTAAATAAAATTCTCTTAAAATTGCTTCTAATTGAATATGGTTGTATATTCCATTTCCATATTCTCACCTCTTAATGAATTTATTAATCTTAATCATTTGCTCAGTAATCAGTGTGACTATGACTTTGGTGGGAGAAAATCTTTCATTAGTGGATTATCATGCCTGAAAAAAATATTTCTAGCACTTCAGTATTAATTTAGGTGGCTTAGAGTTTAGCATTGCTTCTGATTTACTTAATACCAGTCTTTAAATGTATTATCTCCGTCAGTCATTAATTTTTAAAGAATTATTTGCTGAGTCAACTGTAATGGGCTGCATTCACTTTCTAATCAGGCCCTTGTAACCAAGCTTTGAACAGCTGTTTAGTGCAATGATCATCCAGGACATGGTATCCTGGTGTAGTAATGGTGATTCTGAGCTGAGGACAATTTTGCTGCCTTTTTGGAAATTCCCAGAGATGCCCCATAAATAGGGAGGGCAGAATATAGGATACGGCATCCAGTTGCCAGATACCAGGGATGTTGCCAAACATCCTACCAAACACAGGACAGCCCTTAATAGAAAGAATTACCCACCTGAGATGTCAGAGCCAAAGTAGACCAGTAATGGAATCGAGATGAAATTAAAATGCTTAGTGATGTAAGGCAGTGTCATAGCCATGAATTGAAAGGAGGAGTAAGAAAAATCAAAGATTTCTGTCTAAGTAGGAGAAGGATGATCTCTGGAAAGAAGAGGTCAACCGGTGCAAATCAGCTTGGAATGGTGTGGAATAGAGAGAGGTTATGTCACATGGGGTGGATGGGCCTAGCTTAGACTAAGTTCTGTGAGGGAAGACAGGCCCCAGACAGTATTCTTGTCTTGTGTGTCTCAGCATCTTGCATATTGTCCTGCATATACAATTGTTGGATTACTTCAAAGCATTTTTGGAAAAATGGAATTAAAGAATGTTTATTTTGTTACAGACTTTTGAAATCAGTTTTTTTTTTTCATAATATGCATTTGCCACGAATGCTTTGAAGACCCCTTGTTTGTAAGAATTTTGTTTTTTTTTTCATCAAAATGAACTTTTAATTCCATTTTCCATGAACTTTTTGAAGTACCTGAAGTCAGACTCAAAGCTTTAAGGACAGAAATATCAATTAGTAGTTGTTGAGGTTTCTGATGAAGGCGAATAATAATACCCTTTTGCTCGATAGTGTTTTGAACTATTTGAAAATAAAAAGGCAGTGGTTATAGACTGCTTTGCTGGTTGGTGGAGGCCAGGTGGAAACCATGACTTTCTTGCTGTAAAGGCGAGTGAATTTTTCTAGAGGTGCGTTCTGGAGGAGCAGAGCCTACGAAAGAACAGAAAAAAATATACACTCTACAGAGTTGGTAAATACCAAGACCAGGAAGGGTACCCATTCAAGTATGCATAGTTACTTATAAAATTCAGTGGTCAATCAAAGACCATCTCCCCAGCACCCATGGGAATAAGGAGACAGGCTGGCCTGAAGAGTGTACAGGGGAAATCCTATTCCTGGAGACAGAAGTTAAGAGAAGGGTATTCCTCTTTGACATTACTGGGAATTTAAATTCATTCCCTGGAAGCATTGGCCTTAGCCATTGCCTCCCTGCTGGGCCAGGGCTGTCACTAATCACCTTGGGGAAAAGAGAGCAGTTTCCAAAGACAGACTGTGCTTACTTGTATGAGGCTGCTTCCTAGAATCAACCTCTGGGGCTGTAATCTCTGGGGCTATCAGTGGATGGTAAATATTTGGTCTGTGAGCAGGCTCTAAAAATGGATCTAACAATGTACTAGTTAGTAAATTTAAAGGCCACTCTGTACCAATAACCTAAAATTAATTCCTTATTCTATTTCCCATGCTGAATTCCCTCCTACCTCTTTGTCCACTACAAAAGGACAGAGATTCTGTCTTCAGATTTAATTCTGACATGGGAAAATTCCCTTAAGAAAATGCCTGAAGGTAGATCCAGTGATAACCCAAATTTAAATAGAAGTCCTCTCATATTCAACTTCTATGGCAAAAAGCGGGACAAAAATTTAAATTGAAATAACAGACATCAAAGAAATTAATTTAATCAACTTGCCCGCACATTATGAAAAATAGATACAAACTTTGTCTGCCAGATTTCTGTCTGGATCAGCTTTGACCAGAGGATTTCTTTTTGCCTTGATAGGGTTGAAATTCTTTGAGGCTGACTGTTACCGTGGAGCTCCAAAGGAGCTAGGTTCAAGATTAAATTACTGATTCTGAAGAGGTAGTCACAAAAATTATTACAGCCTTGACCCCATAACACTTGTTTCAAAATAAGCCAATTCCCAGGCATTAAGTTAATTACCCCAGACAATACTAGAGTTTCTGAACTTGATACCTAATGCTGTCAAAGACATGGTAGAAACTCAGTGATTTCTGAAGAAAAAGAAAGTCTTGGTTTCATCTTGCCAAAGATGCCAGTGTGCCAACAGCTTGTGTTCTTAATCTCTTTGGGAGGACTCTTAGGAAAGTATTAATTTTGGTCTTATGCATTGTTACTAGGGGACTTCATCTTTGCCTGATGAGTTCATTTTTCTCCTTCCAATGCATTTCTGGCACTCAGGACTGATTGAGTGAGGGCTCCCTCTAGGGGCTTTGAGTCCACATTCCTGTGCATAGTCACTTCTCAGGCCTGAGCCCCCAGTGAATGTTTAGTCCTAAGGAAGTTCGCTTCTAGGGATGGTTTCTCATTTTTGTGGATTTGAAACCGTTTTGCTTATTATTTCCTGAGATTAATAAGCTGTGTGGGTTCTTGCCACGCATTCAGAGAAAAATTCTGAATACTGGCTCAAATAGACCAGACCACGTGGTAAGTTTTAAGGATTTTATTCAGTGAGAGAAATGCGTAGGAGAGTGAGGGCTTTATCTAATGGAGAAAAAGTCTGGAAGTTAAGTTAGGATCCATACCACACAGAGAGCAGGCCTAGAGCCAGCCTTGTGCAACAAGCATGCAGGCAGGGAAAATGGGGAGTGGGTGGCCCAAAGGCCACATGCCTTGAAGGCATGGGCAGTAAGGGCAACAAAGGGCAATGAGGGGGAAAAAGGGCCGGGTCCACTGTGTTCCAGGCCCTTTATCCACTTCCAAAGGGGAGTGGTTGCATAGCCTGATTGGCAGGTGGGCATACAGATGGGGTCAGGAAGGGGGATGAGATCACAAACAGGCATGGTTGAGGGCATGGTCTTTCAGCTCACAAATTAATCAAATTTTATCCTGTCTGCCTGTCTACATCAGATTTAAGCAGCACAAGTTCAGCTGCAGAAGAGCCACGTGGTTCCAGGGCTGGTGTCCACTGTTCCCTCCTCAGGCTAAATTGCAGAATGGAATTTTGGGCAGCCCGTGTGGCCTGGGCTGCACTGGCCTGGCAATACCAGGTAAGAGGTAGAACTATGCAAACACTCGTATAGCACACTGGAACCCAGATGCTGTGAAAATAGTTGAAAAGCAGCACGTACTATTCTGCGGTGTCCTCTCCAACATCAGCAGCTCAGTCTTAGAAGAAAGGGTCCGGTGGTAGAAGGCAGCTCAAACACTGCCGCAGCTTCCAGTGGAAAAGGACACTTCATCACAATTGTGCTTGCTGTGCACAATTGACTCATGCCATCTTGACCCCACTCTCTAAGGCCTCTGGCAGTGTATGGGGGTGTGTTTGTGGTAGGGGGATTTTTATGAATTGGGTTTAAGATCACAGCTAATTGACTTCAGAAAGTGGGTGATGACTGATAAGCATTAAGGGCAAGCTGACCCAAGGATATTCAATCTTCGTGTCTCGGATAACAGTGTGTTCCTTGGCCACTGAGGACTTTAAGTGCTGTGTTTTAAGAGTGATGTTTCCTAGGATAACTACTGTAATGATTGGTGATTGACTTGCTTTCAAAAATAAGTGACACAAATGCTATGATAATCTTGTGTATGTCTTATTCTTAGCATGGAGTTACGTTAGACTCTTGGCATTGGGCCAATACAACTTCTAAATCTCTATGGGGATTGTACTGTCCCTGTG
Source organism: Oryctolagus cuniculus (assembly GCF_051225735.1). Taxonomy (NCBI): domain Eukaryota; kingdom Metazoa; phylum Chordata; class Mammalia; order Lagomorpha; family Leporidae; genus Oryctolagus; species Oryctolagus cuniculus. The sequence continues at coordinate 16,257,911 of NC_142870.1, read as the reverse complement.
AGAGGCAGCCTACACTTCTGAGGTTCCAGTGCTCTTGTGCTTAAAGTTGCCTACTGAATCTTTTCAAAGGCCCACAGAGGGCATTTGGGGCTCTACAGAAAGTTGTATTTGGTGGCTGAGACTCTATAAGCCACAGTAGTCATCCAGGTGCACAGACTGGCCTAACACCTCTCACCTAGGCCAACTTCACTGCTTTGTAAACCAATCTGGCCTACCACAAGGCTCCACATGCAACCAAACTTAAAATGCTCACAGTGTTACCAGATTGAAGGGGTCCATCCATTTCGGGTATTGCCGGTTAGTCAGCCCCAAGCAAGAGTTGCTCAGAGAGAACCTTTATTTGCTTGTGATAAGTGAAGGAGACAGTGGGAGGGTCTAATTTCTTGAAGAAATTGCCTCCCTGAGAAGCAATTTGTGGTGTTTTTATATCCAGAGTTATGGGAGTGTCCAAGATGTAACACAAGAGGAGAGGGAAGGAGTTCCCTGCTCATCTATGTAAGAACTTAGAACTTCATACATTGTGTGTTTAGCAAATGGTGGCAATCTCCTACCCTAGGTGGAGAATTTAATACTGCAGTGTTTAACTTAGGCCAGGAATATCTGACACAAACTGCTGACATTTAGTTTTTTTTTTTTTTTAAGATTAATTTATTTGTTTGAAAGGCAGAGTTACAGAGAGACAGAGGCAGAGAAAGAGGGGCTTTCCATCTGCTGATTCACACCCCAGATGGCTGCAATGGCCAGAGCCAGGAGATTCTTCTGGGTCTCCCGTGTGGGTGCAGGGGCCCTAGGACCTGGACCATCCTTTACTGCTTTCCTAGGCCATACTGGAGAGCTGGATCAGGAGTGGAGCAGCTGGGACTCGAACTGGCACCCATATAGGATGCCAGCACTTCCAATGGGGGCTTTACCTGCTACGCCACAGCGCCTCCCTGACATTGAGTTTTAACTACTCTTTATTTGTGATGGTCTCTGTGGTGTTGCAAGATAAGCTCTCCTGGAATGTTGTCTGAAAAACAAGTTCAGAGTTCAGATTCTCTGCTTTGTTCCAGTGCCTAATCCTACATTCTTGTCTACAGCCAGATTCTCATCTATGCATACTTTTTTCATATTGTTTTGAAGCCGTCATTTGCTTGAATTTAAATTTTTTAAATCAAACTTGCCTTTTTTAAAACAAAGATTTATTAATTTGAAAGAGTTACACATAGAGAAGGAAAGGCAGAGAGAGAGAGAGAGAGAGAGGGAGGGAGGGAGGGAGGGAGGGAGGGAGAAAGGGAGAAAGGTCTTCTATCCGCTGGTTTACACCCAGATGACTGCAATGGCCAGAGCTGCACCCATCCAAAGCCAGGAGCCAGGAGCTTCTTCTAGGTCTCCCACATGGGTGCAGGGGCCCAAGGACTTGGCCTATCTTCTACTACTTTCCCAGGTCATAGCAGAGAGCTGAATCACATATGGAGCAGCTGGGACTTGAACTGGCACCCATATGGGATGTTGGCATTACAGATGGTGGCTTTACCCACTATGCCACAGCGCCAGCTCTTAACTTGCCTTTTAGTTTTATTTTTATGAGACTTTGAAGTTCCTTTGTATATGTTACTGCTCAAATTCTATTCATCTGATTTTTCAATATCTGTAAATAACATCCTCCAAGTAGTAGGTTTTCAAAGGAATGTTTCATATTCCTTTCGTAGGTTATGAATAATTAGAGAAATAAAGGAAACATAATAGGAAACAAAATAAAACCTCAGCTGCTAATAAAAGAGTATATTTGATTGGGAGCACGGTGCACACTCCCTAGTTAGACAAGTTGCTCTTATAGCTTTCTATAGCTAGAAGGAAGTAACTTCTCCCTCCTCTGGCTGTTAGTCAGCTTTTCATGTCTGTAACTAAACAGCCAAGGCAAGCTACTAATGAAGAAAGTTTTATTTTGGCTCATGGTTTTGGCGATTCATAGTCCAAGATCAGGCAAACCTGTTGGTTTGGCTTTCTCATAAGGCAGGAGGCTGGCGATTTTTGGGTAGCCAAGTAAGGTTCATATGGGCCAGCTAGGAAGAGAGAAGAGAGATTTTCTTTAAGCACAGCATCACCTATTCTGTCTCTGCTCTTGGCAGCTGATGGTGAGGAGGAGCAGAGTGTAACATGCTGTTATGAGACAGGTGTATCCCGAGAGGAAGAATGTGCTAGGCAGAAAACACCAGTTATTCTCAAATTTGTCAGCTAAATCTCTACCTCTCCAGAAATGGAGTAAACACAGAGGTTAAGAGAAGATCTCTGAGGACCAGAGCACGAGCGGTTAAGGGAAGAATATCGACAAGAATTATGTGTAGGCAGGGAGTCTGAGGCTTCAAAAAGTTTGCAGGAAGAAATAGCCATGAATCTGCCCCCTCCTGTCACCCTTGGTGGGAATCTGGGTTTGGGTTTGCCAAGTGTTAACCTTGTACTTAACTGCAAACCCTTCTTTTTCCTCTCCCTCATCTCATTGTTATCTACATTGTTCTTGATGTACAGAAGACAAAGATCATGGAAAAGGTTTTAGAAATTGAGTACAACACATTCCTTTTCCATCTGAACATGGCCCTCTTCAGTATGTGCTGTTTCCCTTCTATCCTCTTAGTTTACTTTTTATCAGTGTCCATAAAACCAGCAGTTTCCTAAACAGTTAATGTCCTTCTTTCAGGAGACTGGACTCAAATAATTTTCTAGATACTACCTTGATACACAGGTTTCTAATGTGATATTGATCTCTTCTGAGAAGATCCCGTTAACTCAGAGCACTACTAAATATTAAACTATCCATTATAATTTAGTTGTTTAAAGGCATACCTCTTTGGTCCATTTAAGAAACTTAATAGTATTTTTGCATTGGGCTGTAGAGAATCTCTTTATGAAATAAACATATTTATGTTTTGCTTGATTGGATTTAAATGATAGCCTTAGGCACTCAGCAAAAGACTTATTAATAGTACCTTAATTTTTTTAAAGATTATTTATTTGAAAGAATTACAGAGAGGCAGAGGCAGAGAGAGAGGTCTTCCATCTACTGGTTCACTCCCCAGATGGCTGCAATGGCCAGGGCTGGGCCAGTCTGAAGCCAGGATCCAAGAGCTTCTTCCAGGTCGCTCACATGGGTGTAGGGTCCCAAGGACTTGAGTCATCTTCAACTGCTTTCCCAGGCTATAGCCGAGAGTTGGATTGGAAGTGGAGCAGCTGGGTGTTGAGCCAGTGCCCATATGGGATGGCGGCTTTACTGGATATGCCACAGCGCTGGCCCCAAGTTTTTTTTTAACTGATGAAAAAATTTGTTGAGCAACATGATTTGGCCTCATCCTGAATTTTTTAAAATTAATTTATTTGAGTTACATCTCCTATCTGCTGCTTTGTTCCCCAAATACCTGCAACAACTCCTGGCAGAGGTAGAAACATGACCCAGGACTCAATGCAGGTCTCCCATGTGGTTGGGAGGGACTCGATATCTTGAACCATCACTACTGACTTCCAGTGTCTGCATTAGCAGGAAGCTGGAGTCAGGAGCAGAATATGGGTACTGAACTCAGGCTCTCTGATAGTGGACATTGGCATCCTAACTGGTGTCTTAAGCACTAAGATATGCCTACCCCAGTCCTACCTCTTAATCTGATTTTCAAAAGATCTCATCTACTGTACTCTGCATCTGACATTTGACAGATCTGTTTTGGGGATCTAGAAAATACAGTCTTTCAAGAGATCATCCATACCACTCCTCCGAGTTTCAGAATCTGCTCTGTCAGCTCTGTTTTGGCTACACAAATTAATGAGTAACATTTGGGAGAGAAGCTTGCTGTGGTATCAGTGGAGGAGTTTGAAATTGGCAGGAATGAGGGATGGAGCACATAGCTGCTAAGATAAGGTGGGGAACATTGGCTAGTAAAAGCACTTAATAGACTGGTCTTGTGTTTACTGAGGTTTGGAAGAGCAGACAGCTGTCAGCATGCTTAAAATAGGGTAAGTATGAAGTACAGACTTAAGGACTACAGGAATTGTACAAACTTAGATCATGGCTCAGGCACAGATCCAAGCCCTTTCAGTAAGGGGCTGAATGGTGGAATAGAAGGAACAAGAAACTAGAGTGAGACTTTGTTGTGAAGCCTGGTTTTGATGCTTATTCACTGTATAGCTAAATGAAATACTGAATTTTTCTCAGATATAGTTTCATTGTATATATGTTTTTCATACTGTGTCTTCTGGCTCTTGAGATCTACATCAAGAACGACTCAAACATCCATGCACACCTTTGTGAAAATTCAAATCAATTCAGCACATATTTGTTGAGTGTTCTTAATTTGGGATGGTCGAGGATGCTGCGATTTCTGGAGGTTAAGTGTAAGTGTTAGAAGAATGGCAAACTAGGAGTCTCATGGTCACCCCATTCAAGGTGCCTGCTTCCATCAAATTTGTAAACACATCAATTGTCTGTGTGTGTTTTTTTTTTTTTTTTTTTTTTTTTTTTTGACAGGCAGAGTGGATAGTGAGAGAAAGAGAGAAAGGTCTTCCTTTTTGCTGTTGGTTCTCCCTCCAATGGCCGCCGCGGCCGGCACATCACGCTGATCCGAAGCCAGGAGCCAGGTGCTTTTTCCTGGACTCCCATGCGGGTGCAGGGCCCAAGGACTTGGGCCATCCTCCACTGCACTCCCGGGCTATAGCAGAGAGCTGGCCTGGAAGAGGGGCAACCGGGATAGAATCCGGCGCCCCGACCGGGACTAGAACCCGGTGTGTCGGCGCCGCAAGGCGGAGGATTAGCCTATTGAGCCATGGCGCTGGCCAATCTGTGTTTTATACATTAATGATAGAGGCATTAAACTGAACCATTTTCTTTAGCTCTAACAAATAGACAAATAACTAATTCATTTATGCCTGACACTATACTTTTTTTAAAAAAGGTATCCTTTTTATTTATTTAGACATAGATAGCAGAGAGAGAGAGCGAACAAGCGAGCTTCCATCCACTGGTTCACTCCCCAGATGGCTACAGTATCCAAGGCTGAGCCTGGGGAAAGCCAGGAGCTTCATCCAGGTTTCCCATGTGTATGGCAGGGGTGCAAGGACTTGGGCTATCTTCTGCTGCTCTTCTCAGGCCATCATCAGGGAGCTAGATTGAAAGTGGGGCAGCCAGGAAACGAACTGGTGCCCATATAGGATGCCAGTATTGCAGGCAGAGACTTCAACCACTACACCAGAAAATCGACCCCAGCACTGTTCTTGTTTGAGTAAGTAGGCTTTATTGAAAACTGGGGGAATACTGCATTTATATTAAACAGCATAGACAGCTTCAAAGGCAACACTGTTAGGTAACCCTGTCTTGAGATCTCTCCCTCCCATTGGGACATTTTTTCAGACTGCCCAGTATTATGTTGTCTTAGCCTCATGTCATCCTCTTGCTTCTTGATTCCCTCCTTTCATGGACCCTAGGAGTTCTACTTTCTGTTCTCTGTAAAACCTGGAGCAGCTAAACTTTCCTCAGTAGCAGCCTCTGAGGTTAGCTTTCAACCATCTTCATTTATAAATCCACCCAAGGAGCTTGGCAGAACAAGGTCGTTTCATGGAGCAGGATCTGCCTGATCTAGAAAACATCTTGTTCACTCATTGAAAAAATATCTATTAATCCCCAGGAAGGGTTACCTTAGAGAAAGAGAAAGACAAACATAAGTTCCTTCTCTGAGTTTATGTTCTAATTGAGATAGATGAACAACAAATGAAAGTATAAAATGTATGATATACTCATATTTGACAGTGAAAAGCAATATAAGAAAAATAAGCATGAAGTGGGCATTGTGGCCACCGCTTAGGATGCCTATTTTACATATTTAAGTGCCTGGGTTCAGGTCCCACCTCTGCCTCCAATCCCATATTTATGTTAATGTGCACCCTGGGAGGCAACAGATGATGGCTCGAGTAATTGGGTTCCTGACACCCATGTGAGACACCAGAATGGAGTTTCTGGTTCATGGCTTTGGCCTGCCTAGCCCTGGTTGTTGTGGGTGTTTGGGGAGTGAACTAGCCTATGGAAGTTCTGTCCCTTCCTCTCTTTTCCTCTTTCTCTGTCACTCTGGCTTTCAAATAAAAAATAACATAAAAAAAAGAAAAGAAGGATGGGGGTTTTAATTTTAAGCAGAATGGGAGATCTTACTAAGAAGGTGACATTTGAATAAAGAACTAAAGTGGAGATAGTGTAGTTTTAATTGGTCATGTCTTGCAAATTATTATCACCTAAATTATAAGTAGACAAAGTGATAGTTTTGCCTGGTTGTAGTAAAAGTTAAGTGACACTATGGAGAAATTTCTATTAGAAGGTCCAGTTTAGTCTTTTTTTTTTTTGATAGGCAGAGTGGACAGTGAGAGAGAGAGACAGAGAGAAAGGTCTTCCTTTGCCGTTGGTTCACCCTCTAATGGCCGCTGCGGCCGGCACACCGCGCTGATCCGATGGCAGGAGCCAGGTGCTTCTCCTGGTCTCCCATGGGGTGCAGAGCCCAAGGACTTGGGCCATCCTCCACTGCACTCCCTGGCCACAGCAGAGAGCTGGCCTGGAAGAGGGGCAACCGGGATAGAATCCGGCACCCCGACTGGGACTAGAACCCGGTGTGCCGGCGCCGCAAGGCAGAGGATTAGCCTAGTGAGCCATGGCGCCGGCCCAGTTTAGTCTTATTAAGTAGAACAATATCAACCAATATAATACCCATTATCCATATGTAACTAATTTGATTTATATATCAAATGAAATAATATTAAAAATTCAGTTTGTCAGTTTCATTAGCCACATTTCAGGCGGTTAATAACCACATGTGGGGTCTGGCACTGTGGTATAGCGGGTAAAGCTGATGGCATCCGATATGGGTGTCCATTCGTGCCTTGGTTGCTCCACTTCCAATCCAGCTCCCTACTAATGGCCTGGGGAAAGCAGTGAAGATGGCCCAAGTGCTTGGGCCCCTTCTATCCATGTAGGAGACCTGGAAGAACCTCCTGGATCCTGGTTTTGGCCTGGCCCAGCCCTGGCTGTTGTGGCCATCTAGGGAGTAAACCAATGGATGGAAGATCTCTCTCTGTCTCTCCCTCTTTCTATAACTCTGACTTTCCAACATGTAAATAAATCCTTTAAAAAAAAAGTATTGTCAACAAAGATACACACAAGACTTATTCAGGTGGCCAAATTAGATTTTGATTAGACCATCTTTGCTCTCCAAATTATGTGAGAGCTCTTGATTCATTGTGGGACTAGATTCTTTCAGGTAAATCCCTAAGAGTAAAGAGTACACTATCGAGGGGCAGCTTCTGGTCATACAAGTCAAATGAAGGACTTCTGAGAGAGCCCCTTATAGAGATTACTCATTCTGTCTTATAAATTATATCCACTTCACCTTCTAGGTCTTGTGGCTCCCGGACAAGCCCCAGAACATGGGCATGTTATAATCATTTGGGAGGGAGAGGAAGCTCACATCTCATTCCTGGCTGCATGTGTTTGAGCTGCACAAACTTGTATGCTTCCCTTTGCTGCTCTGGGGGGCAAGTAGGAAAAGGGTTTTAGGGCAAATTTTATGTGTTCCTAAGAATTTGGAAGGGGGTCTGTGTGAACTGTGAGGTGCTGTTTTCTCATGGAGAAATCCAATGGTAGGGAGCCTAGCTAAACTGCCCTTGAGTACAGGCTGAGGAAGGAAAGTAGCAGGGATATAGCCTGTTCTGTTACTTGTGGCCGCCCTAGAGGTGCCCACATTGGTGCCAAGTGTATGACACAGGGATTAGAAGGCTAAGGCCATATATGCCCCTGCCTTCAAGACTAAGAACAATGTGTATGTTTATACAGTAAAGGGCAAGAGTCTAGGTGGAATAATAGTTGTCTGATGTCACTTGCAAGGTTGCTTCACCCATGTCCCTAAGGAGTCCCTTAGAAGCTCATAAATACACCTCTGAGACAGGTTGCCCTTGGACAAAAAGGATCATCGGAAAAGAGAAAGAAGTAATGGCCCATGGGAAGGAGGAATGCAGAGTCATGAGAGTGAGAGAAGAGACCATGTGCTTGTTCTTTGGGGCCAGATCCAGAGCTATGAGATCAAGCAGGTGAAGTTAATGCGGTTCACAAAACAGGATGAGTAGGATCCCTTGTCCAAAAGGGGCAGGTGCTACTCAACTGTTGACATTAGCTGCAATGCAATTCCAGTGTTACCAGATCTTAGAGTTTTCAAAAGAAGCCAGCTGCTGGATTTTCAGGTGAAGCTCTTCAATTTTCAAAAATAGTACATATTTAAAACATATTCTTTCTGGGTTTTTGGATACTTGAAAATAATCTATTTTTTGTAGTTAAAAACAGTGACAAAATTTTGAGGTTTTCTCACACTCCCTGCCAAGTGATTGGGAAGGGCCATTGGCAAATTATCTATCAGAAGTGGTGGAAAAACCAAACCATGACTGGACTGCATCTTCTGAGTTTGGCCCACTGAATATACCAAGTATGTATATAATCTACAGGCTTATTTTTTATTTCAATCTCCAGTGTATATAGTGAAGCAATTGCCTATAAAACATCTACATTTCTTTCCCCATTTCCCAGTGAGGTATCTCCCAATCTCTCTCTAATGAGGCTGGTTTCTTAAATGAATTTTCTAATGATCCTGTCCTCTTATTCGTTTAGATATCTACCATATAGCACAGAATATTGGTGACATTTTAGGTTATTTGACATTCCTCCCATTAATAGGTAGGATCGATGTCCCCTCTCTCTTTTGTTTTTTAAAGATTTATTTGTAAGGGGCTAGCGCCGTGGCTCACTTGGTTAATCCTCTGCCTGCGGCGCCAGCATCCCATATGGGCACCGGGTTCTAGTCCTGGTTGCTCCTCTGCCAGCCCAGCTATCTGCTGTGGCCTGAGAAGGCAGTGGAGGATGGCCCAAGTGCTTGGGCTCTTACACCCACGTGGGAGATCAGGAGGAAGCACCTGGCTCCTGGCTTTGGATCGGCGCAGCGCCAGCTGTGGTGGCCATTTGGGGGAGTGAACCAACGTAAGGAAGACCTTTCTTTCTGTCTCTCTCTCTCACTGTCTATAACTCTACCTGTCAAAAAAAAAGATTTTTTATTTGAAAGACAGAATTACAAAGAGCAAAGAGGCAGAGAGAGAGAGAGAAAGAGAGAGGTCTTTTATCCACTGGTTCACTCCCCAGATGGCCATAAATAGCTGGAGCTGTGCTAATCCAAAGCCAGGAGCCAGGAGCCTCCTTCCGATCTCCCACGCTGGAGCAAACACCAAAGGCCTTGGGCCATCTACTGCTTTCCCAGAACATAGCAGAGAGCTGGATCAGAAGTGGAGCTGCCAGCATTAGAACTGATGCCCATATAGCATTGCAGTCAACAGCCTTACCCACTATTCCACAGCACCAGTCCCACAATGTGACTTCTGAGGCTAGATTATAAAAAGCAGTGCTACTTTAACCTATTCTCACCCCCAGAATCATCATGAACAAGTCCAACTACCCTGAATACATCAGGCTCTAAGAAAGCCCATGTCACATGGAAAGAACACATGTTGTGTCTCCGGTCTCCCATTGACAGTGTCAGCAGATGTCAACTCTCAGGTCTTCCCAGATAGTGTCAGACATGTGAATTTTCTTATAAAAAGGGGAAGAAAATATAACTCTTTCTCTCTCTGCCATATTAAGACATAGTGAGGGCTGGCGCCGTGGCTCAATAGGCTAATCCTCCGCCTGCGGCGCTGGCACACAGGGTTCTAGTCCCGGTTGGGGCGCCGGATTCTGTCCCGGTTGCCCCTCTTCCAGGCCAGCCCTCTGCTGTGGCCCAGGAGTGCAGTGAAGGATGGCCCAAGTGCTTGGGCCCTGCACCCCATGGGAGACCAGGAGAAGCACCTGGCTCCTGGCTTCGGATCAGCGCTATGCGCCGGCCACAGTGGTCATTGGAGGGTGAACCAACGGCAAAAGGAAAACCTTTCTCTCTGTCTCTCTCTCTCTCACTATCCACTATGCCTGTTAAAAAAAAAAAAAGACATAGTGAGAAGGCTTCTGTCTACAAACTGGGAAGAGAGCCCTCACCAAGACCTGAATTTGCTGGCATCTTGATCTTAAACTTCTCAGCCCCCAGAAGCATGAGAAATTAATGTTTACTGTTCAAAGTTTCTGATACTGTGTTGTAGCAGCCTGAGCTATGACACTATCCTGCCAATTGCATTTCACATCACTCCCCTAATTTCTTATTTCATTAATGCAAAAGCTCCCTTTCTATCCCACCATATGAAAGTTCACCTCCTCCTATGCAGCACTTGAAAAGGAATTGGCCAAGATTGGTTTTGGAAACAGAACCTGAGCATTCGCTTCAAGCCTACAAAGGTGTTTAAAAAGACTGAGGAGAGTTTGTTAGAGAAGATAAAGAATTACTTTAGAAAAACTTATGATAGTATGGGGACTCTTAACACATAAATCTTAGTGAGAGCGTCTATGCAAAGCCCAAAAAGAAAGCTTTGACCAAGACTAATTGAGCTTTCAAGATAGCAGAGTGGGGAGAGAGCTTATTGCTCTAGTCTAGGAGAAGACAGTTTAAAAAAAGTGGAGAGAGTGCAGTCTCGGGTAAGAGGGAGAAAATGGCAGGGGAAACTCTGCAAATTAGAGGGACACAGTGGACCTATGTGGAGAGTGTGGATGTCCACAACTCAAACTCCAGCAGCCAAGAGCTTCCACACCAGTGTTTGAAAGTGAGGTAAGACCAGACTGCAGCAGCCCAAGCCACTGGCGATAAAGCTGCAGGAAGAGCCTAGAGGGAACCTGGTTTGGAGCCCTGTGGAGGATAGTATACCTGCCAAACTAGAGGAGAGAAAGAAAAAGAACTGGCAAGTTTTTCTCTCCCTGATCACCCTGCAATGGCATCCTGTAGCAAGCTGATAGAGTGGGCGCCATTTTGGACATACATAACAGCTATGTGAGCTCGTGTCTCTGCCCAGCAACCAGCTGAGTAGAGACTCCTGACTCTGGTGGGGAGAACTAACAGGGGGCTGGGTGCTCATGACTTTGGGAGGCTTGTGTGCTGGGACTTGTGAAAAAACTGAGGCTGTGTGATAGGGCTCACAGTGTGGCTGGGACTTTGGACAGTCACTGTGGCAGACTCCACACACTCAAAGCTCCCTGGTTACTTGGTGAGGGATATTGCTGGGGAATTTGAGCTTGCACTGAGGACTGCCCAGATCCTTTATGTGGTCTTTGTGGCAGAGCAGATGAATATTATACCCACTGGGGCTAGTGCTCAGGCACTGATCACTTTTGAGGAGAGGAGCTCGGCTGAGTAGAATAAACTTCCCCTTTGATAAAAAAAAAAAAAAAGGAGATTTACCATACCAAACCCAAGTGTGTCACCTTAGACATACAATTCACCCTGGAGAACTGAACAGAACTCTCTCTCCACACCCACTACATGCCTCTAGATATTCACTGAAAGCAGACACTCCAATAATCTACAGAGGAATAGTACAAAGATAAAAGCTGCCAGAGCAAAAAAGAAGAAACCAACAAGTATCTCCAAAAATGCTGAATATTAAATGCACCAATTCAAGAAACAAGAATAAGGAAGACAATATGATCCCTCCAAAAGAATACAACACTTCAGTACCAGATTGTGAAGATGATGAGATTGAAGAAATGCCAGAAATGGAATTCAAAAAATTGATCACAAGATTATATGGAAGTAATCAGAAGCAAATGCATGAACTACTGAAATCCTTACATAATAAGAAAGAAAATTTCTCCCATGAAATTGAGAGCTTAAAGAGAAATCAAAATGAAATGAAAAATTCAGTAGAACAAATAAAAAATGCAGTGGAAAGCCTTACCAACAAAATTGGTTAAGCAGAAGAAAGAAATTTGGAATTAGAAGACAAAGCACAGTCAAACCAAAAACAAGAAGGAAAAATTAGAAAATTAAAAAACACTGTTGGTAGTCTATAGGATACTATCGAACAATGCAACATACAGGTTCTAGGAGTTCCTGAAGGTGAGGAAAATAAGGATTAGAAGACATTTTAGTGAAATAATAACAGAAAGCTTCCCTAATTTGGTGAAAGAAAAGGACATCAAAGTACAGTAAACACATAGAACCTCCGATAGACATGGCCAGAAAAGATCTTCGCTAAGACACATTGTAAGGCAACTCACTGCGTAACCACAAAGAAAAAATTCTAAACTGTGCACAACTCTGGCCTCAGAATCAGCCCTTAAGGCTTTCAGATCTGGCTAAAAAGCTCTTGAGAGCATGTCAGGCATGGAAAGCCAAGACATGGTGGCAAAAAATGACCTTCATGAAAGATCTCTGTGAGTGAGATCGCAGTGGAAAGGAAGGGGCCATCAAAGAAGAAAGTACGTTTCTTTGTAGGGAGAGAGAACTTCTACTTTAATTATGGCCCTATCTAAATACTGACAGAGTTTGTGGACTTAGGAAGTTTCCATAGCCTTGGCAGCTCATGACAAGAGCCTCGGGTGATCACTGATGTCATAAATAAGAGTGTCAGTTGTTAACAACAGGAGTCACTGTGTACTTGCTCCCCATGTAGAACCTCTGTCCTTAATGAGTTGTATTATGAGAATTAACGGTAAAATTAGTCTTCAAACAGTACTTTATATTTTGTGTATCTGTGTTGGTGCAAACTGTTGAAATCTTTACTTAGTATAGAGTTGATCTATATATAAAGATAATTAAAAATGAGTCTTAATGAAGAATGGGATGGGAGAGGGAGTAAGGGGTGGGACGAGAGTGGGTGTGGGAGGGCAGGTATGAGGGAAAGAACCACTATAACCCAAAAGCTGTACCTATGAAATTTATATTTATTAAAACTCTCTAAAAAATAAACTGTGCACAACAGAAATGCCAGATTACTTTCAGAGGATTTCCAATTAGACTCACAGTGGACTTCTCATAAGAAATCCTAAAAGCTAGGAGAGAATGGTGAGATATAATTCAAATCTTAAGAGAAAAAACTGTCCTTCCAAAATACTATTCTCTGCAAAGTTCTCATTTATGAATGAAGGTGAAAAAAAGACCTTCCTTAACAAAAGTTGAAGAATTTGTTACCACCTGTGCAGCCCTACAAAAGATGCTTAAGGATGTGCTGCACACCGAAACACAGAAACATGGCCATCACTATGAAAGAAAGTAAAGGAAGAAAATTTCCCAGTAAAAGTACAAAACAAATCCAAAGTAAAAATAGGAAGATTTTGGAAAAATGGCAGGACAAAGTCATTACTTATCAATAATCACCTTGAATGTAAATGGCCTCAACTCTCCAGTTAAAAGACACAGACTGGCTGAATGGATTGAAAAACAAAACCCATCTATTTGCTGCCTAGAGAAAAACATCTCACCAACAAATATGCATGAAGACTGGAAGTGAAAGGATGGAAAAAGATATTCCATGCTAACAGGAACCAAAAAAGAGCTGATGTAGCCATCCTAATATCAGACAAAATAGATTTTAACACAAAAACTGTTAAAGAGACAAAGAAGAGCACTATGTAATGATTAAAGTTTTAATTCAACAGGAAGATGTGACTTTTATAAATGTATATGCACCTGATTACAGGATACCTGGCTATTCAAAAGAAATGGTAAGGATCTAAAGGGAGACAAAGACTCAAATACAATAGTAATGGGGGAATTCAATACTCCACTTTCAGCAATGGACAGATATACCAGATAGAAAATCAGCAGGGAAACAAAAGAGTTAATCGACACTCTAGACCAAATGGACCTAACAGATATCTACAGAACTTTGTATCCTACAGTTGTAGAATATACATTCTTCTAGCCAATGCATGGAACTTTCTCTAAGATTGACCACATACTAGGCCATAAAAGAAGTCTCAGTAAATTAAAAAAATCAAATTTACCAGAGCCATTAGGGAAGAAAAAGTAATCAAAGGGGTAAAAATTGGGAAGGAGGAAGTATAACTATCCCTATTTGCAGATGATATGATTCAGTACATAGGAAATCCAAAGGAATTCACCAAGAGACTCTTGTAATTCATAGAATAGTTTGGTAAAGTAGCAGGATATAAAATCAATACACCATCCTGTTTTGATTACAACTGCCCTGTAGTATGTCCTGAAATCTGATATTGTGATGCCTCCGGCTTTGTTTTTGTTGTACAAGATTGCTTTAGCTATTCGAGGTCTCCTGTGTCTCCATATGAATTTCAGCATCATTTTTTCCAGATATGAGAAGAATGTCTTTGGTATTTTGATTGGTATCGCATTGAATCTATAAATTGATTTTGGGAGAATGGACATTTTGATGATATTGATTCTTCCAATCCATGAGCATGGAAGATTTTTCCATTTTTTGGTATCCTCTTCTATTTCTTTCTTTATGATTTTGTAATTCTCATTGTAGAGATCTTTAACCTCCTTGGTTAAGTTTATTCCAAGGTATTTGATTGTTTTCGTGGCTATTGTGAATGGGATTGATCTTAGAAGTTCTTCCTCAGCTGTGGCATTGCCTGTGTATACAAAGGCTGTTGATTTTTGTGCACTGATTTTATATGCTGCAACTTTGCCAAACTCTTCTATGAGTTCCAATAGTCTCTTAGTAGAGTTCTTTGGATCCCCTACATAAAGAATCATATCATCTGCAAAGAGGGATAGTTTGAGTTCTTCCTTCCCAATTCATATCCCTTTAATTTCCTTTTCTTGCCTAATAGCTCTGGTTAAAACTTTCAGAACTGTATTGAATAGCAGTGGTGGGAGTGGACATCCCTGTCTGGTACTAGATCTCAGTGGAAATGCTTCCAACTTTTCCCCATTCAATAGGATGCTGGCCATGGGTTTTTCATAAATTGCTTTGATTATATTATGGAATGTTCCTTCTATACCCAGTTTGCTTAGAGTTTTCATCATGCAAGGGTGTTGTATTTTATCAAATCCCTGGAGCAAGGAGAGCCTCTTCAACAAATGGTGCTATGAAAATTGGATTTCCACATGCAGAAGTATGAAGCAAGACCCATACCTTACACCTTACACAAAAATCCATTCAACATGGATGAAAGATTTAAATGTATTTCATGATACCATGAAGTTATTAGAGGACATTAGGGACATTGACGTAGGCAAAGAGTTGACATAGGCAAGACCTTGACATAGTCAAATAGTTCTTGGAAAAGACAGAGGCACAGGCAATCATAGCCAAAATTAACAAATGGGAATACATCAAATTGAGGGGCTTCTGTCCTGCAAATGAAACACTCAGGAAAGTGAGGAGACAACTGACAGAATGGGAGAAATTATTTGCAAACTATACAACTGATAAAGGATTAATAACCAGAATATACAAAGAAATCAAGAATCTCTATAACAATAAAAACAACAACCCAATTAGGAAATGGGAAAAGTACTTAAACAGACTTTTTTTAAAAGATTTTTGTTTATTTATTTGACAGATAGAGTTACAGACAGTGAGAGGGAGAGACTGAGAGAAAGGTCTTTCTTCCATTGGTTCACTCCCCAAATGGCTGCCACAGTCAGAGCTGCACCGATCCGAAGCCAGGAGCCAGGTGCTTCTTCCTGGTCTCCCATGTGGGTACATGGCCCAAGCACTTGGGCTGTCCTCCACTGCCTTCCCAGGCCACAGCAGAGAGCTGGACTGGAAGAGGAACAGCTGGGACTAGAACCCAGTGTCCATATGGGATGCCAGCGCTGCAGGCGGAGGATTAACCAAGTGTGCCACCACGCCAGCCCCAAACAGATATTTTGTAAAAGAAGAATTCCAAATAACCAACAGACACATGAAAAAATTTTCAGGATCACTAGCCATTAGGGAATTACAAATAAAAAATACAGTGAGATTTCACCTCACCTCAGTTAGCATGGCTTTAATAAAGAAATCAACAAACAATATTGTGGGGAAAATGGTACCTTAATCCAGTGTTAGTGGAATTAAACTGGCTAAGCCACTATAGCCACTATGGAGGAAAATTAGGAGATACCTCAGAAATCTGAATATAAACCTACCATATGATCCAGCCATCCCACTCATAGGAATTTACTCAAGGGAAATGAAATAAGTAAATGAAAGAATGATCTGCACAACCATATTTATTGCAGCTCAATTCACAATGCTAAGACATGGAATCATCCTAAATGCCCGTCACCTGAAGACTGGATAAATAAATTATGGGATATATACAGTATGGAGTACTACACAGCAGTAAAAAATGAAATCCAGTCATTTAAAACAAAATGGATGAATCTGGAAAACATCATACTTAGTGAAATAAGCCAGTCCGAAGGAGACAAATACTGTATGTTCTTCCAGATCTGTGAGAACTAATAGAGCACCTAAAATGAAATTTCTAGAGGTGAAATTGACACTTTGAGAAGGAATGACTTGAGCTCTGCTTGTCTTGACTGTCAAGGAACAGGGTTTTTTTTTTTTTTTTTTTTTTTTTTTGTTGTTGTTGTTGTTCTTAATAATATTTGTTGAATTCTTCACTTAACATAGAATTAATCATATGTGTATAAAGTCCACTAAGGACCGATCTCATTAAAAAATAAGAGTGGGAATAAGAGAGGGAAGAGGAAGTGCATAACTGTAAAGCTGTATAGTTCTGCATTCATTCTTACAGACTTATATCTAAGGGTACAGTTTAAAAACTTTACATGGGACCACAAATCCCATTAATCTTCATGGTAAAAATCCCATCTTAAGTGTTAAGTATTAAGTGTTAAAGTGATATATAGATGGATCAAGTATCTGATAATAATAATAGAATTAAAAAGGACAGAACATTCCAACATTGGAAGCTGTCCACTCAGCAAACTCATAGAATGACAATCGCTTTAAGTAACACTCTGACCTCAGAATCAGCCCTTAAGGCATCCTGTTCTGTTTGAAAAGTCCATGAGAGGATGCAAATCCATGACACTGTGGCAAAACGTGTCCTACATGAAGGACCTTGGTGGGGTGAGACCCTAGTGGAAAGAAGTGGCCATGAAAGAAGGATGTACTTTTCTCTGAGGTGAGGAGAGAACTTCCACTTTGATTATGGTCTTGTCTAAATACTGAAGGAGTTTGTGGACACAAAAGGCTTCTATAGCCTAGGTAGCTCATGTCAAGAACCTTGGGTTATCACTGACGTCATAGATAAGAGTGTTAATTGTTAAATTAACAATAGGAGTCACTGTGCACTAACTTCCTAAGCAGGACCTCTGTCCTCAACGAGTTGTATTATGAGAGTTAGATGTAAAACTTGTTTTCAAATACTTTTTTTGGGTGTGTGTGTGTGTGTGTGTGAAAATTGTTGAAATCTTTACTTAGTATAGAGTTGGTGTTCTGTGTACAAAGTTAATTGAAAATGACTCTTAGCCGGCGCCGTGGCTCAATAGGCTAATCCTCCACCTTGCGGCGCCGGCACACCGGGTTCTAGTCCCGGTTGGGGCGCCGGATTCTGTCCCGGTTGCCCCTCTTCCAGGCCAGCTCTCTGCTATGGCCAGGGAGTGCAGTGGAGGATGGCCCAGGTGCTTGGGCCCTGCACCCCATGGGAGACCAGGAAAAGCACCTGGCTCCTGGCTCCTGTCAGGATCAGCGCGGTGCGCCGGCTGCAGCGGCGGCCATTGGAGGGTGAACCAACGGCAAAGGAAGACCTTTCTCTCTCTGTCTCTCTCTCTCACTGTCCACTCTGCCTGTCAAAAAAAAAAAAAAAAAGACTCTTAATGGAGAATGGGACTGGGAAAGGGAGAGGGAGGAGCAGGTTGGGTGCTAGTGTGGATATGGTGGGAAAAATAACTATATTCCTATAGTTAGTTGTACTTAAGAAATTTGTATTCATTAAATAAACCGTTTCTTTGGGAAAAATAAAAAAAAGAGAAAGCTTTGACATAGTTACCCAGAGATGCTTTACTGATAAAAAAATAGCTCATTCACAAAAGATTGAAAAAGAAGGAAGGAAGGAAGGAAGGAAGGAAGGAAGGAAGGAAGGAAGGAAGGAAGGAAGGAAGGAAGGAAGGAAGGAAGGAAGGAAAGAAGGAAGGAAGGAAGGTAGAGGGAGAGAGGGAAGGAGGGAGGAAGGAAGAAAAAAAAAACAAAAAAGAAGGAAAGAAGAGAGAGGAAGAGGAGAAAGGAAGGAAGGAAACAAGCAAGGAAGGAAGGAAGGACGGGAAGGAGGGAGAAAGGAGGGAGGAAGGGAGAAAAAGAAAGAGCCTTGAGTGAATGATAGATGAAACACCTGCATAGCAGAATAGATAGTGGGATTGGCGTCAGTGTGGATCAGAGTTATATTATTCCTGCCACTAGATGTGGAACCCAAGTGAGGATTATTTCTCTTGGATATTTTCCAGGGGTATTCTTATAAAAGGACTTCTCCATGGAGTGAGACAACTTCAAAAAAAGGAAGCTGGGATTTACTCTCTGGCTCAGCAGCTGAGGAGGGATTGCAAATAGCCAAGCAATGGAGACCTGGATGATGAACAGGAAGCTGAGAACCTAGATAATTGGAAACATAAAAGCTGAGGGATGGAAAAGACCACTGGTTATGTGTAGAGCTGAAAGAAGTTTAGCATGATTGAATACTGCTGTGTATGTATGGCTCCAGGTTGGAGGAGTGGTATGTGATAAGGTGGGAGAGGGTTGAGAAGAGTACAGACCTTATTAGATATATTATGGAGCTTGGAATTTATCCTATGGACAAAGGGAAACTTTTGAAAGGTGTGATATGAGCAGTCTTGTTTCAGAGGTTTGCTTTGGCCACAGTAAGGCGTGTGGATTAAACTCCAAGAGTGGAATTAGGAGAACAGTAAAGGGTGTGGCTGTAGTCAGACAAGAGGTTATGATCAGATAAACTAAGGATGTGCTTATGGGAAAGCAAACAGTGACCTAATTCATGTGTAGGAAGTGACTGACTTGAGGCAGGGAGAAAAGCTGGTTAAGATGATAGAAGAATCAGATAATTCTCAGAAGAAACTGTTACTGTTCAATGGGTGGTGAACACAAGGCCAAAGTAGGTTGAAGGAGGCAGATGCTGAATTCTGGAATGAGTTTATAGAATGGGAGGCAGAATGAGCAATACTTATGGGGAAGTATTTATTTGGTAATTGGTATGCAAGACTTCTGCATACCAAGGAAGATTTGGGCCAGTGCTTTCCATATATGCCATTAACACATGATCTACTTTTGAAGCCATCTGAGTAGAAAAAACTAGACTAAAAAGACTACATACAGTAAAAAGTGAAGATAGCTCAGAATAGAACCCAAGGGAATAATCATAATTAGAAAAGAAGAATCAACAAAGAAGAAAAGGAGCACTAGAGGAGAAGCAAAATCAGAAGAGAACAATTACATGAAGTGTCCATGTCAGGGAGAAGTGTACTCATATAAGGAAAAGTCCTATAAAATAAGGTCTTCACACTCATCTCATAACCAAGGAAACTGAAATGAAACTATACTTTTGTAGGCAAAAATTACCAAAAAATTATAAGACTTAATGTCAACAAGTAAATGAAGAAAAAGATACACTGTCAATTGAGTGCTAAATTGGTACAAACTTCCTGGTGGTAGTTTCACAACATTTAAAGATTATTATTCACAATATTGTTCAAGATCTTGTGGTCTAGCTGGAGGAATATGGTTAAAACTATATTTGATGATGGTATTATGATAGGATACCAGAGCACTTAGCATGGAAACTCCCTATATATTGTGATGGGCATATTTCAAAATTTTTTTATTATGAGAAAGTACATAAAACATAAAATTTACCATTTTAGCAGTTTTAGGTGTACAATTCAGTGGCATTAAGTACATTTATAAAGTTGTTCAACCATCACCACTTTCCACCACTTTCCACTTCTAGAACTTTTTCATCATCCCAACTGAAACTCTGTATCTATTAGGCAGTAATTCCTCCTCTTCTTCTCTCTCAAACCCCTAGTTATCACAGTTGTACTTTTAGTCTCTAGGAATTTGACTACTCAAGATACCTTATATAAAACAAATCATACAATGTTTGTTCTTCTGTGTCTAGCCTAATATTTTCAGGGCTCATTCATGTTGTAGCATGCATCAAATCTCATTCATTTTTAAATTTGTGTAATATTCCAATAAGAAATATTTCAAGAATACATGTCATTCACATGAAAAAATGTTCAGGATTACTAGCAATCAGGGAAATGCAAATCAAAACCACAATGAGGTTTCACCTCTCCCCGGTTAGAATGGCTCACATGCAGAAATCTGCCAACAACAGATGCTGGAGAGGATGTGGGGAAAAAGGGACACTAACCCACTGTTGGTGGGAATGCAAACTGGTCAAGCCACTATGGAAGTCAGTCTGGAGATTCCTCAGAAACCTGAATATAACCCTACCATTCAACCCAGCCATTCCACTCCTTGGAATTTACCCAAAGGAAATTAAATTGGCAAACAAAAAAGTGCTCTGCACCTTAATGTTTATTGCAGTTCAATTCACAATACCTAGGACCTGGAATCAACCTAAATTCCCATCAACAGTAGACTGGATAAAGAAATTATGGGATGTGTACTCTATAGAATACTATACAGCAGTCAAAAACAATGAAATCTGGTCATTTGCAACAAAATGGAGGAATCTGGAACACATCATGCTGAGTGAAATAAGCCAGTGCCAAAGGGACAAATATCATATGTTCTCCCTGAGCAGTGACAACTAACTGAGCACCAAAAAGGAAACCTGTTAAAGTGAAATGGACACTTTGAGAAACGGTGACTTGATCAGCCCTTGCCTTGACTGTTGATGAACAGCTTAATACTTTATCCTTTTTAGTATTTTTTTGTTCTACTTAATACTATTGGTTGAATTCTGTAATTAACACACAATTATTTTTAAGTGTTAACATTTACCTGAAAAGAGATCCCTGTTAAATATAAGAGTGGGAATAAGAGAGGGAGGAGATGTACAATTTGGTACATGCTCTTTCAGACTTGCCCCAAATGGTGGAGTTAGAAACGTGCCAGGGGATTCCAATTCATCCCATCAAGGTGGCATGTACCAATGCCATCTCACTAGTCCAAGTGATCAATTTCAGTTCACAATTGGTCATAATGATAGGTCTAAGAGTCCAAGGGATCACATAAACAAGACTAGTGTCTTCAAATACTAACTGATAGAATAAAAAAGGGAGAGAACGATCCAACATGGGAAGCGGGATACACACCAGACTCATAGAATGGCAGATGTCCTAAACAGCACTCTGGCCTCAGAATCAGCCCTTAAGGCATGTGAATCTGGCTGAAAAGCCCATGAGAGTATTTTAGGCATGGAAAGCCAAGACACTCTGGCAAAAAACAAACAAACAAAACAACAACAACAACAACCACAAACCTATATGAAAGATCTCCGCGAGTGAGATCCCAGTGGAAAGAACAGGTCATCAAAGAAGGAGGTACCTTTCTCTGAAGGGAGGAGAGAACTTCCACTTTGACTATGACCTTGTCTAAATAAGATCAAAAGGCCTCCATAGCCTTGGCAACTCATGACTAGAGCCTAGGCTGATTACTGACGCCATAAACAAGAGTGTCAATTTGTTAAGTCAACAACAGGAGTCACTGTGCACTTACTCCTTATGTAGGATCTCTGTCCCGAATGTGCTGTACATTGTGATTTAATGCTATAACTAGTACTGAAACAGTATTTTACACTTTATGTTCTGTGTGGGTGCAAACTGATGAAATCTTTACTTAATATATACTGAATTGATCCGTATATAAAGATAATTGAAAATGAATCTAGATGTGAATGGAATGGGAAAGGGAGCAGGAGAGGGGAGGGTCGTGGGTGGGAGGGAAGTTATGGAAGGGGGGAAGCTATTGTAATCCATAAGCTGTACTTTGGAAATTTATATTCATTAAATAAAAGTTAAAAAGAAACCTGAACATACCATGTGATGCAGACAAAATAAAAGTTTGTACAATATTCCATCATACAGGTATGTCACAATTTGCTTATCCTGTCATCTGCCTCAGTGGCTTTTAAAATAATGATGGCTTTAATATTAATTACCTCAAATATTATTGGGTACTGTAACTGTCACTAATAGAATAAGTTTAAACAAGAATACATTTTCAATACAAAATTAAAAATAAAATAAAAAGATTTTAGGAGGGAGAATATGGGATGCAGAATAAATTAATGACTATATAGAGTGAGTTATTAAAATTTGCATTTCTCACTGACTATATTTTTGAATAGGTATAAACTGTAGAATGGTTGGATCAATATAAGTAAGATATGCATTATCTTGAATACTTATCATTCTTTGTGTGATGAGAACATTTAAAATCTATTCTCTTGGCAGTTATCAGGCAGGCCTACAATACGTTGTTACTAACTATGATCACCAAAATGTACAAAAGACTTTACTGTGTATTTCTCTGAAATTCTTTTTAAAGTTTTAATTGACACTTAAAAATTATATATATTTACGTGGTACCATGTGATGTTTTGATGCACGTACAGATTATATAATGTCCAAATCAAAATAAATTTATCTCCTTAAGTATTTATCTTTTTTTTTTTTTTTTGACAGGCAGAGTGGACAGTGAGAGAGAGAGAGACAGAGAGAAAGGTCTTCCTTTGCCGTTGGTTCACCCTCCAATGGCCGCCGTGGCCGGCGTGCTGCAGCCGGCACACCGTGCTGA
This sequence comes from Oryctolagus cuniculus, assembly GCF_051225735.1. Classification (NCBI taxonomy): domain Eukaryota; kingdom Metazoa; phylum Chordata; class Mammalia; order Lagomorpha; family Leporidae; genus Oryctolagus; species Oryctolagus cuniculus. The sequence continues at coordinate 16,235,240 of NC_142870.1, read as the reverse complement.
TCTGAAGGCAGGAGCCAGGTGCTTCTCCTGGTCTCCCATAGGGTGCCGGGCCCAAGTACTTTGGGCCATCCTCCACTGCACTCCCTGGCCACAGCAGAGAGCTGGCCTGGAAGAGGGGCAACCGGGACAGAATCCGGCACCCCGACTGGGACTAGAACCCGGTGTGCCAGCGCCGCAAGGCGGAGGATTAGCCTAGTGAGCCACGGCGCCGGCAAGTATTTATCTTTTCTTTATGGTGAACACATTAAAAATTCTTCATCTAATTTTTTTGTTGTTGTTAAGAAGACATATCGTACATTATTATTATTGAAAGTCACCTTATTGTGCGTATTTGCCGTTGTGAGTACCAAACTTCTTAGTCATAACTGACTTAGTAATTGTTAATCAAGTTTTCCATGTTCTTCCCTTCATCCCTACTCTCCGCAGCCTCTCAACTTCTATGACATCAAACTTTTTAGATCCCACGTATGAGAGAGCATATGGAACTCATCTTCCTGTGCTTGGTGTATTTCACTTAACATAATCTTCAGTTCTATCCATGTTGATGCAAATTACAGGATTTCATCCTTTTTATGGCTGAATAGTATCCATTGTGTACACGTATCTTGTATTCTTTATCTATTTGTCAGTTGATTAACACTTAGGTTATTTCCATTTCTTGGTTATTGTGGATAGTGCTGAGGTAAACAAGTGAGTACAGATGTCTGTTCAGCAGATTTATTTTATTTCACTTTAATATATGCTCTCTAAGGGGATTGCTGGATCATATGATAGCTCCGTTTTTAGTTTTTGAGGACCCTCCATACTGTTTCCGCAAAGGGTGTATTAATTTTGTCCTTCTGCCAATAGTGTGCAAGTGCTTCCTTTTCTCCATGTCTTTTTCAGCTCTTGTTATCTTTTGGATTTTTGATAATAGCTAATTAACTGGAATGAGTTGATACCTTATTGTGATTTTGATTTGCATTTTCTGATGATTACCAATGTTGAAAATTTTTTCATGTAACTGTTAGACATTTGTATGTCTTTGAAAAAGTTCTATTTTGATCTATTGCCAATTTTAAGTTGATGATTTGTTTTTATGCTATTGCATTGAATTCCCTAAATATTCGGGTTGTCTGCCCTTTGCTAGATGTATACTTGCAAGTGTTTTCTCCCATTCAGTAGGCTGTCTTTTCACTCTGTTGATTGCTTCGTTGCTTAGCAGAAGCTCTGTAGTTTGACGACATCCACTTGTCTGTCTTTCTTTTGTTCTCTGTACTTTTGGAGTCTGACACAAAAAACCCTTGCCTGTTGCAACGTCTTAAAGTGTTTCTCCTATGTTTTCTTATAGTAGTTTCATGTTTTACATTCGGGTCTTTAATCCATTTTGATTGATTTTTGTGCATTGTGAGAGATAGAGGGTCTAGTTTCATTCTGTATGCAAATATCTAATTTTCTCAGTACCTTCTACTGAAAAAACTGTCCTTTCTGCAGTGTGTTCTTAGCACCTTTGTTAAAGAACAGTTCGGGTGCTGGCGCTGTGGCTCAGTGAGTTAAAGCCCCAGCCTACAGCACTGGTATCTCAATGGGTGTCGGTTCATGTCCTGGCTGCTCCACTTCTGATCCAGCTCTCTACTATGGCCTGGGAATGCAGTGAAAGATGGCCCAGGTCTTTGGGCCCCTGCACCCACATGGGAGACCTGGAAGAAGCTCCTGGCTACTGGTTGTGGCCATTTGGGGAGTGAACCAGCAGGTAGATCTCTCTCTGCCTCTTCCTCTCTGTAACTCTGCCTTTCAAATAAATCTTTTTTTTTAGAAGAACAATTAGATGTAGTAGATGTGTTGGATTACTTTTAGGCCTCTATTCTCTTCCATCGATCTGTTTGTCTGTGTTTATGCCAATACCATGCTGTTTTTGTAGTATTTTTGAAGTCCAGTAGCATAATGCCTCCTGCTTTATTATTATTATTATTATTATTTTGCTCAAGATTGCTTTGTCTATTCAGGGTCTCTTGTGGTCCTATATGGTTTTTATTAAGACTTATTTTATTTGTTTGAAAGACAGAGTTACAGAGCGAAAGACACACACAGACACACACACACACACACACACACAGAGCACAAGCGAGAGCGCTTCCATCTGCTGGTTCATTCCCCAAATGGTGGCTGAAATGGCCAGGACTGGGCCTGACTGAAGCCAGGAGCCAGGAGCTTTTTTTTGTTCTCCCACGTGGATACAGGGGTCAACTACTTGGGTCATCTTCCATTGCTTTCCCAGGCACATTAGCAGTGGAGCAGCCAGGACTTGAATTGGCACCCATATGGGATTACCCTCTATGCCACAGTGCCAGCCCCTCCATACAAATTTTGATAGTGCCCTTTTTTTTTTCCCTAGTTTTGTGAAAATGTCGTTGACATTTTGATAGGTATTGCATTGAATCTGTAAATTGCTTGGGGTGGCATGGGCATTTTTACATTAAATCTTCTAATTCATGAGCATGAGATAACTTTCCATTTCTTTGTGTCTTCTTTCATCAGTGTCCTATAGCTTTCATTGTAAAGATTTTTCTTTTCTCTGGTAAAATTTATTCCTAGATTTTTTTTCTGGATTTTGGAAATGGAATTGGTCTCTTGATTGCTTTTTTATATAACTTGTTATTGGTAAATAATACTATTGACTTTTGCACATTGACTTTGTATATTGCAGCTTTTTCAAATCACTTATTAATTATAATATCTTCTTGTTGAAAAATTTGGGATTTTTTCTTTTCTTTTTAAAGATTTATTTATTTATTTGAAAGGCATATTTACAGATAGGCAGAGTCAAAGAGAGAGAGAGAGAGGTCTTCCATCCACTGGTTCAATCCCCAAATGGCCACGATGGCCGGAGCTGTACCAATCAGAAATCAGAAGCCAGGAATTTCTTCCAGGTCCCCCATGTGGGTGCAAGGCTTTGCCCATCTTCTACTGCTTTCCAAGGCCATAGCAGAGAACTAGATTGAAAGGGGGGCAGCCAGGACTAGAAATGGTGCCCATATGGGATGCCGGCACTGTAGGCGGTGGCTTTACCTGCTATGCCACAGTGCTGGCCCTGGGATTTTCTATATAAGATTGTGTCATCTGCAAATAGTGACAGTTTGACTTATCATTTTCCAATTTGGATGCCCCCCCCTTTTGTCTTTCCTAATTGCCCTAGCAAGAATTTCTGGTACTATGTTGAATAAAAGTGGTGACATTTTTGTCATTGAAATCTAGAAAAACTTTAGCTTTTCCCCATTCAATATGGTATTAGGCATTGGCTTGTTATAGAGGGGCTTTATTATGTTGAAATATATGCCTTCTATACCTCATTTGATCAGAATTTTTTACCATGAAAGAATATTGGAATTTATAAATGCCTCTTCTGCATTTATTAAGATGGTCATCTGGTTTTTACCATTCATTCTGTTGAAGGGGTATATTATATTTATTATATTTATTGATTTGTATATATTGAACTGTACTTGCATTCTTGGGATAAATTCTACTTGATCATGGTGAGTAATCTTTTTCATGTCCTATTGGATTTATTTGCTAGTATTTTGTTGAGGATTTTTGCATCTATGTTTATCAAGGATATTGATCTGTAGCTTTCTTTTTTGTTGTTTTCTTGTCTTTTTTTAGTATCAAGATAATTTTGGCCTTGTAGAATGAGGTTGGAAAAATTCTATCCTCTATTTTTTTTAATATTTTAAGAAGAGTGAATATTTGTTCTTTAAATATTTGGTAGAATTCAGTGGTGAAACCACCTTACACTGGACTTTTCTTTGAGAGGAGAGTTTTTTTTAAAGATTTATTAATTTATTTGAGAGGCAGAGTTACAGAGAGAGAAAGAGAGAAAGAGCGAAAGGGAGAGAGAGAGAGAGTGAGAGAGAGAGAGATCTATCCACTGGTTTGCTCCCCAAAGGCCACAACGGCCAGAGCTGGGCTGATCCAAAGCTAGGGATCCAGGAGCTTCTTCCAGGTCTCCCACATGGCTGAAGGTGCCTAAGCACTTGGGCCGTCTTCTGCTTCTTTTCCAGGCCATCAGCAGGGAGCTGCATCAGAAATGGAGCAACCGGGACTCGGACTGGTGCCCATATGGGATGCTGGAGCCACAGGTAGAGATTTAACCTATTACATCACAGTGCAGGCCTTGAGATATATATATATATATATATATATATATATATATATATATATATATATATGTATATATATATTTTAACTGATTCAATCTTGTTTCTCAGTCATCTGTTTAGGTATTGTATTTCTTCATGAATCAGTTAAAGTGTATCTGTCCAGGAATTTGTACATTTCTTATAGGTTTTCAAATTTATTGGCATAGAATTGCTCAGAATAATCTCTAACAATTCTCTATATTTTGGCGGTGTCAGCTGTAACATCTCCATTTTCATCTCTGATTTTATTTATTTGAATTTTCTCTCATTTTCCCTTTCTTAGTATAGCTAAAAGTTTTGTCAAATTTCTTTATTTTTACACAGAACAATCTATCCTTTTCTTATATTTTGGAGTATTTTTAGTCTCTTTTTCAATTATTTATTCTCTGAGCTTTATAATTTCTTTCATTCTACTAATTTTGGATTTGATTTGTTCTTGTTTTTCTAGTACTTTGAGGTGCAGTGGCAGGTTGTTTATTTGAGATCATTCTGCTTTTAAAAAAAATAGAATTTATTTATGCAGATGAGAGGCAAAGACACAGAGACAGATAGAGCCAGGTAAAGAGAGAACGGGAGCTTCCATCCACTGGTTCACTCCCACAATGAGGTTTCACCTCACTGCAGTTAGAATGGATCTCATATAGAAATCAACAAACAACAAATGCTGGTGAAGATGGAGGGAAAAAGGTGAGGATGTGGTAATGTAAACTAGTACAGCTATTGTGGAAGACAGCAGGGAGTTACCTCAGAAAGCTGAAAACAGATACACTGTATGACCAAGCAATCCCACTCCTGGGAACTTACCCAAGGGAAATGAAGTCCTCATTGAAAGAGTTATCTTTATCCCCATGTTTATTGCAGTGCAATTCCCAATAGTTAAGATATGGAATCAACCCGGATGTCCATCAGCTGATGACTGGATAAAGCAATTATGGTATATACACTATGGAATACTACTCAGTGGTTAAAAAAAGAAAGAAAGAAATCCTGTCATTTGCAACAAAATGGATGCAACTGGAAATCATTATACTTACTGAAATATGCCAGTCCCCATATACAAATACCATATATTTTCCCTGATCTGTGTGTGGTAAGTAATAGAGTACCAAAAATGTAATGTATATGAGTGAAATTGACATTTTTATCTTCAATGATTGTTTACAGCCCTGAACAGTGTGTGTTTTCTTCTTCTTCTTTTTTTTTTTTTTTAAGAAGTTTTTATTTACTTGAAAGGCAGAGTTACAGAGAAGCAGAGACAGAGAGAGACAGGTCTTTCATCTGCTGGTTCACTCCCCAGATGGCTGAAACAGCTGGAGCTGGCCAATCTGAAGCCAGGATCCAGGAGCTTCTTTTAGGTCTCCCACATGGGTGCAGGGGCCCAAGAACTTGGACCAACTTCCACTGCTTTCCCAGGTCAAAGCAGAGAGCTGGATAAGAAGTGGAGCAACTGGGACTTGAACCAGTGCCCATGTGGGATGCCAGCACTGCTGGTGGTGGCTTTACCTGCTATGCCACAGCGCCGACCCTCTTTTTTTTCCCTTGTAACTATTTGATGAACTCTTTACTCAGTGTAGAGTTAATTTGATGAGTATAAAGTAAACTGAAAATAGATCATTGTAAAAATTAATAGAGGGGTTAGGAGAGGAAGAAGGAGGAAGGGTGGGAGCATGGGCAGGAGGGAGGGCAGGGTAGGAAGTATCACTATGCTCCTAAATCCATATACATGAAATACATGAAATTTGTATACCTTAAATAAAATTTAAAATGTAAAATGTATTTATTCATATGATAGGCAGAGTAACAGAGAGAGATAGAGACAGGTAAAGAGAGAGTGAGAGAGCTCCCAAATCACAACAGTAGGTTGAGCAAGGCTGGAACAATGTCAGGAGCTAGGTTTTCCCTGTGAGTGGTAGGGACCCAGTTACTTGAGCCGTCTCCATTTCCTCCTGGGATCTGCAATAGCAGGAAGCAGGAGTCAGGATCCAGAGTTGGATTCTGAGCCTTTGTATTCTGATATGGGATCTGGGCGTTTTAACTGCTAAGCTAAACTTAACATTATAAAGATAAAAAAGAGATAAAAATGCTAAAAAAATATACTAACGCTCCATTCCTTCCCATGTTTTGAATTTTTGATATACCACTTTACAACTTTCCATATTGCTTATTTCTTAACAACAGTTACTATTTTAAAATTGTTTTCTGCTTTTATCTTCATATTATCTTCATTGAATCATTTCTCTACATTTTCTTGAAGTTCTTTGAGTGTTCTACAAGCAGCTATTTTTAATTTTTCATGCAAGAATTTACTGGTGTCAACTGCTATCTAGTTGGTTTCTGACACTTTATTTATTTCCATAGGTGAAGTCGTGAATTCCTGGAAGTTCTTGATAAGTATTGGTATAGAATGTTACCAGTGAATTGAAGGTTAGTCATTTTTCCCAATCTTCATACTTTGGCTTTCATACTTCTGACTGCCTTCCAGAAAGTTTAAGCAGTTAGTTTTATTTTCTCTGAGCTATTAGACACTTCTTTTATTTAACACTGGATGGAGCACAAACTTGAGCTTAGCCGAGTCCACTGCTGGTGTGCAATCACTATTTAAGCACAAGAGGGAGTCCCAGTCCCAGTTTTCTCCCAATTCTGCAGTTGGTGCGTTGCTCAGAATGAACTGGGGAAAGGTAGTCAGTCTTTGCCAGCCTCTTCCTGAGGCTGGATTGGGTCCACAAACCTAGTTCTGTGGCTGCCAGTGCTATGATCCTAGGTCACGCCCAGAGCCTACAGCCTGGCAGTACCAGTGCAATACTGGCGTAGAACCAAGGACCACACTACTATGGGCTGTTCCTGTTGAGGTAACTTGTGCCCTGAGGCTACTACAACCAGGAGAAGGTGATGTGGGCTAGATACTCATCTGAGCAACTGGAGCCATGGATCTCCACTTGGCACCATAGTAGGGCCAGGGGATCTATCCATTGGCACTGGCTTGGGGGCAAGGACTGTTGGCATCTGTCCAGCGTTGTCCCAAGAGACAGTCCTGAGCTCACTTTCTCAAACTATTCTTTTGCAGTTAAAGTCTTGCTACTTGCTGTCTGCCTGAGGTTGGAGTGGAGGTACTCCTTTGGTCATCTAGGCTGATAGTAAGCTAGGTTATGCCTGGATCTCACAGTCACCAGTCCCTCTTTATTCTCAAGGCTGATGGTGATATAATTTGAAACAAGTCTGACCCACCAGGATACAGGTCTCCCTCTGACGCTGGTTCAGGACTAGAGGCTCCAGCTGTGAACACTGACCTAACGATAGAGATCTTTTGGGATTTATCTGCTTCTGGGTCTCACTATGACAGTCTGGCACTGAGCTCCAAATCAGAGTCTTGGGTTTACTTTCCTTCCATACTCCCCAGTGGTTGGAATATTGCCTTGCAGTCTGCTAGAGACTGAGAAAGGCTGGTGGAGGAGATGCTTTGGCCACCTGGCTCGAAAGGATCAAAACACTCAGTCTGCAGAAACAGGGCTGGGAACTGGGGCCACAGGGTCCTGTGTGGCCTTGGGGTTTACCACCCTGCTCTAGTACTGGCTTTCAAATGTAATGTATGTGATCAGTTCCCTCTCCCTCTCCAAGTAGGAGCTGAGGCATCTCTCTCCATATTGAGCCACTTGGATTTGAGTGAGGGATGACATAAGCAACTCTTTTTTTCTTCTTTCTTCAATGCATTTTTTTCCTATTACTATACTAAAACCAGGCACCAGGGTCTCTTGCCTGGCTTCTTTAGCTCTTGTGAAGGTGACTTGGGGGCATGAATAGTTGTCCAAATTGGTGTCTTTATGGGGAGATGATTGCTAGAGTGCCTTATTCAGCTGCCATCTGGCTCTGCTCTTCCCGCTGTGTATTTTTATCTATTAGCTCATGCACTCTTTTTAAAAGGAGAGGGATGCATGTCCACTTTCAGGGACCACGAGAAGTCTCTGGAAGCCTGGTAGGCTTTCCCATCTCCATGGAAACACCTCCTCATCATGAACTAGTGGTGTTGGAGTAAGAAGAGCACTGAGTGATTGCAGGCGCTAACCGGGCTCTGTAGAGGGTTGGGCTTTCTATTTCTGGGAAACGAGGGAGGGAGGATGTGGTTTCAGGGAACTGAAGGAATGCCCAGCAGCTGCGTGATCAGAGGAGAATGAACTGAAATGCGGAAATTTGGGACAGTATTTGCTGAAATTTCTAGAAACTCCTTTCTCTAGGAGATGAGCCTTAGCTTCAGAAAAACCTGTTGCTGCAGAAAAACTGTGTGTTGTGTGTATCTACTGATACTGGCCGTGGAGGGGAGGGTGGCTGCAGGAGCGTGTTTTGTGGGTTCTTTCCCTCAGCTTAGTATAGAAATAAGCAGCCAGAGAACAATTTGCAAAGAGGCAGAAACTTTTACTACATAGAAAAGAAACTTTGATTGGAAAGCGACAGAGAAAGGTGCGGTCCGAGAGGAGAGCAGGCAGAGTGCCCAGGTGGGACACTGGCTCTGAGCAAGTGTCCCGGGCTTTTAAGGCATTACTGCTTTTCATTGGGTCATTCTGTGGGGGTTTCACATACTGTATGTTGACTGGCTTGGGGCTCATGGAGATAGCAGGGGTCTCCTGGAGACAGTCTGTTTCCTTAGGGGCTCAGCCCCCTCCGCTGGTAGCTCGGGGTGGAAGATTGCAACTAACTTGAAGGTGTGGTTTAAAACCCCAAGGGTCACACAAGATGGCCTGGACCTCCTGGAGCCAGTCCACTCTCCCCAGGGGCTCAATCCCTTCCTCTGCCGGCTCCGGGTGAAAGATAGCGACCACTCTAAAGGTGTCATTTAGGCTGCAAGGTCACACATGCAGCTATTAGAGGGGGAGATGCCAGTTAGTCTGGGGACAAGCTTTCCAGCTGCAGCTGGCAGCCTGCTTATAAAGGACACTCTACCTACGACCGAGAGGCCCACGGATTCCTCCCACCCCACAGCCTCACCGGATGGCCTCATCTGCCATGACTTCTTCTTCTTCTTTTTTTAAAAAGATTTATTTATTTATTTGAAAGGCTGAGTTACACAGAGAAAGAAGGAAAGGCAGAGAGAGAGAGAAGTCTTCCATCCACTGGTTCATTCCCCAGTTGGCTGCAACGGCCGGAACTGTGTGGATCTGAAGCCAGGAGCCAGGAGCTTCTTCCTGGTCTCCCACGTGGGTGCAGGGGCCCAAGGACTTGGGCCATCTTCCACTACTTTCCCAGGACATAGCATAGAGCTGGATCGGAAGTGGAGCAGCCGGGACTAGAACTGGCACCCATATGAGATGCTGGCACTGCAGGCGGCGGCTTTATCTGCTATGTCACTGAGCCGGCCCCCATGGCTTCTTTTTAAGAGTCTGAGTTTAGCCTTTTGCCTGGAACTACAAGATAACTAGAAACTTTGAACAAAAATAGGGCAGTTCTTTTGTTGGAAGGGATCAGCACGCTTAAGTCTTGGCCTATGAAAGAACACAGTAGGCTTTTTGTGAGCAATTTGTGTCCTCTTTATGAGGCTGTGTGAGATAATTTTTTTGCAGTATGAGGAAAAACTTTAGAACTAGAAAGACTGAACAAATGCAGTGACTTGTTATAATAACCTCAAGCTGATTGTGTTTCCTTCTTTGCTTTTTATGCTTAGAAGTGACATGGGATAGGTAGGCAGCTAGCTAGGTAGGTCTGCTGAGCTGGAAGTCATAAGCCCCATATGATTCTATCTTCCTACTTGTCAATCAAAATGCCCTCTTTCCCAGGATACATCTGCTTCATCAGGGACCTAGGGAGGACTGCCATGAAAATACGGATGTTGAACTCTATAGGGAATTTGTGGAGATGCCATGTAATTTCCAGGGGACTTTATACCTAGAGGTACCACCCCCAACCTCAAAGTCAAGGCCAATAATTGGGAGGGGCGCTCTCTCTCTCTCTCTCTCTCTCTCTCTCTCTCTCTCTCTCTCATTCCCTCTCTCCTGCTATAAAACACAGCTGAAGGGGCTGCAGGGTGCTCTTTCCCTATTTCCCCTACCCTAACTTCTTTCAGGAATCTTCTGGCCCCATGCTGTGTGTGTGTGTTCACGTTTTCACCTTTTAAATAAATTTTTATCACTTTGTGCACCTTCTATGTATCAGCACTTATCATGTGTGTCTTTGTACATGACAAAAGCCTGGAGTAAAAATTTATGCACCCCTCTCCCACATCAGAAGCACAAAGATTTCAGGCCCACTTTTAACTACATAGAACCTTAAAAAATAATGCTTTTAACATTGTTTCTGGATTTATTTTCCTTTCCAATTCCTCTTTATATTAATTTATCACAAATAGTTCAATAAAGTGATATGTAAATTTGAGCAGTTTTCTATTCATCAGATATAACTGATTGAGAATCTCCCGATTAAAAAAAAGATTACCCATATATAATGATAAACATAAAGCAGCCACTTTCTAAATAATTCTTTTGAGAAATGCCTGGAACTTATTTAAAATTTAAATGGAAAAGTATTTCTAAGATATGTAAAAGAAAACTTAAATGGATAACTATATAATATTCTCATATAGAAAGAAAGGTATTTTAGTCTTCTTAGATCTCCATGATGAAACAGCACAGACTGGGGCTGCTAGGGTCTGAATGTTTGTGTCCCCCTAAAATTTGCACTTTGAAATCATCACCCCAAAATGATAGTATTAGGAAGTAGGCTCTTTGATGATTAGATCTTGATGAAGTAGAGCCTCCAAAAATGGGATTAGTTCCCATTTCAAGAGACCCTGGTGTATTCCCTTATGCCTCCCACCATCAGTAGCTTCCATCTATGAAGCAGGAAACTCATCAAGACACCAAGTCTCTTGGTACCTTGATCTTGAACTTTCTGCTTTCCAAAACTGTGAGAAATTTCTGCTGTTTATGAACTATTCAGCCTATAGTATTTTGTTATTACAGTATCCCAAACAGGCTACGACAGGTGGTTTTAACCACAAAAATTAATTTTGTCATAGTTCTGGAAGTCAGAAGTCCACGAACAAGGTGCCAATACATTCTGTTTCTGGTCAGGGCTCTCATTTTGACTTGAAGACAGATGGATTTTGCTGTGTCCTCACATGGCCTTTTTTCTGTGCACATGCTGTGGGTGAGAACTCTGCTGTTCCTCCTATTCTTATAAGGGCACCACTTCTTTTGAATTAGATGAATTGATGACTTGATTTAGCCTTAATCACTTTTCTAAAAGGCCAAATCACTTTGCGGACAGGAGAAGTGTTAGGACTTCAATATATGAATTTTTGGGGAACACAATTCAGTTTATAACAAAGGGAGGCAATGAAGACATTGGCTCAAGCCTGACAAATGAATTTCCAGTTCTGGTGCTGAGGCTGTTTTGTTGTTGTTGGTGGGGGGGGGGGGGTTGTCAGGGGCTAGAGGCTGAGGAACCTAAATATGATTGCTTCCTTCATCTGAAAGAATACATTCCAACATGTTCTGAGTAAGAGTATATGGGGATTAAGGGGACTGGAAAGATTATTCACGTTAGGTACTGAACATAATAGAAAATTATACATATGTGCATATATTTATATATTAAAGATTCATTTATTCATTTGAAATGCGGAGATACAGAGAGAGAGGGAGACACATAGAGAAGGAGAGAGTTTCCATCTTGGTTCACTCCCCAAATGGCTGCAATGGCCAGAGCTGGGCCAGGCCAAAGCCAGGAGCCAGGAACTTCATCCGGGTCTCCCATATAGGTGGCAGGGGCCCAAGCACTTGGGCTATCTTCTGCATTTTTCCCAGGCACATTATTAAGGAGCTGGATTAGAAGTTGAGCAGCAGGGACTCAAACTGGTGCTCACATGTGATGCTAACCCCAAGCATGCAGGGGCGGCTTGACCTGCTGGCCCCAAGCATATTCACTTTTAACATAGGACGCCGGCACCCCGGGTTCTAGCCCTGGTCGGGGTGTTGGATTCTGTCCCGGTTGCACCTCTTCCAGGCCAGCTCTCTGCTGTGGCCAGGGAGTGCAGTGGAGGATGGCCCAAGTCCTTGGGCCCTACACCCGCATGGGAGACCAGGAGAAGCACCTGGCTCCTGGCTTCGGATCAGCACGGTGTGCCAGCCGCAGCAGGCCTGCCGCAGCGGCCATTGGAGGGTGAACCAATGGAAAAGGAAGACCTTTCTCCCTGTCTCTCTCTCTCACTGTCCACTCTGCCTGTCAAAAAAAAAAAAAAAAAAAAAAAAGATAAGTCTTTAGGAAAGGGGGAGTTTGCATTTACTTATTTATTTATATTTGTAATAAATGATGCAAAATTGATAGCAAAGGGGGAAATTCCCTTGTCCTCCTCATTAAAAACAAAATGTAGATGTATTACAGTTAAGTGATTTAAAAAAATCAAATCACTGAAAGATACAAGCAAATCTTTATCAAATCTTTGAAGATACCAGTATTTTACTTTTTAAATGCAGAAGTCATGAGAATAAGATTATAAGAAATATAGATTTTTCGTAGATAAGAGTCAAAACTTTTGCATGTTTGAAAAGGAGAAATAAAAAATAATCAAAAGTATCTGTTACCTGTATGAGAGACACATGGTGGCACTTGGGAAAATGTGTCATTTTCTTTACAGGGCTCTCCCTTTCCATGAACTTAGTGCTGTGTAATTACTTCCTCCCTTTCTCCTTAAATTATATAAAATATATACAATCAAATTCAAGGGTTTGTTGTATACATATGCAAGGACCCTTTCCTAAGTTTATAAGAAAGTGGAATTAAACAATGTTAATTTTTTTTGAAAAAAAAAATCTCAGAGATCATGCATATGAGTGGGTTTTAAAAACCTTCATGGGAAATGAATATTAAGAAAGTGTGCATGGATTTTGAAATATTTTTGCACCAAAATAAACTTATCACTCATTATTTTGAAAAATTTTGTTATCATGAGAGGCAAAGACTCTCACATCTACTGTTTCACTCCCCAAATGCCTAGAAGCCAAGAATTCAGTTCAAGTAGTTGAGTGGCAGGGACCCAGCCACTGGAGCCATTACTGGTGCCTCCCAGGGTGTTCATTAGCAGGAAAGTGCAATCAGGAGTGACACTGGGACTGCAACCCAGACACTGCCATATGGGTTGGGGCATCCCAAGCAGTGTCTTAGCTGCTGGGCCAAATGCCCACCCTAGACTTATTTTATCAATTATATTTTTCTAGAAATGTTTTAAAATATACTTGTGTCTATTTGTGTATGTAGTGGTGCCTAGTAAGCCTCTGTGTACTTTAAAAAGATTTATTTATTTATTTCAAAGGCAAAGCAAGGTGGTGGGGGAGAAGGAGAAAGAAGGAGAGAAAGAAAGAAAGAGATCTTCCACCCACTGGTCCACTCTCTAAATGGCCACAACAGTCAAGTGTTGGACAGGCTAAAGCCAGAAGTCATGAGCTCCTTCCTGGTCTTCCATATGGTGGGAGGGGCCCATGTACATGGGCCATCTTCCACTGCCGTCCAAGGCACACTTGCAGGAAGCAGAATGGCTGGGGCTGGAACCAGGCACTCTCATATGGGATTGTTGGCCCAGCAAGTGGTGACTTTACCTGCCACCCTGCAACACCAATACCAGTCTGTGTGTGTGTCTCTGTGTGTTTGAGAAGTTTGTGTGGGTAGGGTGAGACAAGTGAGTGTGGATTAGTTCTTTTATGAAAAAAATTTTACTACTGATTTTTAAAAATTTATTTAAAAAGCAAGTAGAGATGGAGGGAGGGAGGAAGGGGGGGAGAGAGAGAGAGAGAGAGAGAGAGATCTTCCATTTGCTTGTTCATTCCCCTATTCGTATGCTTGCAATTGCCAGGGCTAGGCCAGGACAAAGCCAGGAGCCTGGGACTCAATCCAGGTCTCCCTTGTGAGTGTTAGGAACCCAAGCACTTGAGACATCATCCACTGCTTTCCCAGGTGCTTTAGCAGTAAACTGATCGAAATCCAGGACTCAACTAGGCACTTTGATAAGCGATGCAAGCATTCCAACTGGTGGCTTAATCCACTGCACTACAATGCTCACCTCATAGCTCTTTAACTAGTTTAATCTCATATCCTACTTCCTCCTGCAAAACCATCTTGAGGACTGCCATGTCTCGCATAAATTGTGTAACATTAGGCTAGGGAGAGAAGAAACTGGTCTGGGATGTGCTTTAGTCTGTCCAGGCTATTATAACAAAACACGATAAGCTGTGTCACTTAAAAATAATAGAAATTTATTTCTCACTCAATCTTCTTGCAGCTGGAAAGGCCAAGACCAAGGCACTGAGAGATCCTGTTTCTGATGAGGGCTGCTGCCTCTTTCACAGAGCAAGCCTATTATTTATTTATTTCAATTATTTATTTATTAGAGAGAGACAGTAAGAGGGAGAGATAAAGCACTCCTGTCTCCTGGTTCATTCCCCAAATGCCCACAGTGACCAAGGCTGGGCTGGACCAGGCTGAGCCAGGCTGACCTTGGGAGCTGGGAACTCAATCCGGATCTGGACATGGATGGCAGAGACACAACTACCTGGATCGCCACCACTGCCTTCCAGGATCTGCATTGGCAGGCAACTGGAGTCAGGACCCAGAGCCAGGAATTCAACCATGGTACTCCCATCTGTGACAAAGGTGTCTTAACCTGTTTATTAATTCATAGGCCAAAGACCCTTTTTACTGTGTTCTCACATGGTAGAGTGGACAGGGGGTCCCCTTGACCCTCTTTTATAAGGACACTAATCCCATTCACCAGGACTCTGCCAGCTCATACCTTGATCACCTTCCAATGCTCCCCCTCATGATACCATACCCCTGGGACTAAGGATCTCAAAATATGAATTTGGGGGGACGCAAACATTCAGACTATAATGGGGTGAGACTGATTTCCAGGGACCAATTCTGCTTCCTCTGATTATACCTGGGGTAATCCTTGTTTTCTCACTCTCCCCGCCCCCAGTAGGCCTTTCAGAGTGGACAACGTGTCCTGACATCCACCCCCTCACTTCTCCTCTTCCTTCTGCTTTTCTGTTGGGGTGGCTGGTACAGAGAGGTGGCTGATGCTCCATCCTGGACTTGGGGAAAGGGGAGAACTTGCAGCCCTTGGCTCTTGGCACTTCTTCTGGCCCTTCCTTCATTAGTAGTTGCAACAAAAGTGCTGTTTACAATGGCAATTAATGGCAAAAAGGAAAAGTAATTTGACATCAAAGTTTAAAACAGTCACCCAGGAGTCGGCATTTTGGTGTAGTGGGTAAAGCCCATGATGCTGGCATCCCATATAGGTGCTGTTGTGAATGAGCTCCTAAGGGGACCATGGCTGGGGGACCCACACCATCAGGTGACTGTGGCTGATGCCATGCTGTTCTGTGGGTCAGTGACAGGGCACGCATCCCCAAGGTGCAACTGTGCATGCCAACCTGCCTATCTGTGAGCCTAATGGGCACTGGTTTGTGTCTCAGTTGCTCTACTTCTGAACCAACTCCCTGCTCATGGAAAAGCAGTGGATGATGGCCAAATTCTTGGGCCACTGCTATCCAAGTGGGAAACCCAGATGAAGCTCCTAGCTCCTGGCTCCTGCCTGGCCCAACCCTGGCCATTGCAGACACTTGGGGAATGAAACCAGTGGATGGAAGATATCTCTCCCTCTCTCTGTGTCTCTCCCTCTCTGAACCTCTGACTCCCGAATAAATAATCTTTAAAAAAAAAGTCACCCAGGCCAGTGCCATGGCTCTGCCTGCGGCGCCGGCATCCCATATGGGTGCCGGGTTCTAGTCCCGGTTGCTCCTCTTCCAGTCCAGCTCTCTGCTGTGGCCCAGGAGGGCAGTGGAGTATGGCCTAAGTGCTTGGGCACCTGCTCCTGCATGGGAGACCAGGAAGAGGTACCTGGCTCCTGGCTTTGGATCGGCGCAGCGCTGGCCGTAGAGGCCATTTGGGGGAGTGAACAAACGGAAGGAAGACCTTTCTCTCTGTCTCTCTCTCTCTCACTGTCTATAACTCTACCTGTCAAATAAATAAAAAGAAAAATAAAAAAAGTCACCCAAACAATAGCTAAAGGGCTAATATCTTTGCTGTATATATGTTTGACAAAACTCAATAAAAAGTGCACCAAACCACAAAAGATAGAAGATCAATAGACATGAACCACTGAGTACAAAAGAGAAAACAGGAGTCTCAAACTCAGGGACTTTGGAAGTAGACTGCATGGGTTAAAATACTCCTCTTACCTCTACTTGTATATCTTTGGATAAGTTAGTTAATTTCTATATCTTAGTTTCTTCATCTGTAAAATGGGGATAGTAAGAGTAATAATGATAACACTTAACATCTATGATTATTTTAAGTACCAAAATACAAAATTCCTAGAATATGCCTAGCATATATGCTATTTAAGTGATACATTAATAATGTTATTATCATTGCACTGGAGATGTAAAAATGGGGCTGTTGCTGTGGCGCAGTGGCTTAAGCTACTGCTAATAATGGCAGCATCCCATGTATGTGCTTATTCAGGTCCCAGCTGCTCCACTTCTGATCCAGCTCCCTGCTAATGTACCTGGGAAAGCAGGTGAAGATGGCCCAAGTGCTTGGGCCCCTGCCACCCACATAGGAGACCTGGATGAAGGTCCTGGCTCCTGACTTTGGCCTGGCCCAGCCCTGGCCATTGTGACCATTTGGGGAGTGAACCAGCAGATGGAAAATATCTCTCTCTGTAAATCTGCCTTTCAAATAAATAAATAAATCTTAAAAAATGTAAAAATGCTTAGTGAAAAGTAGTAAGAAACTACATAAAATTAAAAAATGTAAAACACAAGGCATAGTGAAATTGCCATTCTTTTAAAAAATTTATTTATTTATTTGAAAAACAGAGTTACACAGAGAGGGAGGGAGAGAGACAGAGAGAGAGAGAGAGAGATCTTCCATCTACTGGTTCACTCCCCAAATGGCTGCCACAGCCAGGGCTGGACCATGCTGAAGTCAGGAGCTAAGAGTTTTATCCAAGTCTCCCACATGGGGGCAGGGACCCAAGGACTTGGGCCATCCTCCTCTGCTTTCCTGGCTGCATTAGCAGAGAGCTGGATCAGAAGTGGAGCAGCCAGGACATGAATGGGTGCCCCTATGGGATGCCAGCGTTGCAGGTGGTGGCCTCACCTCTACACCACAATATGCTGACCCCAAAATTGGTGTTCTTACACAAGGAGGGTAGTATTTAATACAGATTTCATACTTAGGGTAAGAAACTTTGTTTTGCACACCTTGAATTATCAGAACTGTTGACCTGGTAATTGCAATATATTTTAAGTTTTACTTATTTATTTGAATGGTAGGTAGAAAGAGATCTTCCATCCACTGGTTCTCTTTCCAAATGGCTACAAAGGCTGATTGTGGTCCAGGCCAAAATCAGGAACCTGGAACTCCATCCATGTCTCCCATGTGGATGGCAGGGACCCAAGCACTTGCGTCATTTTTACTGCTTTCTCAAAGACATTGGCAGGCAGCTGGATTGGAAGTGGAGCAGCTAGGACTCAAACTGGCCTCAGATATGGGATGTCAGCATTGCAGGTGGCAGCTTAACCTGCTGAGCCATAAGGCTGCCCCTAGTGACTGTACTCTTAAGAATCCATCTTTTTTTTTTTTTTTTTTTTTTTTTTTTGACAGGCAGAGTGGACAGTGAGAGAGAGACAGAGAGAAAGGTCTTCCTTTTCCGTTGGTTCACCCCTCAATGGCCGCTGCGGCCGGCGCACTGCGCTGATCCGAAGCCAGGAGCCATGTGTTTTCCCTGGTCTCCCATGCAGGTGCAGGGCCCAAGGACTTGGGCCATCCTCCACTGCACTCCTGGGCCATAGCAGAGAGCTGGACTGGAAGAGGAGCGACTGGGACAGAATCCGGCGCCCTGACCGGGACTAGAACCTGGTGTGCCGGCGCCGCAGGCGGAGGATTAGCCTGTTGAGCCGCCGCGCTGGCCAGGAGTCCATCTTAAAGAGTGATCTTAAAAGTTCCTTTTTGTATCAGGATGACCATTTTAGCATTATTTGTCATCATATATAGTTGTGAATAAACTTTCAGAAATGGAATAAAGAAAATCACAAAGCTAAGATTTATTAAGGGCTTCTCCAGCTGCTACACTTGGCTCTTTTCATCAATTTTTTTTCACTTAATCATCACAATGACCTGAAAAGGCAGATACTATTATTGTTTCCCTTTTTTTTTTATCCAGCTAACAAAATGTTTGTGATCAAAAGAATAACTTGAACAATGCTTGTGCAAGTGGTAAATATAAAAGCAAGATACTTATTGTAAACAATGTGATTTTGGCTTGCATATTAAAATGTTTCTGTGAGCAAAATCTATTGAAAAAATTCCATGAAAGGCAAAGAGTTGGGGCCAGCATTGTGGCATAGTGGATAAAACCACAGCCTGCAATGCCAGCATCCCATATGGGCACCAGTTCCAGACCCAGCTGCCCTGCTTTCGATCCAGCTCGCTGATAATGGCCTGAGAAAAGCAGCGGAAGATGGTCTAAGTGTCTGGGTCCTTGCCACCCACATGGGAGACCTGGAAAAGGCTCCAGGCTCCTGGCTCCTGGCTTCGGCCTGGTCCAGCCCTGGCTATTGTAATTTGAGGAGTGAACCAGTAGATGAAAGATCTCTGTCTCTGTTTCTCTCTCTCTAACTCTGCTTTTCAAATAAATAAATAATTTTTTTAAAAAAGACAGTTGTTATTTATTAAAATTTGTGTTTGTGAATGTTCAAAAAAATTTTTTAACGATTCATTTATTTTTTCTTGAAAGTCAGAGTTACACACAGAGAGAAGGAGTGTCAAAGAGAGAAAGAGAGGTCTTCCATCCACTAGTTCACTCCCCAATTGACTCCAAAAGCCGGCGTTGCACTGATCTGAAGCCAGGAGCCAGGAGCTTCTTCCAGGTCTCCCACACAGGTACAGGGGCCCAGGGACTTGGGCCATCTTCTACTGCTATCCCAGGCCCTAGCAGAGAGCTTGATCGGAGGTGGAGCAGCCAGGACTTGAACCGGCGCCCATATGGGATGCTGGTACGGCAGGCGGTGGCTTTACCATAACAATAAAGCTTTCCAACGTGACTTTACTTTTTTAAAACATAATTATTTTATTTATTTAAAAGACAGAGCTACAGAGAGAGGTAGAGACACAGAGAGAGAGAGGTCTTCCATTCCACTGGTTCACTCCCCAAATGACCACAATGGCCAGAGCTGAGCTGATCCAAAGCCAGGAGCCAGCAGGTCCCCAACGTGGGTGCAGGGGCCCAAGGACTTGGGCTATCTTCCACTGCCTTCCCAGGCCATAGCAGTGAGCTGGATGGGAAGAGGAGCAGCCAGGACACGAACAGGCGCCCATATGGGATGCCGGTGCTGCAAGGCTGGGGCTTTAACCCACTGCGCCACAGTGCCAGCCCTCAATCACAATTTTAAAAAATAAAAAATAACAGGATCAGCACTGTGGCTTAGTGGGCTAAGCCTCTGCCTGTGACTCTGGCATCCCATATGGGTGCTGACTCATGTCCTGGCTGCTCCTGTTCCAATCCAGCTCTCTGCTATGGCCTGGGAAGGCAGTGGAAGATGACCCATGTGGTTGGGCCCCTGCACCCTCATGGGAGACTTGGAGGAAGCTCTTGGCTCCTGGCTTCAGATCACTCAGCTCCAGCCATTGCAGTCCTGTTCTGGCTGTTGCGGCCATTTGGGGAGTGAACCAGTGGACTTGGGCCATCTTCTGCTGCTTTCACAGACCAAAGCAGAGAGCTGGATTGCAAGAGGAGCAGCTGGGACACCAACTGGTACCCATATAGGATGCCAGCACTGCAGGCAGAGGCTTAGCATATTATGCCACAGCGCCGGCCCACAGCCAGATTTCTAAGAGCAATAGTTTGGGGTAAGCATTTAGCCTAGCAGCAAAGATGCCTGCATCCTAAAACAGAGTATCTGGGTTTGATTTCTAGCTCAAGCTCTTTTTTTTTTTTAACTTTTATTTAATGAATATAAATTTCCAAAGTACAGCTTATGGATTACAATGGCTTCCCCCCCATAACGTCCCTCCCACCCGCAACCCTCCCCTCTCCCACTCCCTCTCCCCTTTCATTCACATCAAGATTCATTTTCAATTCTCTTTATCTACAGAAGATCAGTTTAGCATACATTAAGTAAAGATTTCAACAGTTTGCTCCCACACAGAAACATAAAGTGAAAAATAATAGATGATTTTTTAAATGATGATGAAATCAGATCAGACCTATTGTCATGTTTAATCCCAGTGAGAGTCAAGCTCTTGCCCCCACCTTCCTGCAAATGAAGATCCTGGAAGGCAGTGGTAATGATTCAAGAAATTGGATTCCTGGATTGATTTCTACCTCCAGGCTTTGGCCTGGCCCATCTCCAGTCTTTGGGGGCATTTTGAGAGTGACCAGTGGATGGAAGCTCTGTCTACCTGTCTTTCTTTTTCTCTCTCTTTCTCTGTGTGTCTAAAATAAGTAAATTCGTAATTTAAAATAAGAGCTACGAGTTAGAGTTAACTCAGCGCAAAGCCAGTATCTTGACAGCATCTTCCATGACTTTCCATGATGGCTCCTCTGTCTCTTTGGCCTCATCTCTTGGCCCTTTTCCTCTCTGGGGTCTTCAGCTTCCCAAGCCTCTTTCTTTTGTGATGCTACGTACCATCACTCCAGTGAGCCTGGGCCTGAGTGGTCCCTCTTCATCCAGTGATATTCTGGCACACACCTCCATCTTGGTGATGTCGACCCCGCTGTCACCTTCTGTGCAAGGCTCCCTGATCACCCTCATTACATAGGGAGATTACTGATGCCATAGACAGGAGTGTCAATTGGTAAAGTCAACAACAGGAGTCACTGTGCACTTACTCCTCATGTAGGATCTCTATCCTTAATGTGCTGTACATCGAGATTTAATGCTATAACGAGTACTCAAACAATATATTTCACTTTGTGTTTCTATGGGGGTGCAAACTGTTGAAATCCTTACTTAATGCATACTAAACTGATCCTCTGTAAAAAAAAAAAAAAAAGAAATTATCAATTCCCAACTTGACTCTCACTGGGATTAAACATGACAATAGGTCTGCTCTGATTTCATCATCATTTAAAAAAATCATCTATTATTTTTCACTTTATGTTTCTGTGTGGGAGCAAACTGTTGAAATCCTTACTTAAGGTATACTAAGCTGATCTTCTGTATATTAAGATAATCGAAAATGAATCTTGATGTGAATGGAAGGGGAGAGGGAGTGGGAAAGGGGAGGGTTGTGGGTGGGAGGGACGGTATGGGGGGGAAGCCATTGTAATCCATAAGTCGTACTTTGGAAAATTATATGCATTAAATAAAAGTTTAAAAAAAAAAAAAAGATTGCACCCTTCCTCCAACCTACCTCCAAGCCCCACTTCCTGCTGTTTGTTTTCCCTCTCTTGACACTTGCTACTTTCCAGCATCCTGTAGAACTGGCTTATTTTGTCTAGTGTTTATTCTCTCTCTCCCTCCACTAAAATATAAACATCTCAAAGGCAAGAGATGTGTGTGGTTCATGCTGCATGTCAAGTACCTAGAATAATGCTTGGACCATAGGAGGGTCTACAAAAACCTTTGCTGAATGCTGCTGATGGTGGTGTCCTTGAGTAGGGAAAACAAATGAAGGGTAAAAACAATTCTGACATGAATTCTGGGCAAGTGCAAGTGGAAAATCATTATAGTAGATCTTGTACCACTTGAGTTATTGGTATTGAGAATCATTTTTGCAACTGCCCTACCAAATATAACAGGGTTAAGTCTTTGTGGCTGTGATATTATGTAGCTTGTTTTATCTAGGTTTAGTTTGCTTGTAAATCGATCAATGTCTTACAAGGATTTTAACACGGGGAAAGGACATAGTTGTAGACCTTGGAATGCGTTTTTTAAGCCTTTATTTTTTCACTGTAGCTCTTCTCAATAGTTGTGGCTTTGTCAGAACTTGCTGCACATGGCCTTTTTTTCTTTCCAGCTATAGGTGGCAGCACACTACTGCCTACGACCATATACACAGGATACACAGGCTGGGTTTGTGAAATCAGAGCTGTTGGTCAGGAGACAGTAGCTAATGAGTAATCAGTCCAAGCTGAATGGCAAATTAATGCCTTCATTAACTGAACAAACTAGCTTCTTTTATACACAAGGTCAGAGTATTTATTACCCAGTGCACTTCGTAAAGCAAAACTCAGGTACATTATGTAACTTTACTATGGACCTCCTGATTTATCTGCATGTAGCATATGCAACACCTCACTTGGAATTCATCTTTAATAAGGACTGGTACCATTCTGATATATTTATTGATAAAAGTCACTCTTGATCCAAAGCCTCATTTTTCTCACATAAAGTAAATGAAAAAGCGATTACCTTAAGCACAAGCCACTCTTACAAAATGACATTGGGTGGCCTGTTCCAAATTGAATTCTTAGCAATAAAAATGAAGTGTGATCTTTATTGATCAAACATGTTTGCCACTTAGGTTAGATGAAAACTTATTTAACATTTGGAGTAGGTTGCACAGATACAAAGTTTATTACTTACCATCTACTGTATGTCACATTTTAAGTGAGTCGAATGCTTAATTTTATCACCATTGTCAGAGAACAATGTGAAGATTGCAAAAACTCTTCTTACACAGAGACCGTCAGGAACCTAGTGAAGTTCTCATTGCAGATCAGTATGTGTAATAGAAATAGAAAGTGAGATCCAAACTGTAAATTGCATATGAAATTTTAAATTTTCTAGAAACTATTTTAAAGACTAAAAAAAGTATCTGAATTATTCTAATACATTTTATATGTAAACTGATACAACCACAATATTTTTATCATGTAGCCCATATAAAAATCCTGGAGATATTGCACTTTTTTCTTCCCTTTAATCTGGGTATATTCATGTTTATAGCTCATCTCAGTTCAGTTTACCACATTTTAGATCTTCAGTAGCTCTGTGTGGCCATTGGATACCATAATGTCCAGCTCAGCCATAAAGACTTAGTAGTACCAATAGAATAAATAAAGGGGAGAGCTATCCAACATGGGAAGCGAGATACACAGCAGAATCATAGAATGGCGGATGTCCTAAACAGCACTCTGGCCTCAGAATCAGCCCTAAAGGCATTTGGATCTGGCTGAAAAGCCCATGAGAGTATTTCAGGCATGGAATGCCAAGACACTGTGGCAAAAAAAAAAAAAAAAAAATCAATCTCTGAGTGAGATCCCAGTGGAAAGAACAGGTCTTCAAAGAAGGAGGTACCTTTCTCTGAAGGGAGGAGAGACCTTCCACTTTGACTATGACCTTGTCTAAATAAGATAAGAGTTGGTGAACTCAAAAGGCTTCCATAGCCTTGGAAACTCATGACTGGAGCATAGGGAGATTACTGATGCCATAAACAGTAATGTCAATTTGTAAAGTCAACAACAGGAGTCACTGTGCACTTACTCCTCATGTGGGATCTCTGTCCTTAATGCGCTGTACATTGAGATTTAATACTATAACGAGTACTCAAACAGTATTTTTCACTTTGTGTTTCTCTGTGGGTACAAACTGTTGAAATCTTTACCTAATGTATACTAAACTGATCTTCTGTATATATAGAAAATTGAAAATGAATCTTGATATGAATGGAAGGGGAGAGAGAGCGGGAAAGGGGAGGGTTGCAGGTGGGAGGGAAATCATTGGCGGGGGGAGCCAATGTAATCCATAAGCTGTACTTTGGAAATCTATATTCATTAAATAAAAGTTAAAAAAAAGACTTAGTAGTATCTGCCATGAGTTGAATTGTGCACACCGCCACACCCTGACATTCATAAGTTCAATTCCTAACCTTTAGGAGCTCAGAACCTTTGACTGGCAGTTGCACCCTTGCTCTGCAACTCTGTGATGTTCCTTTTTTATTTATTTGCATGCGTTTCATAAATACAACATTAAGAACATAGTAATTCTTCCCATCATACCAGCCTTTTCACCAGCTCTCCTACTCCACTTCCTCTTCTGTTTCTTGTTCCCTGTTCTACTTTTTCACTAAGATATATTTTCATTTAACTTTATATAGAGAAGATTAACTCTATTCTAGGGAAAGAATTCAACACATTATATGAGAAAGAAAAAGGAAAAGAAAAAGACAGGAAGAAAAAAAAAAAACAAACAAACTATTCCTCAACAGTCCAGGCAAGGGCTGTTCAAAGTTATTGCATCTCCAATGTGATTTTGCCCTTTCCCCCCTTCCTCTTTTCCCTTCTCTCCTCCACCTTCTTTCCTTTTAGAAACTTAATTATTTTTAAAGAACCCAAGAATGATACATCTTTTGTGAGGTTTTAGACATAACTCTGAGACATAAGAATATCCTCCACTTAATATACTAGATGAAAGTGATTCTTGAGAACAAGTTTTATTATTAAGTCTCATGATACAACTCTTTGAAGACAGAGGTCCTGCATGGGAAGTTAGTGCACAGTGACTCTTGTTTATTTAACAGTTAATGCTCTTATGTATGATGTCAGTGATTGCCAGAGGCTCTTGACATGAGCTGCCTGGGCCATGGAAGCCTTTTGGATCCACTAACTTGACAAGGGCAAAAGAGAAAAGTGCATCCTTCTTTGGTGGATGCTTATTTCCACTGGAGTCTCATTCACAGAGGTCCGTAATGTAGAATATTTTTGCCATAGCTTTTCATACTGGAAATGCTCCCCTGGGCTTTTCAGCCAGACCAGATGCCTTAAGGGCTGACTTCGAGGTCAGGGTGTTACTTAAAGCAATTGTCATTCTATGAGTCTGCTGTGTGGACTGCTTCCCATGTTGGAGTGTTCACTCCTTTTAATTCTGTCTATTATTATTACCAAACATTTAGTTTTATTAATATGGTCACTTTAACACTTGTTCTTATATATATGGTCACTTTACCACTTAATCCTAACCATTTGATCTATCTTCATAACACTTATGTTGCTATTTTTATCAGCTAACTTAAGGGAATTTGGGACCAGTCCCATGGCAAGTTTTTAAACTGTACCCTTAGAAGTAAGTCCGTGGGAATGTATGCAGGACTATATTGTTTTACAGTTACAAATTTCATGTATTTCACAATTACAACTTTAGGATCTTGGTGATTCTTCTCACCCACACTCCCACCCCCTTCCTCTGCCCATTCTTATTCTCTCTTTTATTAAGAATAAGATCTATTTTCAATTCACTTTATACACATATGCCTTGAATCTTGGGTCCCCCTCTTCCTTCACTTTCTCCCTTTCTCTTTGTAAATCCTCTTCTATTTGCAAATCCTCTATTACTTGCCCTTACAGCACTCATCAAAGTATGTATCAGAGTAGTGCAGTTACATAGCATAGATGTAAGCAGGCAATTTCCATTAAAGTAAGAGCAATGGGCTCCTCCTAATCAGGGAGAGCCTGACTTGCCTTGTGTCTTCAAAAGGGATATTGTGCCCCCACCCCAGCTCCTCCTAGAACCGCGGTTGTGCAGGCCAAGTGCTGGCCCCCAAATTGCTTTGAAAACCGTAAATAATCACACAGCTGGGAATGGGTATTCTTTATCTTTTATTTGTGCATAGTAAGCATTTAGAGATGAAATGAAGCATCCTCCAACTTGCTTTGGTTTCTTCTCTCTCTAATTATCTGGGATCCCCAATTCTTAGCAGGGTATTTGTGAAAAGGGATTGGTCCCTGTCACTTCCTTGTCATTTGGCAGCAGCAGGCTGCATTTGGTCACTTCCCCAGCATGTTTTGTACACTTCTCTAGCCAATGCAGAAGCACTGTCCCCTATTTGCACATCTCTAGGAATGGACCCTAATAGGGCTGCTGCATTAGGTAAATTAAGGGTTAGTTTGCATCATAGTAAATGTGAATAGTGAGCTTGAAATTGTGCAGTGCAGAATGTGCCCAGAGGCACACAATATTCCAGTCCTATATGATTAAGTCACACAAATAATCCCTTTTATCTTGCCATAATCATAGATACAGAATGACTTTGAACCTTCTGAGAGTTAGGGTCATGGAGAGACATTTCCCTGGGTCATTAAAAGAGAAAAAAATTTATGTCTTTCTCATGAGAAAGACCATTCAGAGGGTGATACAGGCTTATGGCTTGATGCTGTGCTCATGACAGAAATGCCTGGCATGTGTGCCAGGGCTTATGCTTGTGTTCTGGATCAAGCCTTGCCTGGAGTACTTGTGCTCAGTCACATTAGCCAATATAGATGCTTAGACAGACAGTTGATTTGAACTTTCTGTTTCAGGCTACAGTGGAGATAAAGGTAAAGGAAAAGGAAGGGGAAGATGTTTCTAGTCTGTAATGCAAAACTAACACAAAAGTGAATCCAAATTTCTTTAGTCCCCCATGGCAACTTGGATTACAGTTTCTCAATGAAATCAGGTCAAATGACAGTTCTCTTTCTCTGTTAACCTATAATACTATTCTGAAGTCTATATATGCAATGGAAATACTGTACATTTGTGAGTGTCCTGCTATGAAAATATATACCACTTTACATATAAAAACTTAAAATATTTCTACCATTGTATGGCTTAATCATAGAACACTTAAATAGAAGTTTGTGATCTAGCCTAGAAATTTAATTTACACTGTATATTTTCATTTCTAACATATTTTGGTTTAATATATCTAGAAATATATTTTTGATGTATCATCTATTTCCCAATTTTTCTTATTAATTCATGGCTAGGAAAACACTACTTTTACAGACAGATAACTGCTTAAATTTGCAAGGAAATGGAAGAGACCTTTAACACAACTCAACATCCTACTACAAATATCAAAAGTTGGATCAACATATGCCCAGAGTTATAAAGATATAATATAATTTTAAAAGTCTTTAGTAACAAAATCCTAAAGGGCCCCCAAATTTTAGTCTTAGCTTTGCTCTATCCCTATACCAGCTGTTTCTACTAAGTACTCAATTATCTGCCGGATGTTTTCAATTCTTTCTGGGACTAAGAAGAGGCCACTGGGACAGTAGCTCAAATGCAACTATCCTTGCCAAATAATGAAACTGGGAAGTAGTTTTGGCTGCTTCATCACTGAAAGCTCTTAAATCCCAGTATGTTTCTCCAGGGTTCTGGGCTCCCCACCTAGCCTCTTTCTTTTGCCTGGTTGTCTTGGGTACTTGGGTTTTGTTCTTGTGTCCTTTCCCAATGTGGAAACTAGCATCTCCCTCTCTCTTGCAAACTTCATTACCTTGTATTCTGTCCTTTATCTTCCTGCACTGACTTGAGATGGATTCCTACAGAGCAAACATCAAGAGCTGTCATCGAATATTCCATGGTTCTGTCATTCTCGCTGAAGACTATCTCTGGTGTTGTTCTTAGATCCTGGAAACTAGAAGGAACGTGATCCTCTCCAGTTTGTATAAGGGTACTTCAACAGGTTTATGGAAAGAGAATTAAAGGATGTTTATTTTGGTAAAAAGGGTTTTTTTTGTTTGCTTGTTTGTTTTTATATGAATTTGTCATAGTATGCATTTCCACTAACTTTTTCAAGACCCTTGTACTTTCTCTGGCTGTGAATTTTAATCCCTGTACCGAGCCTGCTCTTTGTTTTTCCTTTGCCTCACTTTCTAGCTCATTTCCTTCTATATCTTTTTCCACTAGCTCCATTGCCTGAACCTTCTGCATTTGGCACCAAAATAGTTTATTCTAAGCCCTTGCCCCAGGTCTGATGCTGGTGACCAGATGGCAGTTGAGAGATATTAACGACAACATTTATACCCATGAATTGAGAGGCAATACTCTTTACATCATTCCTAAAGTACTCAGTGGTTTTCTCAGTTGGGATAAAATGATATTTTCAAAAATTGTATTGCTTTCTTATTTGGGCAGATTTTAAAATGTGTTTATTAGCTAATGCATTTTTAATACATTTTATCTAAAGAAATATCACTGCCTCTCCAAGTTTTTGCAAATATTTCTTCTTTTTTGTTCTTGTTTTCCTGCATCTTCTTTCTATTTACTCCCCAGCCATCCTATGTACTTAAATTGTATGAAGTTTTATGATTAACTATATTAATGAAACTGACTTTTTATGTTAATTCAAAAAGATGAATGACTAGAGTATTTTAAACTTGTCTCTTAAAAATATATGACTGTATTACAGAGTAGAAAGCTATCATTTTTTTCCTGATGACTAGCAGCATTTCTCTGTTTTTGAAATATCTGACTGGCTGGTGACAGATGTGAGCCTTTGACACAAGCTGGGCCAGACGTTCTTCCCTAAGACTTTTCAAACTAAAGCTGGGAGAGAGAAGCCATGTGATAGGCTTGGATATGTTTTGTCCCCCCAAAATAACTTGTTTCCCAATGTGGTGATGTTAAAAAGTGTGGGGACTTTAGGATATGAAACCTAGTGAGAGATGGTGAGGGCAGTGTCCCTGCAAGGGATTGAGGCGCTTCTTCTGAGATGGTTTTCAAGAAAGGGTTGATCCAAAAGGGTAGGCCTGCTCTTTCTCTGGCTTCTGTCTTACCACATGATCTCTCCTTGCATGGACTCGCACAGCGATGCCATCTACTATGATGTGATACAACCAAGGGGGCCTGGCAGAAACTAGTGCCATGGACTTTCAGCCTCTGAAAATGTGAGTTAATAAAACTCTTTTATTTATTCATTACCCAGCCTCAAGTATTTTTGTTGTAGCAATAGAAAATGGACTAACATACCTCCTCTATTTCGGTTACAACTGCATAACAAAGAATCATGAAATGAAAGTGACTTAAAAGAGTGAGTACTCATGAATCTCACACAGCTGCTGGTCTCCTAGGTGGGTTCAGTGGGGGTTGCTCATGTGCCTTCAGGCTTACAGTGGGCTGATTTCAGCCATAGCAGTTGAGGTATCTCTAGACCACACTGCAGATTTGCACATCTGTTTCAGCTGAGAATATGCAAGGTCACAGAGAACTAGGCTAAGTGGCATATTGTGATTTCTCCACGTATGTCATTGGCCACAGCAAGTCACATGGATAAGCCCAAAAGCAAGGTAGAAGTATATACCACCCACAAAGATCTCTTGGCAAGGGAGTAGCTACTTGGAAAGGTAAAGAATTGGGACCAGTCCTTCAATTTGTCATGGCTCCGCTCCTGCTTGGCCATAGAACTGGTACGAATGAGCTCCTTGTGCAATTGTCTGTCTACAGTAAGAGAAGATGAAGCTAAAATCTGGAGAGAAGCAGAGGGAACAGAGGATGGGAGAAAGTCCTGATAATATTCCAATTTTTATTTTTTTAAGAAATAAATTTTACGTATTTATTTATTTAAAAGGCAGAGAGACACACATAGAGAGAGGGAACTCCCATTCACTGGTTTACCCCATAAATGCCCACAGTTGTCAGAGCTAATCTAGGATGAAGCCAAGAGCTAGGAGTTCAATCCAGGTTTCCTGTGAGGGTGAAAGGGAACCAAGTACTTCAGTCATCACTTCCTGCCTCCCAGGGTCTGCATTAGCAGGAAACTGGAGTTTGGAGCTTGAACCAGGTATTTTTCTCACTTTTAAAAAAATTTATATAAGGTAAAAAAATTTCATTTATTTCATAGATACAGATTTAGGAGCATAGTGATACTTCCCACACTACCTTCCTTCCTGCCCACACTACCACCTTCCCTCTTCATTCCTTTCTTATTCTTTCTTTTAATTTTTAGAATGACATACTTTTGGTTTATTTTATAATCATAAAGTTAATCTTCCATTAAGTAAAAATTCAACAAATTGTAAGAAAAAAAAAAAAACGCTGTTCCTCAACAGTAGAGATAAGGGGTATAAACAATAGTCAGATCTCAAAATGTCAATTTCAGTCATATACATTACATTTTTTTTACTCTATTAGTTACCACAGATCAGGGAAAACATGCTATTTGTCTTTTGGAGTCTGGCTTATTTTACTAAGTATATTGGTTTCTAGTTGCATCCAATTTGTTATAAAAGACTGGATTTCATTCTTTTTTATGGCTGAGTAGAGTTCCATAGTGTATATATACCACATTTTCTTTATCTAGTCATGGTTTATGGACATCTAGGTTGATTCCATATCTTAGCTATTGAGAATTTAGATGCAATAAGCGTGGGAATACAAATAACTCTTTCATATTCTGATTTCATTTCACTTGGGTAAATTCCAAGAAGTGGGATGGCTGGGTCATGTGGTAGATATATTTTCTGATTTATGAGGAATCTCCATAATGTCTTCCATAATGGCTGTACTAGTTTGCATTCCCACTACCAGTGTATTAGGGTACCTTTTCCTCTACATACTCACCATCAATTATTGATTTCTCTTTGTATATGAGAGCCATTTTAACTGGGATGAAGTGAAACATCATTGAGGTTTTGATTTGCATTTCCCTGATGGCTAGTGATCCTGAACACTTCATGTGCCTGTTGGCCATTTAAATGTCATCTTTTGAAAAATGCATGTTCAAGTCCTTTGCCCATTCTTAACTGGATTGATTATTTTGTTGTTGAGTTTCTTGAACTCTTTATCAATTCTGGATATTAATCATTTATCAGTTGTGTAATTTGAAAATTTTTCCTCCCATTCTGTTGGTTGACTCTTCACTTTGTCAAGTGTTTCCTTTGTAGTGCAGAAGTGTCTTAGTTTGATGTAATTCCATTTGTCTATTTTTGCTTTTATGGCTTGTGCTTCTGGGGTCTTTTCCAAGAGGTCTTTGCCTATGCCAGTGTCTTTCAGAGTTTCCCCAGTATTGTCTAGTAATTTGATGGTATGTATCCATAAAGCAATGTTCTTGTGTCAAACTTCTGCATGCACAGATACAATTTTCCCAGCACCATTTGTTGAGTAGACTGTCCTTTCTTGAGGGAGTGATTTTAGCTCCTTTGTTAAAGATTAATTGGTTGTAGATACATGGATTGATTTCTGAGGTTTCTAGTCTGTTCTGTTGGTGTGCAAGTCTATTTTTGTGACAGAACTAGACTGTTTTGATTATAATTGCCCTGCAATATGTCTTAAAATCTGGTATTGTGATGCCTCCAGCTTTATTTTTGTTGTATAGGATTGCTTTAGCTATTTGGAGTCTCTTGTGTTTCCATATAAATTTTAGCATAATCTTTTCTAGATCTGAGAATAATGTCATTGGTATTTTGATTGGAAATGCAGTGATCCTTTAGGTAGTATGGACAATTTAATGATATTGATTCTTCCAATCCATAAACATGGATGATTTTCCCATTTTTTGGTGTCTTCTACTTCTACTTCTTTCTTTAATGTTTTGTAATTTTCATTGTAAAATCTTTCAACTCCTTGCTTAGATATATTCCAAGGTATTTAATGCTTTTGTGGGTATTGTGAATGAAACTGAGTTACAAGTTGTTTCTCAACCATGACATTGTCTGTGTATACAAAGACTATTGATTTTTTTTGTTGATTTTATATCCTGTAATTTTACCAACAATCTTATGATTTCCAATCGTCTCTCTTTTTCTCTCTTTTTTTTGACAGGCAGATTTAGATAGAGAGGGACAGAGAGAAAGGTCTTCCTTCCATTGGTTCACCCCCCAAATGGCCACTACGCCTGGTGTGCTGTGGCTGGCACGCTGTGCCGATCCGAAACCAGGAGCCAGGTGCTTCCTCCTGGTCTCCCATGTGGGTGCAGGGCCTAAGCACTTGGGCCATCCTCCACTGCCTTCCCGGGCCACAGCAGAGAGCTGGACTGGAGCAACCGGGACAGAACCGGCACCCCAACCGGGACTAGAACCTGGAATGCCAGCACCACAGGTAGAAGATTAACCTAGTAAGCCACAGCGCTGGTCTCTCTCTTTTTTAAGATTTATTTATTGTATTTGAAAGGCAGAGTTACAGGGAGGCTGAGAGAGAGAGAGAGAGAGAGCGCTCTTCCATCCATGGTTCACTCCCCAGATGGTCGCAATGGCCAAAGCTGGGCTGATCCGAAGCCAGGAGCCAGGAGCTTCTTGGGCCATCTTCCACTGCTTTCCCGGGCCATAGCAGAGAGCTGAATCAGAAGTGGAGCAACCAG
The DNA here is from genome assembly GCF_051225735.1 of Oryctolagus cuniculus. NCBI lineage: Eukaryota > Metazoa > Chordata > Mammalia > Lagomorpha > Leporidae > Oryctolagus > Oryctolagus cuniculus. The sequence continues at coordinate 16,203,018 of NC_142870.1, read as the reverse complement.
AACTTGAACTGGCACCCATATGGGATGCCGGCACTGTAGGCTGTGGCTTTACCCACTACACCACAGTGCTGACTCTCCAATAGTCTCTTAAGGGAGTCTTTTGGTTCCCCCATATAGAATCATGTCATTTTCAAATATGGATAGTTTGACTTCCTTCTTTTCAATCTGTAACTCTATGATTTTTTTTTTCCTAATGCTCCTGACTAAAACTTCCAGAAATATATTGAATAGCAGTTGTGAAAGTGGGCATCCTTGTCTAGTTCCAGACCTTAGTGGGAATGTTTACAGCTTTTTCCCATTCAATATGATGCTGGATGTGAGTTTGTCATATATTGCCTTGATTGTTCTGATTAATGTTCCTTTTATATCCAATTTGCTTAACGTTTTCATCATGAAAGGATGCTGTACTTTGTCAAATACTTTCTCTGCATCTATTGAGATAATCATATAGTTTTTATTCTTCAATTTGTAAATGTGATGTATCACATTTATTGATTTGCATATATTGGACCATCCCTGCATACCAAGGATAAATCTCACTTGATCCAGGTGAATGATGTTTCTGATTGTTGCATTAAATTGCTAGTAATTTTTTAATAGAGTCATTTATTTATTTGAAAAGAAGAGTTAGAGACAGACAGAGGGAGAGACAGAGAGAAAGGTCTTTCATCCACTGGTTAACTCCCCCAAATGTCTTCCATGCATGGCTGGAGCTGAGCTGAGTGGAAGCTAGGAGCCAGGAGCTTTTTCCGGGTATCTGACGTGGGTGCAGGGGCCCAAGCACTTGGGTCATCTTCCACTGCATCCCCAGGTCATAAACAGACAGCTGGATCAGAAAAGGAGCAGATAGGACACAAACTGGAACCCATATGGTATGTTGGTGCTTGCAGGCAGAGGTTTAGCCTATTAAACCATAACATCATCCCCAGATCGCTAGGATTTTGTTGAGGATTTTTGCATCTATGTTTATCAAGCATATTGGCCTATAATTTTCTTTCTTTGTTGTATCCTTTTCTGGTTTTAGAATTAAGGTGATTCTGGCTTCATAAAAGGAGTTTGGGAGGATTCCCTCTCTTTCAGTTGTTTTGAGTGGTTTGAGAAGAATTGCAGCTTCTTTTTCTTTTAAAGTCTGATGGAGTTCTGCGGTGAAGCCATCCAGTCCTGGGATTTTCTTTTTTGGGAGAATGGGAGAATCATTTTTTTTTTTTTTTTTTTTGGCAGGCAGAGTGGACAGTGAGAGAGAAACAGAGAGAAAGGTCTTCCTTTGCCGTTGGTTCACCCTCCAATGGCCGCTGCAGCTGTTGCGCTGTGGCGGGCACACCGTGCTGATCCGAAGCCAGGAGCCAGGTGCTTCTCCTGGTCTCCCATGTGGGTGCAGGGCCCAAGGACTTGGGCCATCCTCCACTGCACCCCTGAGCCACAGCGGAGAGCTGGACAGGAAGAGGAGCAACTGGGACAGAATCCAGCGCCCGGCACTAGAACCTGGCGTGCCGGTGCTGCAGGCGGAGGATTGGCCTATTGAGCCATAGCACAGGCTATGGAAGAATCTTTATTAGCAATTCAATCTCTGTCTTGGTTATTGGTCTGTTTAGGTTTTCAATGTCTTTATGACTTAATTTTGAAGATTCTGTGTCCAGGAATCTATCCATTTCTTTTAGACTTTCCAATTTGTTGGCATAAAGCTGTTTGTAGTAACTCCTGATGATTCTTTTTATTTCTGTGGTATCCACTGTTATCTTCTTTTTCATCTCTGCATATATTTATTTGGGTTTTCTTCCTCTTTATTTGGTTAGTTGGATCACAGTTCGATCAATTTTGTTTATTTTTTCAACAAACCAGTTCTTCATTTCACTGATATTTTTTGTTATTTTTGTTTTGATTTTTTAATTTATTCTCTAAATTTTAATTATTTCTTTCCTTCTACTAATTTTGGGTTTAGTTTGTTGTTGTTTTCGTAGGTCCATCATTTATTTGATGCCTTTCCAATTTTTTGATGTAGGCACCAGTTGCTATAAACTTTCCTCTTAATACTGTTTTTGCTATATTCAATAAGATTGAAATATTATATTGTCATCTTCATTGTTCCCAAAAATTTTTGATTTCCCTTTTGATTTCTTCTGTGGACCACTGTTTATTGAGGAGCATATTGTTCAGTCTCCATGTGTTTGCATATTTTCTAGATATTCTTGAGTTGTTAATTTCCAGCCTCATTCCATTTTGGTCAGAGAAGATGCATGGTATGATTCAATTTTTTGAGTTTGCTGAGACTTGCTTCTTGGCCTAGCATATGGTCTATTCTAGAGAACATTTCATGTACTGATGAGAAGAATGTGTATTTCTCAACTGTGGGATGATGAAATGCTCTGTTGATATGTTAGATCCATTTGGTCCATAGTGTAGATTAGTTCTGTTGTTTCGTTTTTTGGTTTTCTGTCCAGTTGCTCTAGTAGTGAAATGGATGAAAGTGGATTGTTGAAGTCCCCCATTACTATTGCACTGGAGTCTATGTCTCCCTTTAGTTCCATTAATATTTGTTTTACCTAGGCAGGTACCCTGGCATTGGGTGCATATACATTTATTATAGTCATGCCTTCCTGTTGAATTGATCCATTAATCAACACATCATACCCCTCTTTGTCTCTTGTAATGGTTTTTGTGTTAAAATTTATTTTTTTTATGATATTAGGATGGCTATAGATGCTCATTTTTGCTTTCCATTGGCACAGAGTATCTTTTTCCATCCTTTCACTTTCAGTCTGCTTGTAATTTTGTTGGTGAGATGTGTTTCTTACAGGCAGCAAATCATGGGTCTTCAGCCAGTATGGATCTTTTAATTGGAGATTTTGGCCATTTACATTCAAAATTATTATGGATAACTAAAGATTTGGTCCTACCATTTTTCCATACATATTCCTATTGTTTGCTTTAAATTCCCTTTGTACTTTAACCAGTAGATTTTCTGCTTTCACATTCTTTCATAATTACAACTGTCATTTTCTGTTTCTCTGTGTGGTGCATTCTTAAGAATCATTTGTAAGGCTGGACAAGTGGTGACTAATTCTTTAAATTTCAGTTTGTTTTGGAAGGTCTTTATCTGATCTGGATATGGGATACAGGCATCCCAACCAGTATCTTAACCACTAAGCTAAATTCCCACATTTCCAATTCTTAATAAGGTCTCTGATAATGCTCATATTACCACATTTCATTTGTTTAGTTGATCAGTTTTCTTTATTATGGTGTGGGCTTCTCAGTGTCTCTTGAAACTCCCCTCCCCTTTCTGACACAAATTAGTGTAAATGACATTTCTGTTACTTGCACATATGTGTTACTTGTCACATATGTGTTATTTTCCTGATCAGAGAGCTTGCCTTTATATCAAAAGATGCTTTCTCCATTCCAATGTAACATGCTTTATGTTTAGTTTTGGGAATACAAAAATATTTTCATATTAGCAGTAAACATTAGCCCTTATATTTCACAGGTTATTAGTTTATCACATTAAACTGGATCGCACAATTTTCAAATGAAAACATTGCATAAACATTTTACATAATATGTGTAAATTGGGAAAGGCATATAAAAACACTTAGTACAAAGCTAAATTGTTTATACTGTTAACCTAATAATTTTATTCCTAAGAATTTCCTTCAAAAGGATAACAGAAGGAAATATCCATAAGCAAGAAGTAGCTTAAGCTACTTCATTCATAAGACTAAATAAGGGGAAACATCTAAATTAAGAGATTAATTTAACAAATTATTCCAGTTTATCAGGATGGCATAGTATATAGCCATTATGTTAACTGAGGAAAATTATATAAAATAGTGTGATCTGTTTATGACATAATAAGTGAAATATCAGAATACAAAATAGTACCTACATGGATATCCAAACTATGTATATATGATCACTTCCCATAGACATCCACTCTCTCTATATATAATTCACACAAACACATACAGCTATTTTCTTTTTGTGTATTTTAGAGAATGCTTTATTTTGAATCTACTTGTAATTTTATTGGGGCAGATAGGAGACATTCATCATCTTTGAGTAAAATTACTCTTCAATGAGCCCTTTATATATACAAAGCCAAAATCCTATTCTGTAATCAAGAAGGTTGGGGACAGGCATTCATCTGGTGGTAACGATGCCTGCCTCCCATGTTGGAGTGCTTGGGTTCACACCTCAGCTCTGCTTCCAATTCTAGCTTTCTGCTGAAATAAGTCCTAGGAGATAGGATGTGATGGCTCAAGCAGCTGAGTTGCTGCCATCCACATAGGAGACCTGGATTGAGTTCCTGGCTCCTCTTTGCAGCCTAGTACAGCCTTGGCCCAGCTTTGGCTGTTGGGAAAACTTGAGGAGTGAATCAGCAGATGGGAGCTCTGTCTGTCTCTCCACCTTGAAAAAAAATGAAAAAGAAGCTTGAAGATCACATACTAAACATATCTGAATAAAATGATCAAAGGCTGGATTTTCCGTGGGCAGAATTGCCTGTCTAAAATATGGTGATGATGCTGCCTATGGGTGAGAATATGGTAGGTGAATCCTTCTTTCAGTGAGGAAAAGGGGGGTTGGGGAGTATACTCTGGGGAGGGGAGGCTCATGGTCATAGGTGGTCTGGGGAAGGTCAGGAAGAGGGAAACACTGTGGAGGGGCACAGATGATGGACAAATCTCCAGGTGCAGTGACGATTAATATGCAGTACTGAATATTTCTTTTTCTCACATTATAATTATTCCTGTTAGTTCTTAGTTAGCTAACTTAGTTAACTACCTTAGTTAGTTAGTTAGCCTTCAGTAAATTGTCTTAAATACTTATCCAGGTATTTGCTTATTTTTGGAAATTAAAGCAGGGGTTGCAACTCTCCTTGGATATAAAAAGAGCGTGGCTTGCATGGAGAAGTGATAAGAAAATGAGCAATGATGACCCAAGGAGAAGTCCCTGGTGGCATAGTTCAGGATGAGTTAATTTGTGGATTACATAAGCATCCCATTGGTATGATAGACTCTGTTTCTGCTTGCCATTTTTTTCCCCTCTATCTTTTTTCTATGGAGTAATTTTAGTCTCCTACTCTGCTATACTTAGGGGAGGCCATTTACTTGCTGTGGAAAATGAAAAACATTTCATTTCTGGGCTGAAATATTAAGGACCAGTGCTTTGCTGTTCAGGTCTCTCTCCCTCACTCTTGACCTGAGAAGATGCCAGATAGATGCTGCTCCATCAATCTGGCTCCTAAAGTGAAGATTAGGGATGAAGGTAGGGGTCAAAGCCAAGACCAAATTTCATTTGACATGCTTTGTGGCTTTCATGGTTAACTTTATGTGTCAACTTGATTGGATCCTGGAGTGCACAGGTATTTGGCTGTACTTTATTTTTGGGTGTATGTATCTGTGAGAGTCTTTCTGCATGAGATTAGTATTTTTAGCCAGTGGGTTCAGTAGATTTCTCTGTCCAACTGAATGAGCATCATCTAATCCATTGAAGGCCTGAATAGAACAAAATGTATGGAGAGAGAATTTACCCCTTTTGCCTGAGTATTTGAGCTTCTTCTGCGTCTCCCACGTGGGTGCATTGATCTCTTGCCTTCAGACTGAGACTGGCACTATTAGCTCCCCAAGTCCTCAGGCCTTTGGACTTGGACTTAACTACAATGCCAACATTCCTAGATCTCCAGAGCACAGATGGGACTTCTCAGCCTCCATAACCCAGTCAACCAATTTCTCATAATAAACTTCTATCTCTCTCTTTTATATATAAGATACATATATATAAATATGTATAATTATTTATATATATATATATATATATATATATATATATATATATATATTTCTGTTGGTTCTGTTTCTCCAGAACACCCTTAGGAAAGTAGTAACCCTTTGTGGTTGTAAGCAATAGAGATTTGGGGGTTATTTAATACTGGAGCATAAACTGGCCTGTCCTGATTTATACAATGGAGATTTTTCACAAACCCAAAGGAAGTAGAAAATGGGACACTGAACCTCCCATTGCCATCCATAAGAGGGGTTTTCTGCAGACTGAAGTCTATGAGGCTTCTGGGTTTCTCCTTGACTTACATTTGCAATTGGACTTTTATGTTACTGCCAAGTAATCTGATGACATTCCTCTGAAATATTTTTCTCTCCATATGAATGATATATTTGTTCACTCTCTCACGCTATCACCCAATCTCAACTTTTATCTCTAAAGTTCCCCATAATTTTCCAATGTTAACTATGTATGAGATATTTACCCGGGCTAATTCACTGAGTATGTTGAATGAACTTTGACTTATACACAGTTGTCAAAAAAAAAAAAAAAAAAAAAAAAAAAAAGGCTGGTGCCGCGGCTCACTAGGCTAATCCTCCGCCTGTGGTGCTGGCACCCCGGGTTCTAGTCCCGGTCAGGGTGCTGGTTCTGTCCCAGTTACTCCTCTTCCAGTCCAGCTCTCTGCTGTGGCCCGAGAGTGCAGTGGAGGATGGCCCAAGTGCTTGGGCCCTGCACCCCATGGGAGACCAGGAGAAGCACTTGGCTCCAGGCTTTGGATCAGCACGGCATGCTGGCCGTAGCGGCCATTGGGGGATGAACCAACGGAAAAAGGAAGACCTTTCTCTCTGTCTCTCTCTCACTGTCCACTCTGCCTGTAAGAAAAAAAAAAAGAAAAGAAAAAGAAAAACAGTATTTGAGAAAGTCTGTATCTTAACTGTGCCTCCAATTTTTATCTTAAGAAGCCAACCTGAAAATCATGCTTTTAAATGAAAGAATTTGATTTTAGGCTGTAAATTGAAAAGACATGAAAAACAAAAGCAGGGACGCAGATTAATTAGAAAGGCCTCATTAGTTTCCAATGATGAAGGTGTTGATAGGAATGACCCACTGACAACCAAGGGGTTGCTGCAATGAGATGGGCGCCTGAAGCCTCACTTGACAGGCAGCTTCTGTAAACACTTTATCTCTCACTGTTCGGTCACTTGGTAAATGCAAGTAGAGGAACCAGAGCAATTACCCAGATAATTAAAGAAAAACAAACCTGTATGTGGCAGGTGACTTGAAGAGCCGCCTCTAAATTTTCTAGGCAACCATTTTATTCTTTGCTTCCCCTAGTGTCAGCAGGCATCAGCTCTGGCTCACAAGAGATACTTTAACAATTAAAATGCTCTCAGCTGGTACACTTCACTTCCTAGGAACTCCCTTACTCATCAATCTAGATGCTGAAATAGCTCTGTCAGATATCAGAGCTGTGCTGTTCCTGCTGATTCATGGCAAAATCCCGACACCGTCGTGGAGATGTTAGACTGTGCAATGTTAGAAAGTTCTAGCTGCTCATTTTGGCCTTGTGATTCTTGGTTCTGATGAGCACTGCGCCACTGCACCCTCACGGGTTGGGTGAATCAAATTCCAGTGGTGGTGGAGGCCAGGGAAGAATATTTTCTGTGCCAGTCCTGTATGAGGCAGTAGTTGCAACTTACCTCTAAAAAATTTCTACACGAGGGTACTTAAAACGTTCATGGACAAATGCAGGAATTAAAAGTGTGAATTTATTATTGCAAAGGATTTTTTAAAATCCATAGTGTTTTTAATGATATGTATTTTCCATGTATTAAGCAAAGAAAAACTTTTACAGTAAAATAAACTCTTTTATTTAAAAATGAGAGAGAGAGAAAGAGACACAGAGAGAGAGAGAGAGAAATATGAGTGAACTCCCATGTGCTGGTTCACTTCCCAAGGGGGTGAAGACCAAAACCAGGAGCTCAGAACTCATCCAGGCTTCCCACATGTGTGGCAGGGACCGAATTACTAAACCATCACTGCTACTTCCCAAGGTCTGTATTTGCAGGAAGATTTAGTCAGGAACCACAGCTGAGAGTTGAATTCCATATCTTTTTTTAAGATTTATTTATTTGAAAGGTAGAGTTACAGAGAAAGAGGGAGAGACAGAGAGAAAGAGGAAGATCTTCCATCTATTGGTTCACTCCACAGATGGCTGCAAAATCCAGGAGTGGGCCAGGCCAAGTAGGAGCTAGGAACTCCATCCAGGTCTCCCATGTGGGTGGCTGTGGTCCAAGCATTTATTGCCATCTTTCCTCCCCAGGTGAATTAACAGGGAGCCGGATTAGAAGTGGAGCAGCTGGGACTCAAACTAGTGCTCATATGGGATGCCAGCATTGGAGGTCATGACTCAACCCATTGTACCACGATGCCGACCAGTACATGGGCATCTTAAGTGGTGTCTTAACCCTTAGGCAAATTACCAGACCCTAATCTCATATTTTAATTCTAGTTTCCTCTACTTTTGAAGTACCCTTATAAGGCAGATTCTACTGCCAACACTTTGCATCAAGGCCCACAAAGCTGATGAGTGAGAAAACTAGAGTTCCTACTCAGCTCCATTTAATGTCCATGATTTTCCCACTATTCCTATATATAGGTGCTCCACTACAGATTACCTATACTTTTTCAAAATCTCAATGACTTTTTTCTATCATTAGCTGAATTGGAAGCTGTATATTAAATCAGTGTTTTTCAAACCTAATCTTGCATTAGAATCACTGGTAAGGCTTGTCAGAACAAATGGCTGGCCCCACACCTAGATTATCTCACTTAGTAGGTCTGAGTGCTACTTAAGACTTTTACATTTCTTGGCCGGTGCCATGACTCAATAGGCTAATCCTCCACCTAGCGGCACCGGCACACCGGGTTCTAGTCCTGGTTGGGGCGCCGGATTCTTTCCCGGTTGCCCCTCTTCCAGGCCAGCTCTCTGCTGTGGCCCGGGAAGGCAGTGGAGGATGGCCCAAGTGCTTGGGCCCTGCACCCCATGGGAGACCAGGAGAAGCACCTGGCTCCTGTCTTCGCAGTGCGCCGGCTGCAGTGCGCCAGCCGTGGCGGCCATTGGAGGGTGAACCAACGGCAAAAAGGAAGACCTTTCTCTCTGTCTCTCTCTCTCACTATCCACTCTGTCAAAAAAAAAAAAAAAAGACTTTTACATTTCTAAAAATTTCTCAAATGATGTTGACTCTGGGACCCAAACCTACACAGAGCATTGCTAGTGCATGGGAATGAACTCAGAAAGCTGAATTGAATATAAAATTCAGCCTTGATGGGAGTGAGATCAGTTATCTGCCAAGTAACCAAAGAAAGAATCATTGAGATTGGTAAATCCTGATTAATAATAAAACCAACATATCTAAAGGGAAGATGTTTACCATTTGTGAAAGGTCAGAATAGAAACATTAAATAATGTAGCTAACATCACCACCTATTGGAAAAATTGGGGGACAGCGTTGTAGCACAGTGGTTAAGCTGCCACCTGTGAAGCTAGCATCACATATGGGTGCAAGTTCGAGTCCTGGCTGCTCCACTTTTACGATACAGCTTCCTGCTAATGCTCATGGGAAAGCAGCAGAAGATGACCCAAGTCCTTGGGTCCCTGTGCCCACCTGGGACTCTGATGGAATTCCAGGTTCCTGGCTTCAGCCTGGCTCAGTCCTGGCTGTTGTGGCAATTTAGGCAATGAACCAGGAGCTGAAGACCTTTCCTTTTTGTGTCTCCCTGTCTCTCTGTAACTTTGCCTTTCAAATAAATAAATACTTTTTTTTTTAACTTATTTATTTTTTCCTAAAGAAACCTTTTATTTAAGGAATACAAACTTCATGCATTTCTTAAGTACAACTTTAGGAATAGAAGTGATTCTTCTGCCCATATCTGCCCTCCCACCAATACTTCCACCTCTCCTCCTCCTCTCTCTCCCATTCCCAGTGCCCTTCCCCACTAAGATACGTTTTCAATTAACTTTATACAAAGAAAAACAACTATATATTAAGGAAAGAGTTCAATAATTTGCACACCCACATACACACATGCAAAACTGTTCAACAGTTGAGACAAGGGCTGTTCAAAGTCACTGCATCTCAAAGTTAATTTCACTTTTTTAGAAACTTAATTAATTTTAAGGAATCACCCAAGAATGATACATCTTTTGCAAACACTTAGACATAACTATAACTTATGAGACATAAGAATATCCTCCACTTAATACATTAAAAGAAAGTAAGTCCTTAAGAACAAGTTTTTTTTTTTTTTTTTTTGACAGGCAGTTAGACAGTGAGAGAGAAAGACAGAGACAGGTCTTCCTTTTTCTGTTGGTTCACCCCCTAAGTGTCCGCTAAGGCCGGCACGCTGCGCTGATCCGAAGCCAGGAGCCAGGTGCCTCCTCCTGGTCTCCCATGTGGGTGCAGGGCCCAAGGACTTGGGCCATCCTCCACTGTACTCCCGGGCCACAGCAGAGAGCTGGACTGGAGGAGGAGCAACCGGGACAGAATCCAGCGCCCCAACCAGGACCAGAACTGGGGGTGCCAGCACCACAGGCAGAGGATTAGCCTATTGAGCCGTGGCGCCGGCCTAGAACAAGTTTTGTCATTAATTAAGGAAGCATCTGAAAACAAGCAATGGAGTTGGATACTTAGGCATAACTAAAACTTAGGAGACATAAGAATATCCTCCACTTAATACACTAAAATGAAATAAATCTTTGAGAATAAGTTTTACTGTTAACTCTCATAATACAACACTTTGAGGAAAGAGGTCCTGCATAGGTAGGTATTGCACAGTGACTCCTGTTGTTAATTTAACAATTAACACTCTTATATATGACATCAGTGATCACCCGAGGCTCTTGACATTAGCTGACTAGGCTATGGAAGCCTTTTGAATCCACGAACTCTGTCAGCATTTAGACAAGGCCATCAACAAGGTGGAAGTTCTCTCCTCCCTTCAGAGAAAAGTGCATCCTTCTTTGATGACCACTTCTTTCCACCGGGGTCTCACCCACAGAGATCCTTCATGTAGGACACTTTTTGCCACAGTGTATTGGCTTTCCATGCCTGAAATGCTCTCATGGGCTTTTAAGCTAGACCAGAATGCCTTAGGGCTGATTCTGGAGTCAGAGTGCTACCAAAAGCAATTATCATTCTATAAGTCAGCTGTATGGTCTGCTTCCCATGTTGAAGCATTCACTCCTTTTTAATTCTGTCTATTATTATTATTAGACACGTGAACCTATCTATATGATCACTTTTTTAAAAAAAGATTTTTATTTATTTATTTGACAGGTAGAGTTACAGTGTGAGAGAGAGACAGAGAAAAAGGTCTTCCTTCCATTGGTTCACACCCCAAATGGCTGCTACAGTCAGCACTCGGCGCCGATCCAAAGCCAGGAGCCAGGTGCTTCCTCCTAGTCTCCCACGTGGGTACAGGTGCCCAAGCACCTGGGCCATTCTCCACTGCCCTCCTGGGCCACAGCAGAGAGTTGGACTGGAAAAGGAGCAACTGGGACTAGAACCTGGCACCCATATGGGATACTGGTGCCTCAGGTGGAGGATTAACCAAGTAAGCCATGGTGCTGGCCCCTGTATGATCACTTTAATACTTAAAATGCTATTTTTACCACCCAGCATAAGGGGGTTTGGGGTCCCATAGCAAGTTTTTAAATTGTACCCTTAGAAGTAAGTCTGTTAGGAATGTATGCAGAACTATATAACTTTGCAGTTGCAAATTTCTTATACTTCATAAATACTACTTTAGGAACATGGTGATTCTTCCCACCCTCCCACCCATACTTCCACCTCTCCTCCTTCTTCTCTTCCCACTCTTATTTTTTACTAAGATCTATTTTCAATTAACTTTATACACATATGATTAACTCTGTGTTAAGTAAAGAGTTCAACAAATAATATGAAAAAAAAGAAAACTGTTCCTCAACAGTCAAGAGAAAGGCTGTTCAAGTCGTTGCTTCTTTAAGTTTCAATTTTACTTCTACATATTTCCTTTTAGGTGCTCTATTAACTATCACAGGTCAGTGAGGACAGATGGTATTTGTCACTTTGGGGCTGACTTACTTCACTAAGTATGATGTTTTCCTTTTTTTTTTAACTCATCTATTTTGTTGCAAATGACTGGATTTCATTTTTTTTCACTATATAGTATTCCATGGTGTACACATCCCATAATTTCTTTATCCAGTCTTCTTTTGATGGGCATTTGGGTTGATTCCATGTCTTAGCTATTGCAAATTGAGCTACAATAAACTTGGAGAGTACAGATAACTCTTTAAGATTCTGATTTCATTTTCCTTGGGTAAATTTCCAGGAGTGGGATGGCTAGGTCATGTGGTAGGTCTATATTCTGAGGTATCTCCATATTGTCTTTCACAGTGGCCACACCAGTTTACATAATGACCAACAGTGGATAGGTTACCTTTTTCCCCACATCTTCCCCCAAATTTGTTGTTTTTTCTATATGAACGCTTTTCTAACTGCAGTGAGGTGAAACCTCATCATGGTTTTGATTTGCATTTCTCTAATGGCTAGTGATCTTGAGCATTTTTTCATGTGTCTGTTGGCCATTTGGATTTCCTCTTTTGAAAAATGTCTGTTCAAATCCCTTGCCCATTTCTTCACTGGGTTGTTTATTTTGTTGTTGTTGAGTTTCTTGATCTCTTTATATGTTCTGGTTTTAATCCTTTATCAGTTGTATAGTTTGCAAATAATTTTTCCCATCCTGTCAGTTGCCTCTTCACTTTCCTGAGTGTTTCTATTGCAGTACAGAAGCTTTGCAATTTGATGTATTCCCGTTTGTTAATTTTGGCTTTGATTTCCTGTGCCTCTGGGGTCTTTTCCAAGAACTCTTTGCCTTTGCCAATGTCTTGCAGGGTTTCCCCAATGTTCTCCAATAAATTGATGGTATTGGGTTGTAGATTTAGGTATTTAATCCATTTTGAGTGGATTTTTGTGTGAAGTATAAGGTAGGAATCTTGTTCCATACTTCTGCATATGGAGATCCAGTTTTCCCAGCACCATTTGTTGAAGGCACTAACCTTATGCAAGGGTTGATTTAGGCTCCTTTGTCAAAGACATGTTGGTTATAGATGCTTGGATTGATTTCTTCAAAAAAGAAGGAAGAAGTGATGGAATTGTTAATTTCTATTTTTTTCCTCAAATTTTCTGGACACTAAGCAACTCTGTGAGTGTTGATTTCTTTATTTTGACTTATCTGAAATATTTATTTTGTTTTGATATTTCAGACATCTGAGTTGGTCTAGAGTATAAGTATTTTTTACCACTTTGTTAAATCCCTTTGGATGCCATTCAGATTGACTTCTGCATGATGATGGCCCTGGTGGAGTGTAAAAGAATATCACCCACTATAAAACAATACCTAGTGTTGTTCCTCACACCTGATTTGTGTGTCCCTGGAAACCACTACACTTGCACTAAACTGTCAAACCTGAGGAACACTCTCTAGGACCTGTTACAGTTGTGATTTGTGAAAGGTTTGCCTCAGTTGTGCATCAACCCACTCAAGAAATTAAGTTCTTTAAATGAAAATAATAGAAGATGGCTAACAAATCCATAAGCTATCGAGATGTATATCTTCCTCTCAGTTTCATGAGATGAAATGATTTGAGGGTTTGAATTACAAAGTAGGAATCTTTATACAGTTATTTAGGCACTTACTACTGTCCCCTCTTGTTAGAAACAGGACAGCCAGAATGTCAGATACTCCCCAGTTTCTCGTTGGCTCTTACACCCTCAATGAAGAGCCTCCCAAAGGGCTCTCATTCCTCAGGGCTCTTGGGAAGCCCGTCTGCAAGACTCAGTGGATAGATGTGTGTGTTTGTGAGAAGCCAAGGTGTCTTGGCTTGAACTGTTTGATCTATAAGAGAGGGTATGCTACCGGGGGTACAGAGCACGAAAGAGGCTCTGCAAAAGCCCCAAGAATGCTGTGTATCTCATAACCCTCTCATCACAGTGGATGGCAGCCCTTGTCCTTGTGTCCGCTCTTCCCTATGACCAGCATACTTTCTAAGAACAGGCCCATATTTTGGCTATGTGACCCCACTTAATGCGTCTGGGCCCTTGTTTCCTTTATGAGATAGTTACAAAGATTATGGGCAGAGCTATAGATAGAGCTGAGAGTGATAATTCTCAGCCTTTTCTGAGTGCCTCAGTCAGGTCAGGCTGTTATAACAAAGTACTGTAGATGGAACGTCTTACATCCAACAAAATTTCTCACAGTTCTGGAGGTTGGAAGTTCCAGGTCAGGATGCTGACAGTTCTGGTGAGGACCCTCCTCTGGCTGGACATAGTTGCCTTCTTATTGTGTCCTCATGTAAAAGAGTAGAGAGAGCTGTCTAGGTCTGCTTTTTTTTTTAAATTTATTTAAATTTATTTATTTGAGAGGTAGAGTTACAGACAGTGAGAGGGAGAGACAGAGAGAAAGGTCTTCCGTCCGCTGGTTCACTCCCTAAATGGCCGCAACAGCCGGTGCTGCACCAATCTGAAGCCAAGAACCAGGAGCTTCATCCCGGTCTCCCACATGGGTGCAGGGGCCCAAGGACTTGGGCCATCTTCTAATGGGTCTGCTTTCTAATGGCACTCATCTCAACATGAGAGTTCCAACCTCATTACATAATACCTTCCAATGCCCTCATCTCCAAATACTGTCATGTTGAGGTGTCAGCATACAAATTTTGGGGGCACACAAGCGTTGAGTGAGCCAAAGCAAGTACCTTGTCACTGCCTGATAGTGGGGGTCTGGGCCACACTCTGATTCATGTCACCACCCAAGTGAATAGAGGTGAGGAGGATGGAGAGATTTGACAATGGGGAAGCTCTCCCCTCTTGCTTATTTTGTGATTCAGTCATCACTCTTTCTAAACTTGCTATAATGCGGTACCAAATTTTATTAAATTGTTGGGAAAAGCTGTGAAAGAAAAGTTTCAACCTATTTGCTTAATTTTACTTCTCCTGAAGTCTGAGGAAAGTACATCGTGGAATTTAAATCCTCTGCAGCTGTCACTTTCTAGACTCTCCTGGTTTGTCATTGTGCTTTCGTGACCTCAGGGCCACATCCCCTGCTGCAGAGGGCAGTTCTCCCAATTTCTGCCCGGGAGACATTTGTTCATTTTTTTTTTCTGAGGTGGGAAAATTCTACCTCCTTCCCACAGAGTTTCATACATTTTTAAAATCTATTTGTGAATATTAAAAGATCAGGCAAGTTTAAAATACAGTCAGCTCTTCTTATCCACAGGCTCCACATCAGATTAAAATTATTTTAAACACTGGCTTCTATTCTGAACATGTACAGACATTTTTGTCATCATCACTCCCTAAACAATACAGGGTAATAACTATTTATATAGCATTTGTATTATATTAGGCATTATAAATAATCTGCAGATGATTTAAAAATAGAGGAGGATATGCATAGGTTACATACAAAGCCCATGGCGTTTTATGCAAGAGATTTCAGTATCTGCAGGGGTCCTGGAACCAATTCTCTGAGGATATTGAAGGATGACTCTATCCTCTTCAGTTCCAATATAATTTCTCCTTGAGTGGGAAGAGGGGTGTAATGAGGTGGATCCCTCATTCATAGCCATTTCTTGACTACTCCCTTGTAGGGTGAGATGGACCATGTGTGAATGCTTAGCGATCGTGGACTTTCCAGGCTAGTTCTTTCTTGGGATACATCTAAGATTCTTTCTGAGTCGTTCATGGTAAGGAAAGGGCCTCTTCCCAAGTTTCTGCCCAAGTGTCTAACAGGGGTATCATTTAGCTCAACTTCTTTGAATTACCCTAACTATTGTCACCAGTTACACACCTTGCTGTTGGTGAAGTCTCCCACCCTGGAGATGACCCTCTTTTTTGGGGGTACAATAAGACAGCTGAAGTCCAGTTGTCTTCTGCTGTGTCCAGCATAGCTATGGGGGACTTGGATTCCTGTACACCAAGTAGCAGGAGGGTTGGCTTGCCTACTTCTGGCCTCTCTCTCTACCTCGTAGGTCCTGTCTTCTCAGAGAGGCAGAGGAAATAGGCAAGTCAGCATGTGTGCTCTGTAAGTGGATGTTCCATGGCATCTGGATAGCTTTTCTTGCTGTCAATACCCCAAAGTCTGAGCACTCCCCTTTCTCTTTTGCTTGTGGAAAATATCAAAACTCTTCACTTTCCTCTGATGACTCATGACAAACAATCTCTTCTCTCTTCTCCTTCCTGGTATTATGTTTATATGGGATAGAGGGCACGAGAAACACCTGGGGATGGTTAAAACAATGAAGCTATTTAAGTCCAACCTATTAAAATGTCTTGCAGGAGTCTACAGCTTCTAGCTGTTGGCTGTTCTCTTTAGAATGTAAAGTTCTTGAAGTGTTCTTACCGTTTGTTTTAGGTCTTTCTTATCAGTTATGAGACAACAGAAACAGTACCATCAACATCCTACACTCCATGGCATGTAGGACAAGAGATCCCTATCAGTCACCCTACTCTTTCTTTGAAGAATTAAGCCAAAAGCTTCTAGCATTGAAGTTGTGGAACATCTGTAAAGCAAGCTTGAGCATTCTGCCAAGAGACGGTTTCTCAAGAAAAGCCTGCAGGTTGAACAAAGGCCTGTGGACCTGAGTGTGGACCTGGTCCATGTCACAGATACTATGGTCCTCTAGTGGACATATTTCAAAACTACAGTGGGGAAACAAAAAAGCACAAAAATAGGAGAGAAATTCCCTTATTACAGAACCAGCCATGATATTTTGGTTTATAATGGATTTTTCCTTAAATAGAAGTAACTTGGGAAAAATTCATATCCCACTTTTGTCAGTAAGAGTTTTATGTGCAAAAACTCCATAATTTATTGGATTTCTAACATTAAAAAAGTATATTAAAATTGCCTTTATATTATTTGACCATTTTAGTAAACAATTTACCATACTTGTGTGGCAAATGTGAATTTCTAAAAGCTTTTTCCAGATAGAAAGTGTGAACTCACCATCACAGAAACAGGCTTACCTATTGTGAAACATTCAAGTGGTAAAAACAGGAACGTTAAATATTCCTTCAGTTTTTTTAAATCTTTTTTTTATTTGATAGGTAGAGTCATAGACAGTGAGAGAGAGAGAGAGAGAGAGAGAGAGAGAGAAAGGTCTTCCTTCCGTTGGTTCACTTCCCAAATGGCCGCTACAGCTGGCACTGCGCTGATCCAAAGCCTGGAGCCAGGTGCTTCTCCTGGTCTCCCATGGGGTGCAGGGCCCAAGCACTTGGGCCATCCTCCACTGCCCTCCTGGGCCACAGCAGAGAGCTGGACTGGAAGAGGAGCCACTGGGACTAGAACCAGTGCCCATATGGGATGCCAGCACCTCAGGCAGCGGATTAACCAAGTAAGCCATGGTGCCGGCCCCAGTTTTTTTTTTAAATCTGAAGATGTTATCTGGCAAGGTGCAGGGGCAAATTACTGTAGGAAGTGGTAGAGATAGTGCTTCTGCTCTGCACACCCACCCAGAAACAGCCATGGAGACTCAATGACCATGACCTTTTGATGGGGTCATGGGAGTAATCCTCACATTATCAGGGGGGCTGGCAGATCTCTTACTCAAGTCACAGAGTTAGCATTCTTCTTTTCCCTCTCCATCCTCTTCTCTGCCATGGGTGGTCATGCTGCTCTCTGAGGGGCTCTGACTGCTTCATTGACATAATCCCTTCTGTCTCCTCCAAAATTTATACTGAATTTTATTCCCTAATGCAACTGTATTAAGACATGGGGTCTTCAGGAGATAATTAGGCCTTGAGGGCTCTGCACTCATGGATGGAGTTAGAGCTCTAGTTAAAGGCCTTGATGTGGAGTTCACCCTGGCCATTCCCTCTTGTCCTACTGCCTTCCACCAGGTGGGGATACAGCAAGAGATACCATCCTGTAAGCAAAGAGTTGGGAACCTTACCACATATTGAATCAGCTGATATCTTGAACTTGGAATTCCCAGCTTCCAGAACTGCAAGAAATGCATTTATATTATTCATAGATTACCTGGTCTGTAGTAGTTTTTCTTAACAGCACAAAAGGATGAAAGAACTTTGTGGCAAAATGCCGCATGGATCCTTCCTCCAGTCTACCTAGGCGACTGGTGTGGATCTATGGTTTCACGACTCAGAGCTCCCTGTGGCTCTTCCTTATCAGGAAAAGTGGCCTTCGTCTCTTCAAGGCACCCCTTTTTTGATTCCCTCTTTCAGATTATTGTGCCTTCCCCTAATTTAGCTAAAGTTGATACAAATTAAACAGTGCATGGAAAAATACCACAAAACTATCTCTTAAATAATTTACTTTTGGAAACCACCAGTTAGAGGGTATTTCGCCTCTCTTGGGAGAGTGGGTTCTGTTCAAAATGCATATTTAATAGCCAGTTGTCTTGGACATCATGACAGAATTGGAAACAGACCAACTAGTAAAGCCAAACTATTGCCTATTATCTGAATATCTTCTGGGGCAGTGGTTCCAAACAGGCACACCTTTGGGTCACAATGCAATAGATTAGTTTTATGTGGTTCACAGAGTGATTTTGCAATATGTCTTGCGGTACCTTTAGGTGAAGCATGTGATATCTTGTTCCCACTCTCCTCTCCTGCCTTTGGTTTTAGAATTGGCGGGATTTTTCATTTATGTAATGCTGAATTCCCAAAAATGATCTGCCTGTCTCAGGTCATTTTCCAACCTTTCTTTGTGGACTGACCTCTGTTCAAGATTTCTTAACTCTAATCTGTTTCTTAACACATCCTCACACTTGTTTCCACTTGTATAGGCCCTCATATAAGCGGAATTATATTACGCCTCCCATGGATGCTGGGCCTGTATTTCCATAGATATAGGCACCCTACTCTGAGCCTGAATTATGCTTTCTTTGCAGCTACACATTAAATAATAATCAATCTGTGAATGGGAGAGATGAATATACAAACAATGGCCAGACCATATATATCAACAGAACTCTGACCCACAACCTGCACCAACCTGCTCAGGTAAGCAACTTTATTTCCACTCATCAGTCCAGGAAGCCAGCCTGCTATGAAGTAGACTGATAGGAAGTCAGATTGCTATCTCTGGTGGCAGTCCAGGAAGTCAGTGCTAATTCTGTAATAATTGGTCTCACATGGCTATGGCAGTATTGATAACTAATGGCTTCTATAATTTTTTGTCTTGACTTCCAAATAAGGACCAATCAGAGAATGCCAAATATGCAGTTGCATGCCCAACTTCAAGTTAGCCTGCCTATAGCTTCCACATGTCAATGGCCTTTAATTATGGCATACCTGAAGCCTTCCACTGGATGAAGGTACTGCGCAAAGCTCATAAAAAATAGAATTAAAATTATAAGATTACTTTGGTGCAAACATATTTTTGAAACCCATAAATATTTTTTTCATTAAATACATTTTCTACATCTTATGAAAAAGTTTTTTACACCAAAATGTTTGTACCTTTAATATCATTTTCCTCCCAAATAAGGAACCCTAGTATAGCTTTTCTACTTTCCTGCCTACCTTTTTTTTAAACATATTTTTATTTTTTTTGCAGCCTTTTTTTTTAGCTTTTATTTATTTGACAGGTAGAGTTATAGACAGTGAGAGAGAGACAGAGAGAAAGGTCTTCCTTCCGTTGGTTCACTTCCCAAATGGCTGCTACAGCCAGCCGAAACCAGGAGCCAGGTTCTTCCTCCTAGTCTCCCAAGAGAGGGCAGGGGCCCAGGCACTTGGGCCATCCTCCACTGCCTTCCTGGGCCGCAGCAGAGAACTGGACTGGAAGAGGGGCAACCGGGACTAGAACCCGGCGCCCATATGGGATGCTGGAGCTGCAAGCCGGAGGAATAACCAAGTAAGCCATGGCGCCAGCCCCTTTTCTGCCTACTTTTTTTTTTTTTTTTTTTTTTTTTTGACAGGCAGGCAGAGTGGACAGTGAGAGAGAGAGACAGAGAAAGGTCTTCCTTTGCCGTTGGTTCACCCTCCAATGGCCGCCGCAGCCGGCGCGCTGCGGCCGGCGCACCACGCTGATCCGATGGCAAGAGCCAGGAGCCAGGTGCTTTTCCTGGTCTCCCATGGGGTGCAGGGCCCAAGCACCTGGGCCATCCTCCACTGCACTCCCTGGCCACAGCAGAGAGCTGGCCTGGAAGAGGGGCAGCCGGGACAGAATCCGGCGCCCCGACTGGGACTAGAACCCGGTGTGCCGGCGCCGCTAGGCGGAGGATTAGCCTAGTGAGCCGCGGCGCTGGCCTCTGCCTACCTTTGAATCTCTAGCAAAATGCAAGTGATGGTGGCTGCATCCCTTATTACAACAAGCTTTGAATAAGTAGACCTTGTTTTTCTCCTTGGGTTTGTCTTTGTTTATTTCCACAGAAACAAATTCAAGTCTCACTATGTAGATCACTGTCATAACAATCCAGGCCTTAAGTAAACTGGCAAATACAGCAGAGAATGAAAATTGCCAATCTTTACTATTCTGTAAAAGTTCAAGGAGTGCTCCCTTTAGGATACTTTGAATCTCCTCCATGGGTTACTTTTCCAATTTTTTTCTGTTTCTATAGAAATCAGTAATAAAACAGCCTTCTTTAAAATGCTGAACTTTGTTACTTTCATACAGAAACTTTTGTTGAGGCTTAAGGCAGTTATTTCTGCAAAAGATGGCCTCTGGGTTTATTAATTAAAAAGAATGCAGGGAGTATTTGAAATATTATCATCTGGGTTACTTTTTCCTACATTTATAAATACTCTCCAGTCTCACCATAATTAAGATAATTTGAAAAGAGTTTGAAATATGGTGATAGCTTAAAACTTGAAAATAATTCTTTTTAACATGAATAATTATCCCACTAGTTTTATAACCTAATAAAAATCAAAGTAAAAGAAAAACTCTGGGCATTTTAATTATGTGAAATCATATGTATTCTGGGAAATTAGAAACATTACCCACACATTTCATACTTCAGAATGTTCATTCTGAAAATTTGTTCCTTGGAGATTTTCCAAAGAGAGGACCCCACTGGCCCTTCCCAGTGAATCCAGCAAATAGAAGCCTCTATAGGAGGCATGCCTGTGTTTGGATCCAAATTTAGCAACAGTTTTCTTCATATCTGAACTGAGATGCCAGGTAGAAATCTGCAGTCTTGGAACATGTTTGCTAATTTATCCCTCAAGCAATATAGACTTCTGTCATCCTTTAGACAGAGAGAGGTAGAGAAGAGAATGCCCTAGAAACTCTATTGTATACTCATATATATATATATATATATATATAAATTAAAAAAAATTCATTTGAAAGGCAGACACACTGAGAACGAAAGTGAGAGAGAGAGAGAGAGAGAGAGAAATCTCATTTGCCAGTTCACTTCCAAAATGTCCACAAAAACCAGGGCTGGGCCAGGCTGAAGCCAGGAGCTGTAGACTCAACCCAGGTCTCCCATGTGGGTGGTAGCACCCCAGCCACTCGAGCCATCCTTACTGCCTCCAAGGGTGTGCTTAACAGCAAGCTGGAATTAGGAGTGGAGCTGAGTCTTTAAACAAGACAACCTGGTATGGGATACAGGTGTCTCAAGCAGCATATTAACCACTGTGCCAAACGATGGCCCCCTCTGTTTTATTTTCTCTCTTTTCAGGGATCACATTAGCATTTGCCATAGTTTCACTTACACATGTGGACATTACTCATTGTGATTTAAATATCATAAATCCTTCAGAGAATTCTCCAAATACTATCTTTCACAGCATTTCCATTGGTTGGTGTGTTTTTAAAAAATGGACATGAAAGTGAACCCTTAGAAATTTATTAAATGCAAACCAATTTTATATTAAACTTAATTTGGAAGATGAGAATCCAAAACAATAAGATTTATTTAACACTAATTGTTATTACATGACCTATTCCTTCCTTTAGTATAATTAATTCACATTGACTGTATATCTTTTTTCAACTATTTATCTTTATTTATTTGAAACGCAGAGTGACAGAGAGAGCTGTCTTTAACTACTTGTTCACTTAACAATTGGCAGCCTTGTCTATACTCTTGAGGAACAGTGGTTTTTCAACACTACTTGTTGAATTCTTTATTTGGAGGAGGATAAGCTTGTGATTGTGAAATAAACTGAAAGTATGTCATTGTAAAAATTAAAAGAAAAAAAACAAGAAAGGAAGGAGTGGGGCGGGAAGGAGCATGGGCAGGAGGGAGCATAGGGTGGGCAGTATCACTATGCTCCTAAATCTGTATAAATGACATACATGAAGTTTGTTCATCTAATATAAGTAAAAAATTAAAATAAAAAACAAAACAATCAGCAGCAACATTCAGGTCTGGGCCAGGCTGAAGCCAGAAGCCAGGAACTCAATCTGGGTCTCTCAAGTGGGTGTAGGGGCCCAAGTTCTTAGGTCATCTTTCACTGATTTCCCAGGTGCACTAGCAGGGAACTGGATCAGAAGCTGAGTAGCTGGGTCTCAAACTGGTTCTCATATGGTATGCCAGCATTGTGGGCAGCAGCTTAACCCACTGTACCTAAGTGCCAGCCCCGATGATATATATTTTGGTTTCCTAAATTATTCCCTTTCTCTCTGTGATTGAGAGAATAGATTATACTCATCCCAGTCTAGATTTTTTTGTCTTAATTTTTTTCAACTTTTATTTAATAAATATAAATTTCCAAGGCTGGCGCTGCGGCTCACTAGGCTAATCCTCTGCCTTGCGGCGCCGGCACACCGGGTTCTAGTCCCGGTAGGGGCACCAGATTCTGTCCCGGTTGCCCCTCTTCCAGGCCAGCTCTCTGCTGTGGCCAGGGAGTGCAGTGGAGGATGGCCCAAGTGCTTGGGCCCTGCACCCCATGGGAGACCAGGAGAAGCACCTGGCTCCTGCCATCGGATCAGCGTGGTGCGCCGGCCGCAGCGGGCCAGCCGCAGCGGCCATTGGAGGGTGAACCAACGGCAAAAGGAAGACCTTTCTCTCTGTCTCTCTCTCTCTCTCTCACTGTCCACTCTGCCTGTCCAAAAAAAATATTAATTTCCAAAGTACGACTTTTGAATTATAGCGGCTTTTCCCCCCATAACCTCCCTCCCACCCACAACCATCTCATCTCTCACTTCTTCTCCCATCCCATTCTTCATCAAGATTCATTTTCAAATATCTTTATGTACAGATGATCAACTTAGTGTATATTTTTAAGAATTAAAAAGAGCTGTAGTATTCCCCTACACCTACCTACTCATTAAAGGCACGAATCTTTTCTACTTTTCTCAAGCTTTGCTGTGCACCACAGTCACTTGGAGGAATCACTTCAAGGAGGGGATGCTAGACCCCCTTCCCAGAGTTTCTGATTCTGTAGGTCTGGGATGGGCCCAAGAATTTGCCTATATAATAGCTCCCAGAGGATGCTCAAGTTGAATGTCTCAGGACCACACTTTGAGATCTGCTGCTCTTACCCTGTGTATGCAAGCGAATGGGAATTCCAGTATGTGTCTCTGTGTAGTGGCAGCAGCAGCAGGGGTGCGGTGATATTAGTAGGGGTAGGTTTGACCAGGGCAGAACCTGGGTGTAGAGAAGCTTGCAGGTGTAGATGCTGCAAGAAAGCTGCAGGATGCTTGTGAAAAAGGCACAGAGGTTCTGGAAGTACCCCAGGTCACGAAAGCATGAAGCAGAGAGGAAAGGAGAAAAATTGATGTGTTCCTGACAGCTGGATGCTTTTCCCATTAGAAGTTCTGCAAAACGAAACTCTTAGAGGCTTACAGTGCTCCATAGGGGTTGCTAAATTGCTACATCTCAGCCTCACTTTCAATACTTGGATCTGCACATTGTGCTCAATAGATTATATATTAAAACTCCATGCACTGTTGGCCTAAGCCAGGTAAATATTTGTATATCTCATTGCACATGGATACTATGTACTTATGTTTCCTTGTTCTTCTGCTCTGTCTTAAGAATCCTGAGTGGTTAAACTGCTGGCTATGAAGGAACTAGCTATGAATTTTAATCCCATTATAGTTATTCCCCTGCTTAAAGACTGGGGTGGGTGTGCACTTCAGTAGTGATTGAAGAACGCTGTTTGTTTTTCTGCCAAGCAGTGAAGAAAGCTCTTCACAGGTTGCTGAATGGCTCAAGTTATTATAAATTCTGGAACTGACACTGAAAACAGGCAAATGTCAGTTCAAGAGAATAACAGCACTCATTGATATTTGGATCAGTCTTGTGTAATATAAAATTTCAGGTGATTTAAGCTTCTGAAAGGGCTTTATGAGCCTCTGGTCTCAAGACTCAGATATTAATGGCATCCTGTTTTTTTCATTTCAACTTGATTTTAAATTTTTTTTCAAGGAAATGTTCAGACATATACAGAATTGGAGAGAATAGTACAATAAACTTGAAACTACATTACCCAGTCCCAATAATTATCAATAGCTTACCAATTGTGTTTAATCAATCTCCTATGCCAGGTTACACTAATTTAACCTATAAATATTTCAAAAAGCATCTCCGGCAGATCAAGGTTGCACAATAATATAATATATAAATCAAATGCCATTATCATACCTAATAAAGTCACTATTTTAAAAGCCATCATTCACGTCCATGTTCAAATTTCCTTGTCTCAAACATTTTTTGTATTAGTACCTTTTTTCAAATTAGCATCCAAATATGATCCTTCATTAAATTTGGTTGATATTTCCCTGAAGCCTCTATTCCCACTTATTAGAAAATATTTATTTTGAAAGATAGACAAGAGGGGGAGATAGATGGAGAGAGAGAGAGACAGGGAGAGAGAGAGAGAGAGAGAAACCTTCCGTCTATTGAGTCACTCCCCAAATGCCTGCAAAAGCTTGAGTTGGGCCAGACCAAAGCTGGGATCCAGGATCTCAATTTGAGTCTTCTACTTGTTTGACATGGATCCAAGCACTTGAACCATAATCTGCTGTCTCCCAAGTGCATGAGCAGGGAGCTAGATCAGAAGCAGAAAAGCTAGGACTCAAATTGGCATTCTGATATGGAATATGGGTGTCCCAAGCTGTAGCTTAACCCACTGTGCTGCAACACTCACCCCTCTGTTCCTACTTAACAAATTCTCTTCTCTCTTTTATTTTAAGCCATCTGTTTGTTGAAGAGGTGAGTTGCTTGCTGAATTTCCCACATCCCAGATTTGTTCAATTGTGTTTGTTTGGTATTGTTTAGTTTCTTTTTCTACTACATATTTCTTGTTAAATGTTGTAAGCCTAGAAACTTGACTAAAGTTAGGTTCCCTTTTTATGGGAGGCATAAGTACTTCATAGTCAGTGTTGGGTATTTGCTGTTGTATCACTTCAACAGTGCAGAATGTCCTGTTTTTGGATTGATCCATGGGTTTAGATGTTGTCAGCATGATCCATCCATTGTCACATTTCCCATTAACCAACATCAATGATAATTTTCTATGTCTGTTATTTCACTGGGGCTTGCAAAATGTTTTTTTTCTCTAATTCAATCATGCTTTCTGAACTAGTTGGAATTATTTTACAGGGCATAACTTTCCTTGACATATATCTGGATAACCTGAAGCATATTCTATAAAGGAGAGCCAAGATAAAGGAAAGCCAAGATTCTTTACCTAAATTTATCCAATTTCAGAGTAATGAGACCAGTGGCATTCAAAGGTGACAGATATGGCTTTGTCAAAATCCATTATAAACTTAAATATTTCATGTATTTCTATATTTAATGTGTTAACTTATTAAGAATTTTATGTAATTATATGTATATAGATTTAAGAATTTTAAGTTTGTAATATATGTTACATGTTTCAGTCAGTGGATTTCAGTTGAATCATGCATTATAATGGATACTCAGTTTCTCCACCTCAATTTTTTTTTAAAGATTTGTTTATTTATTTTAGGGGATAGTGACACAGCTGGAGAGACAGAGGGAGAGAGTGAAAGTGTGAGAAAGAGAGACAGATCTTCCATTTGTTGGTTTACTCCCCAAATGGCCACTTTTAATGATCAGGGCTGGGCCAGACCAAAGTCAGGAGCCTGGAACTCTATCCAGTTCTCCCACATGGATAGCAGCAGCCCAAGGGTTTAGGTCATCCTCCATGGTTTTCCAAGGCACATTAGCAGGGAGCTGGATTGGAAGCTGAGCAGCAGGACTTGAACCGGTGGTCTAATATTGGATGCTGCTGTCACAGGCTGCAGCCTAACCTGCTACTCCACCTCAATTTTAATAAGATTGCTCTTTATAACTACTTTGCTACTATTCTAGTTAATTTTTTTAAAACATTATTGTATTTAGGACTAAAAGGTACACTTAATGTGGAAACTTCTGAGAGCAAGGACCCACATAAAGATGAAGATGAAAATCACCTGTATTCTCTCCACTGAAAAATCTCTCTTTTTACAAATGTTATTGAATTCCTTCTATCCTTTTACTCTTGCACACACCATTAAATATTCCATGGTCCCTTATTATAATCACTCCCCAGAAGTACTGTCAGCTCTCCTCATCTTCCTTATGTGTGCCCAGCAGCGCTTTCTCCTCCTCCACTCTGCACCTGCTTTCATGCTAGCAGAAATGATTTCTTTGGACTGTTCCCTTCACTTGGTGATCTAAAGCTTGGATATGCACCCACTGGGACCAAGAAACTTCTCTCCTGCTTTCCAGTGCTACTCCTTATGCTGTCCCCAAAGCTTATACCCCCTTTTAGCATCATGTTGCTGTTGACCTATCCTCATGCTCCAGTGAAACAAAGACCTTCAAAGGATAACTAATGCAAATGTCACAAAACCAACCCTCACCTGTAGCTGTCACCTTCACCTTCTCCCATCTCACAGTGGAGGGCACTTTCTTCCTCCTAGCAAATTCCAGTTCCTCTCCTTCTTCTCGTCATCCAGTGTTCTTTAACCTTTAAAAACACTTCACTTTGTTACTCTCTATCACTCCTCTTATAAACTTACCTCTGTCTTCTGCTTTATCATTTCTGTAAATGCGTTCCAATTTCTCAACCCTATCTTAAAGTACTACCACCAAGAAACACCATTGCTCCCTTGGTTCCATGTCTTCCTGAAGGTAACACCCATTTCTCTATTTCCTTGCACTGCCAAACTTCTCCAAAGTCATTAACTGTATTGTTTCTACTTCTTTAACTCTTCTTCAATTTATTCTAGCATGGCTTCTTCTAAGCACCATTGCATTTACATTTCTTATCTCAAGATCACTGGCAATCCACACAGCCCCATGCAATATATACTTCTCTATCTTCATTTTCACCCATCCAGCATCTGGAGGAATTGGGCCTTCTCTGCTTGAAATATTCTTCTCTTGGCTGTCAGTAGGCTATTGTTCCTTCGATTTCCAAACTCACTGACTTCTCCTATCAGTTTCCTTTTCTGTCTAGCTGTTATTCATTTCATTTCCTTTGGTCTAAGTCCTGAGTCCTTTTCTTTTCTCCTTTTCTCCTTTCTTTTTGAGTGATCCCATCAATTCTCAGCTTTAAAAATATCAATATGGCTCAAGACTCTGGAGTTTATACCTGCAACCCAGGTATACTTGACAGGTCAACCTGGATTACTTAGTCATCCCAAATCAGATGTCCAAGATAGAACTTCTCATTTTTCCTATACAAATCAATCCATCCTCCTTCTGTCCTATCTCAGTAAATAGTACCATTATGCTCCAGGAATCTAAGAGTCAATCCTGATTTTTTCAACAACACTTATATTTTATCTCAGGCATCAGCAACTCTATTTGATTCTACTTCCTAAAATATCTTGACTCTGCATCTAACTTTCTTCTTTCTTCATGGGTAACACCCTGGCCATGGCCCATTCTTCATCTGGCTTACGTCAGTGCCTCTTCGATAGGTTTCTTGATTTCATACTTGCTCTTCTACAATCCATTTTCCACATGTAAGCAAGAGTGATCATCTTCTACTAGAACATAAATTAAACTTTACTTTAAAACCTTTAGTGGCTTTTCATTATACTCTCAATAAATCCAAACTCCTTCAGAACTGGAAGGCTCCACAGATCTTTGTGATCTATCTCCTTCCTCTACAACTTCAGGATGTTCTATTCCTTCACTATATGAGTCACTCTTTGTCAGATACACTCAGGTCTTTTGTGCCTTAAGGTGTTCATACATGCTCTTCCCTCTACTTAAAATACTTGTCTCCTCACTGTTGCCATGTGCGAACTTGTTATCCATTGGAAATTAGCTTAAATATTATCATTATGATGCTTTTTCAGGCCAGTTTAACTAAAGTAAGTCTTTTTCTCATTATGTTCTATTTCATCTCCTTGATGATTATGCTCATAGTCATTTTTACACTTTCTAAATATTTATATACATGTTTGTTTCTGTCTCCCACTTCCACACTGATTGTAATCTTCACAAGAGTAGAAAACATCTTGTCGGCTTTTGAATCCCTGAGGTCAGCTTGGTTTCTGGCACATAGTTGTTACTCAGAAAATATTTACTGTATTAGCAAAAGAATTGTTATGATTGGTTTTCAGTAGGTCATATTATTTATGAAAGCATTTTCTGATTCCTTGCTGATTTACTGTGCCCAGCTAGGCTTTCAAAATACACTATTGAATAAGACAACATATCCTTGTTTATATCTCTCAGAAGGTACGTATGTGATGTAGGCACATATAATATAAGCAATTTTGTACAATATAATTCAAACTTAAATAATATGATTAGTAATATAGAAGAAATATACTATACTTTTAAATGGAATAAAAGGGACACTTGTGGAGGATAGTAATTGTTTTAACTTCTTATTTGACGTTTTGGCTATTTTCAATTTCCAGTGTTCTATACATCCTTATAGATGTGTAACACATTTAATCTATATCTATTTCCTAGAATGCATTTTTAGGAAGGACTTGCTGAGTCAAGAGTCATAGAATAATTTTAATATTTTTGACTTTCATAGCCAAATTGCTTTTTCTACCCATATTGAATGGCAGCTCCTGTTTCAAGTATTTTTGCCATCATTTATATTCTGGTCTTTGAAAATTTGATATTTTATATGAGAAAAATAATCTCATTTTAACTTTAACAGCATTGATTCTTAGTGAAGTAAAAAATTTTCTTAAACCTTTGTTTTCCATTTAGTGTTTAGTTTCTAGGTTCCTTACTTATGTTCTTAACCTATTCTTATATTGAGATATTCATCTTTTTTATTTATAAATTTTTATATGTTATATAAATAATCATTAGCATTTATGGTCAAAATATGTTTTCCCAGATTTCTAAATATTTTTGTTTTATCATCTTTATGTTTTTTATGTTGAAGGATTATGCATTTAATCTTTTTAAAATCAAATTATTTAATTTAAAATTCTTGGAGTATATCATAAGGCTATAAAAATCAATAATTTACTTCTAGCACGATTTCTTCTCATTTTTTTCATGGTTAAAAATTCATTTTGGTATAAAAAGTAAAGTGGAAACATAGGTTTATTTGGATTTCCAAAGAGTTTGCTTTCCAGATCTAACTACTTCCTTCCTGATCTAACTACTACAATTATTTGAAAGCAGAAATGTTTTCTCCATGTTTAGCTTGTCCAAGATCAATAGGCATCCTGAATGTTCTTTATTCATTTACTATCCTCCCATGTCAGGTATGTTGGCATAAATATTACAGATGAGGAACTAAGCATGCAGTGACAACTTCTGGAAAGTGTTCTTAGAGAGGTCAGGACTGTGCATCCTTCTCCTTTTTGCTAAGTAGCATACAGACATGAGATTCTGAGACAAGGATCACACTCTAGAATACTGGTGCAGAAATTTGGACATATCCTGGTCTGTGATGACTCTGTGGAATGACTAAGCCTGACAAGACTGATAAAGAAACAAAGTCATATGTTTAAAAACCACACTTCAATTTATCCTAATTAATTCAGCAAACTGTGTTATAATTTGTATCTTTTACTCTGTTTTGAACCATATTTTCTTTGCATCATTTATCTCATTTTTGGAAATGGTATATCGTCTTCAGGGCCTCCTAGTGATTTCCCTTAAGTTTTAAAGATATGTTCTTTAGCATATTTTCTTTAGTTATCAAGAAAATCCAACTATTTTCCCTCCTCCTAACATGATAAATTTATTACAACTTTGTGCCTGTCCCTTTCCTTTGTAGACTTTTCTAATAAATGTAATTCTTCTTAAATTATGTTGAAATTTTTTACTTTTTTCATTTTCAAACTTGTTTTTTTTATCATTTGTATCAGCTTGTAGTAAGACAATTAGTTAGGCTAACTTCACCATTGAGATGATTTCAGTTCTTGATACAATTTTTCTTTCTCTTTCTTTTTTGTTTCTCTTGCTTCCTTCCCTCCTTCCTATTTCAGATTTATTTATTTATTTGAAAGATGGAGTTACACAGAGAGAGAGGCAGAGACAGAGAGACAGGTCTTCCATCTGCTGGTTCACTTCCCAAATGGCTGCAATGGCCAGGGCTGTGCCAGACCAAAGCCAGGAGCCAGGAGCTTCTTCTGGGTCTCCCTTGTGATTGCAAGGACCCAAGCACTTGGGCCATCTTCCACTACTTTCCCAGGTGTGTTAGCAGAGAGCTGGATAGCAATTGGAACAGTCAGGACTTGAACTGGTGCCATATGGGATGCTGGCACTGCAGGTAGCAGCTTAACCCACTGTGCCATAACATGGGCCCTCATACCATTTACTTTTTAATACAACTGAGATTTGTGATTCTCATTTTCCTTTTCTTTTGCTCTGTGGAGAGACATCTCAGGTTATTTTTTCCAAGAAGAGTGTTATAAGACTTTTTGTAAGAATTTGGATTTAAGAATGTTTTTCTTGGGGCTGGCGCTATGGTGTAGCGGGTTAAGCCACCATTTGCAGCACCAGCATCCCATATGGGTGCCGGTTCAAGTTCAGGCTACTCTACTTCTGATCTAGCTCCCTGCTAATGTGTCTAGGAAAGCAGAAGAGGATGGTCCAAGTACTTGGGCCCCTGTACCCATGTGGGAGTCCTGGAAGAAACTCCTTGCTCCTGGTTTTGGACCAGCTCAGCTCTGACTGTTGCTGTCATTTGGGTAGCGAGTCAATAAATAGATCTCTGTCTCTCTCTCTCTCTCTCTCTGATTCTCTCTCTGTCACTCTGTCTCTGTAACTGCCTTTCAAATAAATAATTAAAAAAATGTTCTTCTTATTGCTTGAAAATTCTTAAGTTCCCAATTTTTCTTCTTAAAACTCTGTAGACTTTTTCTCTCTATGTGAAGTTTAATATATAGAAGTATAAGATCATCTTGACTTTGTTTCTCCATAGTGACCAGGTTTTGTTTAAATTAATGTTTATAAAAGGTTATTTTTGTCTTTGTAGATATAAAAAGTTCCTGAATATTCTATGCATAATTTATGTATTCATCTACTTATTTTATAGATAGTGAGTCCTTTTGCTTACATACTTAGGACTTTTTCAGTTCAGCAACATTTTCTTTTATCATAATTTTGATTACTGTTTTGCTTGTAATTATCTTAGTGCTCCCTTAAGAAAGACATTAAATTATTTAATTGGTTTTCCAAACTCTCCATCAAGATCATCATTTACTCATACTAGCATTTTTGCCTTTTTCTGCTCTTGTAAGAGGCTCTGAAATTTGCCCATTGTAAGAGACATTGAATGTGTCAGCGTGATGTCTGCTTCTTACTTGCTCCTTTTTTCTGCTACTAACCTTTATGTGTTGCTGTTCCATCACTTCCCTGGGCTCATTAGGTGCCTTTGAAGAGAAGAGTGCCATTATTTTAAAATCTGTTTCAGATTTAGCTTAATTTCATCTTTTTTCTCTTCTTCAGTTCACCTTAACCTATTTGCTCTTAGTGGACCTTTGCAAAAGCTAGGCCTTCTTATGATTTATTTAAGGGCCCCAGTTTCTTAGAACTTTATTCTGGTCCTTTCAGTAAATGAGTTTCAGAGATGAGCTCTGTTTCTGAGTCAGTAGCTGTTCTCTCCCTTTCTCTTATTCTGGTCTATTGTATGTGCAGGGCTCCAGACTCATGCTGTTCCCTTCCTTACTCAGAAAGCAGAACACTCGCCAGATTTGGTGTCTCCCATGGATAAGGGGAAAGGATGCCTTTTTTCTTCTCAGATACACAGTGGAAATCATGTCCTCCAGGGTAGCCCCTATCCCAAGGGTCAGGAAAGCTCAATGACATGGTGCTGGAGAGGATGTTCTCCTACTCTTACTGCTGACCTTCTGAGAGTAGAATGCTAAAAATTACATTATAATTCTCCAGCATGTTTTGTTACCAGAATCCTCATTCCTTCTGTCCTGCTCCACAGTGCTTTAACTGTTGGAATAATAGCTACCAGGATAGACAGATTCCTTTCTGCTAGTCCTTGTGACTCTCTGTTTCTTGGGGAGTTGCAAACTTTGAAATGATTAGGGAATGATGATGGGGATGAACATTTTGATCACCTCAAAGTATTGTGCCTCTTCAGTAGAGAAGCAATCACTCCTCCCACCTTCAACCCCTGGTTATTATCAGCCAAGGACAGATTAATAGGGACATCCATATTGCATTCACCTTATTTAGACAAACTGTGTAGATGACAGAGTGCTTTCTGTAATTCCTGACTTTGATGGTTAGAAATTCTGACAGTAAGTTCTTGTTGATCTTGGGTAGTAGTGGAGACAGTGTAATATTTACCTGTTCTATATTTTATGAACAGATAGAAGAGAGGGGCTCCAAGAGTCCCACCATGAAGTAATATCAAAGAAGTGTGGGGAGCAATCCGGACTGGACTAAGTTACTCGAATTAGGACTTATTCTATGCATCTGCTCTCCCACAATATGGCGCTGGGAGAGAAGTAAACAGCTTCCGCACAGCTGCCTCCAGTTCAACCAATTAACTGTAGGACTTGCTCCTGATTGGAGAGCAGCGTACTCAGCCGAGTTGGGATTGGCGGAGGAGGACTATAAAGGAGGAGAGAGACGGCATGCACGGGGAACATCTATGGGGAACATCTAGCTGAAGGAACACCCGTGCAGCCCCCGAGAGACCCGGCCGGCGGTGTGCCGCTCCCCTGCGGAAGTGGGGAATGCGGCCAGGGGGAACTGCCCTTCCACGGAGGTGGAAGGGAGAGTAGCCAACCCGGGAAGAACCAGCAGCAAACCCGGGGAGGGCCGAGCAGACGAAAGAACAGCGCAGGGCCCTGTGTTGCTCCTCCACGAAGAGGGGGAGCGACATAATGGTGCCGTGACTCGGATAGGAAACCTAGCTCGGATAGGAAACCTAGCTCGGATAGGAAACTTAGGACGGATATGAAACTTAGGAGGGAAGAAACGGGAAGAACTGGGAAATTACCGGAGAGAGAGACTAGCAAACAGCCTAGGGAAAAGCCGGACGAAAAAGGAGCCGGAAGAAGCTATTGAAAGCCTAGGCATAGACTCGGATACGGACTACGGGGGGAAGCTGGGAGAAATCTCTAAGGTTGAAAGCGAAAGTGAAAGCTAGAACAAACAGACTCAGACGCGGACTGTGGGGAGAGGCCAGGAGAAATGAGGGAGGAATATTGTTGGAAGAAAACTTAGGGAAACATACCGGGTAGAGAAAAGTGTTAGGGAAATTGAAGCCGCGGGGGGCAGGCCGAGGCGGAAACGGAAGCCACTTTGGGGTTCTCAAGTTAGCCCGGGAATAGGGGGCGAAAAGTTGAAGCCAGAAGCTGAAACGTGAGCCAGGTTGGGATCCGTCTGATTAGCCCGGGGAGCAAAGGACGGGAAGCCAGATCGTGGGGCGGAGACGTACGCTGGGTTGAATTCGCCAGGCTAGCCCGGGGAACTTAGATTGAATCCTAGTGGCGGAGACGCAAGCTACGCTGTGTTACTCGCGGAAGCCGCCGCGTGCAGAGAGAGCACGGGGCGTGAATAGATAGGGAACGCTGGCGTAGGCCGTGGTTCAGACGCGAAAGGGTTAAGCGTGGAGACCGCGAAGCCGAGCCGCGCAAAGCCGGGAAGCTGCGCAGATGAGAGAGGCGCGCGGGCTGAAGCGGCGCAGAGCCGGGAACCCGCCGGCGGGGCGAGGTGCCGGAAAGCCGCGGGGATAAGAGAAACAGAAGTTTGGAAGTGAAGTAAAAGAGAAATGGGAATGCTGGAAGATAGAAGTGAAATGGGAGAGGTAGGAATGCCCGGAGATAGAGAAATAGAGAAAAATAAGGCCTCCCCTCAACATGCCAATTAGAAGGCTTGGATTCGGTCTGCCTGATTTAAGGCGGTAAGCGCCAGCAAAGCTCGACCAGAGTATGAGCTGCAGGTCACCGAAGATAGGCACGAACCAACACTAATAAGTCTCCCCCACAATAAGGCAATGAGAAGGCTTGGATTCGGTTTGCCTGATAGGTTTTGTAAGCCCCTGCGGGCAGAGCAGAGCATGCGCTGCAGGGCACCGAACACAGGCATGCATCAGCGCCTAAAAACCTCCTCACAATGGCGAAGAGAGGACCCGGATTCGGTTTTCCTGATTGATAGGACTTGTAAGAGCCTGTGGCAACTCTAGCAAGTAGAGCAGAGTGTGTTCCGCGGGACACCGAAGACAGGCGCGTATCAACGCTAAAAAATAAAAAGAAAGGGGGATCTGTGGGGAGCAATCCGGACTGGACTAAGTTACTCGAATTAGGACTTATTCTATGCATCTGCTCTCCCACAATATGGCGCTGGGAGAGAAGTAAACAGCTTCCGCACAGCTGCCTCCAGTTCAACCAATTAACTGTAGGACTTGCTCCTGATTGGAGAGCAGCGTACTCAGCCGAGTTGGGATTGGCGGAGGAGGACTATAAAGGAGGAGAGAGACGGCATGCACGGGGAACATCTATGGGGAACATCTAGCTGAAGGAACACCCGTGCAGCCCCCGAGAGACCCGGCCGGCGGTGTGCCGCTCCCCTGCGGAAGTGGGGAATGCGGCCAGGGGGAACTGCCCTTCCACGGAGGTGGAAGGGAGAGTAGCCAACCCGGGAAGAACCAGCAGCAAACCCGGGGAGGGCCGAGCAGACGAAAGAACAGCGCAGGGCCCTGTGTTGCTCCTCCACGAAGAGGGGGAGCGACAAAGAAGGAGTAATGTTGATTGTCCTGACTTGATAAATACATGTGGCATGCATGCACTGAAATGTTTCACTGTAGCCAATAAATATGAACAATTACTAATAAAAATTCTCAAAAAAAACATTTTAGCAAGTACTTGAGTGCTTCATAGTGTTAATATATTCCAAATAAGAAATGCCCAGCCAGCGCCGCGGCTCAATAGGCTAATCCTTCGCCTAGCGGTGCCGGCACACCAGGTTCTAGTCCCGGTCGGGGCACCGGATTCTGTCCTGGTTGCCCCTCTTCCAGGCCAGCTCTCTGCTATGGCCCGGGAGTGCAGTGGAGGATGGCCCAAGTACTTGGGCCCTGCACCCCATGGGAGACCAGGAGAAGCACCTGGCTCCTGCCTTCAGATCAGCGTGGTGCGCTGGCCACAGTGCACCGGCTGCGGCGGCCATTGGAGGGTGAACCAACAGCAAAGGAAGACCTTTCTCTCTGTCTCTCTCTCTCTCTCTCACTGTCCACTCTGCCTGTCAAAAAAAAAAAAAAAAAAAAAATTCCCTCTGATATCACTTCTGGGATAACAGATATGCATGTGTAATTAATATTTTTAGATGTTCATGATTTACCAGGTACATGCTCATTGCTTGATAAATATGATCTTATTTAATCTTAATAAAGACCAAATGAAGTCAATGTTATATAATCTCTGTATATGGATGAGGCAGTAGTTTGGAGACTCAACTAATCTGCCTAAAGTCGCTGAGTTGGAGGCCATGGGGTCAGCTTTTTGGCCCCATGTACATGACCCCAAGTAAATAAATGTTCCTCAAATCTAGATGCCGGGAAGATATGAAGGAGTTTCTAGTAACTACATGCTCTTTAATTTTGAGAAGGAGTGGGGTATTCCTCATTATTATATTTTAAAGGGTTTATTGTTTTGCAACTTTCCTACTTATGCCCTATCCTCTTTTAAGGAAGAAAAGAAAGCTTTCCATAACCATCATATTATTGCACAATTCTTTAATCTTAAAATTTGCTGCATTCTATGATCTGGGAAGCAACCACCGATGCACCAATGCTCATTTTCCTCCACTTCATTTCCATTCCATCCATCTGTGAGTGAAGTGATTCAGCACTTTCAAATGCCAATTTCTTCTTTTAAATCTTCTCTTGTAAGAAAACAATGTCCCTGCCTCTTAGTGACATAAATCCTAGTGATCCCTTCTTGGGAAAGTCTATTCAAACATTAAAATATGGACTTTGGTCTGATAACAGCTTCATAAGGATAGACTAGAATGTAAATTTAAATTTTGACTTACTTTTTGAGTCAGCTGTTTTCCCCCTATTTCTTAATTAGAGGGTTGATAAATCAAAATAAATAAAATAAAGTGGAGTGCAATTGCTGGATGATGAGGTAGTTTAATATATCTTCAGGGGCCACCACAGTGTGGGCCCAGGCTCCACCTGTAGCACCAGAATCCCTTATCAGTGCTGGTTGGAGTCATAGCTGCTGTGCTCTGAATCCAGCTCTCTGCTTTGGCCTGGGAAGGCAGTGGAGGATGGCCCCCAGTGCTTGGGCCCCTGCATCCATGTGGGAGACCTGGAAGAAGCTCCTGGCTCCTGGCTTCAGATTGGCTCAGCTCTGGCCATTACAGCCATCTGGGGAGTGAACCAGCAGATGAAAGACCTTTCTGTGTCTCCCTCTCTCTTTCTGTAACTCTACCTTTCAAATAAATAAATAAAATCTTAAAAAAAATTCATCTTCATTAATGGGCAGAAGAACCACCTCTAAGTGCAAAAAGAGAGGGATGGACATTCCTTCAATGCCTGATCCGTGCCAGGTGCTGTCTTAGATACTTGACCAGCTGGATGAATGTGAGCACTCTGCTAAGCCAGAGCCAGGGACTGCTAACTCAGTCTAATCCTTACTCATGGTAGAATTCCTCTAGCAGTGTGTTATCTACTGCTTTTCAATTCTTGAATTCTACTTCCCACGGCAGCTCCTGACGTGGTTAATAATTCTAATTGTCAGGAAGTTTTTGTTTATATAATCTAACTCCATGTGATTTCCACTCATGATTTCTGTTGCTATCATTTACATCCAAGCAGAGGGTGATGAGTCATCTTCACCAAGACCATCTTCCAAGTATAGAAAAGTTGTCTGTCAAGTAACCCTCAAGACTCTTCCAGCTCAAATTGTATCAAGATGATTTTAGGTTTATAGTTATTGTGATTTGAGACTGCATGGCCACATGGAGGGCTCCCACAACACTCTTTCACTCATTTTTCCCTGGGGATATACATTAAGTGTGCATTGTTGAGATCATTTAATAGCTCCTTCTTTCTAAATAAATACTTCTTCAGGCATAATGGTGTACCTAGTATTATTATCTATAAAATTTTTACCACTAAGGTGTTTATAAATTACCTATGCGTTATCTATGTGAGGGTAACGCAAAAAGTTCTGGAAAATGGAATTAAAAATAAATTTAAGTTGGCACAAATTTTTAAAGATCTATGCATAGTTTTAAAAAAAATTTTATTTATATGAAGGAAACAAATTTCACATATTTCATATATACAGTTTTAAGGGAATAATGATACTTTCCAGCCTACCCTCCCTCCCTCACACCCACATTCCCTCCTCCTTAATTTCTTAGTTTTCTTTTAATTTTTGCAATGAAGTATTTTCAATTTACTTTATCTTCACAAGCTTAAACCTCCACTAAATAAAGAATTCAACAATAAAAAGTAGAAAAACCATTATTCCTCAAGAGTGTAGACAAAGGCTACAAACAATAATCAAATCTCAAAATGTCAATTTCATTCATATACATTACATTTGTGTCCTGTATATTGGTTAGAACATATCAGGGAAAACATATTTTTCTTTTTAGGTCTGTCTTATTTCACCAAGCATAATGGTCTCCAGTTTCATCTATTTTGTTGTAAAAGATAGGATTTCCTTCTTTTTTAAGGCTGAGTAGTCTTTCATCATGCATACATATCACAATTTCTTTATTTAGTCATGAGTTGTATATGCAAGATTCAGGGGAAAAATCAGAGGTCTCAGGCTTTTGTGATGCAGCATGGCAGAATTTGAAGCATTTATATTTTTTCCAAATAGCTATTTCCTCTGCTTATTGTTTGCATAACCTTGAAAAAATTGTTGAACCTCCCTGAAACCCAATTAACTCATGTATAATAGGGTTATTAATGTTCATTTTGTTATTCTTATATAAGATCTCAGTTTATGGGCAGTCTGGGGAATGCCTGCCCATGCTAGCTTATTACCTGCCATGTCATGCCATGCAATCTCAGCTCATTCACTCAAGCATTCACTAGGTTAGGAGTAGGCCAACTTTTTCAGTAGAGTCAGTAGTATATATTGTAGGCTCCATGGGCTAAGAAGACATGTCCTCAACTTTTTGCACACCTATTCTTAGTGAAAGGCTAATGGTAATTTTTATAATTTACTGCTAAAGAAGAAAAAGCCATTCTTAACTCACAGGCCATGTAAAAACTGGCAGGTCAAGGGAGGGCATTGTTGCACAGTGGGTTAAAGCATGCTTGGGATAGCCACATCTAGTGTTGAGTCCCGGCTACTCTGTTTCCAATCCAGCTTCCTGCTAGTGCACCTAAGAGGCAGCCGGTTGGCCAGAGTACTTGAATTCCTGCCACCCATGTGGGAAAATAAGATGTAGTTCTTGGCTCTTTGGCTTCAGCCTGGTCCATTCCTGTCTGTTGAGGGCACGTGGGGCATGAACCAGCAGATGGAAGATCAATTTCTATCTCTCCCCCACATTCAAATAAATAAATAAATAAGTAAAAACAAGCAGGCCTGCCTGTTTTTCCCCTCCTATTATTAAGTAGGTTTTTCTCCTTTCTCAAGTGTCCAACTGCTTTTTAATTTTACTGTCTCTTCATAATAACATCATTTCATCTTTAATTGAGAAAATAGAAGTAATCAGAAAACACTTCACCACAGCTCCCTCTGTCACGCCTCCCGTCAACTGCCCACATTCTTTTCCTTGTTTCTGGTCATAGCCAAGAACTCTCTAGGCTCCTGACACAGCCAGCACCTCTGTTTGTGCATCATATCCCATTGCCTCTCACTTGCTTAGGAAAAGTACTGCAACCAAGCACTCTCCCCTATTCATTTATTCCCCATTTCTTTCAGCAAAACTCCATGAATGAATCAAACCTGCAGGAAAACTCCAATTTCACTCTTCCTATTCTTCACCATTTCCCTGTCAACTTCAGCAATGACCTCCAGGTACTGCAAGGACCCGCTGTTAGTCATCATCTGGACTGATTTATCAGGAGAATTTGCCGCAAGGTCATTTCTTTCTCCCTAAAGCCCTTTCTTCACTTGCCTTCAGGAATAACAGGCTTTATGGGTTTCCTTCATCATTGCTGCTTCTTTCAGATACTTTGCTGATTCCTCCATACCTCCACTACTTCTTATTGTTGGAGAGTCCTGTGGATTAGTTCTTGAATCTCTATTTTGTTCTATATTTACTCTCTTCATGATCTTATACAATCTCACAGCTCTAAGTACCATCTATGTATTGATTAATCCCTTATGTTTATTTCCAGCTTGTCCCATTCCCTAACTGAAGATTCATACTATGCACATCACTGCTTTGAGGCTTCTTAAACTCCTTGTGTCCACAACTGAGCTGCTGATATTTACTCAGCAACAAAATTGACATCTCTCAGAATCTTTCTCAATGATGGAAATTACAACTCTATTCTTTCAGCCACTCTAACTAAAATCCTACCTTTATCCTTTAAAAAAATTTTTAATTAACTCTAGGAGATATGAGTTAACCATGTCCATGTAAAGTGCAATTCAATGAGTTTTGTGAGATGCATACATCCATAAAACTACTGCCACAATCAAATTAGAGAACATTTATTTCTCCCTCTGTCACCCTTCCCTCCCTCTGCATCTGTCCTCAGGATATCACTCATCTGCTTTTTGCTATTAGAGAACTAGTTTACATTTTCTAGAATCTGTTATAAATGCTATTATACAGTATGTATACTTCTCTGTGTCTTTTATTTAGAATAACTAGCTTAATATTCATTCATGTGTATAGCTTTACTAACTTCTCCTTATTGTGATTATTATTCTATTATATGGACACACCATAATTTGTTTATGCATTCACTATATGATGGGCATTTGTGTTTCTCTCAGTCTTGAGCTCTTATGAATAAAACTGTCATGGGTATTAGAAGTCTTTGTGCTCATAAAGCATTTAATTTCATTTTTCTTCAATAAATCACCTAGGAGTAGAATGTCTGGGTAATATGACGGGTGTATTGTGTAATTTTTAAAGAAACTGTCCACATGGTTTCCCAAGGCAAATGAACCATTTTGCCTTCCAATCAGCAGTATATAATAGTTCAGTTCCTCTACTTCCTTGACTGGCTGTTTTATCACTTCATATCTGACATCCTATCCATTACAAAATCCTGTTGTGGGGTGGGTGTTGTGGCCCAGAGGGTTTAGTCACTTCTTTGGATGCCTACATCCCATATCAGGGTGCTGGTTCAAGTCCTAGCATCAGCTACTGTTTTCCTATTTGTTTTCTTTTTTTAAAAAAAATTTATTTGTTTATTTGAATGTAAGAGTTACAGAGAGGGAGAGGCAGAGAGAGAGAGAGAGAGAGAAAGAGAGAGAGAGAGAGATAGAGAGATATCTTCCACCTACTGGTTCACCTCCCAAATGGCTGCAACAACCAGGTATGGGCTGAAACCCAGTAGCCAGGAGCTTCCTCCAGGTCTCCCACATAAGTGCAGGGGCCCGAGCTCTTGGACCATCTTCTGCTGCTTTCCCAGGCACATTAACAGAGATTTGAATCAGAAGTGGAACAGCTAGGACTCGAATTGGTGCCAATATAGAATGCTGGTGCTGCAGGCGATAACTTTGCCCACTACACCACAGCACTGGTCTCATTTTTTAAAATTCGATTTTTTTCACAGCTCCTGATTTTCTGAACCAGCTTACTGCTAATGCACCTGGGAAGGCATTGGATTATGGCTCAAGTACTTTGGTTCAAGCCACCCATGTGAAAGACCTGTAAGTTCTGGGTTCTTGGTTGCATCCTGCCTAACCCCTGACTGTTGAGGATATTTGGGGAGTGAAAAAGCAGATGGAAGATTCCTGCCTCTGCCTCTCCCTCTATCACTCTGCTATTCAAATAAATAAGTATATAAGTAAATAAATATTTTTAAAAAACCCTATTGCTTAGCCCTTCAAAATTAGTTTAGAACTTTAATTCTTCTCCCACAATTTCTACCATTTTGGTCCAAGTCATCTTCATTTTTCCACTGGACTTTTGTGATAGCTTTAAACTTATACTTTGTTCCGCTTCAGTGTATTCTCAACACAGTAGATGAATCAATCCTGCAAAGCCATAAGCGTTTTCTACTCCACTGTTGAAAACCCTCAAAACTTCCCATCTCAGAACAAATGCCAAGGTAATTACAGTGGTATATCTGGCCCTCTCTGCTCCTCACCACCATTTTCTTTCTACCTTCCCTGTACTCTTCTCCTCCCTTCCCAATCTCCATGGTATTTCTTGAACGTATCAAGGATGCTCCCAGCTCATGGCCTTTGCAGAGGTTGTTCTCTGGCTCTCTTCCTTGCCAGATCATTGCACATTGTCTACCTCCTCATTCATTTCATTTCTTTACACTGATGATGCTTTCTCCATGAGGTTGTTCTTGATGTTATGTTTTAAATATTGCTCATCTCCTTATTCCATTTTCCTACCTTATTTTTCACCATCAAATCATTAACCTTTGTTAATTGATACATATTCATTGATCTTTTACTATGTGTCAGTAGTCCATTTTAGGCATTAGATGAAACAGTAATAATCTCCAGCATTATGGAATTTACACGTATTTTAGTAATTTCTCTTGCTTTTCAATTGTCTTCTGTCTGGTAGAATTAAAGCTGTATGATCACAAGGATTTTGTCTGTTTTGTTCAGTGCTGTATTCCTTGTGCCTAGAAGAATGCCTGGCAAATACTACATTCTCAACAAATACCAGTTGCTGTCTTATTTTCCTCCAAATAAAAAAGCAACCCCTGCTCCAAGCTTCATTAATTTGGAATTGTTTCCTGTAGTGGATGCCTTTGGGCCTTAAGGGAGGCTGTAGCCTGTGAAAGCTGAAGACATCATTGAACTGTTAATTAAAAATTGGAACAAATTCAATTCTGTGATTTTTCCAAGAAAGGGATTTTAAGTGTTGAAGTGGTGTTAATCTAACTGTCTGAGTACTTATCAAGAAAGTCCTAGTCCTCCATAGGGTGTCTTCTAAAATGTTTGGGTAAGAGGCAGCTGCTTGAGTGCAGAGAGATGAGGCCACTGTTTCTTCAGTTGCCCCTTCACAGGGGATATGTTTTTTAAGACCAACATTCAGAGTGGTGTTCTCCAAGTCTGTCTTTTTTTTTTTTTTTTTTTTTTTTTTTTTTGACAGGCAGAGTGGATAGAGAGAGAGACAGAGAGAAAGGTCTTCATTTTTGCCGTTGGTTCACCCTCCAATGGCCACCATGGCCGGTGCATCGCGCTGATCCAAAGCCAGGAGCCAGGTGCCTCTCCTGGTCTCCCATGCAGGTACAGGGCCCAAGGACTTGGGCCATCCTCCACTGCACTCCTGGGCCACAGCAGAGAGCTGGCCTGGAAGAAGGGCAACCGGGACAGAATCTGGCGCCCTGACCGGGACTAGAACCAGGTGTGCCGGTGCCGCAGGTGGAGGATTAGCCTGTTGAGCCGCAGCGCCAGCCTCCAAGTCTGTCTTTTGACCCACTTGCTTTAGCATTGATAAACTTGAACCACTGAATCAAAATCTTTGGAGGTAGGATTCTAAAATCTTCATTCTTCACAAACCCCTGACATGGTGGGTTAGAATTTGGAATTTTCCATCATTTGTTTCATAGGGAATGGGTTCCTCAGAGATTGTAATGAGATGTCCAGGTGAGCTTAAAAGATATGATTAAAGCATGGGTAGTATTTTTGACTGTGCCTTGGTTACAAAATGCGTTTTATTCCCTCCTCCCAAATGAAGTCTCAGCTCACTTTAGAATTGCTTTAGAATGTCATGCTATTTGGCAATAAAGTCATTGAAGGTTTTCTTAGCTAAGGTGAGGTCTTATTGGAGTAATGTGAGCCCCAGTCTCATAGGACTGATGTTTTGTGAAAAGAGCTCTGTGTGAAGAGAGAAGACATAGGGATAGTGCAGTGTGAAAATGGAGGATTGCAGTGTTACACCCACAAGCCGAGGAACACCAAGATTGCCAGAAAATCATCAGTAGCTAGGAAGAGGCAAGGAAGAATTTTCCTACAGATTTCAAGGGGAAAATGGCTTTGGTGGCACCTTGATCTTGGATGTTTAGCCTCCAGAATTGTGAGACAATAAATTTCTGTTGTTTCAAGTCATCTATTTGTGGTGCTTTGTTATGAGGAGCTAGGGACCCAACAGAGCCTTTTTCATTCAGGTTTTGCAAGCAACCAATATTGTTATTATTGAGATGGGAATATAGAGGAAAGAAGAGGCAAGAGCAAGAGCTTTAGGGATTTCTTAAATTCAGGGAAGCTTAAATATAGACTTGAAATTTCTCTAGAGGAAAGACAAATAGAACTATGGGAGAACAAGGGAATCTAAATCTTTCACACCCACATGAAAGATGATATATTACAGAAATGGCATTGTTAAATCAGTGAGAAAGAGGTGTACCAGATAATATATAGGAGTGGAAAGCTGGCTATTGACATACAAGAATAAAATCAAACCTCTATTTCCTATACTGCTATTAATCACTTCAATTGCACTTAAGGTTTTTACATAGGCTAATTGCAAGTTCACTCTTTCCTATGAGTTGGCATTATTATTGTTATGCCTATTTTCCACATTAATAAAGTGAGGCAGGCTATAAATTGGCAAAAATGAGTTGTGAATCCAGGTAGTCTGCCTGCTGAGTCCATGCCTGTAATCACTGTCATGTTACTTTGTACCTCATATAGAAATCAAAATTTTTTATATAAGGGGAAATGGAATTTAAAGGTAAAAATAAACTATTTCTCAAAGTCAACTTTTTTAAGCAATTATACCAGGATTTAATCCATTCTAAAGGAGCTTAGAGTCCTGGGAATTTAACCCTGTCAATGCAGTCTTTTGACATCATTAACTAGAGAAAAATGGGTACCCTTTAAAGATTTTTTTAAAGATTAGGAAACAAGAGAATTTAGGAGAATACACAAGGATACTGATACTTAATGATTTTTCCACCTAAATATTGCAAAATTGACCTTGTTTGTTGAGAGTAATAGGCAAAAGCATTGTGGTGGTGGAGGACTCTCTGGCGAAGATTTCCTGAATATTCTACTAGAGCTCTTTGGCCATCCAGAAAACAAAAACAAAATACCTTTATCATCCCCCAAAGTTATCATCAAGTCCTTTGCTCTTAACTGGTTCACTTTTGCTTTGACTGGACCACTTCCACCTAATGGTAGCTATTGCTTTGCTTTGATTGTTCTTCAGGATCATATTGGTGAAGTCATGTTTCATATGTTATTTCAATTCTTCTTGAGTCAACTTGTTTAAAATTTCCATTTAAAATTCTGCTCTTGCCTGCAGCTGACCTGGACACAAAAGTTTTGTAAACTTTCCTCAATTTTAATTTTTCAGTCACAGTTGTATAAACAGAACCATTAAAAATGTGTCTTTACCTTTCCAAATCCATAAAACACAATGTAAAAATTGCCTAGGGTCATATATATAGATAAATAATAAAATGAAAAAAAATATAGAACAAGTTACAAAGAAATGCTTAGCAAAGGTAAATATTCAGGACAATGGTTTTCCTTGGAAGTGAAACAGAGGATATGCAGTCATTCTATAACATCCTCTACGACTGGTTAGTAAGACATTATTTTCTAAAGTAAGTAGTGAGT
Organism: Oryctolagus cuniculus; assembly: GCF_051225735.1. Classification (NCBI taxonomy): domain Eukaryota; kingdom Metazoa; phylum Chordata; class Mammalia; order Lagomorpha; family Leporidae; genus Oryctolagus; species Oryctolagus cuniculus. The sequence continues at coordinate 16,158,177 of NC_142870.1, read as the reverse complement.
ACAGGCACACTTGCATTATTCTTCATTTCATTTTCTCTTTATAATGTTGCAAAATACATTTTTTGAAAAGGAAAGCAATTGTCTGGCAGCCACTGAAGGTTGGGAAAGGAAGCATTTCTTCTGAATATCAGGTGTTGGGGCTGCAGGTTAGAAGAGGCAGAGTGTGGCCGTAGTCTGCTCCCTTTGGCTTTCCTTTAGCCTCTTTTCCTACCCCACAGCATTGTTGGGACGACGGAAGTTTTATAAGCATCTCTTCTGAGATCCAGGATCTTCCTGCTCCTGTTCTCAAGTTCACTTTTCCTCCTGGTTTGGAAAGGCTCCTGGTTGGCTACTAAAGCTCCTTTTCAGAATGATTACTTCTTTTCGTAGAGTCATTGTGCTTTCTTTTTCTTTTTGCTAAAAGATTTATTTTATTTATTTGAAAAGGAGAGAGAGAGAGAGAGAGAGAGAGAGAAAGAGAGAGAGGAAGACCTTCCATCCACTGGTTCATTCCCCAAATGCCCACAATGGCTGGAGCTGAATCGATCTGGAGCCAGGAGCTTCTTTTGGGTCTCCCACATGGGTGCAAGGGCCTAAGCACTTGGGACATCTTTTTCTGATTTCCCAGGTGCTTGACAGAGATCTGGATCATAAGTGGAGCAGTTGGGACTTGTACTGGTGCCCATATGGGATGCCAGTGCAGCAGGTGGTGGCTTAACCCGCTATGCCACAGTGCCAACCCCCACTGTGTTTTCTAGTCTTTTGTGTTTACTAACTCATTTTTCATTCAATGATTCTTTCAATGTTCCTTTTATTAATTTATTTTGGTGCACACTTCTCTCACAAATAAAGTGTGATTGACATTGAGCCAATATTCTCCCTCCATACAACTAAGGGGTCTTCTAAGCAAATAATAAATAAGAATCAATGAGGTTGGTGTTTGGTGTCTCTAGGGTGGCTTATAGCATACCTCTGGGAATTGATTTGGTCTCAACCAAAAGGAATGGCTGCAAAGAAGGAGGTGTTTTTCACCCAGGTTAGTAAACAGTCTTGCTATTGCTTACGTTCTTACATATACCAATGTTAATAGAAAATATCACCTTGATTTCAGTGTTGTCACTTAATATTTTGCTGCTGTGAGTTTTTCCCAGATATCTTACTAAGATGTATAAAAGAAAGCTGAGTGAAGAATACTAGTTTTGGTATCATTTCAATGATGCTATCCTCTAACTAGCGTTTTGTGTTTAAGACTCATTAAATCATGAAGAAGAACCAAGGAGGAGGAATGCAAGGAAGCCTATCACTTCTTTGTTTATACAAATTCATAAGGATCTAACCTAGAAAAGTCTTTCAAAAACCGATAGCATACTTTCTGTACCCTGAAAATCTGTTGTTCATAAAAATCATTATTTTGGTCAGAGTGACACGGAAACGCTTCCTCAGGAATTGACTTTATTTACTATCAATAAATATTTATTTACTATTTGTTGTGAATTTTATGGTCAATTGTTTGTCTTTTAAATATATTCTCTCTCCTGATGAAATTAAATTTGGATGCTGAAGATTTGAAATATTTTAATAATATTATTAAAAATTAAAATGTTTCTAAAGTGGTAAAAGGAGGGGTGTATTAGCTGCATGTGATAGGATTTTGGTAATAGGAAAAGTCATAATATGAGTTTAGTATTTCTTTTTTTGTCCCCAGGGACATTTCTCTATAAAATTGTATTTACAATGAATGGAGCATGGAGTAGGGGGACAGACACTTGCCCCTTTAAACCTATGTCTTGTGGATTTAAAAAAATACATCAGACACTTTTTAAAGCCTTTGTTTGGTTGTCAAAATCCTGTGATCCTGGAATGATAAATTTTATCACTTGGATATGAATCTTTTAAGAGGGATCAAACACTTTACCAGCTATATGACAGAATTCCATCTGTACACAATTTGCACCATGCAGTCATCTGAAACATTAGGATTTTTCTATAATATTACTTACTCCTTAAAACCATATTTATTTTCCTTGATGAGGTGCATTTGCTTACTTAGCAAAGAGGGGGTGAAAAGGTCTTTGTTAGATTCTAAAGTGCAGTCTGCAAAAGTAGACATGCCAGTTTTGCTCCTGCTTTGTATTAATATGTAAAAAAATGCCTGCCACAGAATGGTTGCTCATTAACTACTGAAAGAATGAGTTAATGAATGAGTAAATGAAAGATTGAGTATGGATCATTAACTATTATGTTTCTCATATTTATTCTCCTAAAATTTTAAAGTATCATTTTTCAATAACTGGGATTGCTGAGAGAAATAGGAAGCCAAGTGGGAAATGACTGAAAAACAGGAAAGACAGAAACAGCTGGAAGCACAGGCAGGTCAGATGCTTTAATCATCTTCCATTTTATATACACAAGATTAAAGAGTCCCTCTGAGTTTTGATTAAGGATGCACAGTTATAAGATTAAATATTGGTGAGTCAAATTAGAAAAGGTTTAACTCCAGGCTCAGGATTCATCAAAGCCCTCCCTGCCACTCTCTCCCTCACATTAAGCTGTCTTTACAACATGGGATTAGAGCAAACCATCGAAGATTTTGTGTCCCCAGGCTCTCTGTTACCTTTTCCATACAGCTGTCCTCATTCAGATCACAAACAATTCTCTTGTCAAGAATCAAAGCTCATTTCCCCTGGATGTTCCTGTTTATAACCATGACTGAATTCATTCTAGTGCTTCTACACGTATTTATTTATTTTGGTGACCTGTAGGGTCCTATATCAGGTACAACATGCACTCTTGTCTTATGCATTGTCACGAAACATATTAAAACTTAGTACACTTGTCTATTTTAGAAAACACCTCCTTAATCATTCCAGCAATTATGCAAACACTCCCACAGGGCCAACTATAAAAATGTCTTTTCCTTCCTGAGAATCTTGCCTCTGTCTCCTTGGAAGCCACACCAAAGAGATGTGGGCAGAACATGCAATTAATAACTTGACTGAGGAGAGGTTAATATGGTCGTCAGGCATCTGAGAAATAAAACTGTCATTGCTTTATCAAAGGCTGTAATTCAGGCCAAGCTTGCATAGTAACAACACAACACAACACAACACAACACAACACAACACAAGAATTAAAAAAAAAATAAAGAAAGGACCCAGGTAAGGGAAACGTGGATCTTAACTCTAGAGTGAACCCCAAGTTCTACAAATATATTTTATTGACTGATAAAGAATGAGATCCATTGCCTATTGAATATGTCATTTGTTGTAAGAAAATTAAAAAGTCCAGGAAAACCATTGAGACTTTTTTATTTGAGTTTCAATAACTTGTCAACACCCTAAGAGCAATGAATTTTTGGAGAGCCACCTTTTTATGTACCACCAATGCCTTTAGGAGTCAGAGTCAAGTTTAATCATTTAGATTGTCCTTTCCCCTATATTGGATGAATCATAGATTTGAGACTCTCATGGTCATTTAAAAAAGCCTGCACTACCTTCTGCTATTCTTTATTTTTTTGCCTTGCTAAAGACGATTAAGAAAAATGTTAGGAACTAGACTTTGGGTGAGGTCCAAATGTATGAAAGGGAACTCATAATTGAACTTTGATATACAATCTCATAACAATGGAAATTTCAGCAATAAAGACAGTAGGACTCTATTTAGTGGTAACCTAGACTGTTTAAGGAGTAATGGACATGGGAAATCTATATTTTCCATATAAATGATAGCCAAACATGGCTGTTGATAGTTGAGTGCTTTGAGTTCCTTTGTCATTGCGATAGAATTTTCAATGGGAATCTCCTGGGACATGATGGGAGGCTCTCTGGGAAACGACTGAGTTGGCTCTCTAAAACTTTAAGATTGGAATATTTTTCTTCCATGGGAAAGAATTGAAGTATCGAGAGGTGAGAATTGGTAGGGAGTGTCTTTAGGATCAAGTAGGAATGCTGGGTTTATTTTTTGGACCACAGAATCCATGAAAAATTTCGGATAGAGAGAAATTGGATAGAAGTGATGTCTAAGGACTATGAATCTGGTAACTGGGTACAAAACAACTTGGAAAATTTCTGGAAATGAGGCCAGTCAGTTCAGATTTTATTTTATTTTAATAAACTATACCTGAGAACATGGAGTACTTGGATTGTGGAATGAGCTGAACTTGAAGGGGAAAGAAATAAGGAATGATTTTCTTTTTCTTCATCTATTATATTTAAATACGCTGACAGATTCCCTTTTCTTATCCATGGATGGAATCAGGGAAAGAGGTGGTAGCTTTCTTATTCATTATACTTGTTGGACAGTCCTATTTTGTTAAAATTCATTGCCAAGTATTAAACTATCCAGTCAAAATAAAAATTTTAATCTCATGGACAATCTTAAATTTCTTTCCTTCCATCAGTTCATATACCACAAATTGTCTAGGAAAGAGCTATGCTCTTTTGATATGCTGTTCTGTTCTCTGTTGGTGATACTGTACCCAGTGGAGAGTCTGCCTGCCCTGTTCTTGCAGGAGGTTGAGAGGGCGTGGCACACCATGCCTCCCAGGAAGGACCCCACAGCCTGACTGCTAGCAGGCGGCAGGAGCCCCAGGCACTTTTCCCCACCCCCAAACCCTGTTAAAGGGCCCTGTAATTGCCAATCAGGTCAACAGCTCACAGATGTGGCCCAGCCCATTAGAACCACCTGGAAAGCTATCCCAGCTATGTGACTTTCAAACTGATTGGAGAGGCATATTGGCACCAGTGTCAGTTGAGTCCTATAGAATTAGTATTGCCTTGAATTAGTTACGCCCCTTCTGCCTGTCCTTTAAAAGTAGACGTGGCTGTGAATAAAGACAGACATGTTCACCGAAGCCTGGTCCCAGTGCTTCCTGTGGGAAGAAACCGTCGTCCGCTCTCCCCAGCAGTGCAGACTTTGCCGGAAGAGTGCGTACTTCTCTTTCGCTTACCTCCTGCTACTCGTTTCTTCAGGCTTGGGGCATAGGAAAGCAAGGGCTACAGTGAAAGGGAGAAACGCATTTTTACCTATTTCATGTTATTTCTAGATTTTCCTTGGCTGTTGATGATTCATTTTTTAGGCCTTTTTAATGGTTCATTTTCTGTTAGTGTAAATGAAATACCCGAGGCAGACTAACGTTATAAGGTGCAGAAGTTTATTTAGTTCACAGTTCTGAAGATTTAAGGGCATGGCAGCAACATGAGCTCAGCCCTTGTGAGGGCCCTCCTGGCTGCCTCACAGCATGGTAGATCACAATATGGTGAGAGCATGTGTGAGAACCGGAGATCAGGTTGCAAAACGAGAAGCCAGAGAGTGATTCAAGGGTAGAGCTCATTTTTTTTCCTTTTTTTCTCTTCCTCCCTTCCTCCCTACCTCCCTGCAGAGTTAGACAGTGAGAGAGAGAGACAGATAGAAAGGGCTTCCTTTGGTTGGTTCACCCCACAAATGGCTGTTACAGCCAGCGCACTGCGCCGATCCGAAGCCAGGAGCTAGGTGCTTCCTCCTGGTCTCCCACGAGGGTACAGGGCCCAAGGACTTGGGCCATCCTCCACTGCCTTCCCGAGCCACAGCAGAGAGCTGGACTGGAAGAGGAGCAACCGGGACTAGAACCCCGGGGTACTGGCACCGCAGGCAGATTAGCCTAGTGAGCCATGGTGCCGGCCTTTTTTTTTTTTTTCCTTAAAGAATTTATTTATTTGAAAGAGTTACAGAGGGGTAGAGACAGAGAGGTCTTTTATCTGTTGGTTCACTCCCCAGATGGCCACAAAGGCTGGAGCTGAGCTGATCTGAAGCCAGGAGTCAGGAACTTCTTCCGGGTCTCCCATGTGGGTGCAGGGGCCCAAGGACTTGGGCCATCTTCTACTGCTTTCCCAGGCCATAGCAGAGAGCTGGATCGGAAGAGGAACAGCTGGGACTCTAACCTGCTGAGCCACAGCACCAGCCCCTAGAGCTCATTCTTAGAACAGCTCACTCTTAGGCCGGCGCCGTGGCTCAATAGGCTAATCCTCCGCCTAGCGGTGCCGGCACACCGGGTTCTAGTCCCGGTCGGGGCGCTGGATTCTGTCCCGGTTGCCCCTCTTCCAGGCCAGCTCTCCGCTGAGGCCAGGGAGTGCAGTGGAGGATGGCCCAAGTACTTGGGCCCTGCATCCCATGGGAGACCAGGAGAAGTACCTGGCTCCTGCCATCGGATCAGCGTGGTGTGCTGGCCGCAATGCGCCGGCCGTGTTGGCCATTGGAGGGTGAACCAACGGCAAAGGAAGACCTTTCTCTCTGTCTCTCTCTCTCTCACTGTCCACTCTGCCTGTCAAAAAAAAAAAAAAAGAACAGCTCACTCTTACAAGAGCTCAGGGTTCCCATGTCAGCTACCTTAGTACCTTTAGAGAGAAGCTCCCTCAAGGACCTCCCACTAGACCTCTCCTCATAAAGGTCCCACATCACCTCCCAACACCACTACCCTGGGGACCAAGCTTCTAACATATGAACCCTTGGTGACAAGCCACAGCAGCCTCCAAATGCTGGCTCATTCATGGTTACTGTGTGTTTGTGGTTTTTTTTTTGTGTGTCCTCTGTGGATTCTGCCTGGCATGGTAGGTGATGCAATATACAACAGGACTCTTTTACCTCTCTCTATCATCTTTTGCTCTATGATCTACTAAATAGCCCATCAAATCCCATCAAGGTGACTGAAGCTTAGCTATCTTCCAGTGTTTACTAAGCCCACAGGAAAGACATGGCTCCTAGCAATTCCAAACTCAGACTTTATGTATTGCTCCTATCCTTCCTCCAATTTGCAGCCCCATAGTCTACATTCTCTAGTGGGAGGCAAGCGCCAATCTCAGCACTCAGATATACCCTGGAGCTCTGGTTCGTCCATGCCAGGCTCTCCAGAGGACAATTACAACATATTCTTCTTTACTGTGCTAAGAATCTTGACAGCTTGTGAAATCTCCAGACGGGGATTGAAATAAATTTTGAGCTGCATTGTATGCCCACCCCCCCCAAATTCATGTGTTGAAGTCCTAACCCCTGTAACCACAAAATGTTGGCTGTGTTTGGAGACAGAATCCTTAAAAGAAGTAATTAAGATAAAATGATATCATTAGAGTAGACCTATTCCAAAATGATGGTATCCTTCCAAGAAGGGGGATTAGGGCACACATGCATGGAAAGAGCATGGGAATGGGCCAGGCACTGTGCTGCAGCAGATAAGGCTGCCGCCTGCAGTGCCAGCATCCCATATGGGCGCCGGTTTGATTCCCAGCTGCTCCACTTCCGATCCAGCTCTCTGCTATGGCCTGGGAAAGCAGTGGAAGATGGCCCAAGTCCTTGGGTCCCTGCACCCACAGGAGAGACCCAGAAGAAGCTCCTGGCTCCAGGCTCCTGGCTTTGGATTGGCGTGGCTTCGGCCGTTGTGGCCATCTGGGGAGTGAACCAGTGGATGGAAAACCTAGGTCTCTCTCTACCTCTGCTTCTCTGTAACTCTGCCTTTCAAATAAATAAACAAATTAAAAAAAAAAAAAGAAAAGAAAGAGCATGGGAAGACACAGAGAGAAGATAGCATCTGTATGCCAAGGAGAGGGGCCTCAGAATGAAATCAATCCTGTTGACATTTTAACTTTGGAATTCTAGGCTCCAGAATTGTGAAAAAATCAATTTCTGTTGTTTAAGCCACGCTAGTGTGTGTTTTGTTAGGGCTACTCAGGCAAATCAGTACAGATACTCATTTCCATTTGGTGCAGGCACTGTCACTTCTCCCAGTTGGGAAGTGGCGGGCAGTTTCTTGGTTGCACCCTTTAGGATACTCACTCTACTCGGCTTTGGAGTTTCCCTTGAACATCTGAGACCATGAGAGACATTCTGTTCCACAGCTTCTTTGAGAAGACCCAAATATGGAATGGTAAACATTCTTGTGGTGCACCATGTCTTAGGTTCTCAGCTGCTCCATGCAGCTTCCAACATCCTTCACCAAGTTGTGCCAGGAGGTCTCCTGAGTTGCTTTCCCTAAACTGCAAAAGGCTGCTTAGCATTGTTCAGGTGCAGTCCAGGAACCCAGGGGAGTCAGTACCTTCAAAAACAACCTTCAGTCACTGTGAATAACACCTCAGCCTCCCACTGACTGCAGTCACATTTCTGAGGAGCACTCTGCACTGTTTCTCAAAGTGTCCCTTGTGAAACTGAGCCACAGTTACCCGCAGTGTTAATCCAATTCATTAATACACCATTTCTTGCACACTCTCCCTTCTTGTCTCATATTTTGCAGTCCTTTTTGTCTGTTTGGAGGAATTAAATTCCTATTAAACTACTTGGACTTGATTTTTTTTTTTTTTTTGACAGGCAGAGTGGAGTGGACAGTGAGAGAGAGAGAGAGACAGAGAGAAAGGTCTTCCTTTTGCCGTTGGTTCACCCTCCAATGGCCGCCGTGGCCGGCGCGCTGAAGCCAGCGCACTGCGCTGATCTGAAGCCAGGAGCCAGGTGCTTCTCCTGGTCTCCCATGCAGGTGCAGGGCCCGAGGACTTGGGCCATTCTCCAATGCACTCCCGGGCCACAGCAGAGAGCTAGACAGGAAGAGGAGCGACCGTGACAGAATCTGGCTCCCCGACCGGGAATAGAACCCTGTGTGCCGGCGCCACAGGCAGAGGATTAGTCTATTGAGCCGTGGCACTGGCCTGAGTTGGCTTCTTGAGGAATCCAAACTAAGACAAGTGGTGCTTTGACTGGCATAGCTCTTTGCAATGAGTTTGTGTATATTTGTTTTATCCTTCCAACTAAGATAATCACATTTGTGTCTCTCTCTATTTCTGATGCAATACTGCATAGGACTTTTTTTTGTGACTATCAGTTAGTTTAAGGGAATTTTCTTTCTTTGAACTTCTGTGTATTTTTCTCTTTTGCATTCCTGTTATTCAAGTTTTTAAAACTGAGATGAAACTAAACACTTATTTGATTTTCAACTCAGTGCTTACTGCTTTTGATTGTGAGCCTATCTTCAAATTACAATTTGGATGGCATTTGACTTAAAGAAATCAGAATTATTTTAGTAAAGAATGTGAAATCAATGCCTTTTTGATGAATAGAGTCTTTACATCTGAATAATAAATAGGCTGTTCTTTGTTTTCATAAATAGCTGGGGGAAATCACAAACCCCTGTTATCTCTTGTCATTAAACTCATCCTGGAGATGTGTGGCTTCTAGTTCAGAAATACTTACAAAAAGCAAGCTCATAGATGTAGACTGTCCAAAGAGAAAGATAAAGTATAAATAAAAAGTGGATGAATAATTTATCTGTTATAGGAACAGCAAGGAAGCTCACAGGGGAAGCATGCAGAGGAGCACACCTTCACACTAATGCCCAAGTATGACACTCCAATAAAGACCTTGACGTTCATGTTTATCTCACGTTAATCTGCCAGTTACCACAGGGTCAGTCTTCTTCTAGTGGCCATAATGGATGATTTATATTAAGCATGACAAGTATCTTTCTCATCGTTACCTTAATGTGTTGAGAAATACACCAAAGCAAATCAACACCATAGTTTTAATAGCTATAAAATTAATGTGTCTGTTTTAAATGTTATAGCCATGATATTTGGCACTCATTAATTTTTGGTCTGTATTAGTTTTTTTTTTATTTTATGAATTTAATTGAGAGGCAGAGTTATAGACAGTGAGAAGGAGAGACAGAGGGAAAGGTCTTCGTTCTGCTGGTTCACTCCCTAATTAGCCGCAACAGCCAGAGCTGTGCCAATCTGCAGCCAGGAGCCAGGAGCTTTTTCTGGGTCTCCCACATGGGTGCAGGGGCCCAAGTACTTGGGCCATCTTCTACTGCTTTCCCAGGCTATCACAGAGAGCCGGATTGGAAGAGGAGCAGCCAGGACTAGAACCGGCGCCCATATGGGATGCCAGCGCTACAGGCAGAGGATTGACCTACTGTGCTACAGTGCTGGCCCCATGTATTAGATTTAAAAAAACGATTCACACAACTAGAGCCCTTATAATTAAAGTGAGATTTTGTTTGATTTTTAAAAATTGACACAGCAATTATATTTATTTATGGGATAAGGTATGATATTTCAACGCATGTATACAAAATGTAATGATCAGGTCAGATAATTGTCATTGCTATCAATTAAAACATTCATTTTATTGTGATGAAAACATTAAAAATCCTCTCTAATAGTTAATTTGAAATAGACAATTAATTATTGCCAGCCATAGATACTCTATTAGGCTGTAAAAAACTCAAGATTATTCCTTTCATCCAACTGTACTCTTGGACTCATTAACCATCCCTTCTCCATCCTTCTCCTCCGCCCTTCCCAGGCTTTGATAACCACTGTTATACTCTTTGAAGTCACATGTTTCAGCTTTCACATGTACCTGACTTTTATTTGGGGAAATGACTGGTCCGCTTGCGGGATTACTTTCTTCTCTGCAGTTTCCTTCCAAGAACAGGCTCTCGAGCTCATTGATTTTAACAGAGTACAAATAACGTAATACTGTTAAAGGACTGTCCTGGTGAACCAAAGGAAATAGAACTTGGAGCTTACTATCTAATTAATTATGTCCATTTTTAGAAGTTATGCAAAATATAGAAAAGAAACAGAAAATTTAAATCCTTCTACTTAGGCATGATTATTCATGCACTAAAGAACTTTTTTTTTAAACCAGCCAATTTTGGGGGTAGTTTGTAAGCATGTATGATTTGTCTGTATGTATATTCAGCATCCTGCTTATAATATGAATATTTTCTTATGTTATTTAATATTCTTTTAGATTTTTTATTTGAAATAATGTTTTAATTCATAATGAGTAGAGAATTCTCATGTACCCTTTACCCAGTTTCTCCCAATAGTACCATCTTACAAAACTATGATAGAGTATCAAAGCCAGGAAATTGACATCAATAGAATGTGTACTTATGTAATATTTGTATTGATTTGTGTAAACACTATCAAAATTAAGATTAAAAACTATTCCATCATCACAAAGCTCTCATTCATAACTGCCTGTTTGTAGTCATGTTTGTCCCTTTGTCTCTAACCTTTCCTCACCTCTGGCAACTACTAATTTGTTTTTAGCTCTACAATATTGTCATTTTGAGAATTACAAATAAATCTAATAATTTCTTTATTAGACTTTTTGATATTGGATTTTTCTACTCATTATAATGTTCTTGACAGCCATCTGAACTGCTGCAAGTATCTGTGGGTTCATCCTCATCATGCTGAATAGTATTCCATGGTACGTATCACAGTTTGCTTAATCATTACCTATTGAAGGACACCTGAATAGTTTTGCTGTTACCAATAAAGTTTCTTTGAACATTGTGTACCAGGTTTTCCGTGAAGTTCTTTCTTTCTGTACTAAGTTTTCAAGAATGTGACTGTTGGGTTGTAGAGCATATATATTTAATTGTGTTTTCAAAAGAAACTAATGAGGTTAAGAAACTACCTAGTTACATGGCACAAAAGTGGCTGTAGCATTTTGCTTTCCCACCAGCCGGGTATGAGAACTCTAGTTTCTCTGCATCCTCACCAGCATTTGGTGTTGCCACTGTTTTTTATTTTAGCTGTTTTGATAGTCTTCTAATTTTATATATTTTTATTTTTAACTTAGCTGTTTCAATAGTCTTACAATATTGTTTTACATATATTGGCATTTATTCAAGAATTCCATAGGTAAATTTTTTTCAATGCCACCATAACCAATAGTCATTATTACATATTAAATGATCTTTCTTCAACAGTTCTATTTTCACTGTACTCACTCATGGAGCAATTAAGTTATCAGGGAAAATAGCCTATGGGTTGTCTCCTTGTTTACTTAGAAATAAGCCATCTATATTTTGCCTTTGTTGTATTTAGTCTCTGCCAGATATGGATGCACTGGGGGAAGAGGGAAGGAGGGAGGGAGGGAGGGAGACAGAGAGACAGAGAGAGAAAGAGAGTGTATTGATTTAAAATGGGAGAATACGATTACTGTTCACAGACCCAGGCTAGGAGATGGTTGTATTGGCTGTTTTGCCCAGTGCTTGTGACCTGGAGGTACCTTCCAATTTTGCAAGCCAGGATGGATGTTGTTTTGCAAGCCAGGTGGGTGTTGTTTCAACATACACATTCTTCACTGCCTCACACAGAGGATGACTGAGGAATCTGCCTTTGCCTTTCGTGAAGCCCCAGCTCTTTGTGCTTGCTTTCATTGCCAACTGCAGAGGGCTTTGGAGAGGATGACCACAAGCCCAGAGATGCAGGAGGAGGTGGGTTTATGTGGGTGGTTAATGCAGTTACATTACAGGAGCTTCTCTGAAAGAACAAAGTGCTATCCATGTAGGTGAAGAAAAGATTGCCTGAGAGCTTTCCTTAATGTATTAGGCACGAGTAGGTCGATAGCTGTATTTGCAAAGCCCCCTTCCTTCCTAGGAAAAAACAAGTTTCCCCAAACCTGAAAGTTAATGGCACAGCAGTCAATTTAAAAATGGATATCAGACCTGAAGAAAATGTGATGCCCATTAAATTGTAGGGGCTGCAAAAGAGGGGCCCATAATTAGCACATAAGTCTGTTGGCTGCGACAGCATGCGGTCCTGGGAAGATGGATTCACCAGCACGGTGCTGAACGCTGCGGCTGGGCTGAGCAGGTTCACCTCCTGTCACCGTCACTGCAACTAATCCTCCTGGCACATGGGGTCTTAATATATGACTTCACCAAGGCTAAATTCAAGACTTTATAACACCATAAATTGCTGTGAGAGGGTCTTTCTAATTGACTACTTAGTAACAGCATTATTGATGATGAGCTGAATTTTTAGCAATCAATTGCCAATTAGTAACAGAGAGGAAAATGATGTAGACAATGTCCAGGTTGCAGAAAAAGCTATGGGAAAAGGATAAAAGCTACTTGATAAGAAACCAACTGAAAGCCAAGTAAGACGTGAAAGAAAAGCAAATCAGCTCTAGGCAAACCTCTTAGGTGGGGAATAGGAGGCCCTGGAAATGCACTAATGCCAGCATGAAGTGGGTAATCCTAACTAGTTGTTCTTTACTTCTGCTACTTGGATAAAACCAAATGTCTTCACAGGTCTGACTGGCACTTACTCACCTTTAAAAAAAATTAATGCATCTTATTTGCTAGAGCAGTTTTAAGTTTACAGAAAATTGATTGTATAATACAGAGTTCCCAATCACCTTCTCCTTTTGCCCCCATTTGCCCTGTTATTAAATTTTGTCTATTGTGCTATACTTGTCACAACTGATGAGAAAACATTGATATATGGTTATGAACTAAAACTCACGGGGCTGGCACTGTGGTGTAGTGGGTAAAGCCGCCGCCTGCAGTGCCGACATCCCATATGGCATTGGTTCGAGTCCTGGCTGCTCCACTTCCAATCTAGCTCTCTGCTCTGGCCTGGGAAAACAGTGGAGGATGACCCAAGTCCTTGGGCCCCTGCACTCATTTGGGAGGCCCAGAGGAATCTTCTGGCTCCTGGCTTTGGATTGGCACAACTTCAGACATTGCAGCCAACCGGGGAGTGAACCAGTGGATGGAAGACCTCTCTCTCTCTCTCTGTGTGTGTGTGTGTGTGTGAGTGTGTGTTTCCTTCTCTCTCTGTGTAACTCTGACTTTCAAGTAAATAAATAAATCTTAAAAAAAATCACAGTTCACATCAGGGTTCTTTGTGTTGTACAGTTCTACCAGGGTATAATGACATGGATCTACTACAGACTATTATACAGAATTGTTTTACAACCTTAAAAATCCTCATGTCCTTGGAACCACAGATTTTCCTGTCTGTAGACTTTTATCTTTTTAGAAACATTATACAGGTGGAATCATATGATAAACAGTATTTTCAGACAGAATTTCTTTTGCTTAGCAAAATGCATTTAAATTTCTTTTATGTGTTTCCATAGCTGGGTAGCATAATTTTTTAAATTAATTAATTTGATCATTAGTTATTAGCTACATCCTTGTGTCAGGTGCTGTCCAAGTTCAGAAATGCAAAGACAAATAAAAACTGCTTTGCTCGTGTGAAGTGCACATGGGAACCAGTGGGGAGAGATGATTAAAATAGAGGTCACGCCATGCAGATGGAAGAAGTAGAGCACGAAGTGAAGACAGTGAACTGCATTAGGTGATGGCTCCAAGCAGCAAAAACAAAGGATTCTAGCACGATGGAGAAGGCAAGCTTTGAACGTGAACTGGGCTGCCTTCCAATTTTGCAAGCCAGGATGGAGAAAAAAAGTGTGTAAATAAACAACAAGCAGTATAGAAATTAAGATATTAATATATTACAAGTGAGCAAGAAAGTAAGGCAGAAGAGAATAAGGCAGAAAATATTTTTAGTTGCAGTTGTTCTGCATGAATGCTTGTGATGAGCATTTTACATTATTTTCTTTCATAAGATAGGAGAATTTTTCCTGGTGCTCCAAACAAAGTTAATTCCTTCCCCTTGAGTAATGTGAGTTTAGATATGGATCTTTTCCTACTGAGAATCACAGAATTCTATATGTGGAAGGAACCTTGCTGGAAATGTAGCCTAGCTCATTTATTTTATAGATGGGGGATTAATGGCTGAAAAATTAAGTGTTTCTCTTTGCTGTTTAGGGCAGTGCAGAGCGGGGAAGTAGGTGTTCCAATTCTTATTCCAGTGGCCCTTCCCTCACTGCTTTTCTAAATGCAGAGAAAAAAAATGAGCAATGATATTGCTCAAGAGCAGTTTATGAAACAGTTCAAAGAAGAGAATGAGAGGTGAGTATGCATCTTGCTCAACCCAGAGGAAAGTCCACAAAGTGTGAAAACCCCGATGATGGCTGCCCTAAGGGTCTGTGAATGAAAGGGGAGATAAGAAGAGTGGAGTTGAGAAGAGAAGAAATGGAACCAAAATAAGAAAGGAACAGAGGGGAGGAAAGGAGAGAAAGAGCTCAAGGACACTTGTAGGATTTTAATATACATATATATAGTTAAATAACTTAACTGACATATGATTGTACATTTTTATGGGGTACAGTATGATATTTCAATAAATGAATACAATGTGTAATGACCAGATCAAGGTAACTGGTGTATCTACCACCTTAAACACATTTCTTTGTGTTAGGAGCATTCAAAATTCTGTCTGTAGACTATTTGGAAATATATAATTCATTGCTAACTGTAATTCCTGCTTTATACAACATTAGAAGTCATCCGTCTTACCCACCTGCATCCCTGTACCTGTTAATCATCCCTGCCTCACCCCTCCCCACCTGCTCTTAGCCTCTGGTAACCACTATTCTACTTTGTATTTCTATGAGATCAACTCTCAGCTTCCACACATAAGTGAGAACATGACTCATGGTATTTGATCTTTTACTTTGAAAAGAATGTTGCCAAGTCTGTTGGGTCAAAAAAATCAGTACTAGACAACTTAAAAATTCCAGACAGCCTGGGGCATCTAGAAAGAACATGAATTCAAGGAAGGAAGTCAAATTCCTGTTATCATCTTCTGAGACTCTCCAGTAGGAGGTCATGATTCTGAGGTCAACACACTCTCACAGACTTTCCTGATTTGAGCCTTGTTATTCCAGTTTTCTGCATCGTCCTAGCATGTTCAGACCTTTGCCTGGGAGACAGGCTGAAGCTCACCGGCCGTTGCTGGGTGTGGTTTGCACCCTGTGGGCTGACTGCTCTAACAGGAGGCTGACTGTGACCACACAGGGTTAAGATCTGTCTTTCTTACTCTTTCACTTCTCTTCTTCTCTCCCTGGCCCCTCCATTACCTCCCCTTTCTACACTCTTTGTTTTGCTTTTTAGCTGTGTAGTAAGATTATCTAAAGCCCTCTTAAATTGTTTTATGACTTAAACTCCAATGGTTTAAATTGCTGTATTTGCCCACTTTGTGTCAATGTACCAAAATACTTGGGTTTAGGTAACTTATAAAAATGTTTATTTAGCTCAAGGTTCTGTAAGGTTCTGAGAGAATGCCATCAGTGTCTTTGCTGGGGCCCTCTGGCTACATCACAACATAGTAAAGCAGAAAGGGAAATGGCCACGTGCAAAAAGGGGTGAGTAGGTGGGGTCCCTTTGCTTTATCATAACCCACTCTCACGAGAACTCACATACTCCTTTGGGACCCAACAGATTCCTCAGAACCAGCACTCCTTTATGTGCATAAGAGTGGAGCCAGGTGACCTAATTACCTTCCTCTGCTTCCTGTCTTTTAAAGGTTGTGCCACATCAGTTTCCAATACACTTTTGGAAGACAAGTCATGTCCTAGCCATAGCCATTGCTTTGCATATTTTCTTCCTTTATTCCAGAAACATAGAGGTTTTTGTCCATTCTGGGAATGACGAATAGTGGCGTAGGGGTGCTGGTAACAGAGAAAAGGAACTTCTGAAAAACTGAAACGTGGTCCTGTTGTTCTCTCTGCATGCTCTAATGACGTAAATGGACCATGGCCCATGAACTCCTCCTGTGTAGCAGCATGAATGTGGAGAGGGATGAAGGCAAAGTAGTAAATGCTGGTACTCTCCTAACTCATTACATTTTGGTGCTTGTTTTTATAGACAATTTCCAGTAAGTTTGTATACATATAACTTAACTAACAATACCTTGCAACTTTACTTTCAACAACAGCTCACGTACAACCAGTACTGTGCTGCTTTCTCTTGGATTAAGGAAGTGGTTCTCAAAGTTTCAATGACATCAAACACCATGAGGGGAGGTTATGAAAATATACATTTCAGAGACTCCCTCCCCTGCAGAGGTTTTGATTTAGCAGGAGTGGGAGGGGCATGAGAATTTACAGTTCTGTTTCTAACAAATTCCCGAATGATGCTCACACTGCTTGTCAGGGAACCATGCTTGCAGAACTAGTAATCTATGAAGTAATGACTTTGGAAGAATTCTGCAGAAATAAAAATACATCAGAGATGCATTACACTTCAGGGATATGGCTGTACAACATAAACACCCAATAACTGGACATCTGACACCTTAGCATAAATGTGATGCTATTCATTTCCAATAAGAAGATAACTGGTTTGGATGTAGGTGGGATGGTCATATGCCTTGGATTATGCTGGATATGTAAATTTCTAAGCAACTTTACTCCTTTCAATCATATGCATAGTTTAACAGAATTTAATATTTCTAGTCTCATGGGAGACTTCATTTAAATATGCTCACAGAATGATAAAAAAAATTCTATTGTTAGGCCATAGGTCCCAGTGTTTGCTTCAAGGAACATCATCACTGTAGCATTGAAGTAAAATTTAAGTAAAGGAAGCGGGTGAGGAAGTTCCATAGCAGGAAGCCCCCAGACAGGCATGGGAAGGATGCAGTGTGAGAGTGGTCGTCTTCAGCCAGGGAAGTAGGATCAGCAGGGTGGGAAGATCTTCATGGTCCCAGCCAACACGTTGTGCGCAGGTGGAATTTCTTCCACATCAGCCCTGCTTTAAAAGGCTTTCCAACTGGTTAAACTAGGCCCACCCAGGTTTTCCCTGCTAAGCTCCTTTAATTAAACCAACTCAGTAGGGACTTTCATTCAATCTGCACAATCCTTGTAGAGCAACACTCAGATCAGTGTTTGAGTTAATAAGTGAGAACTATCACTTAGCCAGGTTGATCCATCAGGAAAGCCAGGTGGGAGAGTATGGGTCTGCTGAGAGCGAGAGTGTCTTGAAAAGTTCTAGGAGGGTTTTGAGGGCCAGGAAGCCATCTTTCCCCGCCTTTCAGCTCTGTATTCAGGAGTCGTCTCCTAATAGACTGAGAAAAAGAGGGGGAGAAGTCCTTAATAATGTTTTCTGCAAATGTGTGAAAGCTGGATGTGAGGAGAAAAAGCTGCTTGCAGCAACCAGGAGATGACTCACCTTTAAACAGAAAATCAGTTGCCTCCAGCAAAGCGGAATTGCAATGCTGTCCTGGACGGCAGTTTGC
The DNA here is from genome assembly GCF_051225735.1 of Oryctolagus cuniculus. Taxonomy (NCBI): domain Eukaryota; kingdom Metazoa; phylum Chordata; class Mammalia; order Lagomorpha; family Leporidae; genus Oryctolagus; species Oryctolagus cuniculus. The sequence goes on along the minus strand of NC_142870.1, from coordinate 16,140,286 downwards.
CCTGACAACTTTCTCAGCAGCCTGGTGGGGACTTTTCTCTCTCAGTCGTCAGTAATGCAGACTTGGTCTCAGACAGCAGGTAGGAGTGAGACTCTCCATTGGGAAGCTGCCTGCCCTTTGGTCTGTGAGCACTGATGAATGTTGGCCAGGTGGTTCACAGTGTCTTTCCACGTATCATAAAAACGACTGTTTCTGAGGGACGTTCTGTGGGCTATTAATCAAAGATCCAGACATGATTTAAAATTCTATGATTGTCAGGGAATCAATCATGTGGCATTGTCAGGTAAACTCCTGAGAACGTGGAGCACCATTTAATTCCCACCTCAGAAAGTCAGAAATTAACGTGGCATTCACGGCAGCCAGAGTGGATAATTGTGTGTTCTGTAAGAGTCCACCACAAGAGCCCATCACGAGTGGAGTGGTTTACAGATAAACACTATTATCAAAAGACAGGAGAACATGCTGCTTACATAAAGTATCCCTTTCAGAGGAAACTGCACGAAGAGGGGTGGAGACCAGAAGAAAAGCACAAATTATGGCATGCGTGAGGGAATGTAACCCAGCAGGGTTAGAGTCGTGGGAAAGCACACCATTTTATCTCCTCTTTCAAAGTCTTCTTTCTTGGTCTCTTATATGATAGCCTCCTAAGACTATTTTGATGTTCTCTAGGTGCCCAAAGATCCATCTCAAGCCTTACCTCTCAAGGGTTTGCTGCGGTTGACGTTTTCCTTCCAACTTTCTTTTAAAGTTTACCCTCCTAGGCAGGCATGTAGTACAGAGGTTAAAACTGCCCTTTGAGACTCCTGCATCGCATATTGGAGTGCCTCATTAGAGTGTGGGAGCCTCTGCTCCGGATCCAGCTTCCTGCCTAACGCACACCCTAGGAGGCAGCGTTTAATGACTCAAGTACTTGGGTTCTTGCCACTCACTTGAGAGACCTGGATGGAATTCTTGATTCCTGGTTTTGGCCTGGCTTAGCCTTGTCTGTTGTGGGCATTTGAGGAGTAAGCCGGCAGGTAGAAAACAATCTATCTCTATCTACCTGCCTTTCAAATAAAATGAAAAGAAATAAAATAAGAAACTAAACACCTTATGAATAATACTTTAAAAATCTATTTTAATTTTTTGAGTTCTGAGAGATGCTCTGATAACAATATTGGTACTGAGTTTTGGAATTTGATGGTAGATCATATAATATAATGCCAAGTTATTCCTGGTTTGATATAGAAATTTGGCTATTTCCCCTCACTCCCCTATTTCTTTCCAGCTGAGGAAGGAAGGGATATGGATAGCTCCCTCCATGTCCTGGGAAAGAAAACTGATTTATTTGGCTGCTTGTGCTGGATTTTGATAGACATCCCTAAATAGATGAATAGTTGTACACCTGAGTTTCATTCCCATTACATTTATCACTGGGAAGTAGCTTAAAGGTCTATTTTCCAATATGTAAAAAAAGTTACTAAAACCAAGACTCATAAAAGTTATGTGAATTTCCCAGGATCACATTATCTTGAGGATTTTGGTATATAGGAGAACTGAGATCACAGAAGTGAATAGTTCCTGTGGGCTTCCACGCAGTGTGGCACGTGACTGGTGATACTAACAGCCTGTGGCCTTTTCTGTCACACATGAAATCACATAAGCATTCAGCTACTATTTGTGCCTCAATAGACTTGCTTTGTTGAGTATTACAAAGAGTAGTTGCACTAGTACAGGGATAGAAAAATAGAATGCAGTGTTTTCAACGTGCAATGCCTCCCAATTCTATCACCTTTTGAAATTACCGAGGGCTAAATGTTTGGTACTTAGATCAGTGGAATTCTTCTGAACTGTATAATCTGGGATAAATCACTTAGTGTCTCTGAGTACGGGGTTACTTATAAAATGGACAGGTTAAATTAGATCCCCTTTCAACACTGAAGTTCTATAATGATCATGGTTGAGGGAAAAACATCAATGGGAAATAGGATCTAAGTTGGATGGTTTGTTTTTGTTTGGAAACTGACAATGATTCTGACAGAATCATTAGCATCCCTGAAAGATCAATTATCCCGCGACTTATTTATGCACAAGCAAAGGCCTGCTTAGTCACTCCGGACAAATATGGTTGTTATCTTCAAGTGATATTATTGCCAAGGAAACCACACTTTTGGTCTTTTCGGAGACACTTTAATCATGCTAATGGAGCTTATAATTCCACACCAAATCATGATTAATAAGATAAAGTGTACAGGCTCAGAGAAAGGAATCTGTAGCCAATCCACACATTGCTGAGACGCCTGATGCAGGAGGGTATATTTTCTCAGAAAATCCATCCTTGTAAATGATACTGATGTCATCCTGAAGCTTTCCTGCTGGCTAATCTTCAAGAGAGCTAGCTCCCCCATCCCTCAGATATGCAGCCCTCTTTCTGTTTCAGCTGTAGTTGTTTATATTCTGCCCAGCCATCTCCCCAGGCTCCTCCTAGGCATATATTTTCCTTACATTTCCTCCTGCTGCCTTTGAGGCAAGCTTCACAACTCTCTTTTATTGTTATTTGTTTATATTGCCAAGGACTAAGGGAAAAATATGTGGTTTGGCAAAAGTTACAAATCTCAGAGAAAGAGTCTCAAAATATTCCAACACTGTTGGCCCTGGACTTCTCTGAACAGTAAGAGGACTACAGACACATGTTGGCAGCCTCCTTGCAGACTTCCGTGGATATTCCTGACATCTCATGGTGGTGCTTTGCTGGGCCCATGTCGGGCAGTAAGGCAGCATGCTCATAAGAACTGGTCAATCTAGGGTCCACTAGGTCTGGAATGTTGGTCCCCAGACTGTTCTGGTCTTGCTGTCCTGTTTTCTTCATTAACATTTAGGATAATTTTTTTTTTTATTGTTCTTTAGTCCAAATGGCATGTCCATAGGCGAGGAGGCTTTTATAATATTCTTATGCTTTGGTTAATGTTCAGGTTCTTGTTTCCTCTCTTAGTCTTGAATCTTGGAGGTGCCAAGTTCTTTCATATTGGTTCCCAGTTCCACTCCTTGGTTCAGCTGAAAACTTCCCTACAGGTCATCTGAACTTCAGGTGAGTGGCTCTGTTCAGCGCTGTGTTGAATGGTGTTTAACAACCAGTTCTTAGAAAGGAAGAAAAATCTGATTCATAACCTTATCCATTTACATGGTGTAAATATTCCATGTGGCTGATGTCAGATCCCCTACATGACTCCACTAACTTGGAATTGGGAGATGTATGTGACTGGCACTTGCTAGCTGACTCCAGTATCCCAATAATCTGTTCTCTAATTTATGGCATACAGTAGTGTGACATGGTACAAGGAGAAAACAGCTTTATCCTTACTCATCACTGCTTTCTTTAACAAACAAACAAACAAACAAACAAAAAAACAATGTGTGTGTGTATGTTTCCCCCCACCCTGGAAGAAATCACAGGCAGATCTCTAAACTGCTCTGGTAACTTTGGTATTAAAAATACCCACTTGGGGATGGCATTGTGGCATAGAACGTTAAGCCATGACCTGTAGTGCCAGAATCCCATATGGGCACTGGTTGGATTCCTGGCTGCTCTACTTCTAATCCAATTCCCTGCTAATGCACCTAGGGAAGCAGCAGAAGATTTTCAAGTACCTGGGCCCCTGAATCCATGTGGGAGACCAGAAGAAGTTGCTTACTTCTGGCTTCAGCCTGACACAGCCCTAGCCATTAAGGCCATTTGGGGAGTGAACCAGTGGATGGAAGATCTCTCTCTCTCTTTCCCCAAATAAACCCTTTATTTAATGAGTACAAATTTCATAAATATAATTTTAGGAATATAGTGATTTTTCCCATCATACCCGCCTTTCCACACCCATTCCCACCCCACCTCCTCCCTCTCCCTCTCCCTCTCCCATTCCCATTCCCATTCCCATTCCCATTCCCATTCCCATTCCCATTCCCATTATCTATTAAGAAAAAACAAATAAAAAACAGTTCCTTGAGAGTCAGGACAAGGGCTATTCAAGTCATTGCTTCTCAAAAGTGTCAATTTCACTTCTACAGATTTCCTTTTAAGTGCTTTTTTAGTTATCACAGGTCAGGGAGAATATATGGTATTTGTCTATTAAGCATCAAGTTTTCCAGATTTATCCATTTTGCTGCAGATTACTGGATTTTTTTTCTTTTTCTTTTTCTTTTTACCACTGTGTAGTATTCCATAGTGTATATATGCCATAATTTCTTTATCTAGTCTTCAGCTGATGGACATTTAGTGTCACTCCCCCTCTTCACGGAGGAACGACACAGGACCCTGCGCTGTTCTTTTGTCTGCTCGGCCCTTCCCGGGTTTGCTGCTGGTTCTTCCCGGGTTGGCTGCCGTCCTTCCACCTCCGTGGAAGGGCGGTGCCCCCTGCCACTTTCCCCACTTCCGCGGGGGAGCAGCACACCGCCGGCCGGCTCTCTCGGGGGCTGCTCAGATGTTATCCGGATGTTCCCCTTAGATGTTCCTGGTGCATGTTGTCTCTCTCCTCCTTTATAGTCCTCTTCCACCAATCCCAACTCTGCTACCCACACGCCAAGTACGCTGCTCTCCTCCAATCAGGAGCAGGATCAGCTCCTGCAGGTTATTGGTCGAACTGGAGGCAGCTGTGTAAAAGTTCTTTACTCCTCTCCCAGCGCCATATTGTGGGAAAGCAGATGCATAGAATAAGTCTTAATTCCAGTAACTTAGTCTAGTCTGAGTTGCTCCCCACAATTTAGGTTGATTCATGTCTTAGCTATTGTGAATTAAGCTTCAATAAACATGGGGATGAGATAACTCTTTTATTTGCTGATTCCATTTCCTTTGGGTAAATTCCAAGGAGTGGGATGGCTGGGTTGAATGGTAGGGTTATATTCAGGTTTCTGAGGAATCTCCAGACTGACTTCCATAGTGGTCTTACCAGTTTGCATTCCCACCAACAGTGGGTTAGTGTCCCTTTTTCCCCACATGCTCGCCAACATCTGTTGTTAGTTGATTTCTGTATATAAGCCATTCTAACTGGGGTGAGGTGAAACCTCATTATGGTTTTGATTTGCATTTCCCTGATGGCTAGTGATCCTGAGCATTTGTTCATGTGTCTGTTGGCCATTTGGATTTCCTCTTTTGAAAAGTGTCTATTGAGGTCCTTGGCCCATCTCTTAAGTGGGTTGTTTATTTTGATGTTGTGGAGTTTCTTGATCTCTTTGTAGATTCTGGTTATTAATCCTTTATCAGTTGCATAGTTGCATTCTGTTGGTTGCCTCTTCACTTTCCTGTTTCTTTTTTTTTTTTTTTTTATTTGACAGGTAGAGTTATAGACAGAGAGAGAAAGAGAGAGAGAAAGAGAGAGAGAGAGAGAGAGAGAGAGTCTTCCTTCAGTTGGTTCACTCCCCAAATGGCCACTACAGCCGGCACTGTTCCCATCCAAAGCCAGAAGTCAGGGGCTTCTTCCTGGTCTCCCATGCGGGTGCAGGGGCCCAAGGAGTTGGGCCATCCTCCACTGCCCTCCTGGGCCACAGCAAATAGCTGGACTGGAAGAGGAACAGCCGGGACTAGAACCCGGCACCCATATGGGATGCCAGTGCTGCAGGCATAGGATTAACCAAGTGAGCCATGGTGCCGGCCCCTCCTGAGTGTTTCTTTGGCTTCTCAATTTGGTGTAATCCCATTTGTTAATTTTGGCTTTGAGAAGCTTACAAGACAAAGCACAGGAAAGTAGACAGACCAAACACAAAAAGAAATTAGAAAACTATAAAACACTGATAGGAATCTATAGGATACTATCAAATGATCCAACATAATGGTTCTAGGAGCTCTTGAAGGTGTGGAAAGAGAGAAAAGTTAGAAGGCCTTTTTGTGAAATAATAAAACTTCCCCAATTTGGAGAAAGGGAGGTCCAAGTACAGGAAGCACACAGAACTCCCAACAGACATGATCAGAAAAGAGTTTCACCACAACAAATTGTAATCAAACCCTCCACAGTAAAACACAAAGAGAGAGAAAAACACCAGATTACTATCAGAGGATCTCTAATTAGACTCACAGCAGACTTCTCATTAAAAACCCTACAGGCTAGGAGAGAATGGTGAGATATAGTCCAAGTCTTAAGAGAAAAAGAATATCCTGCAAAGCTCTCATTTATGAAAGAAGGTGAAATAAAGACCTTCCATGACAAATAGAGACTGAAAGAATTTATCACCACCCATCCAGCCCTGCAGAAGATGCTTAAAAATGTGCTGCACACAGAAACACAGAAGAGTGGCCAGGGAGCTCTGTTCAGTGCTCCAGGGTGAAAGGCTTATCTGAGGTGACACACCCAGGCATGGCATGGTAAACCTGTTTGTTTTTGTTTTTGTTTTAAATCAGAGCGAAGGTTTCTTCTTGTCTATTGGCATTGACTAAGCGGAGCTCCTCTCCTTGAAGGACACCAATGTCTGGGTGCTAACTCCAGAGAGTATATTATTCATTTGCTCTGTGACAAGGACCACGCAAAGGATCTGTGCAGTACTCAGTGTAAGCTCGGATTCCCAGCAATGTCCTTCGCCAGGTATCTGGGGAGCCCTGATTATATGGAGCCTTCCACAGTGACTGCCCAATGTCCCAGCGACACCCTGAGTCCTCCCATGAAGCCTCAGTGTTTTCACAGTCCCGGCACACAAGCCTCCCACATTCAAGAGCACCCAGCCCCTATCTCTTCTCTACTTGGCTGGTTGCTGGGTGCAGATATGAGCTGGCACAGCTGTTAGGTATGTCCAAAATGGCACCTGCTCTCTGTCAGCTTGTTACAGGATGCCTTTGCAGGATGATTGGTGGGTACACTATCCCCCATGGGGCTCCAAGCTGAATTCCCTCTAGACTCTTCCTGCAGCTTTTTTTGCCAGTGGCTTGGGATGCTGCAGTCTGGTCTCACCTCACTCTCCAACACTGGTATGAAGGCTCTTGGCTGCTGGGGTCCTAAGTTGTATGCATCTTTGCCCTCCACATAGGTCCACTGTGTTCCTCCAATTCATGTAGAATTTCCTCTACTATTTTTGTGCTAACTCATCTCTGAGACTGCACTCTTTCCACATTTTCAAATTATCTTCTCCTAGACTCAGGCAGCAAGCTCCCTCCCTACTCTGCCATCTTAATCCAATCTCTGCTTCTCTCTCTCTGTAACTATACCTTTTAACTAAATAGATGTATGTTTTTAAAAAGTCCACTCAAGTCTAAAACACAATTGCTCATTTAAGTTGAAACACCTTCCCTACTCCAGTTGAATTACCCTAGTCTGTAGCCTACTACCGGGCAGAACACTGTTTACCAGTTACAAATGCCAGGGCTCCCACTACATTGTGGATAGCAATGATCATCACAATCTCAACTACCAGGGATAGAAGTCTGCTCCCTATATCTTGGCATTGGAACTTCCAAGGAAAATACAGCACAGGCAAGCACTGAGTGAAATGACTATTTTACCCACATGGAGAATAAACAGGATAACACCCAATCTAGTAGTTAAGTCCCACATGGCTAATGGGTCCTCTTAGTAGCTGACGTAGGGCATGAGACCTGCATGTCTCCCTGTTGTGCTGTGGCAGAAGACCCTGACCTTCATTCACACTGTGGAGTCTGATACTGAAACCTGGGGGTGTGCCAGAATGCCATTGACCTACACACTTCAGATAAACAAAGGAGCGTAAATAGGTTAAAACTGGAAGTTACCTCACACAATGTAGCAAGCCTGGCACAAGCTATTTAGGCTCTTCACCTCTTAGTAAGGAATTATTCCAGGTCTGTGACTCCTTTTATGGGCTGGGCATTGAGACTGCCCTTTTCATCACTAGTTAAGATGGTATATTTAGTGATTTTTTTTTTTTTACTTTACAATGATGCAAAAATGATAGATATGCAACACTTCAAATTATGATTTTTGACCTTCTCCCAAGTAGTGATATGTGTGGGACACTCACTCTAGCAACACTGGGCAGCCACAGTAGGCTGAGGTGCCCAGTGATCATGAGGGGAATTAGCCGACTCCTTACAGTCTGCTGTGTTGGTGAGCTGGGATGTTTGGAAGGTTAGGGTCATTCAATGCATTTTCGACATACATCATTTTCATGTTATAATGGAACATATTGGGATGAGCCCTATTGAAAGCCATGGAGCATCTGTATTTCCTTACCTTGCTCTTTTACTCTTCTACCCCAGCCCCTGCAGCCTCTGGTTTCTCCAGTGGTGGAGGGTGTGGGTGAGTGGGAGAGTGGGACTTGTTTCTCTGCAACAGCTGTGGGGTAGGGAGAGAAGGTGTCCCTAGCTGCTTCTTTGTCTTATAGGACACTTGCAGCTTCCTTGGAAGTCCTTTCCTAAGGTCCTCCAATTCCAGGTTTCTGGCAAAGAGGTTCCTCTTCCAGCTGGCTCTTTCTTGTTCCCATTCAGAGCCTAGATTTGTCAGCCCGTATCTAGATTGTTTATTCACTCTTCTTCTACTAGACTCTAGACATACCACTGACTACCAATGTGCCAACTATCAATAAGAGCCTGCTTTTTGGACTGCCACCCATCAGGCTGCTACTGGTAGTCTCTCCTGTTTGGACTTTCTGTCAATGAAGCTGGTATCCTTAAGTTTAAGGGACACATGTCCTCTAACTGGTTCCTTTCAAACCATCTTCTCTTCACTATAGGTGGGAGGGGAAATGCCACAGCACAGAATATCTAAAGCATTCCTCAGTCTCCAACCTTTTATCCTCCTCATGAGAGTCAACTTTTAAAATTTCTTTTCCCTTTGAACTAATAATTCCATTTCTGGGAATGAATCCCAGAGAACTAACCTTCAATAATGAAATGCTTTCTGCTCAAAGGTATTCTTTTAATCTCCTTTTAGATTTCTCTGATACAATCTATAGGAGGGTGACCAGTGAAAGCTGTTAAAACTGGTGTGAAGTCACACCTTTGCAAATCTTTTGTAAATGTCACTTTATGATTATGAGGGTAAATGATAGAGACTCTCATTCAGGATCTCAGGTGAAAATGTGGAACACGAGGGGTTTCATTTTAATATCCTGCTACATATCCTTTCCTGAATCTCACCGAAGATGTGTTTATTAAGCCTGTATATCTAACATTCTTCTGTCTGACTAGATCAATTCTCTTCTATGTCTTTGTATATTAATACAATTATTTTCTAGCAGCAGCCTTTTGCAGTATTACAAATGTTTACAATATATACCTTCTTTGTACAAACAATCCCACCTTTATAGAAATTTTGGCCCATATACTAGGGTTACTAGAATATTTAATTTTTTAATTTTTAAAAATTAGATGTGATATTAATGTTATTAGAGTTAATTTTGACACAGTATATTATTACCTTATATGTTTTATGTGTGTTGCAATTTACAATAAGGTGGGATTGCATTTTCAAAGCCTCCCACACACTGCAAATTTTCACATCTAACACATCATAAGTATGTCAATCAGTTATAATGATTGAAGTGCTCAAGGAAGTCTTTGCAACTGTACTTTTGAGTTCAAGAATTCATTTATAGGGTCCAGCTCTTGATGCAACTGGTTAAGTTGCCACCTGTGGCACTGCATCCCGCTTTGATGCTGGATTGAGTCCTGTATGCTCTGTTTGAATTCAGCTCCCTGCTAATGAATCTGGGAAAGCAGAGGAAAATTACACAATTACTTGGCCCTCTGAGACTTATGTGAGAGACCCAGATGGAATTCCAGGCTCGTGGCTTCAGCTTAGCTAAGTCCTGGCCATTGTAGTCACTTGGAGAGTGAACCTCTGGATGGAAGATCACTCTCTGTCTCTCTCTGATTCTCTCTCTCTCTCTGTAACTCTGCCTTTCAAATAAGTAAATAAATCTTTTGAAAAAGACAATTTATGATTCCATAAATGGCATTTTACATGCAATTTCACAAAAGGGTTTCATTTTAAGTACTCTTTACCTATGGAACTTGTAAATTACAAAATAATCTTTTATTTTATATCAAGACACTTCATGTCTTATGGCAACATTACCAGTATTATTTAGAATAAACTCCTTTTGGAAAACATTTAAAAAATTCTGTTCCATTAAATTAATTAGGGTGTAACCTCAGGATTATGTATCTACTAATCTTGAATGGCTAACCAATATAGTGAACTATTATAAGCAAAATGAAGGGATGGCAGTATTATATATTTAAATATACTGGATTATATTATTTAAATGTATTTATATAACATTTTATTTATATATGGTCTATGGAGTATATGATAATATATAATATGTGAGAAATTAATGAAAAACAATGAAGCTTTATAAGAGGGTAAATAAAAAGACTGAATATAAGGTAAAATATTTCATTAGCTTTTCTTTGTAACTCTACAAATTATCTGGATTATATAATACAATTAAATAAGGGTAAATAAGCATGAACAACAAATCTCAAGTTATTAATAACCTTATGATAATAACTGAATAGGGTCCACATTAAAAAGCTGTGACATTACCAAATGATCCACAATAAATGCTTTTAAAGACTTAATTACTTATTATTATTTTTTAAATATTTATACATTCATTCAAAAGTCAGAGTTAGAGAGGGAGAGATGGAAAGAGAGAGAGAGATTTCTTCCATCTGCTGGTTCACTCCCCAGATAGCTGCAATAGCCAGGGTTGGGCCAGGCTGCAGCCGGTAGCTAGGCTCTTCATCTAGGCATCCCTCATGTGTGGCAGGGGCCCAAACACTTGGGCCATCTTCCACTGCTTTTCCCAAGCCATTAGCAGGGAGCTGGATAGAAGTGGAGCTGCAGGGACTCAAACCAGTACTCACATGAGATGCTGGCATTGCAGGTGGTGACTTTTATCCGCTACACCACAGTGTGAGCCTGAAAAGATATATTTATTTATTTTGAAAGAGTTACAGAGATAGGGAGAGACAGAGAGAGAGAGAGATCTTACATCTGCTGGTTCACTCTCCAGGTATCAACAATGGGCAGCACTAGGACAGCCTGAAGCCAGGAGCCAGGAGCTTCATTTGGGTCTTCCACATGTGTGGCAGGAACCCAAATACTTGAGCCATCTTCTGCTGCTTTTCCAACATGCATTAGCAGGAAACTGGATTGGAGGTAGAGCAGCTGGTACTCAAGCTGGCACCCATATGGATGCTGGTGTTGCAGGTGTTGGCTTTACTCGCTATGCCACAATGCTGCCCCCATAAAATAAAATTTTAGCAAATACAAAATATATTTTATATAATTTGTTAGCAATTATAAAATGTTTAACTCATCTCTATTTTTCATTTCAATATGTTTCTTCAAAGTTTAGATGGGATTCTTTTGAAAATAAGTTTTTGTTTTTAAATTGAATGGGGAAAAGTTGGAAGCATTCTTGGAACCAGACAAAGATGCCCATTCTCACCACTGCTATTCAATACAGTCCTGGAAGTTTTAGCCAGAGCTATTAGGCAAAACAAAACAAAACAAACAAACAAACAAAAACCAAAAAAAACCCCAGAGATACAAACTGGAAAGGAGGAAGTCAAACTATCCCTATTTTCAGATGACATGATTCTCTATATAGGGGTACCAAATGACTCCATTAAGAAACTATTGGGGCCGGTGCTGTGGCTCAATAGGCTAATCCTCCGCCTGCGGCACCTGCACACCAGGTTCTAGTCCTGGTCGGGGCGCCGGATTCTGTCCCAGTTGCCCCTCTTCCAGGCCAGCTCTCTGCTGTGGCCCGGGAGTGCAGTGGAGGATGGCCCAAGTGCTTGGGCCTTGCACCTGCATGGGAGACCAGGAGAAGCACCTGGCTCCTGCCATCGGATCAGCTTGGTGTGCCGCAGCGTCCATTGGAGGGTGAACCAACAGCAAAAGGAAGACCTTTCTCTCTGTCTCTCTCTCTCACTGTCCACTCTGCCTGTCAAAAACAAAACAAAACAAAACAAAAAAAAACAAAAAAAAACAAAAACAAAACAAAAAAACAAAACAAAAAAAAACTATTGGAACCTATAAGGGTTTGGTAAAGTGGCAGGATATAAAATTAACACAGAAAGATCAAGCACAGAAAGACCTTGTCTTTGCATGCACAGACAATGCCATGGCCGGGAAAGAACTTCTAAGATTGATCTTATTCACAATAGCTAAAAAAAAGTTAATACCTTGGAATAAATTTAACCAAGGAGGTTGAAAATCTCTACAGTGAAAATTTAAAACACTAAACAAAGAAAAAGAAAAATACACATAAAAAAGTGGAAAAATCTTCCATGTTTATGGATTGGAAGAATTAGAATCATCAAAATTTCCATACTACCAAAAGTAATTTACAGATTCAACATGATCACAATCAAAATACCAATGCTATTCTTCTCAGATTTAGAAAAAAATGATGATAAAATTCATATGGAAACACAAGAGATCCTGAATAGCTAAAACCATCTTATACAACTACAATAACAACAACAACAACAACAAACAGCTGGAGGCATCACACTACCAGATTTTAAGACATGCAAGGCAGTTATAATCAAAACAGCCTGGTACTGGCACAAAAATAGACATATAGAACAATGGAACAGAATAGAAACTCCTGAAATCAACCCACACAGCTACAACCAACTTATCTTTGACAGAAGTGTGAAAATCATTTCCTGGAGCAAGGACAGTCTCTTCTACAAACGGTTCTGGGAAAACTGGATCCCTGGGTACAGAAGTATGAAACAAGACCCCTACCTTACACCTTATAGAAAAATTCATTCAGAATGGATCAAAGACCTAAATCTATGACCTGATATCATAAAATTACTAGAGAACTTTGAGAAAATTGCAAGATATTGGCATAGGCAAATACTTCTTGGAGAAGATGTGAGAAGCACAGGCAATCAAAGCCAAATGGGATTATATTAAGCTGAAATGCTTCTGTACTGCCAAAGAAATACTCAGAAAAGTGAAGAAACAACCAACAGAATGGGAGAAAATATTTACAAACTATAAAACTGATAAAGGAATAATATCCATAATCTATAAAGAGCTCAAGATACTCAACAACAACAGAACAAACAATCTAGTTAAGAAATGAGTGAAGGACTTGAACAGGTATTATTCAAGAGAGGGAATTCAAATGGCCAAAAGACACATGAAAAAATGTTCAGGATCACTTGCCATCACGGAAATACAAATCAAAACCACAATGAGGTTTCACCTCACTCCAGTTAGAATGGCTCTCATACAGAAATCAACAAACAACAAATGTTGGTGAGGATCTGTTGAAAAAACTGATCTTCTGTATATAAAGAGAATCGAAAATGAATCTTGATGTGAATGGAAGGGGAGAGGGAGTGGGAAAGGGGAGGGTTGCGGGTGGGAGGGATGTTATGGGGGGGAAGCCATTGTAATCCATAAGCTGTACTTTGGAAATTTATATTCATTAAATAAAAGTAAAAAAAAAAAGGTACCCTCATGCACTATTGGTGGGAAAGTAAACTGGTGCAGCCATTGTAGAAGAAAGTATGGCAATACCTCAGAAATTTGAAAATAGATCTACCATATGACGCATCAATCTCACTCCTGGGGATTTACTCAAAGGAGATGAAATCAGCATATGAAAGAGTTGTCTGTACCTCCATCTTTATAGTAGCTCAATTCACAATAGCTAAGACTGGAATCAACCCAAATGCTGGTCAACTGAGGACTGGATATAGAAATTATGGGATATATACATCATGGAATACTACATAGTCTTAAAAAAAACAACAAAATCTGGTCATTTGCAACAAAATGGACAAAACTGGAAACCATTATATTTAGTGAAATAAGCCAGTCCCAAAGGTACAAATACCATATGTTTTTCCTGACTTGTGATAACTAATAGAGCACCTAAAAGGCAATCCATAGAAGTAAAATGGACACTTCAAGAAGCTATAACCTTGAACAGCCCTTGTCTTGACTGTCGAGGAACAGGATTTTTTTTGTTTTATTTATTTATTTTTTAAATACTATCTGTTGAACTCTACTCAACATAGAGATATGTATATAAAGTTAATTGAAAATAGTAAAAAATAAAGTGGGAATAAGAGAGGGAAGAGGAATGCCAGTGGGAGTGGGGGTGGGAGTGTGAGCACAGTGAGAAGTATCACCATGTTCCTAACATTGTAAATTAAAAATGTATGAAGTTTGTAACTGTAAAACTGTATAGTTCTGCATACATTCCTACAGACTTACTTCTAAGGGTACAGTTTAAAAGCTTGGCATGGAACCGCAAATCCCCTTATACTGGGTGGTAATAATAGCATTTTAAGTGTTAAAGTGAGCTTATTGATTGGATTAAGTGTTAAAGTGACTGTGTAAATAGGATTAAGTGTTTGGTAATAATAATAAATAGAATTAAAAAGGAGTAAATTTTCCAACCTGGGAAGCACGCAGCAGACTCAGAATGACAATCATGTAAGTAACAGTATGACCTCAGAATCAGCCCTTAATGCTTCCTAGACTTGCTGAAAAACCCAAATGAGAGCATTTCAGGCATGGAAAGCCAAGACACTGTGGCAAAAAGTATCTTACATGAAGGGACTCTGTGGGTGAGATCCCAGTGGAAAGAAGTGGTCATCAAAGAAGGATGCACTTTTCTCTGAAGGGAGGAGAGAAATTCCACTTTGTTTATGGCCTTGTCTAAATTATGATAGAGTTTGTGGATTCAAAAGACTTCCAGAGCCTGGCCAGCTCATGTCAAGAGCTTCAGGTGATCACTGATGTCATACATTAGAGTATTAATTGTTAAAATAATAACAGGAGTCACTGTACACTTATTTCCCATGCAGGACCTCTATCCTCAATGAGTTGGATTATGAGTTAGTAATAAAAACTGTTGTCAAAGATCTACTCCTTTTTAGTGTATTAAGTGGAGGATATTCTTGTGTCTCATAAGCTATAGTTATGTACAAGTGCTTGCAAAAGATGTATCATTCTTGGGTTCTTCTTCAAAGTTAATTAAGTTTCTCAAAAATATATGTAAATTAAAATCAGAAATGTTTATTTTTATTAAAATGTATCTTTTTCCTTATTGTAAAAATAATCCTTGCAGTGTTCAATTGCACAGTAGGGTAATAATAGTTAATAATAAGATATTGTATTTTTCTGAAGAGCTAGAAGAAACACTTTTGAATGTTCACACTACAAAGACATCTTGAATATATGAAGCAATGGATGCTAATTATCTTAATTTGATCATTAAAATCTATGCATGTATTGAAATATTGCATTGTACTCCATAAATATGTATAATTATTGCTTGTCTATAAAATAGAAAAATCTAATAAAAGAAAAGAAGAAGATTAATTATGTAAAGTTATGTAAAAGCAAAAAGGGTAAATGAAATCAAATTCCTTTTGGATATATGAAAAATGAAAATCAATTCACCAAGTAATAACACTGATATGGTTTTGCTCAGCAGGAGTATGATTGATTTTTTTCACCTCTTTTTTCTGCTATTTTCCATAGTGAGCCTGTATTACTTTTAGAATGGACAAAATGAGAAACTTTTAAAAAGTAGTACACCCACACAGAATGATATCCTTCTACTCATTTACATAATTGTGTGATTTTATTAAGCAGAAATCCATTAGCACAAAACCCACTTCCTATTCCAGTGTGTCACTTCAGGCAGTTATTAAGAATCCTTCCCACCTAAACAGTATAAACCTATTTGTTTAAATCTGCAGCCTAAGTTAAAAGGTGGGGTAAGTGCTAACATTTCTTTTTTAAGAAGGAACATCAATTTCAGTACAGATTCTCTACCTGGAACTGAAAATGTCACTGGGAAATTGTAGTCTTTAACCTAAAAGCTTAAAATCTAAATTATATGGATGAATCAGTTTAGATTCATGAATAATATGAAAAGGTCTTTTAATCATAAAAAGCCTGGACAATGAAATGAATTACTTTGAGGCTGGCTATTTCTGTAGAAGATCAAATATTTTTCCCTTTAGAAATATTTTAAAGAGGGAGTGTTGCCACTGGAAATCATCCCAACAGTGTGGGAAAAAATAGAGCTATAAATAGGATGAAGAAACAAGTGAGCAATTAAGAAATGCAGGAACAACTGAAGGCATCAACAGAGCCTAGGAAAACAGCAGCAGTGGATTTAAAAACACATTCTGCATATGTGCTCCAAAGACCTGTGGAAGCAGAGAGAAGAGCAACTTCATAATGTATGGGCTCATGTGATTTCCCAGATATCTACTTCTGGGTCCTGCAAAAGAAGTTTATAAATCAGGGCTTTTGAAACAAATACTCTTTTGCTATCATTTCAAACATAAAAACATGAATAGTTATTAGAGTAAGAATTAATCTTAAAAGTTCTCAGATTCTAATAATGTATCCTAAAATATGTTTTTCACAACTGCTACTGAATACCTATGCATTATTAGACATTGTCATAGCAAAGAGCACTACTGTTAAGATACTTTTAATGAGTTAACCTAAAAACACAAAGGAGAGGGCCAAAAAAGCCAAATAGTCCAATAGCAAGAATGTTGAAACTAGTTGTCCTTTAGTTTTTTTCAAAGAACTTTTATATGCAACATCTACAAAATTTGACTCTACATCTTCGATGTACAGAGGAAAGTGATTATTCTTCTTATAGCTCATCTCTCCTTTCTCTTGAGAGCACATTTACTGGGTAGTGGGAGAAAATGATCTACATGTGCAAGCTGGCAAAAGCTTAGGCCACTCTCTTGAGTTGGGTCTCAGGTGAGTCTTTTCTGAAAAAGCCAAAGACTAAGTTCTAAAGAGAGCCTTACTCATCCTTGTTGCAATGGAGGAGGACTTATTTGAGCCGACCCTTAATTCTGCTCTGGATGCTAGGTTCCAGTTTTTGGCAAGATTTCCCTCTTCCTTCATTTTCTTTAACACTGTCCCTTCCTCAGATGGCCAGATTTGTGGCTGGAGAACTTCCAAACCCAGGGTAGAGAAATGGCTTGGCATTACAAAGCATGTTTGAATTATTTCCTTAAATTTTCATGTGTATGTGCATGTGAGTTCACGTGTGGGCATATATGTTTTGTGGGAATAAGCAAGATGGAGAGAGAACAGGTAGTAAAATCTATATACTGTCTATGATGTATTAGGTATGTGTGAGTATTGTTGTCACATTTATTTCTTCCCACAGGAAGTTATTATGATTATGTGTTAACCAATCAAGAAAGCGAGGCTGATATGTGATCCTGGAAACAGAACTCATGTATATTTGACTTCAAAGTTTATGTTCATTCCATTGTCTTTTGGAAGTGGTAATAATGGGAAAAGTAATTTTTATGACCCTGGATGTTCAATTGATAATGTTGTCATCCAAAACAGTTGTATTAGTTTATAATGTTACAATGTTTTGCCTAAAAGTTCTAATGTGATCCTGATTAAATTTGTGAGCTATTACAAAAAATGTTTTGCAGTTTGTGTGTGCATGCTGATATTTCAAGTTTTTTTCAATTTGAAAATCTTTGATGTTTATTACTATTTTAAAATTTAATGCTGTATTACCATTGTAATTCATATACATTTTTAAAAGTTTCATATATTTCTTCTTCTTTTTTATTTGAAAGGGAAGGAGAGAAAGAGTGATTGAGTATGATCTTCCGTGTGACCTTCCACCTTCTGGTTCACTCCACAAACCCTGGCAACAGGGCAAGAGCTGGGGCTTGGCAAAACTAGAATAATCAGACTAGACATGGATCTGGTTCTCCCACACTGGTGTCAGGGACCCATAAACTTCAGCTATCATCTGGAACATCCTGGGATGCACGTTAACAGGAAGCTGGATTGGAAGTATAGTAGCTGGGACTTCAACCAAGCACTTTGATATGGCATTAGGGTGTCCCAGATAGTGAGTTAGAGTTACTGAGCCAAAAGCCTGCCCCATTCTTTAAAATTTCAAGCATATATTGTATGTTACAGAAAATAACAATTGGGAATATTTGATATCAAATGCTCTTTCTTTTTTTCCCCAGAAACTTTTTATTTAATGTATACAAACTTCATGCATTTCATAAATACTACTTTAGGAACATAGCGATTCTTCTCACCATGCCTCCCCTCGCACCCACTTTCCCACCATTCTTCACCCTCTCTCTCCTATTCTCATTCTTATTTTTAACTAAAATCTATTTTCAATTAACTTTATGCACAGAAGGGTAACTCAATACTAAGTAAAATGTCCAAAAAATAGTTTAAAAAAAAGACTGTTCCTCAACAGTTTTTTTATTTCTCTTTTGATATCTTCTATGATGTTCAGTCTCCATGTATTTATATATGTTCTAGAGATTCTTGAGTTGTCGATTTCCTGTTTCATTCCATTGTGGTCAGAGAATATGCATGATATAATTTTGATTTCTTTTAATTTTCTGAGACTTGCTTTATGGCCTAGTATGTGGTCAATCCTAGAGAAAGTTCTGTGCATTCGTGAGAAGAATGTGTATGCTGCAACTGTAGGTTGAAAAGTTCTATAGCTATCCATTAAGTCCATTTGGTCTATGGTGTCGATTATTGTTTCCTTGCTGATTTTCTTATCTGGTTGATCTTTCCATTGCTGAAAGTGGGGTATTGAAGTCCCCCATTACTATTGCATGCGAGTCTATGTCTCTCTTTAGATCCATTAACATTTCTTTTGAATAGCCAGGTGCCTTGTAATTAGCTTCATATATGTTTGTAATAGTGACATATTCCTATTGACCTGAAACCTTAATCATTACATAGTGCTCACTTTGTCTTTTTTAACAGTTTTTGTGTTAAAGTCTATTTTGTCTGATATTAGGGTGGCTACAACAGCCCATTTTTGGTTTCTGTTAGCCTGGAATATCTTTTCCCATCCTTTTACTTTCATTTGGCATGTATCTTTGTTGGTGAGATGTGTTTCTTGTAGGAAGCAAATAGATGGGTTTTGTTTTTTAATCCATTCAGCCAGTCTGTGTCTTTTAACTGGAAAGTTACGGCCATTTACATTCATGGTGACTATTGATAGGTAACGACTTTGTCCTGCCATTTTTCCTTAAATATTCCTATTTTTACTTTGGATTTCCTTTGTACTTCTACTGAGAGATTTCCTTCCTTTAATTTCTTCTGTAGTGATGACCATGTTTCTGTGTGTAGCACATCTTTAAGCATCTTTTGTAAGGCTGAATGGATGGTGACAAATTCTTTCAATTTTTGTTTGTTATGGACGGTATTTATTTCACCTTCATTTATAAATGAAATGTTTATAGCATACAGAGTTCTGGGTTGAGAGCTTTTTTTTCCCTTAAGACTTGGAATATATCTTGCCATTGTCTTCTAGCCTGTAGGGTTTCTGATGAGAAGTCTACTTGAGTCTAATTGGAGAGCCTGTGAAAGTAAACTGGTGTTTCTCTCATTCACATTTTAGAATCTTCTCTTAATTTTTACTGTGATTAGTTTGACTACAATGTGTCATGGTGAAGATATTTTCTGGACATGTCTTTTAGGAGTTTTATGTGCTTCCTGTACTTGGATCTCCCTTTCTTTCTCCAAATTAAGGAGAAATTATTTCTTTAAATAATTATTTCATTAAAAAGGCCTTCTAATCCATTCTCTCTTTCTATGCCTTCAAGAAATCCTAAGACCTGTATGTAGGGTTGTTTGATAGTATCCCATGAATCCCTAACACTGTTTTTTAGTTTTCTAATTTTTTTTTTTGGTCTGATTATAAACTTTCTAGAGATTTGTCTTCTAACTCAGATATTCTTTCTTCTGCCTCACCGGATCTGTTATTAAGGCTTTCCAGGCCAGTGCCACTGGTCACTTGGGTAATCCTCCACCTGCGGTGCCAGCACCCCGGGTTCTAGTCCCGGTTGGGGCACTGGATTCTGTCCCGGTTGCTCCTCTCCCAGTCCAGCTCTCTGCTGTGGCCCGGGAAGGCAGTGGAGGATGGCCCAAGTGTTTGGGCCCTGCACCCGCGTGGGAGACCAGAAGGAAGCACCTGGCTCCTGGCTTCGGATCAGCATGGTGTGCTGGCCGTGGCGGCCATTTGGGGGGTGAACCAACAGAAAAGGAGGACCTTTCTCTCTTTCCCTCTCTCTCTCACTAACGCTGCCTGTCAAAAAAAAAAAATAAAATAAAAAAGAAAAGAAAATAAAAGGCTTTCTATTGCATTTTTTATTTGATCTATTGAATTTTTCATTTCCAATATTTCATTTTGATTTCTCTTTAAAATCTCAATTTCATGAGAAAAATGTACATTCATGTCATGTATGCATTTCTTTAATCCATGGATTTGCTTCTGATTACCTCTAAGTTATCCTACTGTGGCAGGATTTATGAACCCAGACAAGACACCAAGGCCTCTTAGCAGGAAGTAGTCTTTTGTTATGCTGGCATAAGGCCCAGGTAAAGTTTCTTATCCAAAATCCTGAGCCCTGAACAAAGACGGATTTTCCAGTATATGTGTTTTACCCTCTTTTCCTTCCTTATATTGTTACCTGTATCCATTTGATTGGATATTCTAATGTTACATGGTAGCCATAGGATTGATACAATATTGAATGTTCAAATGTAGTTACTGAAGATTTTTTTTAACACCCATACTGAGCCATAAACTGTCAAGATTTAACATCATTGCTCTGAACTAACCAGCAGAACCTGAAATGGTTAAATATAAGCAGATAAGGGCTACATTTGAAGCATTCATAGGCAAGCAGATGACAACTACATTTCATTCCCAGGACAGGTGCTTCCCTTTTTCTTTTTTCTGACCTTGGGAAGGCCTCTACCACATCTTTAGTCATGTCAGTTAGAAGCAAGTTTAATTAAAAGACAGAGGCCTCTGCCACACTGCAATCAATTTTTTTAATTCCATTTCTGGCATTTCTTTAATCTCTTCATTTTCACATTCTACTATTGAAGTGTTGTTGTGTTCCTTTTGAGGCATCATGTTGTCTTCCTTGTTCTTGTTTCTGAATTACTACATTTATTTTTAGGCATTTGTGGAGATATTGTACTTTTTCCTGTGATGGCTTTTGTCTTTGGATGAGGCATCTGTGGGTTAGTGGAATGTCTGCTCTTTCAGTAATACCCTGAGGTGTGTGCTGGCTGTGGCCAGGCAGCTCTTGGTCGATGATCCAGGGTGAGGGGAGTGTCCAAGGTGACACCCAAATTTGGTGTGGTAAAACTCTTTTAGTGAGAGGGGAGGTTTAATCTGCTCTGTTGGCGTAGTCTCACACTCACCTACTCTCCTCTAAGGAGACCAATGCGTGGTCGCTAGCCCCAGGGGGTATAATAGCCATTCGTGCTGCCACAAGAACCACACAAAGGATCTTTGCATTTGTTGGTTTGAGCACAGATCCCGCAGCAATGACCCCCACCAGGAATAAAGGAACTCCAAGCATGTGGAGCCACCTACAGTGACTACCCAAAGGCCCAGCCACACACTGCACCCTCCCATACAGCTACAGTGTTATTTTTTTTTAAGATTTGTTTATTTATTTAAAAGGCAAAGTTACAGAGAGGCAGAGGCAGAGAGAAAGAGGTCTTCCATCTGCTGTTATTCCCCAGATTACCCAGATTACCTCAATGGCTGGAGCTGATCCACAGCCAGGAGCTTCTTCCAGGTCTCCCACATGGGTGCAGGGGCCCAAGCACTTGGGCCATCCTCCACTGTTTTCCCAGGCCTTAGCAGAGAGCTGGACTGGAAGTGGAACAGCCAGGACTGGGACCAGGGCCCCTATGGTATGATGGCATGGCAGATGGCAGCTTTACCCGCTACACCACAGCACCAGCCCCATCCACAGTGTTTTCACGGTTCCCAGCACACAAGGCTCCCAGGGTCATGAACACTGAGTCCCCTAACAATTCTCCCAGCCAGACTCAGGCATCTCCTCTCGGCCGGTTGCTAGGCCTGCAGACATGAGCTGGCACAGCTGTTATGTATGTCAAAAAATGGAGCCTGTCCCCTCTGCGCTCGTTATAGGACTCTGGTGCCGGGTGGTTGGAGAGAGAAAAGTGCCTCCTTTATTTTTTCTCTAGATTGGCAGAAATATGGTCCCCCACAGAGCTCTAAGCTGGACTCATGCCAGGCTCTTCCTGCAGCTTTATCACCAGTGGCTCGGGCTGCTGCAGTCTGGTCTCACCTCACTCTCCAAAGCTGGTTCTGGGGCTCTCGGCTGCTGGGGTCCTCAGCTGTGTGTGTCCACACCCTCCACATAGATCCACAATGTCCCTCTAATTTGCATGGAGTTTCCTCTGACATTTTCTCCCTAACTCCTCCCCGAGATTGCACACACACACTCTCTCTCTCTCTCTCTTTTTTTTAAAACTATCTTCCCCTGGAAGATACTGGAGCAGTGAACAGTAAGCTACCTCCCTATACCACCATATTTTCAAATGCTCTTTCTTTTTCAGTTGAGTTTCTAAAACAAAAATTATATTTTATGGTATAAATTGGTTAATATTTACTTGGTACTATTACTTGGTACTTTCAGATTCAGAAATTTATGCTTCTGTAGATCTAGCTGATAACTTAATTTTTCTAATTTTATGAACTTGTTAATAATAATTCTTTTATCAGTCTTGAATTTATTTTAGTGGATGATAGAAAGTAGAGATCTAAATTAATTTTTAATTGGCATCCATTATCAACATAATTTATTAATTATATTTCTTTTAATCACAGTTTTAGAAGTTTACTTTATTAAAATGTGTTTCATGTAAAAGTGATGTAATTTCTGATTTCTCTATCTTGCACTATTTTCTTTTTTTTTTACATAAGAACTAAACCACTTTTATGATTATTGTTTTTCAGTGTTTTAATGTATAATAAAATGTAATGCTCCTGAAATAATACTTTCCATTTTGTATTTTACACACCTGCGATACTTATTTTTTAAATTTCTGTAATATTCCAGTTATTCTAAATATCTTTACAAAATCAGTTTTAGGAATATTTTGTTATCTTCCCACTCCTCCATATTCAAAATTTTTATATTTATCTTTGGGAAAATATTAATTTCCATCCATATCTAAATTATAACTCTCCATTTACTATATTTTCCTTTATATTTCCTACTTAACATTTCTTATTATAAAAACTATGTAGCTTCTCATTAAGTTTTTTCATGACTATTTTCCACTTTTATTATTGAGAATAGATCTCTTTTATTATTATACGTTTACTACCTTTTACAGAATACAAAACTATGAACTTTTTGGATATCCTATCTTTTCATTTCACTAGGTTATTTTATTATTTCTAATTGGCAATTTATCTCTAATAGCAGATTCGTTTGGCTCTTTTAGTTATGCAATTATTCCAAATGTGCATAATGAGTTTCACTCTCAAAATTATTTTTAGCTTATTTGCATATTGATAATATTTATTATTCTAATTATATTACAAAAGCAATTGGCAATAAGATATCAATTAATTTGCCTTTTCTGCCCAATTTTCTTTCATAATTGTTCACTTTGAATTTTTGGAAGCTCTGTTTGGCAGATAAGCAGAATATAGACTTTGACCAGTCCCAATACATTCGATAAAAATGGCCACCTGTTTACAAGGAAAGCTAATTTGTTAGTCAAGCAGTCATAAACAAATCCTGGGGGTCAGTTCATGCTAGACTGGAGCTATAAGGTCCAGGGCTGTTGAATGTAGACCACACACATACACACACACACACACACACATCACAAAAACCAATCCAAGGGAACATCCAACCCCAGAGACACTTGATACCGCCCAGCTTTTTGTGGGGAGCAGGTTTTAGGTTTTAGATTCTACTGTAATAAATCATCATTTTTCTTATCTCTCTCTAGTGGGTTTCTGTTACAACCAAAAGTTTTCTGATGAAAGCAATATGGATGACAGATATCCTTATAATTTTCAGGTATTCAAAGTGAAAGAACATTTCAACTTTTGATTTGGTATAAAATCATAATATGATTAGTCCTTTTATTACTTTTAGGATATTTGATAGGGGTATTACATTTTATTAGACATATGTGAGGCATCTGTTGAAATCATCTCATGCATTTTATTTAATCTATATGTTGAATGTTATATATAGTCAAATATATTAAACTATCAGCTCATTAATTACTGGCTTGATTAACTTGTCACAGCACACAATGGTGAATATGGAAAATAGCTAAAAATGTACAGATGATGTCTTTCTGACTTTTTCCTATAGAAACACTACAAGCTTATTGAGAAAGATTTATACATACATTTCTATATAACTAAATAAATATAACATATGTATTTTTTAGTGTTAATGAGTAGCATAATGGCCCCTTTGATGGCTCCATCTCATCCCAAGGCCCTGATTCTCAATTTCCCTTTTATCAAATCTGGTATTTTC
Organism: Oryctolagus cuniculus; assembly: GCF_051225735.1. Classification (NCBI taxonomy): domain Eukaryota; kingdom Metazoa; phylum Chordata; class Mammalia; order Lagomorpha; family Leporidae; genus Oryctolagus; species Oryctolagus cuniculus. The sequence continues at coordinate 16,115,964 of NC_142870.1, read as the reverse complement.
ATATTTTAGAAGTATATTTTGGATTCATATCTGCCTATAGCATGGGTGGGTAGGGTGCTAATGGAAGGTTCTTTCCCTACCCTCATGTTCAGTCTGACTGCTAAGGCAGTAGGATTAGACACCCCTAGTAACATGAAGAATACGATCCTATGACTCACCCATCTTTGCAAAACATGGTACTTATAACATATATGTTCCGTGGATTTTTACTCATTTGATATTTTTTTCTTTTCTAATTTTTTAAAATAAACACTTTCTAACATACAGGAAAGTTGATAAAACCAGTACAATGGATTTAATGCTTAATACCACTTCTCTACTATGGCTTTTTCATTCTCAATTTTTAACATTGGCCTCACCAATTAAATGTTCAGATTTATACTGCTGTTAATGAGCTTGTGGATGCTTTTATTCCCTTATTTATTTTATGCCTGATGCTTTTGTATGTGAAAAAATGTCTTGGCTGGAGAGTATTCTCTTGGGAGAGCATTTTCTTTTCCTTTGAACTTAATAGAAGCCATTCCAATATCATGTGGCATTCATCAGTCTGGTGGATACATCTCAAGTCAGCATGACTTTTTCTTTCTTGGTGATTTGCATCACTTTCCTGGACGCCCGTGAAATCTTTTATTCTTGATGTTTCATGGTTAGTAGATGGGTCTCAGTGTGGAGGGTCCTCTATCACATTTGATGCACTCTTTCCCTCCTGCATAGCAGTGTTCTTTGAATTTAGGATGTATTTTTCCATGTATTGTAGCTTTATATGTATAATATATGTGTATATTTTTTCAGTTCCATTTGTTGGATTTGCTGTCTTAGGGGTGCCAGTGTTTCTTAGGATGGATTATCTTTGTTCTCCGTGTGATGTAGTTCCTCTCTAAATGCCTTTGTCATTTTTATCTGTATTCACTGTCTTTATTTGCAACTTCCCATATGTCAATAATTTGCTACTTAGCCATGTCTATACAGGTCTTCCTAATTCTAATATTTTTCAGTGCATAAATCATGTCAATTCATGCCCCAGTTTATTTCTTTAGCTATACAACCTCTCTTTTCATCTGATTCTATCTTTTTATCATTTTACTCTATCTATTTAATAATATGGTTGTCTTATAGCATAACATAGAGTAGTTTTTCCTTCTGGGTTTGGCTTTACCTCTTTGATATTCTGCTGCTTGTACTATTTCTGCCCTTGTCATTGCCACATGTTTGCATGGTTGCCATGCTATTTCCCTTCATCTCACACATGCTTTAGCGGTTCTGTTCTGGCATCCTGATTTGTTATGGAGTTGATGACTTCCCAAACCTGATCCAAGCTCCAGTTTGAAGACCAAGAGGAAAATAAAGGATAAGAAAGGTCACCTGGAGAGCTCTCCTTTTGGATACACAGAATCTTCTGTGCCTTCGAGATTTTGGTTAACATACATGTGCAATACGCCTAGCTAGGAAGCATATCATTTCAGTTAACATACAGGTTCACTACCATAAGCCAGCAGGTGTTACCATTTTAGTTAACATACATGTTCAGTACCTCTAGCCAAGAGGCATGTCATTTTGGTTAACGTACGTGTTAAATACCCCTAGCCTGGTGGCATATCTTATTTACACAGGGATGCGGAAAGAGAACTGCATTTCAGCCTGTTCTTCAGTACAGGAGACAGCTCTGGAGCTTTCATTTCCAACAGTTACTGACATTGTCTTTTTTGTCCACAAAGCCCGCCTCATTCCAAGAGCCGCTCTGTTACTCTTCTATTAAAAGAGGGGGAAAGATAGGAATGCTATTCATTCTGCTGCTGGTCAGGTTTGGGGGTAAAAAGAATTTCAGGACTTTGTAAACTCAATGACAATCTTTCTGAGATTCAGTAGTGTCCAGTGGGAGGGGAGTGGTTAGACTTGTAGTGTGCTGTGTCTCACCTTCCACTACAGGATGCCCTGTGCCCTGTAACTCTCCTATTATTTTTAAAAGATGTGCATCCTGAAAAACAAATACTGTGTTCTCCCTTATATGTGGGAGCTAAAATTAAAGAAATTAGGTGTATCAGTTTAGCTGAAAATACATTGTCTTGTCAACCTTTGTTTTAAGTATTTGTCAAACAAATTGATAGGATTACATACTACTGTAATACTAATGATTTTGTGGCTATTTCAAAATACACTTTATGAGTGACACTGAACATCTTTACATTTGATTATTTTGTATAGCCATTGCCGGTTTTCCTGATGGACGACTGTCTTTTTTACTGTTTTTTGTTGTTGTTGTTGTTGAACTCTTTATTTAGTAGAGTCATTAAGCTTTTGATTGTAATATACATGAAAAAATGTTATCTCAATTTTTTAAAAAATGTACATCCCTAGTTAATTCTTTTTCTTTTCATTTGTTGTTGTAATGCTTTTTCTCACTTGCTTGGATTCTAGTGAGAGAAGTTCTGTACTGTGGCTTAAATTTGTTGCATTAATCCTGAGACCCTGCTATACATGTCACTGAGGCTGCTGTGAAGAGAGATCAGCATGCCCACATGGTAGAGGGACAAACCAGCCCCAGGGCTGTTAGGGGATGTGCACATGGAGGTTTAAATTAGTAAGTGGAAGGTCCATAAATCAAGCTATTCCTTTCCATTCCAGATCATTGCTTTTTTATGCTACAGTCCCTAAACACAAACTTAGCTAGTTTATTAATTAAACAACCATATATGCACATACATTATGTGTATTATATATTTATATATAATATGTATGTGTATACTGTGCCTGATGTATTTTGAAAATTATAAGATGACATTTCTTTTGGAAAAGAACCACATACTTGCCTCTCTTAGCTCAATAGACACATTCACAAACAGTTGTGTATAAAATTGAGTATCCTAGATGCAATAATATTCAAAAAGCACAATTTTGATCACTTTTTTAAACAACTACATAAGGTGAGCGCATTGTGGTGAAACAGGTTAAACTGTCCCTTTTATCAGATTGTTTGAGATCCAGTCCCATGTCCATTTCCAATCCAACTTCCTGGTAATGCACACTCTGAGAGGCAGCAGGTAATAGCCCAAGTGCTTGGATCACTGCCATTCATATGAGCCTGATGGAGTTCTTGCTCCCTGGCTTGAGCCTGGCCTAATCCTGACTTTTGTGGGTATCTAGGAAGTGAACAAGTGGATGGGAGATCTCACCCTCTCCCTCTCTTTCACATAAAATAAAAATAAATAAACTTTAAAAAATAATAAAACCACTGTGCAAAATAGCCCCAAAATTAAAGAAGGTTTTCATAGTTTGATGTTTAAAATACATTTTTTTAAAACAGTGGGTATACCCACATTAGAAGTTAACAGGAGACTTTGCAAGCCCTCCCAGGAAGGGATTTACATTTGATTAGATTTCATCTTGCTGTGATGGTTTATGGGAAGCTGAAGATCAGGGAAATGGACTTGATAATATAGTGATGTGTTCTAGGTCTACAATTCCTATAGAAAGTCTATTTCTCAAGCTTTCAGATTTTCACTTCTCAGGGCAGCACTGTTTTTTGCTTTACATTTATTCACTTATCTCATGTGGATTCTAGCTCAAAAACTCTACCAAGAAAAACAGTCTTCCAAATACAGGGCACTTGACCAGCTGACAATTGTGCCCAGTGTTGATGGAGTGCCTCCTGTTTCACGCAGTGGGATGCCACGCGGAGTGCAATCTGCTTTCACTGCTGGCAGCCCATGGTGATCATTCTGCATTACAGATCTACTCTTACTCCCCTGAAGTCATTTGCTACAGACATTTATGTGTTTGTCTCCCACTTTTACTGGGCACTGGGGCATTTATTTGAAGGAATACAAGACTTAATGTCTTTATTTTTATACTTTTTGCCAAAGCTAAGAAGTTTTATTTTTGCTTCTTTTCTTGATCTGCACTCAGCTGTTGCTAGGTTTAATATTAGAACATCTTGTATGAGTGACAAACTTATGTGTATACTCATTGCTTTAATCTTCTACTTCAGTGGTTCTTATACTGTACTGCACACAAACATTGCCTAGAATGCTTGTTAAAATATAGAAAGAACCCACTCTTAGAAATTCAGATTCGAAACTATGAGGGTGGGATTTAGGAATCTGTATTTTAACAGACCCCCAATCTCTTACCCACTGATCACCCCTCCCCAATTCTATCTTAGGTTGTCTTTCAACCATACTTTTAGAAACCCCACTTTAGATCATTTAATAGTTGTAATTTTGTTGATCAAGGATGCTTCCCCAGTCTGGTTGTCAGAAATGTAGCTATATTTCATGTTTCACCATAACCCTATTGGATACAACACTTGGAATAAAATGAAGTTCTAGGTGGGGCATTTGGCTTAGGAGTTAAAATGCTTTTTGGGATGCCTGTATCACTTATTGGAGTGTCTGTGTTCCAGTTCTGGACCTGCTCCCAATTCTAGATTCCTGCTATGTGTAACAGGAGATGGTTCAAGGAGTTGAGTCCCTGCTACCCATGTGGAAGACCTGGATTGAGTTCCTGGCTCTTGGCTTCAATCTGGCACTGACTGTTATGGGTGTTTGGGGGAATTAATCACAGGCCTGCCTTCTCTATTGACAATATCTGCAAGAAACAATCCCCTTCTCCTCTGTTTTCAAAGGAATATTATCAATCATAATTCTCTAGTGTTCACATTTGTCCATTTAATATTTCTCTGGATAGATCTGGGAGCCAGATCTCTTTTCCATAGTTTCAGCTAATGGTAGTTTGGCAATTTTCTAAAGAAATTCATTATTAGAAATTTATTCTGGAGGGAGCCCATGTTTTGCTAACTCTGTTGGTTGCTTTGACCTCTGTTGTAGAGCTTGACTTATTAATGCTATTTGGAAGTGCTGAGAAACATTGCTCCGCATATTTATCAGGAGATTCATACCACGCATCCCCACAATTTAGTGTACAGAGCTTCTGAATGATTTTCATTCCTGGACATATTAGCCTCACTTCTTATTGATAGATGTATAATTGTCTCTGCACTGTAGAAGATTATTCATATTTTTTACTTCTGCCTTCCTTAAGTAGAAATGAATATTAAGGAAACCTGAAAAAAGAGTAGAAAGCATGCAAGCATTTCTTTTCTAAGTCAGCCGTTAAAACCCCTTTGGAATGGGGTTTAGATTGCAAGGCATTTGAATAACCTGCATTTATTAATTTCAGGAAATAAGTGGGAGACTAGGAAAGGATGACCATATAATCAACATAAGATAATCTAGGGGCCTAACAAAGAAGATGATGTTATATTTTTCAGAAGGAGGCTGCTGTTTAATTGACAGGCTTAGGTGCCCACATTCATCTGCAATGTTGAATCCATTTTCTAATGAGTGTTGTCATCCCTGAACTTCCTTTGTGTTACTATTCTTGCTCAAATTTCAGAGTTGTCATCTATGCTTCAGGGAAAGGTGATATTTCACTTGCCTCATTCAATAAAGGCAAGAAGGGCATGAATGATGATTCCAAATGTCTAATAGTAATATTATATCCTTTATTAAGTGTGCTTAGAAATAAGTGTAATATTCTACTTTTCTTCACAGTCATCAGATACATAAAATCCCATGAGTCTTGGTAAATTATTAAGTGAACATAAAGTTGTGAACATGAAGTTGTGCTGATTTTCACCACAGTTGATAGTTTCTAAAAGCACAAAAAATAGTGTTGTTTATGGGCACACGTATGTTAACCTCATTGTATGTGCATATATATGCATTTCCGTCCTCATATATTTATTTTATAGTCCTCCTGAGCATATTTACAAAAAACTATCTATGCCAAAAGATCCTATTTTTGGCTTTTTAAAAATCAGTTATTTTTTTGACAGGTAGAGTTATAGACAGTGAGAGAGAGAGACAGAGAGAAAGGTCTTCCTTCCGTTGGTTCACTCCCAAATGGCCACTACAGCTGGCACTGCATCAATCTGAAGCCAGGAGCCAGGTGCTTCTTCCTGGTCTCCCATGTGGGTGCAGGGGCCCAAGCACCTGGGCCATCCTCCACTGCCTTTCCGGGCCACAGCAGAGAGCTGGACTGGAAGAGGAGCAACTGGGACTAGAACCTGATGCCCGTATGGGATGACGACGCCGCAGGCGGAGGATTAACCAAGTGAGCCGCGGCACTGGTCCCCCCAAAAATCAGTTCTTTCCTTAAATTTTTAATTTCATTTATTCCTCCCCCACATGATAATGGTATGGAAAACAAGGGCTTTGGCAGACTCATAGAATGGCAGATGTCCTAAATAGCACTCTGGCCTCAGAATCAGCCCTAAAGGCATTCGGATCTGGCTGAAGAGCCCATGAGAGTATTTCAGGCATGGAAAGCCAAGACACTCTGGCAAAAGATCTCTGTGAGTGAGATCCCAGTGGAAAGAACAGGTCTTCAAAGAAGGAGGTACCTTTCTCTGAAGGGAGGAGAGAACCTCCACTTTGACTATGACCTTGTCTAAACAAGATAAGAGTCAGAGAGCTCAGAGGGCTTCCATAGCCTTGGAAACTCATGACTGGAGCATAGGGAGATTACTGATGCCATAGACAGGAGTGTCAATTGGTAAAGTCAACAACAGGAGTCACTGTGCACTTACTCCTCATGTAGGATCTCTGTCCTTAGTGTGCTGTGCATTGAGATTTAATGCTATAACGAGTACTCAAACAATATATTTCACTTTGTGTTTCTATGGAGGTGCAAACTGTTGAAATCTTTACTTAATGCATACTAAACTGATCCTCTGTAAAAAAAAAAAAAAAAAAAAAAAGAAATTATCAACTCCCAACTTGACTCTCACTGGGATTAAACATGACAACAGGTCTGATCTGATTTCATCATCATTTAAAAAAATCATCTATTATTTTTCACTTTTTGTTTCTGTGTGGGAGCAAACTGTTGAAATCCTTACTTAATGTATACTAAGCTGATCTGTATATTAAGATAATCGAAAATGAATCTTGATGTGAATGGAAGGGGAGAGGGAGTGGGAAAGGGGAGGGTTGTGGGTGGGAGGGACGGTATGGGGGGGAAGCCATTGTAATCCATAAATCGTACTTTGGAAATTTATATTCATTATATAGAAGTTAAAAAAAAAAGAATGGGATGGGAGAGGGAGTAAGAGGTGGGACAGGAGTGGGGGTGGGAGGGCAGGTATGGGCTGAAGAACCACTATATTCCAAAAGCTGTACCTATGAAATTTATATTTATTAATAAAAGCTTTCTTAAAAATAAAAAAAAACAAGGGCTTTGGGAGAAATCTAGTTGCCTTTAATAAACCACGTGGCAGTTAGTCATTCTGATGAGCTTGTGAGTAATTACAAAGTGAGTGTTGCTTCTTGTTTCCATTCATAATAGTGATCAATGAAGCAGTAAAGTTGAACACTTTTACTTTAAAAATCCACCCAAAAGTGCTTTATTGCAGCATTTTACAAATCAATAATAAATCAGGGATTATATCTGAGCATCTACCTCATTTAATTTAATTTTTAATTGTATGTTACATATAGACAAATAGAAAATAAAACTAGTGTTTAAGCAAAGTTAGATGATCAAAAATATGATGCAATTTAATGGGCATAAACACAAACATGAAAACAAAACCTCTTACTGTCACACATAATAGCTTAAATTCTACTAGTAGGAATTTATTATAAATAATTCCTTAAAAAAATCTTCAAGTTGTCCTGGGTAAATTACAATATCAATCTGTTCACCAGCAACCATTTATCGAAGGTTTATTATACTTTATTTCTCTTATCTTCTGTTTTTCTTAATAAAACATATGTATTTGTTTATGAGAGAGATACAGAGAGACAGAGAAAAATCACCTTTGGCTGGTTCACCTCCCAAATGTCATGTCTACACTGGTCAGGACTGGGCCATGGTGAAAGCCCAAGCCAGAAGCCAGGAACTCTAAGCATGTCTCCCCTCTAGGTCACAGGAACACCATCGCCTGAGCTATCACCACTGCCCCCCCATGTTTTGCATCAGCAAGAAGGTGAAGTTGGGAAAAAAATTGAGCCCAGGCACTCTGATGTGGGACATGAGCATATTAACTGCCAGGCTAAATGTTCATCCCTTCTGTTATCCTCTTGAGTTGATACTTTACTTGGTTTACTCTGTGGCCCTTCAGTTCTTGTGTGTGATAACAGCCATGTTTCTTTAAGCTATTCTGTGACCAGTGGGACAGAGAGATTGTGCTCAGTTAGTCAGTGGGCACAAGAAAGTGAGTTTCATCCAAAAACTAGGTTCTTTGATGGCATGTGAGGAAGAGATAAAGGGCTACATTTAAAGTAGAGCAATTACCATGTTGTATATAAACATGTCCTCTTGATTATGTATGTCTGATGCCATGTAGAAAGCAGTAAGTTCTCATGCAGCAATTTGGTAGGGATGAGATACCCAAGGGGAGTTCCAAGCCAGTTGTAGACTCTGAATTCTAACTTTCAGGAAATAATGTGGCCAAGAAAAAAGAAAGATTACAACCGTGAAAAAATTGATCTTTCTCATTCAAACCATTACTCCAAATAGATCAGTACTACACGGTGTTCCATAGAGTGACAGGGGGATAAATGCTAGGTAGAAATAATTGGTTCTTGCAAAAGTTTTATGAGACAGAGACAGTACGACAAACACTAAGGCTACCTTTCAGGAACAGTGATCTTCAAATGCTTTGCATGGTATTTAAGGCCAATGTGGAGAAAATAATAGCTCCTATCCTGTTGATGCATAGTTAAAGCTAAAAACTTTTTAAAAAATGAGATTTTTATGGTCAATGTATTTTTGTCACTCTACTTTGAACCAGTGTGATTCCTTACAAAATGCATCAACATGATTTTCAAACACTACATGGGAATGAAAGAAAAGTCATTTTGAACTTAAGTATATATATTTTCATGTAGCTTGTAAAGTCAAGGTAGTCTTTATACTTTCAACTTCTAATATAAAGAGACATTATGTTTAAAGCACTTCAGGTGGAAACAAAGTATGGTTCCTGCAGAACACAGGAATAGATGCGCTTTTCCTTCTTTTTCATGCTATGTAAAAATTTGGATTATAAAAGTTTTCCATACAAGGGCTATTTTTTTTCCTGAATGCACACAGAGATCTGCAGGAGATGTGACATCAGAATGTTTTGTTGGGAAGCTGGTTTCATGGCACAGTGGGTTCAGCTGCCACCTGTGATGCAGGCATCCCATGTCAGAGTACCAGTTCAAGTCCTGGCCGTCTCACTTCCAGTCCAGCTCAGTGCTAATGTACCTGGGAAAGTAGCATAAAGTGGCCCAAGTGCTTGGCCCCTCCACCCATGTGGGAGACCTGGAAGGAGTTCCTGGATCCTGGTTTCAGCCTGGACCAGCCCTGGTTGTTGCAGCCATTTGGGGATTGAACCAGTGGATGGAAGACCTCTTTACTCCTCCCTCTCTCTGTCATTCTCCCATTCAAATAAATAAAATAAATCTTTCAATAAAAAGTTTTGTAGAATGTTGGCCACTTGGCACAATGGTTAAATACCCTGCTTGGGACACCCTCATCTTGTATCAGAGTGTCAGGTTTGAGTCCCAGCTATATGGCCTTTTTTTTTAAAGATTTATTTTATTTATTTGGAAGAAAATGTTACACAGAGAGATAGACAGAGACAGAGAGAAGGGGAGAGAGAGAGAGAGAGAGAGAGAGGTCTTCCATCCACTGGTTCACTCCCCAAATGGCTGCAACAGCCAGAGCTGAGTCGATGTATTTGGGCAGTCCTCCACTGCTTTCCCAGGCACATTAGCAGAGAGCTGGATGGGAAGTTGAATAGCCAGGACACGAACCGGTGCCCATATGGGATGCTGGGACTGCAGGCCAGGGCTTTAACCCACTGAGCCACAGCACTAGCCCCTATATGGTTTCTGATCCAGCTTTTTTTTTTTTTTTTTTTTTTTACAGGCAGAGTGGACAGTGAGAGAGAGAGAGAGAGAAAGGTCTTCCTTTGCCGTTGGTTCACCCTCCAATGGCTGCCATGGCCAGCGCGCTGCGGCCAGCGCACCGCGCTGATCTGATGGCAAGAGCCAGGTGCTTCTCCTGGTCTCCCATGGGATGCAGGGCCCAAGCACTTGGGCCATCCTCCACTGCACTCCCGGGCCATAGCAGAGAGCTGGCCTGGAAGAGGGGCAACCGGGACAGAATCCGGCACCCTGACCGGGATTAGAACCCCGTGTGCCAGCGCTGCTAGGCCGAGGATTAGCCTATTGAGCCACGGCGCTGGCCCCAGCTTCGTTCTAATGTGCACACCGAAAGCCAGTAGAAAATGGCTCAAGCTCTTTGGTTTCTGCCATCCAGGTGGGAGTTCCTGGCTCCTGGCTTCAGCCTGGCTTAGCCCTGGATATTATGAACATTTGGGAAGTGAAAGAGCAGATGGAAGATTCTCTCTCTTTCTCTGCTTTTCAAAAAAAAAATGAATATTAAGTGTAAATGTTTTGGGGCTGGCGCTGTGGTAAAGCCGATGCCTGCAAAGCCTGCATCCCATATGGGTGCTGGTTCGGGTTCTGGCTGCTCCTCTTCCGATCCAGCTCTCTGCTATGGCCTGGGAAAGCAGTGGAAGATGGCCTCAGTCCTTGGGCCCCTGCACCCACGTGGGAGACACAGAGGAAGCTCTTGACTCCTGGCTTCGGATTAGCACAGCTTCAACCATTGCGGCTCTCTGGGGGAGTGAACCAGCAGACAAGAGGTCTCTCTATCTCTCTCTCTCTGCCTCTGCTTCTCTGTAACTCTGCCTTTCAAATAAATAAATAAATATTTAAAAATAAATAAATGTCTGTTGACTGTCCTTGCAGAGGTCCCACGAAGACCACTTCCTTCATGGCTGTAGACCTATTTTGACTTGGATCTGGAATGCCGTTGCTGTTCTGTGGAAGGAGCAAAGCAGGTGTTTCCTTTCATGTGCCTTTCTCACTGTTCACGAACTAGCTCATGGCAGAACAGAACTCCAGTCCTAGCTGTGACGCCCAGGGAGTGTTCCTAGGGCTCTCAGTGAATGGTGAGGAAACTGACGTTTGACTGTGGCACCCAAAGAATCCACTGTGCACCATTTCATTCTAAACCCCAACAACCTCTTCATGGTTCATGCTCTTATGTTCTCATTTATTAGGCAAACATTATATGTTAACCTATTTTACCTTAGGGTAGCATTTATTAAAGGTAAGGTTCTGAAATGAGATGAGATGGATTTTATATATACCAGTGCGTTTTTTGATGATTTAGACAATATTATTTATGTATTTTATTGTGGGATGACAAATTGTTCCTTATGTATAAGCTTTCAAGATAGAAGCAGATGGGGAGATATGTGGATTTTAATATTTTACTGAAATGACTTGTTTTGGTAGGTGCTTTGGCCTATGTGACCTTGCCTTGAGACCTCTAACTATGGAATGTCACGGTCTGCTCCTCTCTGGATGCTTCATGCATAACTTAAGTTCCTTGATAGGATTTTGTGCATCAGCACTCATTATTAAGAAATGTAGGTTCTTCTGTGTGCTTCATGCTAGTTGCCCAGGGGTGGGAAATGTCTGGTTCCAGAAATCATGTGGTCTGTCCCTGCCAAGGCAACCACAAGTGAGACTCAAAATTCAATAAATCCATGGCATACTAAATTTTAAGTTGATAATTTTGTACAGCTCACAAATGATATGTATATCCAAATGGCCCTTGTCACAAAAAGGGTTTCCTACCTTTGCTTTTAGACAAATCACATTATTTACCTGCTGTCTACATCTATAAAATGAAGATGATGATGACAAGTGTGATGATGGAAACCTAATATAAGCACTTATATGACAGGTAGTGTTTTAAGTGCTTACAACATTGAACACATTTAATCTTGGCAATATTGTAATATTGTAACAAAATGAGTTTTTCTCATTTTACAGTTGAGGAAACTAAGATACAAAAAAAGCTAAATATATTTTGTTAAGTTCACTTTGCAAAGACAAGGTTAAAATCACTCAACCTGATCCCAGGGCTCCAACTCTTCCTCGCAAGAGTGGCTAATATCTCTTAAGAGTATAAGATTCTATTTTGGATGCTGCGGGTCTGGCGGAGAGTGCACAAGGTGCGGTCACCCATAGCCCGGCCATGCTTAGCGGAGTTCGCGGCTGGTTTGCTTCAGCGCTACAGGAGTCTCAGGTCGCCCGTGGATGCCTGCAGGTGCTAAGGTCATGCAGAACTCTGCAGATCAGAACAGGAAGGCCAGGGGCAGCCACCTAGCGCCTTGGACCCCGTACTGCCGGATTTCCTGGTGAGCCCCCTGATCAGGAAGCTGCTCAGATACAAAACGTCAACAAATGAATTGATGACTGAAGAGTTGGGAATAGCCTATCCAATCATTGAGGGGATTCTTAATTATTCCACAGGCAGCAAAGATAGCCCATCAAAGTAAGAAGCAAGAAGAAATGGAACAAGACTAGATCATAATTTTTAAAAACCACAACAGCTAAAGGTTCCTGATACCAGATCCCTTTTAAAAGAACATGGCAGGTAGTAAGTGGGGGAAGGGAATGTTTCTGTCTCTTCCTAGCTTCCTGTCCACATTCCACTGATTTCTCTAGTAGGCCTTTTCTACTAGGCTTCAGTGGAAGAAGACTTGCCACAGGGCTGCACCAGCACCACCAGCCTCTGCTTCTACAGTCTCCTTCCAAAGGTGACCATATGTTCTTCCACCTTTGGACCTGGATGGGTATTAGACTCTCCAGGCATACCTAAGGCCATCAGAGCCAAGATGGTGTATTAGATTCATGATGTATCTTGGACATCCCTCTCTGAATGTTCAGCTAGGTGGAAATGCTTTGGAGACCCATTTCCATTTCTTTTGCAGGGAACGTGCTTTGCCTCTCTTCCCAGGATTGGGCCCATGAGAGGCTGAGGCTGCAGAAACTTCTTTTACTTCCTCTAGTTCTGACAGCCCATGGATTTTGAAGGTTAAGACACAACTGCTGTGTCAGAAGGACCGTTTTAACAAGTGTCTTGTTGGAGATTGCCCCCTGCCCAGTCATCATCCGATGATGACTTATCCTATTCATCTAAATGTTAGCCATTTGTGATTTTCTTTGTTGAGCTGTTGGTAAATTCACATGGTAGGGATGACTGAAATAATCACAAAGGACCTTTGTTGGTGTAGTTATAGAGAAATGCATTCAAACTAGTGTGATATGAAACTGTACATAAAATGGAAATTTCATGTACTTAACAAAATTCTGAGTTTGTAAAATTACCTTCCTTTCTTTGGTATCAAATGGTTATACTACAACTAATAAAATAAGGTGATACTTTCCCATGAAAAGATTCTATTTTATTTTACTTTTTAAAGATTTATTTATGTATGTATTTGAAAGAGGAGAGTGAGAGAGGGAGGGAGGAAGAAAGGGAGGGGAGAGGGAGAGAGAGAGAAAGAGAGGGAGACTGAGAGAGAGATCTTCCATCCACTGGTTCACTTTCCAAATGTCCACAAAGCCAGGCTGTAGCCAGGAGCCTGAAAAGCCATCTGGAGCTCCCATATGGGTGACAGCAACCCCAGTACTTGAGCCATCATCTATTGCTTTCCAAGCACAGTAGCAGGGAGTTGTATTAGCCAAGTGAGCCAAGTGAGCCACAGCACGGGACCCAGGGAGTTATATTAGAAGGGCAGTTGCTGGCACTGGAACCAGCACTCTGATATAGGGTGCCAGTGTCCTGCTCACTGAGCCACAACACCTGTCTATAGGATTCTGTTTTAAAAGAAACTTTAAGTTGTTAACAAATATTGGATATGTAGTTCTTGAACAAAATTCAACAGTTTATGTTTCAAAAATAGGTACCTATTTTTAGAAAAAGAGGCACAGATTGGTTCCTCCTCATACAGGGCACCAAAGTGTTGGGAAAGAGGCAAACAGAGAGGAGGCAGAATACAAACTCACAGCCAGGCCATATTTATTCAGAGAAAATAAACCCATGGAGGTTGACCAGCTGCCATCATGCTCACAGACCAAACATGTGGCAGAGGCCAAGACACAAGTAGACTGTGCCCTTTTATATCTTAGGTGGGCTAGGGATCGGGATGGGGGTGCAGTGGGTGGAAATGAGCTTCTCCATACCAGGTCTTCAGCTTTGACCTGCTGGCTTCCAAATCTGGGGAAGAATGCAGGGTGTGGGGTGGGGAACAATATAGGGCATGAGATGGAATGATCTCTTGAAAGAAGGAAGGGGTAACAAGAAACCTAAAATGGCTGAGGCTTATATTCTTGTTCCATCACCTACTATTTTCAGTGTAACACCAGGCATCAATCTGCTCAAGCAGCTCTCAAAATTCTAATAGCTAAGTGATGCCTCCTTATGGAAATGAATAATTATAGCCTGTTGTTAACCACTGAGAAGTATTCTATGTAATCATTTTCTCTCTAATTGCTGTTGGTGTCACAAACAGAATTTTATCTAAGAAGATGGGGAAAATAACAACAAAAATATGTCAGGAAAATCAACTTATAAAAACATTGATGATATCTAAAATTGCCACATAGTTTTGGAACTGTTTTCTTTGCTTTATAGAGTTGATCTTGCCCATCCTTATTATTTATAGATTTTTTGTTGATATGATCTTGTCTGTTCTTATGTTACCTCTCCTGTGAGACATGTAATCTGGTCTTCAGTTGTGTGTGAGCTCTCCCCACCAGTAGTCTCAGTGTCCCGAGATCCCTGTCTCTTCAGTGACTCACAGAATTGAATGTTCCCCTCTGCATAGTGAAAAAGGGATGGGCAAGTTGTTCACATGTGAAGTGTCCTCCCATAGGTAAGGAGGACCCAAGCTCATTCAGTGAAAGTCTTAGTGACAGCCTGGTCTACTTACTAGAAGCTGAAACTTTCTTTTAATGCCTGGGGGATAAATGAGAAAGCCATTCATTGAAACAATTATTTTCATGTTGTTATTCGTGGTGGCATCTGTGAGAGCTCCTTGGGAGGATATACATATCTTATGCACACTCCTTCAGTGAATTATCAACTTCACTCCACCCAGAAGTTGACAGCTAGGAACTTGAGGACTATCTAAGAAACATTTGTAATTTCATACTTATAATGATGTTGCATGTAAATGTACATATTTCAACCATATAATAAAAATTAAACCCAGAAGCCAAAGAAGTCTTTATTAATTTGTCTAGAAAGAGAGGCCAGGAACACAAAAAGGACGAATTTATTTTGAAAATTTCTAAGTGGGCAGTGACCACCTTGGAATCCCATATTTAAGAGCACGTCTTTGAAATGCGATATACAGCATTTGTAGGCCTTGTTTCATAACATCTGCAACCATAATTAGAGAGAAAAAATTATAACCAATGACCATAAACCCAATAAACTTGCTACATCATTCCCTGTGTGCAGGGTGTAAGAATGACAAGGTTAGAGTTAATACCAACAGGGAAAGAACTTAACTGTGGAGGAACAGTGTTTTTGTTTGTGTTTTTTTTTCTTCATAGTATTTGTTGAACTCTTTACTTAGTGTAGGGTTAATGTTATGAGTATTAAGTTAACTGAAAATAGATCTTTGTAAAAAATAAGAATGGGAATAGGAGTGGGAAGAGGAACAAGGGTGGGAGAGCGGGCAGGAGGGAGGATAGAGTGGGAAGAATTGCTATTTCCTAAATTTGTGTATATGAAATGCATGAAGCTTGTGTTCCTTAAATAAAATTAAACAAAAAAGAACTTGAGTCTGTTCAAAAAGGTATATGGACCAAGACCTGTGTGTTGAGATCTGTGTTGTCCAATATAGGAGTCTCTGGTTACATTTGAATACTTGAATTTAAATGAATTAAAATGATAAATAATTCAACATTTCATTTCTCCTTCATACAATAGCCAGCAGTTCAAACGGCTAGTAGACACCATGGTGGAAAGGGCAGATATACAGGCTATTCTTTTATCAGAAGTTCTTTTAAGCAGGACTTACAGAGGCAGGGCTTTCACTGTTAGAAAGTGAGCAATTTCTAACTGACTAAAAAGGAAGGTATCACCTGGGATGGGGGACATTGGTTAGTTGGATAAAGGGTCAATGATAAAAATTTGGATGAGGATGCAAGAAGATCCAGCGCGATCTGGGGTATTGCTCTTTCCTGCTTAATTGTTGATCAAAAGCTGGCAGAAAGCAATATTTTTGTAGGGAAAGGGATTACAGCTTTGACTGCTGTTCTTTTGCCTTCAAATGAAAAACCCTTCTTGACTCCAACGTGAAGCTGAAAGTTGTGATTTCTCTCTTTGTCTTCTGAATTCTATTTTACGATGCTATCTCTTACTCCAGAAATTCCCATATCTAGCTTCCCTGAAAAAAAGGCTCTGGTGCTACAAAGACCCCTCCAAAAATTCTAGTGCTATGTTGCTCAGACGTTTTGCCTGAAAGGATCCTTTGTAGAATCCTCTATCAGCTCCTAGCCAAGTGTCCTTTGCAGAGACAGTATCTCCCTGAGGATGTCTTCTATTCTGGATTCAGAGGCCTGGAATTGTCCTTACAGCACACAATGCACATAGAGGTGATGATATGAATATATGAGTGGTAGGTTAAATTATGGAAAGGAAGATGTGGGGTGGATTTCTAGAAAGTGTAAGTGGTTCATAGGATTTTTTTTTAACTTTTATTTAATGAATATAAATTTCCAAAGTACGGCTTATGGATTACAATGGCTTCCCCCCCATAACGTTCCTCCCACCCGCAACCCTCCCCTTTCCCACTCCCTCTCCCCTTCCATTCACATCAAGATTCATTTTCAATTCTCTTTATATACAGAAGATCAGTTTAGCATACATTAAGTAAAGATTTCAACAGTTTGCTCCCACACAGAAACATAAAGTGAAAAATAATAGATGATTTTTTAAATGATGATGAAATCAGATCAGACCTATTGTCATGTTTAATCCCAGCGAGAGTCAAGTTGGGAATTGCTAATTTCTTCTTTTTTTTTTTTAACAGATGATCAGTTTAGTATACATTAAGTAAAGATTTCAACAGTTTGCACCCCCATAGAAACACAAAGTGAAATATACTGTTTGAGTACTCGTTATAGCATTAAGCCTCAATGTACAGCACATTAGGATTTTTGCCCCAGCAAGTTTTTAATCAGAAAAATTAAAAACTCATTGGACATCTCCTAGTCAATTTCAAACATGCTGTAAATAGACCCCTTTCATTTTCATTGACCATGGCTGTCTACCTCAATAGGTATGTCCAAATGCGTATCCTTGGAGCCTGTGAATGTGACCACTTTGGAAAGAGTCTTGGCAGATAAAATTAAGAATCTTAAGAGGGGCCGGCGCCGCGGCTCACTAGGCTAATCCTCCGCCTAGCGGCGCCGGCACACCGGGTTCTAGTCCCGGTCGGGGCGCCGGATTCTGTCCCGGTTGCCCCTCTTCCAGGCCAGCCCTCTGCTGTGGCCAGGGAGTGCAGTGGAGGATGGCCCAGGTGCTTGGGCCCTGCACCCCATGGGAGACCAGGAAAAGCACCTGGCTCCTGGCTCCTGCCATCGGATCAGCGCGGTGCGCCGGCAGCAGCGCGCCGGCCGCGGCGGCCATTGGAGGGTGAACCAACTGCAAAGGAAGACCTTTCTCTCTGTCTCTCTCTCTCTCACTGTCCACTCTGCCTGTCAAAAAAAAAAAAAAAAAAAAAAAAAAAAAAAAAAAAAAGAATCTTAAGAGGAAGTTGTCTAGAATTACCCGAGTGCACCTTAAAACCCACGATAAGTGTCCTTATAATAGAAGAAAAAACACCAGCCACATAGGTAAAAAGATTTGAAGATGATGGTAGGGTTTGGTGTCATATGGCCATGAGACAAGGAAACCAGCAGCAATCAGAAACTGGCAAAGGATGCATTTCCCCCTCAGAGCCCCCAAGGAGAGCACAGCCCTTCCAACACATTGGTTTTAGATTTCTGACTCTGCTTTTTGGCTTCCTGACTGAGGGAATAAATTTCTGTTGTTTTAAGCCACCAAATTTATGGTAATTTGCTCTGGCAGCCACGGGAAGCTAATACCACCATCTCCTCTGATATCAGCCACTGTTAGAGCGATCAATTTAAGGCCTAAGCACTATTCGAAGCATAAAGTCCAATTTCCCTAGGAGCGCTTCCAAGGACCCCTTAATCTGCTTTCTGCCTCTATTTCTCACTGCTTAGCTCTCTGATACCGCCAGCACATTTGATTAGATCATCTCCCTAGACGTGCTGCCTGTTTTAACACAGTGCTTCTTTCATCTTGAGGTTCTCTTCATGGGGTTTTCCCATCCACTGTAATTGTTGGTCATCTTTTGAAATCCTGCTCATTGTTCCTGTCCTGCTTGGGCATGCCAACTGACATTACTCATCACTTCTTTTTTCTCTGTTGAATATGTACACCATGGCACAGTGCTTTCTTACATCTATCTGTTAAACAATTTTTCATTACTTTTTAATAGGCTATATATTTATATGGTTCAAAAATACACAATGATGGAGTGTGTTATGGAGGAGTCTAGCTCCATCCTCATTCATCTTGTTTTCTTCTATTCTCTATAGAAAAACATTTAAAATTGTGTTTTAAAAATTTTATTGTTTCATTACACAAATATATACATTTTTATTTTATTTTTAAAAATATATTTTATGGATTTAATTGAGAGGTGGGGGAGAGAGAGATAGAGAGAGAGAGAAAGAGAGAGAGAAAGAGGAGAGGAGAGATATCTTATCTTGCATCGTGGATAATTTCCCGAATACATGAAATGGACATAGCTGGGCTGAGATTGAAACTGGGTACTAGGAACTCAATCCAGGTCTTCCGTGTGGGTGGCAAGAACCCAATTACTGAAAACACCACCTGCTGTCTCCTAGTATCTGCATTAACAGGCAGCTGGAGTCAGGAGCTGAAAAAACGTATTTAACTTGATATTACAATATGGCACATGGGTTTCTTAATCAGTGTCTTAACCAATAGATCAAATGCTACTCTCAAACATTTTTTTCTTTATCAGAGGTAATATACTATATATAGTTCTAAACTTTACTTTTTTCCTATTCAATAACCTATCCTAGAGATTTTTTCCATATTAATCCATGAAGATCTTCCTCATTCCTTCTTTTAATGAATATAGCAGTCTTTTTTTTTTTTAAATTTACTTATTTGAAAGGAAGAGTTACAGATAAGCAGAAGCAGAGAGAGAGAGAGAGAGAGAGAGAGAGATATCTTCCATTTGCTGGTTCACTCTCCAAATGGCCACAACTGCTGGAGTTGGGCTGATCTGAAGCCAGGAGCCAGGAGCTTCTTCTGAGTCTAACATGTGGGTGCAGGGGCCCAAGG
Source organism: Oryctolagus cuniculus (assembly GCF_051225735.1). Lineage (NCBI taxonomy): Eukaryota > Metazoa > Chordata > Mammalia > Lagomorpha > Leporidae > Oryctolagus > Oryctolagus cuniculus. The sequence goes on along the minus strand of NC_142870.1, from coordinate 16,096,653 downwards.
ACTTGGACCATCTCCTGCTGTTTTCCTAGCTACATTAGCAGGGAGCTGGATCAGAAGTGGAGCAGCCAGAACTCAAACTGGTACCCATATGGGATGTTGGCACTGTAGGCAGCCACTTTATTCACTATGCCACAGTGCCAGCCCCGTCCACAGACCTTTGAGTAGATGAATTTAGATTGTTTAGCTAATCGTTAATTGTATTGGATCATTCAGTTGTTTCTGTTCTTTGCTATTTGAAATAATGCTTTAATGAAAAATTTTGTACCCATGTCATTTTGTATGTGTACAAGTGTGGGATATATTTCCAGAAGTGGGACTGCTAAACCAAAGGGCATATTTCATTCATTCCTGTAGGTTGCCTACAGCTCCCAGGCAGTGACCTTTCCACAGACAGTTCTTATCGCAGCAGCTCCTTCCTCAGGGCCAGCAGGAGAGACTGTTACTGCGTAGAGTCTGAAGTAACACAGTCATGGCATTGAGCATCATCTCAGCACATTTGCCACATAACACAGTCTAATCAAGAGAGTAGACATCACCACATTTTCCATGTTCTGTTTGTTAGAAGCAAGTCACAGGTCCAGGCTATACTCAAGGGGAGGGAATTATACAGGGCCTAGGGATAGAACTCATGGGATCAGAATCAAATTCTGCTGTCACTGTAAGATCTATAGTTTTAACTTGGAAATCTTTTATTATGAGTATTTTTTATTATGAGTATTTTTATGTGTTTGATGGCCATTTTTGTTTTTATTTGAGAGCTGCGCATTCATATTCCTTATCCGTAGTTCAATAAAGTTTTTCTTGTTTTTAATTCTAAATTTCTAGGAGTGCTTTCCACATCAGTGAGTGTGACTCCTTGATTATGACATGAATTGTAAATATTTTCCTTTGGTTCATCATTATGCTGTTTTTGAATGCAAAATTTATGAATTTTATGTAGTTGACCTTATCAGTCTTCTCTTTTGATTTCTTATTTTTGAGTCATAGCTGACAGCTATAAAGGTTTCATGCTAAGTCTGTAAAAGAATTAAATCATGTTACAATATTCTTTGCATCTAAATCCTAAATCCGCTTAGAATTTTTCTTTGAATAAAATGTGATGCATAAATCTAAGAGTATCATTTTTCAGATAGCTATTTGTGTCAACATTATACATTAAAATTCATCTTCATTACCACAAATTTGATTACTACTTTTATCGTAAATTTCTGGAATTTATCTTCTCTCTGTTAGTGTATTATGTTATGTCTCAGTATCATACTGTTTTAATCATAGAAGTTTTACAATGTATTTATTACTTACAAGGCTTTTCTATTTCAGAATTTCCTGGTTTATTTTTTTTTATTTTCCTGGTTTATTATGTAGTTCAAGAACAACATTTTTGTTTAATATTCTTCTTGTGACTGTCAAATTTATGAATTAGCTCAAGGAGAATTGGCATCTTTATCACATTAGGTTTTCTGATCTGCAAACCTGGTAGGGCTTTCCATTTATTCCATTCTTTTTCTGTGTCTCTCAGATATATATCCATTTTTTCTTATTTTACTTTTGTATATTCTTTGTTAGATTTATTAATGGGTATTTTATTCCTTTCAGGATTATTTTTGCTGCCATTATAATTGAAATGTTTTCCTTCATATCTTCTGAGTATTGTTTGTATACACGAAAACTTCTGCTTCCTCTGGATTTTATATGTACTTTCATTACCAGTTGGAATATTTTTATTGGGTATCTATACATGATGGGCTTCTGTGCTAGCACTGCGTTCAGCATGTGCAGAATAGTCATGGTCCTTGCCCCCAGCGATCTAATGGCCTAGTACAGGAGGCAGAAAGCAAACATGTAAGCAAAGAAGCTAATGTATAGTTACTACTTGAAAAAAAATGCTATGAAGAAAATGAGTGTTTAGCAATACAGAATAATTATTTATCTTTTCTATCTAATTACAGGATCTTTGAGAGTTGATTATTTCTCTATATGTGTCTGGGTCCCTGGAGCCTAGCACAATGCCAGGAAACAAAGCTATCTAACACTTACTGAACTGCAATTATAGATGACACTTTGAAATTAGGGTCAATAATGTTTTTAGTCTTTTAGCTGTGATCACCATGCAATACAGATTTTTCAACCAATTTCATATTGTAAATATTGTGTTTTTGCTAATATTAAATCTTTTTGAGAAAGTGTTCCTTTATTTTTTGTTTGCAAAAGCAATTCAAACTTATAATATATAACAGAGATACACCTGTTATTTACATTTTAATGAACACTAGTTTTTTTTTCCTATTCACCTATTTTTCTAGTGATTGATGCTATGGTGTGTATCCTGTTTTATATCCTGATTTTCTTAGTCTAGTTTTTCTTTTTTTTTAAATTTTTTATTTAGTAAATATAAATTTTCAAAGTACAGTTAATGTATTACAATGGCTCCCCCCCCATAATTTCCCTCCCACTCACACCCCGCCCATTTCCCGCTCCCTCTCCCATTCCATTCACATCAAGATTCATTTTCAATTATCTTTATATACAGAAGATCAATTCAGTATATATTAAGTAAAGATTTCATTAGTTTCCACCCACACAAAAACAAAAAGTGTAAAATACTGTTTCAGTACTAGTTATAGCATTACTTCACATTGGACAACACACTAAGGACAGATCCCACATGAGAAGTAGGTACACAGTGACTCCTGTTGTTGACTTAACAATTTGACACTCTTGTTTATGGCATCAGTAATCTCCCTAGGCTCTAGTCATGACTTGCCAAGGCAATGGAAGCCTTTTGAGTTTGCCGACTTCAATCTTATTCCAACAGGGTCATAGTCAAAGTGGAAGTTCTCTCATCCCTTCAGAGAAAGGTACCTCCTTCTTTGATGGCCCCATTCTTTCCACTGGGATCTCACTTGCAGAGATCTTCCATTTAGGTCTTTTTTTTCCCCCCAGGGTGTCTTGGCTTTCCATGCCTAAAATACTCTCATGGGCTCTTCAGCCAGATACGAATGCCTTAAGGGCTGATTCTGAGGCCAGAGTGCTATTTAGGACATCTGCCATTCTATGAGTCTACTGTGTATCCCGCTTCCCATGGTGGATCCTTCTCTCCCTTTTTGATTCTAGCAGACACTAGACTTGTTTGTGTGATCCCTTTGACTCTTAGACCTATCAGTGTGATCAATTGTGAACTGAAATTGATCAGTTGGACTAGTGAGATGGCATTGGTACATGCCACCTTGATGGGATTGTATTGGGATCCCCTGGCATGATTCTAACTCCACCATTTGGGTCAAGTCCGATTGAGCATGTCCCAAATTGTACATCTCCTCCCTCTGGTCTTCCTTTTCCTTTGGTTCACCCTCCAATGGCTGCCACGGCTGGCGCGCTGCAGCCAGCGCACCACGCTAATCCGAAGGCAGGAGCCAGGTGCTTTTCCTGGTCTCCCATGGGGTGCAGGGCCCAAGGACCTGGGCCATCCTCCACTGCACTCCCTGGCCACAGCAGAGGGCTGGCCTGGAAGAGGGGCAACCGGGACAGAATCTGGTGCCCCAACTGGGACTAGAACCTGGTGTGCCGGCGCTGCTAGGTGGAGGATTAGCCTATTGAGCTGTGGCGCCGGCCTGTAAATATTGTTTTTATTACTATATTACCACATTACTTGCCCAAAGATTTGTTTGAAAAAATGACCTTTACAATTATAGTTTCCATTCAATGTGTCTTTGCATGTCTCAGCTCCATGAGCAGGGTGGGGTTTCAGTCCTGAGCATGAGTGTTTTTGAAAAGAGGTCAGCTGGAAGGCTTAATCACTTTGTAAAATTTTGACTGAGGTGTCAAAATGAAACTTAGGATATTGAGCCTAGCTGGAGCTTATATGTGTTCCAATCCGTGTAAAGATTTACATCTTTAATAACAGTAGGAAAGCAAGAGAATATCACACTGGAGAAAATTCTATTTATATGTATAGGCTTTTCATTGTTTCATTTTCCATCTTCAAATGTTAATAAAAGGTAAGTAAAGAATTTAGGGCTTATTCTGCTTTTATTTATTTATAGCCCAGGTAGCTCTGGAAAGAATTTAGATCAGCTCACAGGAATATATAAAATGGAGTAAAGTTACACACATTGGAAAAAGAGGAGAAGGAACTGGGCACACAGCAAAGTGATATGATAGACATATGATAGACTTGCTAGGACCAGGCTCAAGGTTTGGCTTTTATCTATTAGAAAATATTGAGCATTAACATAATTTACCTTCAATTAAGATTTTTTACAAAGTACTAATAATGACAAAATACACTCTGTGCTTACTCTGAAGTATAATTTTAAGCTTTTAAAATGTATTATTTAATTTAATCTTATCAATAATCTGATGAGATGGTTTCCAATACTATTTTATTTTACAAAAGAACAGCTATTGCTAATATTGCGATAAGAAGGAAAATTATTCAAGCACTCTTACAAAGATGATGCTGTGCAATCTAATGAGCAGCATTCTCCATGATATCTGTACAATGAGTACTGCAATGAATTCCACCTGCCTTTGCTATCACCTCTTGATCTAATGATCTCATGCTGAGTTCCAAATGATTATACAAGATGGTCAGTGCAATAAACAGCTCTGTGGGTACAGCTTAATTCTGGGTTAGATTTCAGAGTATTTGGAAGAATATTATTCTTTGAATATCCTTAAGGAAATTCTTTAAAAATGTTGCATCTTCTAATTAAGTGATAGGTAGAAATAGGAAATGATAACTTGGATATGGATTCATACTTTGAAGTAAAAACTAAGGACAAACTCTGCTAATATCTAAGTCAGGCAGCTCTTGACCTATAAGCATTAATAGTAACTTTCCTTTCCTTTCCCATTAATGACTGTCCCTCATGGGTGAACTAAGATGTATTAGTTAGATTTTGAAATGCTATCTTGAGACATAAGTCCCTGGCCTCCAATGACTTTGCACAAATACACACACACACACACACACCACAACCTTGATTATCCTCATATGAGGTCTAGTTTGTGTCTGACTGCTCTCGTCCATCATGTAGTCACACCACATGGGAAAATCATCTCTAAGGTCAAGGCAGCAGGGAAAAAGAACAACCCTGGAGAAGGCACATCCATTCTTACCTTTTCCAAATGGGATTTGGCACATTGTTTCTGCTCATGTTCTACTGATCAGAGTTGGTCACCTGACAGCACTTTGACTCGTGGATTTGGGGAATGTGAAGAAGCACATGGCTACTGAGAGAACATTGACCATCTGTGCCACATTAGGAATAAATGTGCTCTTTCTCTACTGGAATGTCTCTCCTCCTACACATTCTCCTTCTTCTTTCCCCTTCTGACCTCTTGTGTCATGCAACTCTATCCTTCTCATACCAAACTCTACCTCTTCAATCAAATTGATTTTGACTAGAGGCTCTGTCTTTAAGAATGGGCAAAGAGGCAGAAAAGAAGGGAAGGGGGGAAAAAGGCAGGGGCATCCTCATAACTTACCACTTTTCATTTCTTTCTTTTTTTTTTTTTTAGACAGGCAGATTTAGACAAAGAGAGAGAGACAGAGAGAAAGGTCTTCCTATTTGTTGGTTCACCCTCCAAATGGCCGGTGCGGCCGGCGTGCTGCGCCCATTCGAAGCCTGGAGCCAGGTGCTTCCTCCTGGTCTCCCATGCAGAAGCAGGGCCCAAGGACCTGGGCCATCCTCCACTGCACTCCTGGGCCACAGCAGAGAGCTGGCCTGGAAGAGGGGCAATTGGGACAGAATCCGGCGCCCCAACCGGGATTAGAACCCGGGGTGCTGGCGCCACCACTTTTCATTTCATGGTTTCCTTCTCAATCTTTTTTTTTTTTTTTAATTTTTTTGACAGGCAGAGTGGACAGTGAGAGAGAGAGAGAGACAGAGAGAAAGGTCTTCCTTTGCCGTTGGTTCACCCTCCAATGGCCGCCGCGGCCAGCGCGCTGCGGCCAGTGCACCGCGCTGATCCGATGGCAGGAGCCAGGAGCCAGGTGCTTTTCCTGGTCTCCCATGGGGTGCAGGGCCCAAGCACCTGGGCCATCCTCCACTGCACTCCCTGGCCACAGCAGAGAGCTGGCCTGGAAGAGGGGCAACCGGGACAGAATCCGGCGCCCCAACTGGGACTAGAATCCGGTGTGCTGGCGCCGGTAGGCGGAGGATTAGCCTAGTGAGCCGCGGCGCTGGCCCCTTCTCAATCTTTTACATCCCAGCATTGGCTGGTGGCTGAAAGTGAGAAGGAGATGGAAGAGTGGAGAAAGAATCTATTCCAGGCCGGCGCTGCGGCTCAACAGGCTAATCCTCCACCTGTGGTGCCGGCACACTGGGTTCTAGTCCCGGTCGGGGCGCCGGATTCTGTCCCGGTTGCTCCTCTTCCAGTCCAGCTCTCTGCTGTGGCCCGGGGGGTGCAGTGGAGGATGGCCCAAGTGCTTGGGCCGTGCACCTGCTTGGGAGACCAGGAGAAGCACCTGGCTCCTGGCTTCGGATCAGCGTGGTGCACCAGCTTCAGTGGACATTGCAGGGGTGAACCAACGGAAAAAAAGGAAGACCTTTCTCTCTGTCTCTCACTGTCCACTCTGCCTGTCAAAAAAAAAATAAATAAAAACATTAAAAAAAAAGAATCCATTCTGCCTCCTAAGGGACCCTATGCTTTCTCTCCCATTGACTCACTTTCCCCTTTATTTAATAAGTGCTTATCTTATTAAGACATTTCAACATGCTCGGTGAGCTTGGAATTCAAGTATGCATATGGTCACTGTGCACCAAGGGCTCTTAGGCACTGGTGAGTGCTAATAGATAGAGTGAAAATTAGAAGTTTAAAAAAAAGGTGAATTCAAAAGATGAGTGATTGTTTGAGCAGAATACTCAGCGCTTCCACCCAGCATGAGGAGAGTAAGAGTGGAGTTGGCCTTGGCAGGGATGAGTTGGAAGGCAAGCAAGAAAGGGCAGAGGGAGATGTAGCAGGTACAAATTCGTTCTTACCTTTTTCCTGAGTCTTTGCCCATTTATCTCCTACCCTAAAACACAAATCCTAACTCTTATTCTGAACCTTACAACCTTGCCATAATGTCTTTCTTCAGATTCCTGGTGCCTGCACATGAGTAGACTAAACAATGTTGCTGCTTGGGGTTTGAAGCTACAGGAGATGTGTCTGCACAGCTAGCACCTAAATTTGGAGCATGATCTGATCCTATTTTTGATACAAAGAGTGAGAAAATACTATACTATTACATGTGTAGAACACTTTGAATGCTTCATGATGTAATCATAACTTTTAATAAAATCTGCAGACTTATTTATCTTTTATTACATTATTTAGTTACTTGGTGGAGATAAAGAAGAGGTGATTAAATTCCAGGCTGTGGTTTACCTACTCTGCCGCTCTTTCTATCCTATAGATTCCATAATTCTGTGAGAATATGTAACCTAAATTCTAAGCAAGTTATTTCAAAATGAGCCTTTGGAACACAGGTTGATCACTAACAGAAGGATGGCCTGTGATGTGACAAGTTTTGATTCCTTCAATCTCTCTTCATTAGTTCCCCAGCATATCTTACTCTGTGATTATTTTTCCTGTCATTTCTGCATATTAATATCAAATTATTCCTTAACCCCCAAATTGCTTCTTATTGATTATAAGCAGCTCTGAATCTTCATTGGCTATTTCATTAGATAAATATATCTTCAACAAGGTAGTATGTACTTCTCAATGCGTGACTAGAGAATATTTTATTAATTTGCTTCGTAGTCATTGCAATCACACACATTAAAATGTTTAACTGATTCTTTTCCCCTAATGAAATGAGAAATGGTTGTTAATTTTTTATCATGCCCCTGAATAAACTATGCCGTTCGTAATGGATGCACAGGAATTAATCTCAAACAGAAATCAGTAGTGACATGCAAAGAGGATTATGTGTTTCTTACAGCATTTTATCAAGAGATACATATTCCTGAAGATAATTTACATTTGCATTCAATTGCTTTTGTGTTCTCTGCCACAAAATTTGATACTTAAAGAAAAACTTGCACATCACTTGGGTGTAAGAGTATTGCTAGAATAGGATTTACAGAGATCATTAAAATGATCCCCTGCTTTCTTCCAAACAAATGGGAATTCATCCTCTATTTCATCCATTAAAGGACATGGGCTGCACAAGATCTTTTGATAACTAATTTTAATATCTAACAACATCTTCTATAAGATCTCCTTGAAAACAATGAAACTGAAATGCCTTTTGCCATTCTTCCCCATTTCAAACCTTAAGGAACAAGATAAAAAATTGGTTACAATGCTTTGTAAAATCATGATTCTGTATTTTTACATTTTATTTTGTGATTTTTAAAAAAATTATTATTTATTTGAAAGTCAAAATGACATGGAGAAAGGGAGAGACACAGAGAGATTTTCCACCCCAAGTCTTTTATTAAGCTCTTCAAACTAAGGTTGCCTTTTATTTACTTTTAAGTTTCATAATAATGATCCCTTATCATTTCTTCAAGTTTGGTAGCTAGGGCAAAATGAATTGTTTTATGCATTTAGGAAAGGTGGTATTCAAATAGAAGAATGTAGACCTTGAGTAACGGACATTTTTAAAACATTGTCTTGTTGAAGGGGACTTCTGTGTTTGGGGGAAGACTGCTCCTGGAGACTGTTAATGAGTGCTGTTAAGGGCAGGAGGGTGAGGAATTGGTCCAGAAAAGAGACAAAAAGCAAATGGACTGATGGGGCTAAAGTTAAACAAACGTATTTCAAAATCAGCGTCATTCGGAAGGGGAAGTGGACTTCATACAAAGATGAAACCATTTTGACCCTTCTGAGAACAGAGAAGTGTGTGGAGGCAGAGAGCGGAACTGCAAGCAGGCTGCCGATGAATGACCCATCTCTTGGATGAGCTCAGGGGAAGATAGGTGCAATGGGGCTCTTGAGAAAACTATAATGAGCAGAATTTATGGTGGTGTGCAAGGCTGAGGTCATTTATTAGTAAATAATAGGGATAGTGAGGTAATGAGCTGATCACTGTTCTATAATCAATCAGAAGCAGGGACTCTGTGTGTAATTCTCCTGGGGGATTGTTAGAAGCAGAACACTGCTAAGGCCAGACACTGGCACACTGGGGGCCCATTACTTGCTTTCAGGGCACAGATATTCTATTTTTGTACACACAGAAGTTCTGTTTATTATAGAAGTGGGCAAGAATGACTGAGTGATCCTGTCTTTCTCTCGTGGTCTGATTTATAAATACAGCACATTTATGAGTGGAACCTTGTCTGACTGCAAATATTTGGGAGAAGCTAATGAGATTGTACATTATTCTTTTATCAAACATATTGATGAACATGATGCATACTATAAGTGGGCTCCTACTTAAGTTTATAATAGAACCACAAATATGTGTAGGGGGATCAATGTACAGAGATACAACAGGAGGCTTACAGGAGGATGGTGGGCTTGATTTTGCCAGCACATTAAGAAATGGTATAAAATGGTATAAAATCATCACATTTTCCCCTAACCCTTTAGCCTCAACATTTAACAGATTTCTTGTACTTTGTTCATAGTAGTTGTTTTTAGACAAAATTAAGCACACAGTTAAATAGTTTGCATCAAATAAAGGACAGATTGAGACTATGTGCTACTTTCTCCTTATTGAAGTAGACATAGGGAAAGTGAGTCTCATCTTTTGTTAAAAACCTATGCTTTTGTCTTTACTGTTGAAACTCCTCTCCTACATATTATGTTTTGTATTCCATTCATCATATAACATATGCTATAAAATCAGGTTCCAGACACCCTGACAATCTCATTAGTTTAGATAAAGTGGCACTGTTGGTAGAACTGACCTGTTATTGGGCAGGCAGGGCGCTGGGTTCTTGCTGATCAGTAGAAAGTTAGAGAGTCCCTGTTTGTCTTTTAAAACTTTATCGGTACACAGGGCATGCATGAGAGTGAAGGTTAAGTGCAAGTCCTGTGCAAAATAATCAGAAACTGCCAATATATGAATCTTCAGCCCTAGCAAAACTAGATTACCCATGATCCAATGTGATAATAAAAATAAACTCTCAAGTCTTTTTTTTTTTCCCTTTAGTGGTCTTTGCAAGGAAGGAGCCAAAAAAGTTTACCTTCTCTATTATTATTATTATTAATTATTAATTTATTTGACATTTATTTATTTATTTGAAAGACCAGCCCCTATTATTAGTGTTATAATTTGGCACTTTGCTATATTTTACCCTTCTTTCCAACATCTAAATCCCATCAGGTATGTTATGAGGTACCATTGATAACTTAGCATCTCTTTTCTGTCAGGTAGAAACATCTGCTTTCAAGGTAATTTTAAGGTTAAGTCTTTGCTCTGTTTTCCAGGAGGAGTCAAGGTGGACTTGGGGATGCTGAGAAGAGTGGGCAGATTTACCACCGAACAGTGTGGCCTGGATGAGTATTTCTTTATCTTCATGAAAGATGGGGTTTGCACATCCTTGGTTTATTAGTTGTGTGCACATCATTGCTTTTTCCAATGTGTACAAGAATGTGTTCTTACCATGAAAATAACTATATTTGCTAACAAATTTGGGAGTTAGCTAGATTTAACCATTCCATAGTGTATACATACTTTAAAGCATCATGTTGTACATGATAAAAATATACAATGCCATCTGCCAATTCAATAAGCATTAAAAATAAATGAAATGAAACTATTAAAAATAGAAATCTGTAGACTAAGGATGGTGAAATAATAGGGTAGAAACAATCTACACCCTTACTGAGCTGCTGTCCCCCCACGGAGCCACCTATGTCTAAATGAATTGTTATGGGTGACAACAACACATTCCTATTAATCAGATTTTCAGCTACTTGCAGGGGAATGAATTCTTACACACATTTGAAAGAAGAAGCAAGCTGCTCTGATGAGCAGCACAGCGAGGTGACTTTAATTAATGATGATATATTGTATTCTTGGAAAATGTGAAGACTGGACAGTCTGATTCCACTGGCTGCTAAATCTTTCCCGTATTTGTTGTAAGACACCAGCTGGCCTGCTGTGGAATCTAGAGGAGACTGAAAGATAAGAAGGGGAAGAAGGGGAGAGAAATCCTTCCATGGCTCTCTCTTCTTTCATCAAGGAGGAAACATCTTTCCAAAACAACTTTCTCAGGGCTGGCGCTGTGGCGCAGCGGATTAACACCCTGGCCTGAAGTGCCGGCATCCCATATGGGCACCGATTCTAGTCCAGGCTGCTCCTCTTCTGATCCAGCTCTCTGCTGTGGCTTGGGGTAGCAGTAGAGGATGGCCCAGGTCCTTGGGCCCCTGCACTCATGTGGGAGACCCGGAAGAAGCTCCTGGCTCCTGCTTCGGATTGGCACAGCTCCGGCCATTGCGGCCATTTGAGAAGTGAACCAGTGGATGGAAGACCTCTCTCTCTCTCTCTCTCTCTCTCTCTCTCTCTTTCTCTCTCTCTTTCTGTATAACTCTTTCAAATAAATAAATAAATCTTTAAAAAATACAACTTTCTCATTTCAATGCTTAGAATAGTATGACATTGCCACTCCTTCATGCAAACTGCAAGAGAGACTGGAGAAGGGAGTTTGTGGACAAAGTGATGAATATCTAATATCCCACAACTATACTTGGATCAAAATACCACTTTGTACTCCCCAACTATATAGATGGTCCCTGATTTATGATGGGTTCTCCTTAAAACAGATGATGCAAAAGTGATATACCTTCTGTAGAAACTGAACTTTTAAGACGCTGGATTTTGATTTTTTTTTCCCTGGGCTAGCTATATGCAGTCTAAGCCCCTATTTTGAAGCTGGTGGGTAGCAGTGGCTGCAGCTCCTAACCAGCACTGTGATCATCAGGAGAAACAAGTGACATTGCACACAGCCCTTCACTTGTGGAGGTTACACTTGGGGTTTTTTTGACTTTGTGAAGGCATGAAAATGGTATGCATTTGGGAGAAGCCACAAATTAACATCCATTAGCTGTCTATTAATAATGAGTGCCCACGCAGACATTCTGCGTTTCACTCTCATTACAGTGTCCAATAAATTTTATGAGATATTTAACACTTCATTATAAGAAAGCCTTTGTGTTTGATGATTTTACCCAACTGTAGGCTAATGTAGGAGTGCTGAGCACATTTAAGGAAGGCAAGGCTAAGCTACAATGTTCAGGAGGTTAGATGTACTCAATGAACGTTTAAATTTCTTATTTGTTTTTGTTTATTTGAATCAGAATGACAGAGAGCAAGAAAGAGTAAGAGCAAGAGAGAAAGCATGAGTGTGTCATAGAGAAAGCAGGATAAGGGGAGAGAGGGAGGGAGGGAGGGAGGGAGAAATAGAGAGAGAATCTTCCATCTGGAGGTTCACTTTCCAGATACCCTCAACATCTAGGTCTGGGCCAGGATGGAACAAGAGCCTGGAACTCCACCCAGGTATCCCACATGGGTGGCAGGGACTCAAGTACTTGAGCCATCATCTGTTGCATCTTAGGGTGGCATTAGCAGGGCGCTGGATTAGAAGTGAAGTAGACACACCGGAAGGAGGCACACTGATATGGGAAGCAACTGTCCCAAGCAGTGACTTCGCCTGCAGTGTCACAATACCTACCCCTTCAATGCAATTTTTATTTATGGCATTTTCAACTTTATGGTGGGTTTATTGAGATGTAACCCCATCATAAGTCAAGAAGGATCAGCATTCAAGTTTTTGACAAAAATACAACTTAAAAAATTTTTAAAAATTAGTTTTGTATATTATTAAAGTACCAGTTAATTTATATATATTGAAAAACACGCACAGCCATGACAAGTGCTACCAACTGTGCTGGTTCCCATGTGGGCATCAGTGGGTCCTCACACCTGCAGTGCTGCTGGGCAGAGGAGTGCTTTGCTCCTGCCAGTAATCGCCAGATCCCCACGTGCTGCCACAGCTGCCGCGTTCCAGGGGGCTTGTTGCTGTGGTTGTGTTCACTCTATTGTGTTGTCTCAGACAAGTTGGCAGTTGTGCTTCTCAACTAATGTCCTGGGACTTCCCTGAGGCCACCAAGATAAGAAATGTTAGAATACCCCTGTATGGGCATTTAGGGAGGGATTTAACCTATGGAGTAGACTTTGGTGAACAAAAGTTGAAAATCCATGAACAGGTTCTTCTCCTTCCCTTTCGGGTACAGGGCACGACTGTTCTGGCTTCTGAGGCCGTGGTGAAGACGCCTGTGAGATCCAGCCATCAGTCATGCTGGCTCCTACACAGCAGCCAACTTGGACACTTCCCCCGTGTTTGCTGCATTTCTTCTCCATCTTTCACTGCTTGATTTGTTTCTTCAGTTCTGCTTCCTGCGACTATACTCCTCAAGAAAACAGTAGCACATAAATTCTTGCCTCAGTCTACATTTAATGAAGAGTCTAACTTCATTTTTGTGTTTGCTGACATCATTTAAGCCCCATTCTTCCTTCTGGCTATGAGCAAGAACTATCAATAGCCCCACTCCCTAGCCATCATAAAAATCCCAAGCAAATCTCCTTTTCTGGCTCTCATACATCACTTTCAGATCTGTTTGGAGGCTGCCTTATTCTTTATGCCCTAGTCTTAAAGATTTTGGGAGTATTTTTCATTTGTCATCTGTAGACTAAGAAATTCTCCTAAGGTCTTGTCCAAGAAGGATTTCTAGAGAGGTAAAAAGATCTCAGCAAAGAAGAGTCGTAGATATTGATACATCCAGCCTGGATGAGAAAGAACAAAGACATAGTCACCCAGTATATTAGTCAACTCAGGCTGCCATAACCAAACACCACCAAATGGGGGGGGGCGGGGGTTAAACAATAGACACTTATTTCTCACAGCTCTGGAGACTGGAAATATGGGAATAGGATGCCAGCAGGGTGAGTTATGATGAGGGCTCCCTTGTTGACCTGCAGATGGCTTTCTTCATATGTGTTCTCCTATGGCCTTGCCTTGGTGCTGGCACAGAGAAAGTGAGCTTTGGGGGTCTTCTTATGAGGGCATAGATTCCATCATGGGGTCCTCATCCTTATGATAACATTTAACCCTAAATGCCTCCCGATGCTCCCATATCCAAATACCATTACCTTGGGATTATGGCTAAAACATATGCTTTCCAGGAAGACTAAAGTCTGAGCAAAAGGAGAACTCCTTTGTGGCACAGTCTCAACCTCAACAAAATCACCCAGGAGAGAGTCTGCTAAGTGTGTTAGAGTGTTCCTGCTTCCTCTTCTTTCATGGAATCTCAATTGTTTGAGGACCAGTCAAGAACTGGAAAGAAGAAGCTAGAAGGAAGGAGGAAGAATTATAAATGCTAAGGTAGGAAGGAAAGAATACAGCTCCTTCCTCCCCAGTAGCCAGCTTCCTGCTGGATTCTGGCTCAAGCAGGGTTCTACTCATCTTTTAATGCCAGGTTGAAGTTCTGACCAGAACATGAAATGAACTATTCTAATTATTAATTTGTGACAATGTTTTACGTAACCAGAGGGTGTTGGACTACCTTAATAGACAGTGGAGAAATGAAAATAAAGTGATGTTTTAGGAGACATGTCTAAGTTAATTCTCAGCTTTACTTGCCTCCCAACCCGGTTTTCAAGGGGCAACATTTTGTCACAATGATTGTTTGATAGGTGTAGTGATGAAACAATTCCATGATTTCTAGATTTGAGAATTTTCACGGGAAGTTTTGGATGAGGGGGAGTCTTAGGAATTAGAACATTTGAAGTAGCTGTAATGCCTGTAGTGGCCGCATGGTGGCAGCCATCCACGGACGCCGAGTCCAGTGCACTACCACTGGATATCCTGGGATTCTGGGACAAGGATAGGGTTTGTCCTGTGAAACAGAAGTATCCACTCCTGCTTTTGATGCAAGCTTTATTTCTGCTGACACTGTTCATTTTTTTAAATTTATTTTTTATTTTTTTGACAGGCAGAGTGGACAGTGAGAGAGAGAGAGAGAGAGAGAGAGAGAAAGGTCTTCCTTTTTTTCCGTTGTTCACCCTCCAATGGCTGCTGCAGCCGGCACACTGTGCTAATCTGAAGCCAGGAGCCAGGTGCTTCTCCTGGGCTCCCATGCAGGTGCAGGGCCCAAGCACTTGGGCCATCCTCCACTGCACTCCCGGGCCACAGCAGAGAGCTGGACTGGAAGAGGAGCAACTGGGACAGAATCCGGTGCCCCGACTGGGACTAGAACCCGATGTGCCAACGCCGCAGGTGGAGGATTAGCCTATTGAGCCATGGCGCCAGACGACACTGTTCTGGATGTGAGCCCTCATTGGCTCCGTGAGGCCAACTTTTGTCATGTTTTCTATCATATATTTAATTCTGTTTATGTTAAAGTACTTTGGAATTTCTGTTGGTTCTGGTGGTTTTTTTCCTTTTCTTCTTTTGTTTCATTTAAATACTGATAAACACATTGAAAATGAAAATCGTTTTTACTTTTCCCTATAAAAATTCTCCCCAGTAATGCAAGCTTTCTAAAAACCCTCACACACACGAGACAGAACATGCTTTCTGACCACCCCTGAGCCTTCATTATTCACATTCACATTGTCCTTAGTAGGATGAGATTTCTCCCAATTTGTATCAGATGGTGTAAATTTTTTGGGAAAGGGAGAATAAGCTTGCTTCATTAAAATCTGCCTCCAAATAATTTTTTCTAATTAGTCCATTCCTGTAATATCAAGATTTTATTCATGAGGATCTAGTGGCAGGCAGATTTGTTTTGAAAAAGTTGATTTGAAGGATCAGCATTGTGGCATAGTGGGTAAAGTTGCTGCCTGCAATGCCAGCATCCCATATGGATATTGGTTCATGTCTTGGCTGCTCCACTTCTGATCCAGCCCCCTGCTAATGTCCTCAGAGAAACAGCAGAAGATGGCCCACATGTTTGGGCCTCTGAACCCATGTGGGAGACGTGGATGAAGCTGCTGGCTCCTGGCTTTGGCCTGGCCCAGTGATGGTTGTTGTAGCATCTGGGGAGTAAACCAGCAGATAGAAGTTCTCTCTCTCTCTCTGTCTCTGTCTCTGCCTCTTTCTCTGTAACACTTTCAAAATAAATCAATAAATCTTTTAAAAAATTGATTTTTCAAACCAATTCTCCTTCTGTGGTTCTTTAGAAATGAAAGTAAGATATTGGCAAGGGTGGAGCAGTGGAGATTTAGAAAACCCCAGGCTTGAGTGAGCAAGTTTCTAATGCTGCACGCAATGTGACGGCACTTGCTATGCATCCTTAGGTACAACAGCATTTAGATTTGTTGTGAATTTTAGATGAAATCATTCACTCAGGCCACGAATACTGCATATGGGGCAGGTGCTGTGCTGGGCCAACCGCTTGCCATGATGAGAGCCCCAGCAGAAACGGTCCCTGAGCTCTAGCCCACTGGTCAGGTTGTTGGACAAGTGTGACTTCAGAAAGCAGATCAAAGGAAGGAATGTGGAAGACTAGGCTGAGGGAAGGGCTCAGGAGGGAGAGACCATGTAGAAATGTGGCAAACAACTCACAACAGTGCCTGCTCTGGGCAGTGTGGCTGGGTCTCTCTGTGTGAGAAGTTAGACACAAAGTGAAATCTGAAGGAGGAGCTGACATTAACTGGGGAAGGCCCGTGGGGTGGGGAGGGAAGAGTGCCTGTGGGCAGGAGAGCATGCCACACATACAGGTGGGAATGAGGATGCTGTGTCCTAGGTAGGCCAGGAAGGTTCTGCAAGTTGGAGCACATGGAGTCAGAAGCCAGAGAGGACAGGTTGACCCTCAGCCATGGCACAGGTCGGAAGCTGTTGGTGATGCAGATGACTGGTGTGTTTAGACATAGAGAATGACCCTCTGGCTGTAGCAGTGGAGTGCCCTAGTGAAGGAATACTCAGGATGCCACCAGAGTGTTACCAAATTCTTTTCTTCCTTTGTAGAATTTTATCAAAGCTTGTTCAAGGTTAATTGCAGACTCTCAAATTTTTCTACCTTATGAATCTTGTATTAGTCAGCTTTTCATTACTATAGCAAAATACCTGAGGCAGGCTGCTTTATAAGGAAGAGAGACTTACTTTGATTCACAGTTCTAGAGGTTCAAAGTCCAAACAGAATGATTCAGGCTTTGAAGAGCTCCCCCACCCCCAGGGCTGAATCCCATCACCGTGGGTGCATGTGTGTCTCTTTCTGTCCATGTGGTCTCTCTTCCTCCTTCTAATGCTGCCATGAATCAGTCATGGGAGCTGCACCCTAACCATCTGATGTAAACACTTTCCAAAGATCCCTTTTTTAAGCACTGTGGTTGGATTAAATTTTCACTTTCTTCATACCATTAACAAAAGACTTTTAGGATTAAATTCCTGCATGAATTCAGGGGGTGCCAGTCATGTTCAAATTTACCTGATCATTTCCAGAGTTATCATAAAGAGTGTATAAGTGTTTCAGTAAAATGATGCAATGTATCAGCAGTGCTAATCCTGGCATGAGACAGGAGAGCTTAGATGAGAGAACAGAAGTCCAAGAGAAAGCAACCAGATGCAAGAAGCAAGGAAGATCTAAAATGAACTGAACTCTATGGAGAACTGGTAGGAGAGGAGATACAGAGAAGAGACTGCCCTGCATCATTCTCGCTTGGGTGACACTGTTTGCTGGTGTCTTTCCCAAGTGAAAGAACAAGGGTTGAAGACAAATTCATGGTTAAAACCTGACCAGGCTGCCTACATGAAGGGATAGAGAAAATTTGAGTTCTCTCCAGATAAGAGCAGTGGAAGAAGAGAAGGACAAAGTAGTTTAGGGTGTTAGCAAGCCCCATAAAAGCCATGTTCTGAGAATGATGAGTTGCAGTCACTTAGGGGCTTAAGGATGGTTCTGTCCCTTCCCTGGCCTGCTTCCTCTATTAATTTTTTCCTCTCTTCCTTTACCCTTTATTTTTTCATTTCTTCCTTCTTTTGCAGGATTTTATCTAAACTTATTCAAGCTCAATTGTAGAAATTCTCTATCTTATGAATCTTGGTTATCTTTTCCAGAATTTTTAGGAAATGTTTTTACATATTTTGGTAAAATTGAATTTTTTTTTCTGAAAGAGAAGCTACCTGGACCAGCTGGTATCTAGCAAAAAATTAAAATTATTTTTATTTTAATTCTGTACTTTTGTGTTTTGCATCGTATAGCTATACATAGTTAATCTGGAGTATGCCTTTGAGTAAGTTGGCTAACCTTCCTTTGTGTCAATTTTCTAATTTGTAAAACTGGTTAATAATCTGGTGATTTAAAATCATGTCTTTATAATGGGTTGTTTTGAACCGGAAGTAAGGTTAAAACTTATAAGGTGCATGATAAGCATTCAATAAATATTTGTGTTATTAGAAACTATTACTATGGAGTAGGCAAAAATAACAGGTGGTGAGACCCACAGATAGAGCTAGAACTTAAAGTGGTAGAGGTTGAAACTGTGATTAAGTTACCCATGAGCTGAAGGGAGGTTTCCTAGAATTCAGGATGGCGGTTGCGTGACATGCAGTAAGGTTTCCTAGAGCAGTGACTGGAGACCTGTAGGGGTGGGAGTTCGTGCTTGTATGTCAAGGTGAAAAAATAAACGTCCTTTTGTCTGTGTGAATGGTCCTGTAAGTGACAAGAAGCATGTTGACACAGCTTAATAATAACAACAATAAGGACTGATGATGATTACTTTGTAGTGCTTACTAGGTGGAGTGAGGCATTTGCTATCCTTGCGCATATTTTATCTCATTAAACCCCATATAAGTCCGATCAGGTGATCCATTTTTGTTTCCCTCTGAGCAATGAGAATACTGAGGTTATATAACTCATTGAAGGTTACAATGATCGTTAAGTTGTGAAATGGGTTGAGATCCAGACATTCCAGCCTCTGAGCTGGACTAACACAAACAACTTCCATTTCTCCAGTTATCACACTTCCACTCCTATGATTTTTCCAAATGTCCACATTTTTTTTTAAATATAGTCTTTGCTTTCTTTACCTGGAAAGAGGAGAGTCTAATCTGCTAGGATTTATGTTAGTTGAAACAATCCTTAAAGACACACCTAATTCTCAGTGTTCATAATTTTATCAGTGAAAAAATAGATGAATTCACAGAAATTGCTAACGATGGAGGGGATAAACACAGTTGTGCAATCGAATCACTGTCTTTCATGGCCTGCCACTGCCAGCAGGCAAGACATCCAAATGAAGAAAGAAAGAACACTCAAATTCCTACCTCTATGATTTTGAAATTTATTTATTTATTCATCCAATACAAACTTATTAAGTACCTACTATGGTTCTGTGCTTTGTTATCTCAGAATCCCTATTTTTAAGATCTTGTATTTTTAAGATCATGTAGGAGGCATGTAGGACAAAGGCTACTAAAGTATCCTGACAACAGAGGACTTTCATAGAATATAAAAAAAAATTGTAAGAGTAGGGAGAACCCATACCTGGTGACATATGCTTAAAGCAAAAATGAATGAGTTAGGGCCGATGCTGTAGCATAGCGGGTAAAACCGCCACCTGCAATGCTGGCATCCCATGTGGGCACCAGTTTGAGTCCTGGCTGCTCCACTTCCAATCCAGCTCTCTGCTATGGCCTGGGAAAGCAGTAGAAGATGGCCCAAGTCCTTGGGCCCCTGCACCCTCATGGGAGACCTGGAAGAAGCTCCTAGCTCCTGGCTTCAAATAGGCGCAGCTTCAGATGTTGCGGCCAACTGGGGAGTGAACCAGTGGATGGAAGACTTCTCTCTTTCTAACTCTCTCTCTGCCTCTCCTTCTCTCTGTGTGTAACTCTTTCAAATAAAATAAATAAATCTTTAAAAAAATGAATGAGTCAACAGTGATGAGAAATATGAGAAGATGCAAGTAGATTTCGGGGGCACACTATAAACAGTAAAAATAGATGAACTGATCTCTAGCTGAGAAGAATAAAGAGAAGGACAATTTTGAGAAGAAAAATAGAGTTAGTGAGAGTCCTAACTATATTGGATTGGAGTTCAAGGCTGGAATTTTCTCTCTTTGGTCTCATCAGACATACCAGATGTAGAAGAACTAAATATAACACCTAGGAGCTGGGCAGAATTACTGACAAGAGTAATCAGTAGATGGACGCAAAGGGATGGAAGGTTATGGACTTCTTACAACCATAGACAGTGTTCTATTGACAGTTTCTAGCTCTTCTTTGATTTTGTATTGACAATTGTTGTCCTTTTTATTGATTCTTCTTATAACTGCAGTGTGCCACAAGAAATGTCAGGAGAGGGAAAGATGTCCAGAAATGGGCAACTGAAGGAGATCTGGTTTGGGATGTTATAGCCTTACATTAGTCAGCAAGAAGGAACTCATATACAGCTTCCACTTAAGTAGGCAAGTAGACATATTGTTAAAGCCTAGAATTCTTCTACATTGAACTTTAATTTATTCTGATCCTTTGGCAATAGGAGTTTGTGTTTTATCGTTTTCCAGGTCTTTGTCTTGCACTCACCTACATTTCTAAAAATGGGAGTGCTAACGAGCAGTATTTTGGTTTTCTTGCCCCAGTCTTTTTCCAAGATGAATCTTCAGAGTCATTTCATGTAGACTGTGTAAAAGGAGCCTGGTTGATAATGAGACAACTGTCCTAATTAACTAAGCCCTAAGACGTAATTATCTCAGCCCACAGAGTGGGCTACCTTTGCCCTCATTTGAAGGACCTGGCAGATGGTAGGTTCTGGGAGGTTTCATGCTGATTTTCTTTGAAGTTTAAGATAGAATGTCTGTTGAAAGCAAAGAATTAACTTTTGTGTGTGTTTCTCTGCAGTGGCCTTCAGAACAGTGGCTAACTGAGGCAGGAGAAGGCTCCGTGTTTGAGGAGGTGGCATACACATCAATGACTTGGCCCGTAGACTCACTTGACTACTTGACGCTGCTGAAGTTCACAGTCCCACCACTTTGTCCTCACAGGAATTGGGTATTTTCTTCAGGGAGATTGCTGCTCACTGGCTTCTGTGCTCTCAACACCTTCCATGTCTTCCTGTCAATTTCCGCTCTCGAATGACCTTGGATCTACTCATTGTTGACTGTTCGATGAGACTCAGAGAAAACATTATGTAAAATAAAAGATCTCATCCTCTGGAAAGAATAATATTTACCATCCCAACAGAACAAAAGACCCCAGACACATCTGTTATCAATCCTTCTAATGTGTCTGATATCTTTTTTTTTAAAGAGTTATTTATTTATCTGAAAGTCAGAGTTACACAGAGAGAGGAGACACAGAGAGAGAGAGAGGGAGAAAGGTCTTCCATCCTATGGTTCACTCCCCAGATGGCCACAATGCCTGGGACTGTGCCGATCTGAAGCCAGGAGCCAGGAGCCAGGAGCTTCTTCCAGGTCTCCCGCGTGGTTGCAGGGGCCCAAGGACTTGGGCCATTTTCTGCTGCCATAGCAGAGAGCTGGACAGGAAGTGGAGCAGCCGGGTATGGGATGCTGGCGCTTCAGGCCAGGGCGTTAACCTACTGCGCCACACAGCGCCGACCCCTCTGATATCTGTTTGTAACATCCTTCAAATAAGCATATACACAGAATAAAATAAAGCAGTCTGTTTTTAAGGCAGGCGTTTGGTAAATTGTCAAATAAATAAAATAAAGTAGCTTTAATAATCTTCTGGAATAAATTGATTTTCTTTCCCCTTGGCAAGCAACTATGTGTACAGCTACCTATGTTTGGAATGGTGGCCACTTGGCAGGTCACTGGCTCCAGGGGCCAGCATTATTGTCTCTGAAAACCATTTTCTTGAACTGACATATAAGAAGGAAAATGTAAGAGAAGCTTCAAAGCTAGTATAATGAGGATGACCTAGTTGGGAAAAAGTGCTAAAGTATCTCTAGTGTAAAACCTTTTTAATTCTCACCAACGATAAGACAAGTCATTTGGAGTTCTGAGTACTTCCAATTAGCATTGAGAGACTGATTAAAAAATCAGGCCCACTGCATGGCAGAGTGTGCTTTAGCTTTTTATTTTGATAAGTAGTTTTAAGTATTTATTATAATAATCCACAGACTATGTACTAGTGGGCTGCAGTATGTCTTTTAACTTCCATAAAGGCTTGTGAAAATGAGACCTCATTGCAAGTACTTGCAGTTAAATCTTGGTTGGGAAGTAAAATGAGGCCACTTTTTTGATCACAATGATCATGTTTTCCGATTAATGAAGTGAAAAATAGATCATTTTACTATATGGGAATTACAATACCCTGTACAGAACACTACACACAAAAGACATTAATTGCTATTAACAGCCTTGATGTCTATCCTGAAGCATCACATTTAATTGCTTTCTGCAGTTACTTTATTCATTGGTTTGGACTTTTCTTCCATTATGAAAGAACAGCTCCTCGATGCTATGGCTGCTTCTTCTCAAATCAAAACTAGAGCTTGATTTTTCCAGTGTTGCTGCTTGTGCTGTCTTGTTTTGTGATATTAAAATCTCACTCATTATTTACTCCTTTTTGTTCCTTTCTTTATAGCTCACAGCAGGCTGGATTTTTGGTGGTAAGATAACATGCTAGTGTGTTGCTGGTTTTGCCTGATTATCATCACTCCAGCTAATTTTATTTAACCTATCACCATGGCACTGACTGAGTACAGCTTGTGGATGAAGTTGCTATGTGATAGGTGCTAAAGAACTCCTCAGTGGATGGTAACCTTCTATTAATAATCTAAGTTGTAGGCCTAAGCAGGACAAGCATGAAGTGTATATATATATATATATATATATAGTATATATGCATAGATTTCAAACTTTCAGCACCAAAATAAACTAGTCTTGAATTCCATTTTCCATGGACTTTTCAAAGTTTCCTCATACAAAAGCCTTCACACTCAATGTTATTATTTTCTTGTTCAGGATAACAGGATAGTTAAACTAAATGAGACTATTCTGGACACCACAAGATAATAAAGGACATTCTACTATTCCACTTAGCTATCAAGATCCTTACCAGAATTTTTGAATTCTTTTAAATTTCCCTGTACTCTGAAGCACTGGAGGGCTGGCTTTACTAACATATTTTTGTGGAACATTTCTGGGAATAATGTTGAAGTCTTTAGTCTTAACTGCATCTTTGACTTGTTTATTTATTTATGTTTTTGAAAGTCAGAGCAACACAGGAGGGAGAGGGGGAGAGAGAAAGAGAGAAAGAGAAAGAGGAGGGAAGAAGGAAAAAGGAGGAGAGGAGAGAAAAGTGGGGAGAGAGAGAGGAGGGAGAGAGGAGAGAAAAGAGAGAAGAAAGGAGAGAAAAGGGAGGGAGGGAGGGAGGGAGGGAGAGAGAGAAAGATAGAGAGAGAGAGAGAGAGAGAGAGAGAGAGAGATGCCTGCAGTAGCCAGGGCTGGGTTACATAAAAGCCAGAAACCTAAAACTCCATCCAAGTTTCTCAGCAATAGGACAGGAACTTAAGTACTTGAGCCATCACCTGCTGCTTCCCAGGATGGGCGTTAGTAGGAAGCTGGATCAGAAACAGTGTAGTTGGGACTCAAATCAGGTACTTTTAAAGGTATTCAGGCTTCCCTAGTGGTGTCTTAAGTACAGTGCCACAATGTGTGCACCAACAAATGCCTGACTATGAATTGCTTTTTTTGTTTCTTTTTTTAAAAGATTTATTTTATTTGTTTTAAAGTCAGAGTTACACACACAGAGAGAGAGAGAGAGAGAGAGAGAGAGAGAGAAAGAGAGAGATATCTTCCATCTGTTGGTTCACTCCTTAAGTTGCCACAATAGTCAGGGCTGAGCCAGGCAGAGGCCAGGAGCCAGGAGACCCACATGGGTGACAAGGGCCCAAGCACTTATACCATCTTCTGCTGATTTTCCTGGGTCATTAGCAGGGAGCTGGATTGGAAGTAAAGCAGCCGTGACTTGAACCAGTGCCATATAGGATGCCAGGGTTGCAGGTGCAGCTTAATCTCTATGCCACAGTGCCAGCCCTGCTCCTTGGGTTCAAGTGTCTCAGTCTTGCACAAGCCCCTCTTCATTATCTAGGGCTTCTAGAACAACTTCTGGTGTCCCTCTACTCAGGCCTGCCATACTCCACTTTCAGATTTTCATGGCGCTTCATCTTTGAAGACCTTACCAAACATAACTCAGCCCTCTGTGTTCTCCAGGGATTTCCAGAGTCAGACTCATGCTATCCACACATTCCTAAAGACATTAATAGTATCATGCAAAACCTGCCAGTGGCATCCCAGCAAACCTTTCACTTTGCCTCTCCTCTGATGGATTCCCAATCTGTCCTATAGCTCTTCTGGAGTTCTAGAGAGATTTAATCTAAGAAATGGTCTTCGTTCCTACGACTTCTTCCCCAGACCCTTCTGCTCCTGCCAGGTAAACATGACTGTCCCATGCACAAGCATGAGTCATGTCTCTGAGACCCCATCTGGAAAGCCCAAAGAGAGTCTAGCCTGAGCCTTACCTCTTTTCCACCAGGGTCTCTGACTCTCCTGGGCAGAATACTTTCTAGTCTGAAAATCCAACCAACCTACATTGCAGAACCCCAGAGAAGGATGACGCAAAAAAGACTTCAAGAAGTCTTTTATTCTTCTTTAGGATCTGTACTGATGACATTTTCCTCTGGCTGCTCTTTAGATACCCAAAGTGCAAATTACTTAAGTCATGCTTTATGCTTTGAATAGGTATATTAGTAAGAGAAAATGTTACCTGTCTGAATGGGTCTTCTAACTGACCTTCAGCAAGTTTTGTGATGTGATTTATTTTTCCTCCGTCACATGGACACTTTATACTCTTTGGCAGTTTCTACTGACTCTGTCCTGGGACTCACTGCCTGAAGAACTTGGCTAACTGGATATTCAGTGCTGTTCTTGGATATGGAATAGAACAAGGAAGACCTGACCCTTGCCTCATTAGAACAGGACTCTAATAAGCTAAGCTCAGTGGCCACAGGATAAGGGCATCTACATTTATATTACATATAAATGTCTATAAGCATATATATGATATATATTTTATATAAAATCACACAAATATCTATATTAATGTGTATATGTGCACTGAAATTTGCAAAGAAGTGGAATGGAAGAGCAAATACATATCTTGATGAATGAACCCGAATTTTAAGTGGTTCCTCATTATATATTTGCTGATGACATACAATTTTCCTTCCTAAAGTACAGTGTGTAAACCTCTGGGCAGGAAAGAACTGTGAATTATTATTTTCTTTCCAATCTACATAAATAAGAGATTCTAAAACTGTGCTTTTATCAGTTTAGCATGCAAATGGTCACTGGAGATAGTATTGCTAGAGATCTAGAATATTTATTTAATAGCAACTGCTGCGGGACACATGCTCTTTGAGTTCAGCAGGCCAGAATCTTTTCACCCTTACCACCCCCTCCCTTTCAAGGCTCATTTCTTGACTAGAAAACCTTCAGCCCTGGACTCTTGCAAAGGATTTATTTTAATTATAAGAAATTTCAAATCTCTCTCCTGCTTCTTCTAGGGGCTCTATAGAAATTTTGAAATACTCCATCCGGACTAGTGGTTATAGGTACAAATTTATGCATTATAATCAGGATATCTTTTAATTTTTCCATGGTAATATCAGCAGTATAGATTTTTTATAAAAATGTATGCAGCAGGCCCTTGCTTTGCTATTGGTAGAGTTTTAAGTTCCAATTCTGTTATTTTTTTTAATTAAAAAAATTTTTTTTGACAGGCAGAGTGGACAGTGAGAAAGAGAGAGACAGGGAGAAAGGTATTCCTTTACCGTTGGTTCACCCTCCCATGGCTGCTGTGGCCAGTGCTGATCCAAAGCCAGGAGCCAGGTGCTTCTCCTGGTCTCCCATGCAGTTGCAGGGCCCAAGCACTTGGGCCATCCTCCACAGCACTCCTGGGCCACAACAGAGAGCTGGACTGGAAGAGGAGCAACCGGAACAGAATCTGGCGCCTTGACTGGGACTAGAACCTAGGGTACTGGTGCCGCAGGCGGAGGATTAGCCTAGTGAGCCGCGGCACCAGCCCCAGTTCTGTTATTGTAGCACCTTCTTTCTTGAATAATATACAAAGGGAGAAAAGCTTTAATAGTTTTTCTTATCTCTAGAATCTATTCTCCTCTCACCAATAAAACCTAGCCGGAACGCTGTCTCATTCAATGACCTTTCCTTATGTTGGCTCTCTGTTAGAAGAAAATGTGTAGACAAGCTAATAGACAATTTACTTTTTATTTACAAAATAATTCATTTGCTTAACACAGGACAGAGTGGTAGCTGAGGTGATTAGCAGGCAGGATGGGTAGAGCTTGGAACATTATTCAATGCCTAAGTGAAGGTCACATTCCCTGTGCTAGTTTAAGTGTGCATGCAAATGATGGCAATTGCCTTGGTCTTTCACTCTCTCACACACAAAACGACGTTGTTAAATATGATAATTAGTCAGCTGGGAAAGTGAAAGTTTCCTGCAAAAAATATTGAAACATTTAAAATACATATTGCTATGGAAAAAGGGTCCACTATTATTCAGTCAAGTAGTATTTAACTAGAGACAAAATTAAGGTGATTGTGAAGCCCGATGCAAATGGAAATCAGGTTGAAATTCTTGATTATTAATAAGAAGAATGAAGGACCCATTGATTTAACTCCTAAATTATCCAAAGAAGAGCTTTCAGGTTTCAACAGGAAAATAAAAAATTAAAAAAGAAATTAGATTGATGGCAACATGTTTATTTCAGTGAAAGAATGTTTTAATAACAGTGAGCCAGGAGGGAGGGAAGTGGTTGGAATTTTAACCATCAGCATGGTTGCTTTATTTAATCACAATAATGAATCTTTCTCTTTGTCAACATATGGCCAGTCATCTTCAAGTTATCTTAATGATATCAGGCAGAGTGTGCAGTTGTTCCGTGCTTGATAACAATCAAACTGATTTAATCCTGAATGCCAGTAGTGACAGAGAGAATAATTTAATGACAGAAATCTGGGTGATTTTAAGGTGCAAAAGGCTGAAATAATGCTTTATGGGCACATTATTGCTCATATGAGTTACATATAAAAAGTTTAATGGGGGCTGGTGCCGTGGCACAGTGGGTTAATCCTCTGCCTGTGGTGCTGGCATCCCATGTGGGTGCTAGTTCTAGTCCTGGCTGCTCCTCTTCCCATCTAGCTCTCTGCTGTGGCCTGGGAAAGCAGTGGAGGATGGCCCGAGTCCTTGGGTCCTTGTACCCACGTGGGAGACCAGGAAGAAGCACCTGGCTCCTGGCTTCGGATCAGCGCAGCTCCGGCCGTTGCGGCCTTGTGGAGTGAACCAATGAAGGAAGACCTTTCTCTCTCTCTCTCTCCCCCTCACTGTCTCTAGTTCTACCTCTCAAGTAAATAAATAAAATCTTTAAAAAGTTTAATGAAGAGAACTGTGTTTAAGTTAATCCTGTGGAATCAGTTCCTATTAACTCTCCTCACTAAAAAGTGTACAAACTTCTGTATGAGAGTTAATTTTTTTCTATCAATGTATTGGTGAAAGTGAACTCCTGCACAATAACTAGTACCACCGCCAAACACACAAACGTCTAAAATCCACCAGCCAAAGGCCAGCAAATGAAAATCAAGTCTCAAACATCTCACAGATAACAACAAAGCTGTTTGAAAACTAGGGATTCGAATAAATGAATCTGTAGGAATTGGGTTTTATACACTTATCAAGAACTTATCATTAGACTCTCAGCAATCTGAGGACAGACTTGCTTTACTTTTCCCTTCTGCCATATCCAGAGCCTGGCAGAGCACCTTTCCTAAGACACAGGTAAAGGAAGACAGAAATGATCGCCTGCTTGCATGACGGAGGGCGTTCTGGGAGGACCCTGGGGTTGGAGACGCATCTTGCAAAGAGCCTTCGTGTTTTTCTGTGAGCGGGATGTGATTTGAAGGAAACAGAAATCATGATAGTGTTTCCTTTACAGGGTTTATAAAGAATACATATAAAGCCCTTACATTCATTCCTGGCACATGATAGAAGCCATGTAAGTATTGGTTATTACTCTTTTATGATATTGAAGGGAAAAAATAACCTGAGTGAAATTAGTATCCCGAAGGCATTTAGAAAGAGACTATGTGACGTTCTCATCACTCCATCAAGGAAATGGTACCTGTCTATTGTCTTCTGGATTTCATGGGACCTAAGAGGGTACTTTTGTCTTGAAAGGCTCTTTTCTTCATAAAAATAAAATAAATATTATGTTTTATCATTGTGTTGGTGTAGAGATGAACATAATTGAGACTAAATTTATTATCATGTATTGTTACTATGCTTGTAGTTTTTCTTCTGACATAAAATTGATGTTAAAACTATTTATTATAAAATTAAAATATTTTTGTGGACATCTCAAAGTTTTGTGGGCCCTAGCTATTGTCTACTCTATTTACTGGGTAACAGGAACCTGGGGCCTGTGGTACAGCTGGGAGTGAGGTCACTGGAGAAAAAGATAGACCAGGGCATGGTTCTCATTGTATGTAATAACTTAGAACTTGGGCCCCAAGTTCAATCCTAGGCTCTACCACTTACCATCTTTGTGACTTTGCAATATTTACTTAATTTCTCTGAACTTTAATTTTCCACATGTAAAATGGGATAAAAGCAATAATACAAATTGATTGAGTTATTAGTAAGGATTAAAATGAGGATAACAATGAAGTGCTTTATCATAGTTCTGGTACCCAACAAGCATATAACAGCTGTGAGATATATTATTTTTATTTCTGTGCTTTAAGCATCAGCGTCTCTTCCCCACTCTACTCTTATTTCAGTTGTTTTTTAGTAATTTCCAAAATTCTGTGAGTTTGGGAGGGTGACCCGGGTTTTTCATTCCTTAACAATGTTTAAAAATTCAAACCAATTGTCTACTTAGGATCTCTCTTTAGAAGGCTTACCTACAAGCAAAACTTGGCTCACTTCAAACATGATTCACTATCTTCCCTTCTCCTTTCTCACTTCACAAACTGCTCTTTTTCCAGTTGTTCTAGTCACAGGGAATGGTCATACCATCCTTCCACTTGTCAAACAGTGAATGTTAGCCTTGACAATTTGCTTCCTCCATCCACCATCCAAACATCATAGAGCTTTTGGCTCTGCCTTCTAGACATCTCTGCCACCCACGCACTTGTCTTTATTCCCATTTCCACAATCCTATTCCGTGCCACCCCTGTTTTTCTCTTGGAAGACTGTAATGACCTCATAGTTGAATTCTTAGCAACTCTTTTTACCATTCTTCTCTGGAGAGGAGACCATGCAAAAGTAAAGTGATAATTTCTTTCCAAACCCAATTTTGATCATATAATTTCCTGGTTAAATATCTGTTCCCATAGGGCTTGGAATGGGTCTCCTCTGGTAACGGCCATGTGAAACACTCAGGAGCCTTGTCTCCACCAAATGTCTACCTTCATCAGAAAGTCTTTGTTCACTTGTCTTCGCCAGTTTCCTGAACACCCCATGTCATTTTGTTGGAACAAAGATATCTCATTTATTTATTACCTAACCACTTGTCATCCATCACATCTTACTTAAAGATTTTCCTGGTAAGATTTTTTTCTGAATTTCTTTTGTTTACTCTTTATGCATTTTTCCACTTGGTAGAATTGTGATCAGCATTGTAATTATTTAATTAATATAATATCCATGAAGGGAGGACCATTTCTTTGTTTTAGGAGCATAGTGATACCTCCTACACTACTCTCCCTCGCACCCATGCTCCAACTCTCCCTCCTACCTTTCTTATTCTTTTAATTTTTACAATGACATACTTTCAGTTCATTTTATAATCATAAGCTTAATCCTCCAATAAGTAAAGAATTCACCAAAAGAATAAGCAAAAAAAAAAAAAATACTGTTCCTCAACAGTAGAAACAAGGGCTATAAACAGTAATCAATTCTCAAAATGTCTATCTTGCTCATATACATTACCAGGTCTTCAAGCCTGATATGACATGTATCAGTAGTTCAATAAATTTGTGAAATAAATGTACAGGTAAATGGCACTAGAGTATTCTGCATTTAAAAGTAAGCCATCTATGTAGCTATATGTTTCTTTAAGTTAATAGATGTCAAAATTATAGTTTCCATTTTAGGACAAAAAAATTGTAGATTAGTAAACTCTAGTGGAGTAAGTGTTTGTCTGTCTGTCAGAAGATCTGGGTCCCAATGTCACAAATTAGCTATAATCTTGATTAAATCACAAAATAGTGAGGTTTTTGTGTGTAGGTATATTAAATTTTAAATGTACATAAAATAGTTATCATCTTAGTATCTGAAATAAAATTACAGCTATAATAGTACTTGGAATATGAAGGGATTGGGCTGGCGCCGCGGCTCACTAGGCTAATCCTCTGCCTGCAGCACCGGCACCCTTTGTTCTAGTCCCGGTTGGGGCACGGGTTCTGTCCCGGTTGCTCCTCTCCAGTCCAGCTCTCTGCTGTGGCCCAGGAAGGCAGTGGAGGATGGCCCAAGTGTTTGGGCCCTGCACCTGCAATGGGAGACCAGGAGAAGCACCTGGCTCCTGGTTTTGGATAGGCTCAGTGCGCTGGCCGTAGCAGCCATTTGGGGGGTGAACCAATGGAAAGAAGACCTTTCTCTCTGTCTTTCTCTGTCTAACTCTGCCTGTCAAAAAAAAAGAATATGATGGGATCATATTAGCAAAATTATCTTGGAACAAGTATAACTCAACTCACAGTGTCTCTTTGTATTCCCTGTTGTAAAGAAAAGTAGAAGCTGTTAGTCTTGCTCTTGGGCCAGTGGTTTTCAAAAGTGTCCTGTGGGCCGGTGCCATGCCTCAATAGGCTAATCCTCCGCCTGCAGCACCAGCACACCAGGTTTTAGTCCCAGTCGGGGCGCTGGATTCTGTCCTGGTTGCCCTTCTTCCAGTCCAGCTCTCTGCTGTGGCCCAGGAAGGCAGTGGAGAATGGCCCAAGTCCTTGGGCCCTGCATCCCATGGGAGACCAGGAGAAGCACCGGGCTCCTGGCTTTGGATCAGCATGGTGCGCCAGCTGCAGTGGCCATTGTGGGGTGAACCAATGGAAAAGGATGACCTTTCTCTCTGTCTCTTTCTCTCTCTCACAATGTCCACTCTGCCTGTCAAAAAAAAAGAAGTGTCTTGTGGTCCACCTCTTGATTTGGGTGTGAAGGAGACAGTGTCAGATTTCTGGAATTCCCCTGAATATTTTCTGTTTTTTTTTTTTTTAAGATTTATTTATTTATTTGAAAGTCAGAGTTACACAGAGAGGAGAGGCAGAGAAAGAGAGAGAGAGAGAGAGAGAGAGAGAGAGAGAGAGGTCTTCTATCTGGTGATTTACTTCCCAGTTGGCTGCAATGGCAGGAGCTGTGCCAACCTGAAGCCAGGAGCCAGGAGCTTCTTCCGGGTCTTCCATGTGAGTGCAGGGACCCAAGGTCTTGGGCCATCTTCCTCTGTTTTCCCAGGCTATAGCAGAGAGCTGGATTGGAAGTGGAGCAGCTGGGTCCCGAACTGGCACCCATATGGGATGCCAGCACTTTAGGCCAGGGCATTAACCTGCTGCCCCACAACGCCAGCCCCCTGAATATTTTCTGAATTAGAATCCCAGACAATGGGTCTAAGTGAAATTACCTATCATCTGATTATCTATCTATTATTTTTCTCATTTATTATCTACTATATATCTATTTGTCACCTATCTAATCTATCTTTCCATTCACCCACTCTATTGATTCTATGGGTTCTATCCATCCTCTTTTTCTCTGTTATCTACCAATCTGTCCTCTATCAGCTATCACCTATCCACCCATCTACATGATCTATTCATCCATTCATCCTACTGATTCTATATCTGTCATCTATCTCTATCTCATAGTTATTTCTCTATCATCTTTTATGTAAAGACTCCCAAAGTAATACTTAATCATTATAAAAACTGAGGATCATTGCCTTCCTTCATGCTGTTCTCCTTCCATGCATCCATAGGATTCACATATTTCAAGACTCATCTTACATCATTAACTTCATCTTAAAGTTTTTCTCGTTTACTCCAGGAGTTCTCATTGAACTTCCTTTTGATGATATTTTAAGGCATTTAAAATTCACCAAATTTAGCACTTAAGTATACATACTATATGTTTTGAGAACTAATTGTTCCTGTGTTAACCGTACATCTTCAAATAGATTTTAAGTTCCCTGAAGTGCAGAAATCTGGCTTATTCTTTTTCCATATGCCCCCAGTATCTGGAAAATGTAGAGCTCAGAGTAGATGCACAAAACATGGGAAGTAATGGCCTGAAAAGGTCAAAGCTTGCAGGCGATATCCAAACTATAATCCTCTTGTCCATTCTCCTCTCTGATGATGTTCTTGTTTACTATGTGTTTATTTCATTAGATAGCCACACTACATTTATTTGTATTTACTCTCTTATTAGCACTTTTAATTCCAACAAAACATCAAATGGGGTCCAGTGTTGTGTGCAGCTGGTTAAGCTACCACTTGTGACATTGGAATCCCAGGTCAGAGCTTGAGTTTCAGCTTCTCTGCTTCCAAACCAGCTCCCTGCTAATGAGCCTGGGAAGACAGCAGAGGATGGCCCAAGTCCTTGGCCCCTGCTACCAGGGAGACCAGGATGGAGTTTTTGGCTCCTGGTTTCAGCCTGACCCAGACCTGGATGTTGTGGTCATTTGGGCAGTGAACCAGTGGATGGAAGATCTCTCTCTTTCATTCTATCTTTTAAATAAATGTATAAATCTTTAAAAGAAATACTAAACAACACATAAATTTAGTTGCCAAAGGAAGATCTGCAAATGTAGATTTAGGGGATGTAATTAGCAGAAGGTACCGCATGTTGAGTATCAGTTTTGGAGGCTGATTTGCAAGTCATCTTCTGGCTGTAATTTTGTACGCTTACTTTCAGGAGCACTGTGGTCATTTCTGACAGGCTGGTCAGTATACCACAGTCACATCATGGTGTCTTTCTTTGTCAGTCTGTTTATGTGTTCTTAGCTTTGATATTTTAAAAGTATATCGAAGGAAATGTAAAATGGGATTTGTACTAGCTCAAGATATGGATAAAAGAATACTTTCAAAAATGCATTCAGAAAAGATTGTAAGAAGACAAAACATCTTTCCCTTTCTTGTTACAAAGATACTGAAACTTGCCAAGATATTCTGTTTGGGACTGCTCTAGTAAAACAGATGTATACCTAGGGACATCTGAAAAATACGTATTTGCATGCATGTGCCTGTTGAAAGTGTTTTAGGTGATCAGGGACTGGAACAAGGATGTTTGGGAATTAGCAGAACCCAATTGCCATAGCCGTTTGTTATTTTGCTGTTGAGAAATCTCCTACCTGTAATAAGCTGGTTATTAAAATTTTAATTAGAAATTTTCTGCGCACCTGAGGGCCATGTCACAGAGTTTGCAGCCCCAGTATGTAATTCCCACATAAATTACTTTGAATTGAAAATAATAATGATAGTGTTACTTTCAATTTCTGAGATCTTGATTGTGTTTTTCTTTTTCTGATTTCATTTTGATTTTAAATCCTCATAATAACCATGAAGCAAGTAAGCAAGAATTACTATCTTTAGGCAACATAACTCATTCTCTCTTCCAGATTTTCTCCTAGCATTGTGCACTGCTGTTTCCATCTACTCTTCTCTATGACTGCCTAGAAATATCAAGAAAGCATGTGAAATTACATTTTTTACCAATGCTGTGTTATATTTTAAAGTTTAATTATCATAAAATAAGATGTTGAGCTTATATCAAGCACACTGGAGGGCTTTCTTGACAGTCTGGGAGGCAAACAGACATCCTAATGTTGCCTGACATTCATGTATGGAACTCAAATCCCCCTGCCACCTCTCCTTGAGATCTGACTCAAGGTGAACTTCTGTCCCTGTCCACATAAAGAGATGCTAAAACTGCTTTTGCTCAAGAAGAGTGATCTCAATTACATCATTATGATAGCAGTAGGCTGTACGAGTATATGGACATTGAGAATTCCTGGGGAACCCTTGTTTGCAGATCCGTTCATTGCTACCCTGGAAACCTTAGGGTGTGAGATCCTTTATGGAGCAGTCTTCCTGTTATTGTAGAATATTCTTAGTGTGCCATCTTGCGTTCTCTCCAAAATGCACTGAGAACATCTGTTTATGGGTACATCTTCCTTGTCATTGAAAACCATATGTTCTGCTTCCTGGATCCAGGAAATAAGCCATCTCTGGAAACCTGTTGTACTCCTGTCACTGCCAACCATGGTTCTGGCTGCTTGTGCTGTTACTTGAGGGAGAGGTAGAAACCACAGGGAGGGCTGGCATCAGTGGCTGCTCAGTCATGTTTCTTTTGATTCCAAATCCTTGTTTCTTTACCCTTTTCCCAGGCTGCACAGACATTCACTTCTGGTCTTCTTTTATCCCCTAAAGTCCTTTTTTTTCACTTGGTCCTCCATCCATCTCATCCCATTATGTTCTTGTATTATAACTCTGACTTTCATGTTATTGTTGGGGAAGAAATAAGACCCAGACAGAGTAACATGTTATATTATGGAGTGAGGATATTACCTAGGTCTGTCTAGTGCAAAAATTGTATGCTTTTAAACAATGTCCACAAAAATTAATTCTCTTTTAAGATTATCTCTTAGGTAAGGAGGAGAGAGTGAGTGTTAGAGGGTGGGAGAATCTGGTGAAGGGAAGGTGCTATTGCTATTTTGTTTTTTTAGATTGGATGGAATTCAGATGTGGTGTTGCTCTAGAGAGGAGCATGAGAAGAGAGATCTGGTGTCAACTAGAATACTGAGTAAGACAGTCTATAAAGACCTAAATAATCCTTACCTTGGGCATTTAGAGAAAAACTAGCAGAAAATTTGTCCTAAGTTTCTCAACTGATGGGTAGTCTGTTTGCATAGTGATGGGTGAGATAGAGCAGGCTGAATTAGAAAATAAGTGGCAGAGTAGAAGTCTACTAATTTGAAGTACAGGTATGTTGTCTAACTACTGTCTGAGATTATTAGGTGAGGGTAGGTATTGCCTAGTGGTTAGGACAGTTAAATCTCATAATGGAGTCCTTGGGTTTGACTCCTGGTCTGGGTATTGACTCCGGCTTCCTGCTAGTACAGACCATGGAAGGCAGTGGGGCTGGCTGAAGTAGTTGGTCTTTTGTCATCCATGTGGGAAACTGATTGAGTTTCAGTCACCGGGATTCAGGCTTCAGCCCCCTGGCTGTTACAGGCATTTGGAGAATGAACCAGCACTTGGGAACTCGCCTTATCTGTCTGTCTCTCTGTCTCTACTTTCTCAAATAAATACATTTAGAAATATATTATCAGAAGATCCCTAGGAAATGTAGTGTTAAGGGGCAGGTGTTTGCCTTGCAGTAAAGATGCCAGTTAAGATGGCTGTGTCCCATATTGGAGTACTATGTTCCATTCCTGGCTGCACCTCCCATTTCCAGATTCCTATCAACACAGGCCCTGGAAGGTAGCAAAGATAGCTTAAGTAGTTAGATCCCAGACAACCATATGGGAGACTTGTATGAGTCCCTTGTTCCTGGCTCTGGCCCTAGTGCAACCCCAGTTGCTGTGGGCATTTGGGGAGTAAACTAGCAGATGGGAGATTCTCTCTCTCTCTTTCTCTCTCTCTCTCCTCCACCCCATTCTTTCTTTCTCCTGAAAATTTTAAAAAGAAAGAAGCATAGTTTTTAATTTTAAGGAAAATAAAGAAAACAGTTTTCAAGGAAAGGGCATCAGATGAATCCTGTACTGTGTTAAGCTAAGGCTCAGTTTTTTGTGGCTGAAGAAGTTAGGTGACACATTTTGGATAATTTCTATTGCCCACGATTTTAATATTTGACTGAAATAAGTGGAAAAACAGGAGTGGGACAAGGACTGTATTGGTATCCTAAGACTGCCACCAATTTATTACAAACCTGATGGCTTAAGAACACAGAAATGTACTCTTTCATGGCATACATCAAGGTATAATAGGCTCACACTCACTCTGAAGACCCAAGAGGAAAATCTTTGTCTCTTCCAGTTTCTGATGTCTCCTAGTATTTTTGTCTGTAGCCATGCACATCACTTCAATCAGTGGCTTCACAGTCACATAGCCTTCTTCCCTTCTGTTTAAAATCTGTTCACCTTTGTCATAGAAAATAGCATTAGTCATTAAATATGGGGCCTACTCTAAATCCAGGATGATCTCACTTTATGCTGCTTGGCTCAATTAAATCTGTTAAGACCTACC
Source organism: Oryctolagus cuniculus (assembly GCF_051225735.1). Taxonomy (NCBI): domain Eukaryota; kingdom Metazoa; phylum Chordata; class Mammalia; order Lagomorpha; family Leporidae; genus Oryctolagus; species Oryctolagus cuniculus. The sequence continues at coordinate 16,060,442 of NC_142870.1, read as the reverse complement.
AAAGACCTGTTCCAGAATAGAGTCACATTCATGTGTACAGGAACTTAGGACTTACACATTTCATTTTGGGGGGCACAATTCATTATTCCATTTCAGAGGCAAAGGCATTTGGAAAAGAGAAACAAGAGTGTGCAAGGATGGGTGGCATATTTTTCTCATCCCTTTTCTGGAGTTGACACAGTCAGTTTTTAATTCTTATAAGGGAATAGGAAGCCAGGAACTTGAGAACTGTTTGTGAATCTCAGCATGAGCAGAGAAACTTTGGGGCTTAAATGAAGAAGGTGACCGAGTCCCTCATCCTTTGAGACAAACTGAGAGCTCAGCATGACTATCAACTGAGAAATCCAGTACCCAGAGTTGTAGTGGGATGACACATGAACCTATTCTCCCAGCGGGTATACGAACCATGGAGCAATACACCCCAGACATCTCCTTTGATGCATGCAGCAGCCAACAGGTGGGACTGACATAGAAGTCCACTAGTGACTTCTTCCTTGATGTCATGTGAGCCAATCTTGGGATGTTTGAAATAACTGAGGAGGCCTTGAGTGGTTCCTGTTAGTTTGCCATGAAGCAGGTGGGAATGAGGAGCTCTTGACACTTGGATATGAATCTTAACAAAGCCACATTTGTGTTGCCACACTGCAGAAGCTTGGAGGGTGTGTGCTTATAAAGGATTGAGAAAGAATAAAAGTCTATCTGCATTCTGTGAGGAGAAGCATGCACTAGTTTGCTGCTGGTTGTGAACTTGGAGCATCATGTAACCTCATTTGGAGATTCAAGAGGAAACAACCTATAACCTACAGCAGAGGTTCATTCACTGGTCCACTCCCTGAGTGCCTGCAACATTCAGGGCTGGGCCTGCTTGAAACCAGGAAAACTAAATCTGGACCTCCTACATAGGTGACAGAGATGGGAGTTCTTGCACTATCATCTACTGCCTCCCAGGACGCACATTAGCAGGATATTGGAATCAGAATTGAAGCTGAGACCGGAAGCCAGGAACTTTGATATGAGATGCAGGTGTCTCAAGTTGTGTCTTAACTGCTGTGCTAAGTGCCCACCCCCAATGTGATGCTTCCATGCATTGTGTAATAATCAAATTAGGGTAATTAGCATACCCATCATCTCCTATGTTTATCATTTCTTGTGATGAGAACATTAAATGTCCTCTCTTCAAGCTCTATAGAAATATACAAGATACTAATTTAACTATAGTAGCCCCACTGTGCAATAACTATAACTTTAGGGCCAGCACTGTGCTGTAGTGGATAAAACCGCCACCTGCAGTGCTGGCATCCCATATGGGCACCGATTTGAGTCCTGGCTGCTGCACTTCTGATCCAGTTCTCTGCCTGAGAAAGCAGTAAAAGGTGGCCCCAGTCCTTGGGCCCCTGCACCCACTTAGGAGACCTGGAAGAAGCACCCGGCTCCTGGCTTCAGATCGGCACAACTCTGGCCATTGCAGCCAACTGGGGAGTGAACCAGCAGATGAAAGACCTCTCTCTCTCTCTCTCTCTCTCTCTCTCTCTCTCTCTTTCTGCCTCTCCTTCTCTCTGTGTGTAACTCTGACTTTCAAATAAATAAATAAATAAATAAATCTTTGAGAGAGAGAGAGAGCACTTGAAGAGTGCAGAAAATGGAATTAGATATGTTTATTAAAAAAACTATAAATCCATTGATCAGCTTCCTCCATCTCCTCCCCTTTCCTTTTCAGGCTCTGGTAACCACCCTTCTACTTTCTGCTTCAAAAAATCAACTTTTTAAGATTCCACATATAGAAGAGATCAAGTAATATTTGTCTTTCTGTGTCTGGCTTATTTCACTTAATATAATGCTCCCCAGGCTCATCTTTGTTGCCACAGATGGCAATGTTTTACTGTTTTGACCATGAGGTCAAATAGTTTTCCATCATGTAAGTATACTGCCTTTATTTATCTACTCATCTGGTGATAGACACTTAGATTGAATTGTTTTTCAAATGGTGGAAGATGAGACACTGTTAGAAAATATATACATTGTATTTGTATTATGCCCTATTCCTTCAGGATAAATGAGCCCGTTCACTACAGACTATGCAGGGGCCAATAAAGCAGGCAACAGGCAAACCTGTAATTACATTCCCCATCCTAGCTCCTAGTGGAGGCATTTGAACACTCTCCAAAGAGGAGAGAGGACAGAAGAGAGAGAGAGAGAGAGAGAGAGAGGATCACCATAGCAGACAGGGGAAATCTGAATGGTCCTATGACTTCTCTGTCTATCTAAACATTGTAGCTATCTCTGCTGCCTTCGGGAGGCTCTTAGAAATTAGTGTTAGGAGTCCCCATCTCCAAAAGCTTCTAACACACTGTTATCACATGATTATATACCAGATGTCTTCTCTACCTGAAAGTGAACCATTCAGGGGTGAGACCTTATTCCTCAGCTTCATGTATCTTTAGAACCACACAGTAATTGAATAACTACTTGTGCATTGCAAAGAAAGATTCATGAGTTAGTTGCCCATTTTAGGTTCCATGATTTCTCTTTCATTTTTCTTTTTTTTTAATTTTTTGACAGGCAGAGTTAGACAGTGAGAGAGAGAGACAGAGAGAGTTATAGACAGTGAGAGAGAGACAGAGAAAGGTCTTCCTTCTGTTGGTTCACTCCCCTAATGGCCATCACGGCCGGCACGCTGCGCCGATGCGAAGCCAGGAGCTGGGTGCTTCCTCCTGGTCTCCCATGGGGTGCAGGGACCCAAGCACTTGGGCCATCCTCCACTGCCCTCCCAGGCCATAGCAGAGAGCTGGACTGGAAGAGGAGCAACCGGGACTAGAACGGGTGCCAGCACCGCAGGCAGAGGATTAACCAAGTGAGCCACAGTGCTGGCCTCTCTTTCATTCTTGATTAGAAATTCTTTCAAATATCCAGAGTACATCATGGTTAGGTTGAATAGAAGGAATAAAAGGCCGGCGCCACTGCTCACTAGGCTAATCCTCCGCCTTGCGGCGCCGGCACACCGGGTTCTAGTCCTGGTCGGGGCACCGGATTCTGTCCCGGTTGCCCCTCTTCCAGGCCAGCTGTCTGCTGTGGCCAGGGAGTGCAGTGGAGGATGGCCCAGGTGCTTGGGCCCTGCACCCCATGGGAGACCAGAAGAAGTACCTGGCTCCTGGCTTTGGATCAGCGTGGTGCGCAGGCCGCAGCGCGCCGGCCACGGCGGCCATTGGAGGGTGAACCAACGGCAAAAAGCAAGACCTTTCTCTGTCTCTCTCTCTCTCACTGTCCACTCTGCCTGTAAAAAAAAAAAAAAAAAAAAAGAAAAGAAAAGAAGGAATAAAAATAACCAATTCTAGATATTCTGAGAAAAGGATAACTGAAAAGAACTGAGTATTTCAGTCCATTCTCATGGATAAGAAATAAGGTAATGTATCATGTTCTATCTCTCAATACACTACTGAGCAAAGAAGACCTCAGTGTAGTAAGTGGAGAGATGATAAAACAGCAATAACTCACCCAATTGATCATAATCTGGATAAGGCATCTGATATATCTATGTTGTAAAGGATAATTTACAAAGCCACTAATCCCATTTGCCTTAGGAAGGAGGAATGGAAGATGCTGTCACAATGAATGGAATCATATTGATCTATTTTAACACAGGGGATAGACACAGGCAGAAATGATGAAAGATTCTTTTGCCAGAAGGCTTCAAGATGAATATAGTCAACTCTTTGTTATAAGACAAAATCACAACAAACTTAGTTTTGAAGATCTTAATTGATTTTAGTTATGATCCTAGAATTGGGCAACAGTCCAGAGTGAAAATGGCTTGGAAAGCTCTGCCACACCACATGGGTGGTTATATGAGGGAATGAAAAAACTTTGTGGAAAAGAGGATTAAAAGAGATTTTGTTTGGCATTTTTATTTTTGCAATCCAAGGTAGTCTACTTCATAATATGTATTGTCCATAAACTTTTTGAGGCCACCATGTGTTTATAGCCACAGAAAAATAAGTGACATACAGAAAATGGAAGTCAAGTGATGACAATCCTATTGATTATAGTCTTATTTTTACATGGCTTGAACTAAATGACTGCAATTGACTGAAATTTGGATACTTGTTACAAGAGGAGGTTTCAGTGTGCTTACACATCAAGTTAGGTTATAGTTCATTATGTACAAAGAAGCCTCTAGACCAAACTTAGATATATATGTAGAGAGACAGCTCTAGAACAAACTTAATATTTTGCAGAAGAGCAATAAGAAGCTATTAGATGAACCTTAGACTGAAATTCTTGTTCCTTCTAGCAGAGTCACAAGGCTCCTATGGCATTTGTTTCCTGGGCTACCTTTTTGGGCACCAACACTTGACTGTACATTTTTGGGAGAGAATGGGAACATGTTGCTTGAAAAACTCTGTGTCCAGAATAACATTTTCTTGGCATCCTGTCTTTTCCATTTTTAATTTTTGTTTCACTACTATCAGTATTCCTTCTATGAAAATAAGCTTTGGTGCATAAAAACATTGGGCTGTTAGTTTTAAACTTTTTGTATTTTCTCCTATGCTTTGCTTTTCCTGAAGAGATGTTATTGACACAGAGATATTTGCTGTCACACTTGTCACTTGCCGTCACTCTTCTGCACATATCTGCCTCATTAACTCTACATTTGTTTTGAAGTCTCGATTTGAGACTATTTTTTTTACTTTTTGCCTAACACCAGTTCATTTTTCTCCATTTGCTATTATTATTTGTTAACCTAGTAAATTTTTAGATGCATTTTGTAGAACCGATGTTATACTAGATTAAAAACACATAATACCATATTTGAAAAATCACAGAGAAATAACTCTTTAGGTAATAGGAAGAAATAAAGATGCTCTTGACTTAATGTACTCAAAGTAGAAAAATAATGACTATGTTATACAATGCAGCCATTTTTATTAAGCAAATGGTGAAAGCAAAATTAGACATAATGTTCTTAATAGTCTTTCCAACAATACTGAAAAAAAGAGACTTGGGCATTTCCCAAGTTGTTGACGTATCTTGCCTTTAGTATTTCTTCATTAGTTATTTATAATGTCTATTTATATACATCTTTTATTTTTTTCTTGGTAATTCAACACCAAAACCACTGAAGATTCTGTTCTTCAGAACACCAGCTGGGATTCTTTTCTACTAAATGGGCATAGTGGACTGGGAGACAAGACATCTAACATGGAAATGTGCTCTCTTTCTTTGTGGGAAATATCTAATTTGAAAATAACATTTTTTCAAGTAGCAATTTGTCATAGCAGGGGATAAGGATCAGCATCACTTACTGGGAATTGGGTGAGGGGAAAGTGTGGGGTATTATTTTTAAAGAGACTGGAATATAGAAAATCTTCCCAGAGATTGGCCATGTTCTTTCTCATTTCATTTTCAAAGGAAGAACGCCATTTTGTTTCATGGACAAAGGACCATAGAGGTGTCACTCTCAAGTCCTGGGTACGTCCCACATTGCCTCTATAGGACTTTTCAGAATCCCTTTTGCATTTTTTTTAAAAGACTTATTTATTTATTTATTTATTTGTTTTTTTTTTAAACTTTTATTTAATGAATATAAATTTCCAAAGTACAGCTTATGGATTACAATGGCTTCCCCCCCATAACGTCCCTCCCACCCGCAACCCTCCCCTTTCCCACTCCCTCTCCCCTTCCATTCACATCAAGATTCATTTTCAATTCTCTTTATATACAGAAGATCAGTTTAGCATACATTAAGTAAAGATTTCAACAGTTTGCTCCCACACAGAAACATAAAGTGAAAAATACTGTTTGAGTACTAGTTATAGCATTAAATCTCAATGTACAGCACACTAAGGACAAAGATCCTACATGAGGAGTAAGTGCACAGTGACTCCTGTTGTTGACTTAACAGATTGACACTCTTGTTTATGGCATCAGTAATCAACCTAGGCTCTTGTCATGAGCTTCCAAGGCTATGGAAGCCCCCTGAGTTCACTGACTCTGATAATTTTTAGACAAGGCCATGGTCAAAGTGGAAGTTCTCTCCTCCCTTCAGAGAAAGGTACCTCCTTCTTTGATGACCCGTTCTTTCCACTGGGATCTCACTCGCAGAGATCTTTCATTTAGGTGTTGTTTTTTTTTTTTTGTTTTTGTTTTTTTCCAGAGCGTCTTGGCTTTCCATGCCTGAAATAGTCTCATGGGCTTTTCAGCCAGATCCGCATGCCTTAAGGGCTGATTCTGAGGCCAGAGTGCTGTTTAGGACATCTGCCATTCTATGGGTCTGCTGTGTATCTCACTTCCCATGTTGGATCATTCTCTCCCTTTTTTATTCTATCAGCTAGTATTTGCAGACACTATTCTTGTTTATGTGATCCCTTTGGTTCTTAGTCCTATTTGAAAGGCAAAGTTACAGAGAGAGAGAAGGAGAGAGAAAGAGAGATCCTCCATCTTTTGATTTATTTCTCAAATGGCTGCAATGATCAGATCTGTCCCAAAGTCAGGAGCTAGGAGCTGCATTTGGGTCTCCCACAAGGGCACAGGGGCTCAAGCATTTGGGCCATCCTATGCTGATTTCCCAGGTATGTTGACAGGGAGTTGGATGCAAAGTGGAGCAGCCAGGACTTGAATGGGCACCCACATGAGATTGCCAGCATCACAGGCTTAACCACATAGGCATAATGCCCACCCCCCAGAATTATTTTACTTTTAGCTTATTCCTATTAAGATATTAGTAAAAGACAATATGAGGAAAGCCCCCAGTGTCTGGGGTTTGGGGGCAGTAAGAATGGACAATTGTATGTGACCAGTTTCCTTGGGCATAGGAAAAGCTTCTCGGTCCTGAGTCTAATTACTCTTCCATAGGTCAATATATGGTAACCAGCCCTGTAGAAGCCTACTCATGCTACAGCAAGGATAATGTGGTATCCAACACTGACAGTGTTCTGGGCATTGTTTTTCCTGTTTTGGAAAGAAATTTCTGAACCCATGGCTGAGGCCAAGTGTTACTACAGATCAAGAGTGGTGAGTGCCATGCAGAAGTGGAGAAAGTTGCGATGCAGCCTCAGAAGAGCCATGTTTGAAGCAATTTGTGCTCTCATGGCGAACGATGCTTCCAACATTGAGTTCAAGTGTTTACAGAACACGGAACTACCACAAGGGATGTTGGGAACTTCTTGCTATTTATTTATTTATTTATTTATTATTTTTTCATTGAGTGGGAGCCAGTGTCTTTTTGTGTTGAGGCTAAAGAAACTGCTGCTGAGGATGGGAAAAAATTAAACAGATCAAGGAAGCATTGGTCATGAGTGCCTAGAAAAATGAAAGGTGAGGGTACAGTAAGAGAAATGCTCCTGATGGAGCCAGTTGTTGTCCTAATATTCTTCCAGCGGTTAGTCTGATAAAGGGAGCTGATGTCTGTGGCTTGAGTTAATGAGGAGGGGGCTACTGGTATGAAAGCAAAGTCGTTTATCCTTATTATATATTAAGATTTTTGTGGAAAATTGAAGTCCTTATTCTAGTACTGCAGGAGTTGATGGAAAAGCCAAACCAGCTGAGTGGGGAAAAAGGGCAAAGGAAGCATTCCTATAGGTGTTGGCTGGGGAAGCAAGCTGCACTAGGATGTAGCCAGTGAATCAGCAGCACTGATTTTCATTCTGTAGATACAAGTTACTTAACCTCTTTAAGGCTCATATTCACTTTCTGCAAAATGGAGGTAGTCAGTGCCAGCTTCCCACTGTCTTATATTCATATGAAACACTCAAGGTTGTAGCAACACTGTATCTTGTTATTAATATATTTTTAAAATTAACTTTTAAATTTTTATCTATTTGAGAGAGATAGAGGGAAAGGGAGGAGAGAAGAGAGGAGAGGAGAGGAGAAGAGAGGAGAGGAGAGGAGAGGAGAAGAGAGGAGAGGAGAGGAGAGGAGAGGAGAGGGGGAGGGGAGGGGAGGGGAGGGGAGGGAATGGGGAGGGAAGGAGAGGGGAGGAGAGGGGAGGAGAGGGGAAGGGGAAGGAAGGGGAAGGGGAGGAGGAGGAGAACAAGAAAGAGAGAGACAGACAGACAGACAGAATGAATATGAAATTTCCATTTGCTGGTTTACTCCTTAAAAGACTACAACAAGCAGGGCTGGGCCAGGATCCTGGAATTCAGTCCAGTCTTCCGCACGCACCTGGGTGGAAGGGACCCAACTATAAGAGCCATCACCTGCTTCCTCCCAGGTTGTGTTTAGCAGGAAGCTGGAATCAGAAGCCAAGCTGGGACTTGGATCCAGGCACTGTGATATGGGGTGCACGTGTCCCAAGCAGTGTCTTAAACTCTACATCAAAATGCCTGCCTTCTTTTTATTATTTGTGACACTAAATATCATAAAATGATGAAGGAGATGGGTTTTCAGGCTATCTTTCTTTTATTCTCATTTTTGCCTTAGTTGAAAAGACTCTACCATCTTTGAGGGTTTCTAGTCCCTAGGATTGTTGATATAGAGTGGAATGAGAGCTAAAAGAAGGGATTTGGCACTCAGTGGTGGGGTAGATGGAGGTAGGCTCATTAGATTAGATATGTCTGTTCTCATCTCTTTCTTTTGATGTTAAAGCTGAACTTCTTGGACATCCTGGTGGTGATCTTGAGAGAAATTAACACTGGTTGAAGGACTTGGTACGTGGCAGGAGCTATTCTAATAAGTACCCTACAGAACTCATGTAGGCTATGGCAAAGCAAAACAGGCATTTGCCTGGGAACCACATGTGAAAACAGGTGCCCCAGACTCAGTCAAGGTCAGTACTATTTTGAAGTGCTATTTTAGAAATAAAAATTAGTACAAAAATTCTTTGGAGAACAAAATACCAACATTTTAAGTAAGGCATGGATCACTAAAAGTGCCGTGCTGAACTTTTTTGAAACCTGAGGCAATCAGACTGATTTTATCATTAATTAAAATTGTGAGTTTGTTCATTAGGATTTATTTTTTGAATTAATTCTGATTTAAACAAAGCATACTCAAATATTTGGTGTCCTTTTTTCTGAGTTTTTGGCATTGGCAATTTTATGCCCAAGGAGAACATCACATATGCCTCTCTCTCCTCCGGCTACCTTTATATATAAAAATTATTTAATCCTCTGGAACTTACCACAGTTCTTATCGTTATCCACATTTTTACATGAGAGAAAGTTGAGGCATGGGAGAGTGTTATTACTTTCTTATGGATATTTTAATAAATTATCTTAAACTTGGTAGCCTAAAACATATATTCAGGAGATAGTGGTGTCGTGGTGTAGAGAGTCAATCTGCTGTCTGCAGTGCTGGCATCTCATATGAGCACTAGTTTCAGTCCTGGCTGCTCCACTTCCGATCCAGCTGATATCGGAAATGACCCCCTAAAATCTACATTAAAGTGTGGCCCCTTGAAGTTCCCCAGAAGTGCCACCTGGGATGCCACATATGTTACTGGAATTTGGGGTGCTATACGATATCACCATATGCTTAGTAATAAATCCCCAATATTGATAAGCTTGAGAGGGTTCTTGCCTAATATTTAGAGAAGTATTCTAAATACTGGCATAAATAAACAAGGCAACATGGTACCTTTTAGGCTTTTATTTAGTGTGAAAGGTGCATAGGAAAGTGAGGGCTTTAGTTCAGTTTAAGGAAAAGGGAAAATCTGGAAATTAGGGTAGCGTCCATACCAAGCAGAGAGCAGGCCAAAAGCCATGTGCAGCAAGCGCCTTGAGCTGCTATGCACCGCTTATCACCAGCAGCTAAGCAGAGGCAGAGAGCCTTTTGGGAAGTTCCTTGTCTGTTAACTATTTCTCACAGGGGAGGGCTTGTGGGCAGGTGGGCACTCAGGTATGGCCAGGTAGGACATGATGTCACATGGGGCATGGTGAGGGTATCAGTTAGGGTGTGAGGTCACACAGGGGCGTGGCGAAGGCGTGGTCTCCCAGCTCACAAACCTAAATCCTTTTAGCCTGTCTGCTTCACAGCTCCCTGCTAATGTGCCTGGGAAAGCAGTGGAGAATGGCCCAAGTGCTTGGGTCCCTGAAACCATGTGGGAGCTCCTGGCTTCTGTTTTTGACCTGACCCATCCCAGGCCTTTGCGGGCATTTGGGGAATTTGGGGAATGAACCAGAGGATGGAAGATCTTTCTGTCTGTCTCTGCCTTTCAAATAAAAATAAAATAAATCTTTATAAAAAATAAACACACAAACACACACACGTTTATTCCCTTACAATTTTGGAGGTCAGAAATCCAAAATGCACTTCACTGGGCTGAATTTAGGGTGCTGGTAGAGCCCTGTTCCCTCCTCAGTCACTAGGACAGAATCCTTTTCCTTGCCTTTCCAACTTCGAGGGCTGCAAATTTGCATTCCTTGACTTGCAGTCTCTTCTTTCAGCTTCAAGCCAGGGGACAGAGTCTTTTCTGGGTTTGTCACACTGCCTCCTCCTTCTGCTGCTGTCATGTCTCTGTCCTCCTTTTGAAAGGGAAATTGAGATCACATTCAGGACCTACCAAATCCACCCAGTAAGATCTTCCTCTCTTCAGGGTAGGCTCCTTTAATTATAGCTGTAAAGTTTATTTTGCCCCATAGTGTAACATTCACAGGTTCAGGTGCCTGGGACAGATATCTCTTTGAGGGCCACTAATCATCCTCCATCAGCTGATTAGTAAGTGCCACTATTCAGACTGATGCAAACCAGCTTTTGCACATTTTTTTGTGGAGGCTACTAATCTGTACTTAGACCAGGTTGGCAAGGAGAAGCTGTATCAGGGGCATCAGTTTCTTTTTTGTTAAAAAATTAATTGATTAATTGGCAGAGTGACATAGAGAAAGAGAAAATGCTTCTATCTACTGTTCATTGTTCACTCCTCCAAGGCCTACATGGCTGGGACGGGGCCAGGCCAAAGCCAGGAACTAGGAACTCATCCAAGTCTCCCACCTGGGTGGCAGGGATCCAAATACTTGAGTCATCCCCTGCTGCCTCCCAGGATCTGCATTAACATGAAGCTGGAACTGGGAGAGAACTGGGACTCAAACCCAAGACTCAGATACTGGATGCAAGAGTCCTCAGTGACATTGTAACTGACATGTCAATTGCCTGCCCCAAGGAGCATCAATGTTAGCCTCTGTAAGGGACCTGTATCAGGAACAAAATAGTGGGGAGTCCTTCTCATTCTTGCCCTGCTCACAGAGGTTTCCTTGGAAGACAGAAGCAGAAGAAACCTCACATCCAGTGTTTGGAGCCAGACTCTTGCATGTGGGGAGACGGTGAGGACACTTTATATTATGCTCTGAACTGGATAGGTAGGAAGTTCTAGTAACATAAAGAAAATAGATGCCAACCTTTCTTCTCTCATGATTAAGTTTCTTCCTATTGCTAGTAAGTATTTCTTTTAATGTGTCCTAAACTTTATCAACTTAAGTCTCATATTCTTTGGTTGTCTTATAAGGAAGATGGAAAATAGTCACTTTCAACTATGTAAATAATACCCTTTATAATTTAATAGATTTGTGGAACTTTGGCCATTTTTGTCTTGTTATATACAAAATAAAAGGTAGCTGATGTATGGGAAAGACATTGTGATTTATTTGCTGTCAGAACTCAACATATAGTGAGGTTTTTTTATTTTCTGTGAGTAATTCAGTATTGCAAGGGTGTTTGAGAACTACCAGTTAGTGTAGCCCTGGACACATTTTTGTAAATGGTGAGATGACAGATTCTTCAGGTTTGCAGGCCACAAAGATCCTGCTGCAAGTACTTAGCTCTGTCATCAGAGCACAAAGCAGTTATACACAGTGTGTAAAGCCAGTGGTATTGCTGTGTACTAACAAAACTTAGTGGACACTGCAATTTGAATTTCATGTTGTTTGCATGTACCACAAAATAATCTTTTGACATTTTCAGCCATTTATGATGGTTAAAATAGAAAATGTGTAAGCTGTTCTTAGCCTGTGAGTCATGCAAAACAGGTGGTAGACTGACCTCTGACTTGGTAATCTTCAAATTTTGTAGCTTTTTTCTGAATGATATCTTGAGGACAAAGTGAGATAGATAGCTGGCATTACCTTATTCCAGTTGCAGGAACAAGTATGTATAATGTCTTTCCCCTGAGGTTTTTTAATCTCTTATCATAAAGCTATCAATGGCCCTAATATAAATTTTAAAGTACCTTATCGTCCATCTTCTATCCTTCTGTCTCCAGATTCTGGTTAGACTTGCAACATCCACCCTGGTCCCAGAGTTCTCCCTCATCTTTCTCCCTGTATTGTCACAGAAATCTATTATTTGTGTATGCGTCTGCTCTGCAGCCTCCCTCATCAGAATGGAAGTTCCTTGCAGGGTAAAAGCAAGGACTTGCTTATCTCTGCCATTGCAGCCATCACAGTGGTAACTGAGACTTCATTAAAGTTTCTTATATATAAATTCTTCTCGAAAATGACACGTTGAAATTGAACGCCACTTAAAATATGGAGGGTATATCCTCTGCTGTATTTCCATATTTCACACAGTTTTGACCCAATTAATGATAAAAAGCAACCATGCGAATGTCTGCATTTGAAGATACTACTTTTGGAGACGAGGTCTTCCCTTTTCTCAGCACTGAAACATCCATCATGCTGGTTTTACATTCCGCTAATCTGAAAATAAGGCAAAACAAAAGAGCTCTGTCTGGGGACAAACCAGTGTGGGAAGGAAAGCGTAATCAGATGGCAAAGTAGAAGTGAACTTGCTCGGGCTGATTCATACACGGGTAAATCAATGGCGCCACTGCCTTCTGATTGCAAAAATCTGCTTCCAAAGAAAGTACTTCTGTTCATAAAATATTCTCATACACACAAGAGGAAAACAAATATCAGAATACTTAAATGACTTTCTTCTTATTTAGAAAATATTTTCCTGGGATACTGTGCCCTAGCCTTGGCAAAGAATTTATTGAGAAGTGTGAAAGGATTTAGAATTTCACTAACTGCTCCCTTTTATTTTATTTAATTGTTGTCTGTTATTCATTATGGGATGGTCAACAGAATGGAAAAGCAGTTACTACAATATCCAGAAGAAGTCACCAAAATTTGGTTTGGATAAATGTGGCAACAGTACACAAATATTGTATTGATGTTAGGTGAAGGATATCAGTGAACAATTTAAAAACTCAGCTTCTGTGCTAAGGGCAGTCACCCTGGCATCTGAGCAGTAGTGCATGAGGGCCAGGAAATTAAAAGGCTTAACCACTTGCCGCAAACCATCCAAACCACTTTATTGTTCAAGTGAAGGGAAATACAAATACAAATAGCCAGGAGGGTGAAATTTAAATTAAACTTCAAAATCATTTTGTGTTTTAACTGTCTACATTGTTCTTAGCACTGCAAATAAGGCCACTTTCCTTGGAAATCTGGAAAAATAACAAACTATAGAAAACTCTCTTGGTTCTATAATCTTCATTTACATGCACTGTACATATTCACTTGGAAATAAAAGTTTGACTATGATCCAAAGACATGAGATGTAGGTACCTAGGAGAAGTTTGTAGGGTGAGGACTATTGCTAATGGTCTGCTCCAAAATGATGATCTGATCTGCAGCAGGATTTGCAGCTGAGATTTCTGTATCTTCCTTTGTTATGTGGTTGCATTTAAAAGTGTCTTGTAAAAGTGACATATGCCAGAGATTCCTAAAAGGAATCCACTTCTCCATTTTCCAGTTTTGTATGCTAGTTCAACATTTCCATGGATCGTGTTTTCCTTGGTGCAATGATCTTACTGCTTTCCAATCAGGAGGTGGATGTGAATAGGGAGAACTTTTTTTCTGATTAGTGTAGCTTTTGGTCATTGAGTCACAGACCACCTGCAGAAATTTCCCTTGATGGAGGGAAGTTAGAATCCACACTGGAGCCAGACAAGAGTTTCACTGAATCAATAATTCCTCGCATTCTTTCTGAGGCTAAGCATCCTTCTGTCTTCAAAAGGTTAGGAGTCATTCCCCAAAAAGAACTAATTTCGAAGAGAATGAAATTAACAAGGTAAGCTAAATGTAAAGCACTCTCTAGATGTTAAAAATCAGTTTCTCATGGGAAGAGATACCAAAGTCATCAAATGTAAAGTCAAAGTCTCAAGTTCACCTCCACTCCAATCTATGTAAAAGCAATTTTTTTTTTATTTTTTGCAAAAACATCTATCAGATTTGCTACATAGATAGTGTTTCTTAAAGAGGATTTAGAAAGATGCTTATACAACATTCTATATGCAGGGTTTGAAGTGGGAGAAAAAGGTAGAAAAAAGAAAAAAAAAGAGGGAGGGGGGAGTCTAGTTGGCAGATTTTTAAGAACAGACACAGTTTCTTCTGGCAAATCTGGTGCTAGAGGCCATCCTGACTGCAGGCCCTCCTGGGGAGCTCTGGCTCCCCTGGCAGTCTTGCCCACAGCAGGCAGTCGTGCTAAGTCACTCAAATAAAGCTTCTCCTGGGGCCAAGGGGAGTTTCAGTGTCTGAGCTTAAACTTTGCATTTTTTGCCTTGAAAGAAGAATTCTCTGTGTTGATTTCTTTTGACTTGAAAGTGCTTTCTCTTTAGGCTGAAGCAAAAGGGAAGAAATCATCTTGGTAGTCAAGATGAAATCAGAGAAGACCCCCTAAAATTCACACTGAAATGTGGCCCCTTAAAGTTCCCTAGAAATGTTATCCGGGGTGCCACGTGTACTACTGCAATTTGGGGTGCTATACGATTTCACCACGGGCTTATTACTAAATCCCCAATATTAATAAGCACAAGAGGGTTCTTGCCTAATATTTAGAGAAGAATTCTAAATACCGGCACAGATAAACGAGGCAGCATGGTACATTTTAAGCTTTTTTTTAGTGAGAAAGATGCATAGGAGAGTGAGAGCTTTATTTAGGGGAGAGATGTGAATAGGGGTTCATACCAAGCACCAGGAACCAGCCATGTGGATGAACATTTAGGTCAGGAAGCCTAGAGCACATGGCCCAAAGGCCATGTGCCCTGGAGGCGCAGGGCTACAGCAAGCCCTGTCCTGGCAAGAGGCCAGGGAAGAAGAGCCGGCAGGGCCACACCATGGCCCGGCTTTTAACCCACTTCCAAAGGGGAGTGGTTAATTAACCTGATTGGCTGGTGGGCACCCAGGTGTGGCCAGGTAGGGGAATGAGGCCACACAGGGGCGTGGCAAAGGCATCAGGTAGGAGCATGAGGTCACACAGGGGTGTGGTGAAGGCGTGGTCTTCCAGTTCACGAATCTGATTAATTTTAACCTGTATGCCTGCCTACTTCAAAGAGAGACAGGCAGAACTTTCCTTGTGACTTAGTGGCTGAGTTTTTGTTACCTCCTGTGGTAATTTTAAATCTCTGTATAAATGTTTTGATATTTTCCCCATTACAAAATATTATCTATGTTTCTATCCCCCAAACATGGGCAGCCTTCATAACTCATTTGATGAATGGAATTAAATTGTGCCAAGTGACTTCCACGCCTTGGTTGGATGACTATGTGGCTGCAGTGGTTTCTCTTATTCAATTTCTGGGAGTCTTCAGCTATCATATTTGATTTTTGGCTAATCTTGGACAATGTGGAGAGACATTGTACATTACAGAATTAACTCAGCCAAGTCTTGATTTTTCAAATTATGTAAGTTCTAAAGAAAGATTTCAACTTTGTTCAGCTCCTGGGTGGTGACATCTAAGCCCTTGGAATATGTTGATTTTTAAGAGTGTCTTAGGGGCCAGCACTGTAGCAGGTAAAGCTGCACCTGCAGTGCCGGCATCGCACATGGGTGCTGGTTCGAGTCTTGGATACTCCACTTTTGATCCAGCTCTCTGCTATTGCCTGGGAAAGCTGTAGAAGATGACCAAAGCCCTTGGGCCCCTGCACTTGTGTGGGAAACCTGGAAGAAGCCCCAGGCTCCTGGCTTCAGATCAGCACAGCTTTGGCCGTTGCAGCCAATTGGGGAGTGAACCAGCAGATGGAAGACCTCTCTCTCTCTTTCTCTCTGCCTCTCCTTCTCTGTGTAACTCTGCCTTCTGCCTTAAAAAAAAAGAATGTCCCAAGAGGGGCCAGCATTGTGATGCATCATGGTAAGTCGCTGCCTGCAACACCAGCATCTCATATGAGTGCCAGTTTGTCCTCTTTGCTCCACTTCTGGTCCAGCTCCCTGCAAGTGCATCTGGGAAAGCAGTGGAAGATGACTAAAATGCTTGGGTCCTTGCCACATACGTGGGAGATCCAGATGGAGTTCCAGGCTCCAGGCTTCAATCTGGCCCAGTCCCGCCTTGCCTTGCCCCAGCTCTTGCAACCACTGGGGAAGTGAACCAGCAGATGGAAGATCTCTCTCTCTCTCTCTCTCTCTCTCTCTCTCTCTGTCTCTCCCTTTCTCTCTGTAACTCTGCCTTTCAAATAAATAAAGTAAGTCTTTTTTTTTATAGAAAAGAGTTAAGAATATCAGTTAATGCTAATAATGTGATTTAAGGTAGGGAAGCTTAGGCTATAGTATCCTTGAGCTCTGGAGGGTCTGGAGAGTTGAGGTCAGTCATGTGGGTGGTCAGCCATGCCTATGAGACTGACCCCCAGTGAAACACTGGACAGTAAGGTTCAAGTGAACTTTTGTGCATATTATCACACACATTTCTGGGAGAATTAAGTGCTGTGTGTGAGACTTCACCGAGAAAGAATAGCTGGAAGCTTTTACTTTGTACCTCTTGGATTCTTTTCTATACTCAGTTTTCCACTGCTGATTTTTTAAAAAATAGTATAATTTGTTGTTTTTTATTTGAAATAGTTATTTGTTTTATTATTTGAAAGTATTACAAGGAGAGAGGAAGAGACAGAGGAAGAGATCTTTCATCCACAGGGTTTAGGGATCCTTCAACAGAAGAGATAGAGATAGAGATATATGGAGAGTTAGAAATGTACCCCTCTCTCTTGGGACCCCCAGCTATATTCCTGTCCTAGGTTTTTAATTCTTCACTGTACAGGTTTTAAATTCTTTAAGTAAAGAAGCCTTCAAGATAAGCTTGGCTTCAGCCACTGTATGAATTACCTCACCAGATTGAGTCAATCTCCAGATTTATAAGCAAAATAAATAATTGGTTTTATTTTGAGCCAGTAGTTTTGGAATAATTTTATTACTCAGCAATAGACAATCAAAACAAGCTTTGGTACCAGGAATGTGGAGTTATAATAGCTTTTGTGAAATGTTTATTTACAGAATCTTGAGAGTTTCAGTAGCAGCTTAAAGGATATTGGGAAATATTTTACCAGAGGTCAAATAATGGTGTATATATGGTGATATATAGTGGTGACTTGTATAAAAATGTATCTGCCTAATTAACTCAATGAAGTGATAGATTAGGCTAAGTAGGTTTCCAGGTAAAATACTGAAAATGTTAACTTATTTCTTTTGGCTGTGCATGATAATATGAAAATATAAAAGTTATTATTAATGGAAATGTTTAATCTTAATTAAAATTTAGAGGCCAATTAAAAGAATCAGAACTTACAGATTTGAGAATATAAGTGGTTTTTTTTATGCTATTAAGATGGCAAAGGACTCTAAAATTCAGATGTAGCCTCAGATCAATGATTATTTCCAAGGTGAAACTTTAAATTCTAAGGCAGCACATCAGAGAAACTTTCAGATTAGATAAAAGGCTTGTAACTATCTCAAGGCTGTGCCTGTTTACATCTCCTCTCCCCAGAAACAAGACTTCTCAAAATCTTAAAGGCATTGTCCCACAGTAGGCTCACAAGTAAATCAAGGTGAATCAGGGTTAATCTTGAGTAAATTTGTATTTATGGCTTTTGTTTAATGATGTGAAAGCTTATAAGATGATGGGGGTGGGGTGGCATAGTGGTATAGTAGGCTAAGCCTCTGCCTGCTGCACCAGCATCCCATATTGGTGTTGGCTCGTGTCCTGGCTGTTCCTCTTCTGATCCAGTTCTGTTTATGGCCTAGAAAAGCAGTGGAAAGTGCTTGGAAAGCGCTTGGACCCCCGCAACCACATGGGAAGAAACTCCTGGCTCCTGGCTTCAGATCAGCCCAGCTCCAGCCGCTGCAGCCATTTGGGAAGTGAACCAGCAGATGGAAGACCTTTCTCTCTGTCTTTCCCTCTCTCTGTCTGTAACTCACCTCTCAAATAAACAAATAAATAAATAATCATAGAGAACTTATGAGTTTCAAAAAATTTAATGATAGAAACATTATTAACTTACATTAAAAGAGACAGAAATAATGCAAGATGAAAGACATCTTTGCACTCCCAAATTATTATATTTCTTATGGACAAGGATAATTGAGCAAGCATGAAGAACCAAAACCAAAGGAGTCAGAAAACAAAACAAAACAAAGAAAAAAAAGGAGTAAAGGAGTAATAGGGAATCATTCCAAGGCAACAGAATTGATTTCTAACCAAGGAATTGGTAATAGATGTTCCTCTGGATTTCAGAATTGCTATGGATCAATGTTTGCTATGTACGTTCCTGGTCCCTCTTTTGGATGTTTCTGTTGAATATCCTATGCATGTATTGCCATTGTATGTTGAACATGGGAGTTGAGAATTTGTGCTTTTAGTTTACAGATCTTTATATTGAAAGACACAGTTTCAACATGTGTTCCTGAGGATGTATACCTGAAAAAGCCACACTTGGACTTCATTACACTTATGGGAACCTGAACCTGGAGCCTGAGGCTGGTACTTTAAAAGATGAGTCTTTTAAGAGTGACTTTGAGGTCTTAGAGGTGAATGTGTTTTGCTAAAGACCAAATTCTTTCTTTTAGTTGTGCATTATAAAATGTAGATAAAAAAATCAAATGGAGATGTTTGATTTTGAGTTAAAATTAGAGAATAAATAAAAGGGAAAGGGCTTATGGGTTTTGAAACAAAACTCTTTCTTATCTTCTCCAGTTGACAAAGGATTCTAACATTAAGACGCAATCTCAGGGGGCCAGCGCTGTGGTGCAAGTGGATAAAGCTGCCGCCTGACCTGCTGACATCCCATATGAGTGCCAGTTCTAGACCAGGCTGCTCCACTTCTGATCCAGCTCTCTGCTATGGCCTGGGAAAGCAGTGGAAGATGGCCCAAGTCCTTGGGCCCCTGTGCCCATGTGGGAGACCTGGAAGAAGCTCTGAGCTCCTGGCTTTGGATTGGCCCAACTCTGGCTGTTGCGGCCATTTAAGGGGTGAATCAGCAGACGGAAGACCTCTCTCTCTCTCTCTCTCTCTCTCTCTCTGCCTCTGCCTCTCTGTAACTCTGCCTCCCAAATAAATAAATAAATATTTTTTAAAAAAAGACAATCTCAGGCCAAAGATTGTTTCTAGGGTTAATGATTGGTATTCATAAGGTCAAATGGGAAGAGTAGGGGAGCTATTGTCAGAAAGGGGAGATCTTTATTGGATGGAGTAAACCTCTCTTTCTTGATTATAGCCGGGAACAATACTGAGATGCAGTGAGAGGCAGTTTTTATGGTTTCTCAGGCACATTCCCAACAAAGTGTGCAAGCAGTCTCACTTAGTGACAACTCATTTAGTCACCCATCTCCTTTCAGCATTCCCTTTAATGTAGCTGGTGAATAAAAATTATATATATTTATATTGCACTACATGATGGCTTTGAAATTTGTGTATGTTGTGGATGACTTAATTGAGCTAATTACCATAAGTGTTGTCTCAAATATTTATCACTTTTTGTGATAAGACACTTAAAATCCACTCTTGGCGATTTTTAAAATGCAACACTTAGTCAGTAATTATAGTCACCCTGATGTGCAATGGATCTCTTGAACTCATTCCTTCTATCTAACTGAAATTTTGAATCCATTCACCAACTTCTCCTCAGCCGGACACTCCTTGCTTCCTTGCTTCACTTTTCTCCCTCACTCCTTTCTCCCATTCCCTGTGATTGGATGCCAATAGAGCACATGTGCATTATTCCCAGACTAAAAATGAAAACATTTGTAGAGAGTTAGGATATCTGGAAATGAAGCTGGAATGTACTACTACATTCCTCATGGTCTGAACTTCAGAAAACCATGGACCTGCTCCATGGAACTATCTAACTAGATATGGGTTACTTAGTCCTTGGGAAAAATTTGCTTGTATCCACTGGAGTTTTGGAGGCATAGACATTGATCTCGGAATCTTTCTGAAATAGTGTAAAGGTGAAATAAAAGGCATTGGGGGGCTACACTGGCATGTATAGTGGAGAAAAGATGCCAATTTTCTCGTTGTTTAAGTGTACGTGGTCATAGATGAGATTCTCCACACTGCAAGAGAGCGTGTGGTGTGCAGTTTTTCAGTGAGTATTCTTGGGAACAACTCTTTTTATGTATTTGCTTTTTCATTCATTCATTAATTTATTTAAAGGGAAAAGATTTCATATGTTTCATTTATACAGTTTTAAAAAAAGATATATTTATTTTCTTGAAAGCTGGAGTTACAGACATAGGGAGAAAGACACACACACACACACACAGATATCTTTCATCCTCTTGTTCACCCCACAAATGGCTGCCATGGCTAGAGCTAGATCTGACTGAAAGCAGGAGCTTCTTCTGCGTCTCCCATGTGGGTGCAGGGTCCCAAGGACTTGGGGCCATCTTTCACTGCTATCCCAGGCCATAGCAGAGAGCTGGATTGAAAGTGGAGCAGACAGGACTCGAACTGGTGCCCATATGGGATGCTGCCATTGCAGGCGGTGGCTTTACCTGCTACACCACAGTGCTGGCCCCTCCCCCTCCTTCCTTTTGTATATTTTTAAAATTTTTTGTGATGATACATTTTCAATTTATAATCACAAGCTTCATCCTGCACTAAATTAAGAATTCAACAAGTATTAAGTAGAAAAATCATTGTTCCACAGGAGTGTAGACAAGAGCTAAAAACAATAATCAAATCTGAAGATATCAGTTCCAGTACTCTATGTATTAGTTTCCACAAATCAGAGAAAACATGATATATGTCTTTTGGGGACTGGCTTATTTCACTAATGGTCTCTATAGAACGGATGAGAAGGAAGCAGAATTGAGCAGAGAAAGAAGCTAGGTGTTATGCAATTGGATTGAAACTTCAACTAATCCTCCCCCTGGAGTTTTGAAGCTGGGATGGCTCTTCAGAGTTGTCCTGAGTTCAAGTGGAGGAGCTATTTTTTTCATATTAATTTTAGACCTTGAGTACAGGTTGTTCAGGGTGACCACATGCAAGAATTTTCACTTCATTTAGGGCAAACTCTCAAGAATTCCTGGGAGCTGAGAACCACCAGTACTCCTGCCACCTGGGGGAATAAATCCTTCAGTCTTGAAAGGGAGATGTACGTGACACACCACAAAATCTGCTGCAGAGGCAATACTTGGTAGCTAAGCAGGAGGATTTCTTTCCTGGATATGCCTTGGAATAGGGCCTGAAAGAGAGTCAGTAGCATTCAGTCAGAGAGGATGTTTTGGAGATCAGGATGCAGAAGACTATAGGAGGTTCCTGTAGAAGGAACTCTGAAGAACTCACGAAAACTTCCTGCTAGAGAAAGTTAGCCTTTGGGCATCTGCTTGCACATGAACACCACCTGATGAGAGCAGCAGCTTCCAAGAACGATCTCCCTCCTGCATCCCACTTAAGGTCTCAGAAGCAGCACAGTGAACAGGAGAGGAACAGAAGGGGAGCATCACGGCTGGACTTCTGCCCTGCAAACTCGGAAGCCCAGGCTGAGGACGGGGAGAGACTGTGATCACATAACAGGAATGTTGCTCTGTATTGGACTCAGTGTGGAAACGAGTTGTTCGAACATCCATAAATCACCCAAAGAACCCTGCCTACATTGTCACTCAGGAATAGGGAATGAGAAGCAAACGGTACTTTTCCACTTCATGGTAAAACAGTACAGAGTTCATTTCAGCCCCCACTCTACTGAATATAGTAGAACTAAAGGATGGTTATGCTTAAGTCACTGAACTAAATCGTTACAGGACTCTATGGACTATTTAAATCGACTCTCATCTCAAAGATGAACCGGCAGACTTGGGGAGCCTCTGCAATGGATTTCACTCTTTGTATGCTTTTTATGTCCCCCTATGCTTCCCACAGTCAACCCAGCCCTACAATCGGTTTGCAGCTAAGAGGGCTCAAGTGACTTATTCAGATCCTATAACTGGTAAACAGCTGAGTGAGAGTGTCTACTTCAAGTGTCCCCTTTCTCTCCATATTTGGGGTCTCCCTACAGGATTTGAAGTGTGGCTATTACCTCTAAAATTATTTGGTCCAAACATCTCCCAGGAAACTGACTTAAGTCCAAGAACACATTTTACAGTTGAGGGAAGCGAGACTTGAAGAGATTAGGTGACACTTTCAGAGCTGTACCAGTCAGTGATTCCTCTTAGGACGTCTTTAAACCCCTCCAGAAAGATCTGTGGAACTGGGGAAGCATTCATGAGGTTTGTAATTTCATTTGACATAGTGTTCAAGTGATCTGGCCAACAGCGAAACCAAATATGTTTTCATATTTCAGGTTTTCAGTATACCTTTGAAGGCAGCATTCCCCTTATTTTGTGGCTTTATGATGTCATTTAACAGTGAAAAGCTTTTGAATCTACCCTAGTGGTCAGGCATCCTATTGGTTCATTCATTCTTCATATGTTTATTTAGCTGGGTTTATTACATGCATACTGCTAAACAGTCTTTCCAAAAGCACAAACACTGTATGTCTCATTCTGGACACTGTGGCCACTCTGTTCCCCTCCGCTCCTCTCTACTGTGGACCTTACAAAGGATTTGTCCCACAGGTAGATGACTGGTGTTTCTGACAGTTCCTGAAGGGCAGTTGTGGATACACAAGGGATAATTCCTATTTTATTTAAAAAGTTTAGAACTACTTTGTTTAGTAAGGGACTCCCTTGGTCAGAGATGGGGGAAGATTTTTCTTGAGGGCTGATAGCATGAGACGACATTTCAGAGGCTGTCAGTTTTCCTTCACTCCCTTTCTTTCTTTCTTTCTTTCTATGAAATATGAAACTTCCCACATAAATTAGCAATCTAATCAGAACCT
This sequence comes from Oryctolagus cuniculus, assembly GCF_051225735.1. Lineage (NCBI taxonomy): Eukaryota > Metazoa > Chordata > Mammalia > Lagomorpha > Leporidae > Oryctolagus > Oryctolagus cuniculus. The sequence continues at coordinate 16,037,430 of NC_142870.1, read as the reverse complement.
AATCTAATCTACTCAATTGGAGCAGGCCTCACTGGAAAATCTACTTAATCAGAATATCTCCCAGGAATTGATTGAGGCCCAATGACATACAGTGGGTATGATTGGAGCTTTAAAAGGAGTATTAATTGAGACACTTCTGAGTAATTCATTGCTGCTTGAGACTAGGCATATAAAGTGTATGTGCTCGTGGCCTCTATGATTTGTTCTGTTTTCTTCCACAGAAGGGTGTGCAGGATCGAATCACACAGCAGCAGACAGAGTGATCCCAGGCATCCATCAGCATTCACAAGACAAATGACTTTAGGATCCTTGGCAAAGAACTGTTGTGTTTCAGCAGCCTGGAACTGTTACTTCAGTCCATTTCTGGGTACAATTGTGTGTTAGTTAGCATTTCCTGTGTAACTGATTTCAGGGGAATTTGTTCAGGTAACTCTTCGAATCTTTGCTGTTTCTTGACTAGCAGCCGCTCTGCTGGGCCCTCATAGAAAATCCTATAGTTTGGTCTGAATTCCATGGAGTTGAGCAGAATTTAAGAAGGGTGGATTGCAGGGCAATGGTAAAGACACCACATTCTTTTCTTGAGACACAGATCTGAATAAGAAATAGAAAATCAGCCAATAAGTCTGGGATGTTGTTGTTATCAACACTGGTCACGTTTTAGTTATAGGAACTGCATACACAGTTGATCATAGCCCTGACTTCATGTTACGCAATCACTAAAGTCTATGTATACCTCTTTCTAAATTCATTGATTTACTTAATCACACATTCATTTATTCTCTTTCATCCTACATCCACTCTCATTCCACTTTTCTTTCTTGCTTGTACAGGCCAATATTATATTTAACTTGTCACCTTTTATGGGTGTCATCTGGAAAAATGTACATGGTTTATGTGTACATAATTTTGAAAAACCAAGACAGTTTGTTTCCTTTATGGAAAAGAAGTACAAGTGTGGCCCAGTGACTCCACTGTGTCATTAAGAACTCTGCATCAGGACATGCTCCATGTTCTCCAGCCTTCTCAGTGTCCAAGGAAGCTGATGGAAACCCAGGCTTCACATTTGCATTCGAAGCAACATGAAGGAGCAATAGGAAAGAACAGGGTGGCTTCATATATTTTTTAAATGAGCACAAATAGTGTTTTAGTGTTGTTCTTCACTTTTCTCCCCTAAGTATTGTTTATTTAAAATTCATCCATAGTGCTATATCCAATTCATTATATTTTTCAAAAATAATTTGTTTTTATTTTATTTGGTAGGGACAGATACAGAACTGTGTCCACTGGTTCACTTCTCAAAATGCCTGCAATAGCTCACAACTGAGCCAGGCAAAAGTCAGGAGCCATGGGTTCAGTCTGCGTTTCCCAGGTGGGTGAAAGAGACCCAACTAATTCAGCCATCGCTGCTACCTCTCAGGGTGTGCATCAGCAAGTGGCTTCATTGGAAGTGGAGTCAGGACTTAACCCAGGCACTCCAATATTAGCTTCAGTCATTCCAAGCAATGTCTTTATTGCTGTACCTAATGCCCACCCCAGTCTACTGCATTACTTTTTTTTTAAGATTTATTTATTTGAAAGTCAGAGTTACACAGAGAGAGGAGAGGCAGAGAGAGAGATTGGTCCTCCATCCGATGGTTCACTCCCCAATTGGCCACAATGACTGGAGCTGTGCCAATTCAAAGCCAAGAGCCAGGAGCTTCTTTTGGGTCTCCCACATGGGTGCAGGGGCCCAAGGACTTGGGCCATTTTATACTGCTTTCCCAGGCCTTGGCAAAGAGCTGGATTGGAAGTGGAGCAACCGGGTCTCAAACCGGCACCCATATGGAATGCTGGCACTTCAGGCCAGGACATTAATCTGCTGTGCCACAGCGCCGGCCCCCTGCATTACTTTTAATTTCCAATTAACCTCATGGTGTATATATACCACATTTTACTTATTATATTAGTTAAGGTAACATTCGATGTGTAATTGGTAAAACAGTTTAGCTTTTAGTAACTTATGGAGCCATTGAGCTAGTTAATTAAGTTGGAACAAAATGAACAATCCTGAAGATGGAGTTCCCATCACTCAGTAGTTCAGAGTCCCATGTTCATCCCATCTTGTGGTTCCAACATCTTCAGACTGTTAGCAAGGCTGCTCTAGGACTTGTCTCCCTTCAAGTCAGCTGGTAGGGGAAAAAGCAAGAAGTTTGCACTGGGGAAGGTTTTTTGTGCAGGCCTATAAGTGGTCTACTGTATTCTAGCCAAATTCTTTTTCCTGGAATCCAGCCGTGGGTTTGCATTTAATCTTAAGGGGATGCTGTGAAATATTCTCTGTGTATGCAGCCTGTAGGAAGAGGAAAACCAACCTGGCAATAGAGTTGGTTTTTTTTTTTTTTTTTTGCATGTTTATGTTCCTTTTCAAGGACTGATGGAAAGTTACCTCTGATTCCCTCCAGTAAAAACAGTGCTAATTGAGTGCATTCCTTTTCTTGTACTCCTTGGACCTGTGTGACAATGTGTTTAATTTATAAACCCAGAAATGGGATTTCTTGGACCTAAGATATACATAGATTCATGTGGACTGTCACATTTGTTTTGTACTCTGGACCCACAACATCAGACTGCTTCAAGATCTCTCTACCCCTGCAGCTCTGCCTATACTTCATGCTTCAGCTCTCTTTTCTGGCAGACTAAAATATATAAAGAAATATAGCATAGCTGTTTAATTTATATTTCTCCAGTAGTTATTGATTTTGAACATTTCTTCCTATCCTTGTTCATCATTGAGTTTTGTCTTCTATATTCTTGTCGCATTCTTTGCTTGCTTTTTTATTGTGGCTCTTGTCCTTCTCTTGATTTGAACACTGCCACAGAAACTGAATTTACCTACTTACACTCTTTTCAGAAAATTCTTAAGGACTCCTCCTGCCCTCTAGGTCACCACTTTTACAGTCAGAGTCTACCTTTGTAGACTTTGTAGAATTGTTTCTGTATAATGAATCTTTTATTTTTTTTTAACCACATCATCTACTTTTGCTTGTTTTAAAATTGAAAAAAAATCAATTGATAAATAAAACTTCATGTATATATTGTGCATAACATGATGCTTTGAAATGTAGATATACAAACACACATTGTGGAATGACTACCTCAAACGAATTAGCATATGTATCACCTTACAAAGTTACTGTTGTTGTGAAGAGAACATGTATGACTGCGTCATATATTGAACAATCTGTCCCTCATCTATTAACTTACGGTTCTAGCCTTATATTACATTATCACACACATGTGCATCTGCCCTGAGCTTCATCCTTGTCTGTTGGTCAGTTTGTCTGTTTTTGTACCAATATCATTCCAATCTTTCTGACGGTGGCACTTATGTATATCAATAACTGATACTTCAGGTTTCCTCTTTCCTCTTCTTTTTAAAGGTTAGTCTAGTTACATTTGGGCCCCTTAGTCTTCTATAAAAATATTGAGTCTGCTATGTGAGTAACAGGAGTGCAAATACTTGAGCCATCATCTGCTGACTCTGAGGTCGCACATTAGCAGGAAGTTGGAATGGAAAATGGAGCCAGGATTTGAACCCAGACACTCCCACATGGGATGTGGATAGCCTAAGGGGCATCATAACTACTGTGCCAAATACTCCCCACAACTCCACCATATTTTAATCTCTCTTCATTATCCTTGTACATGAACTTTTTTCCTAATAATATTTGCTCACTAGTACCAAATTGAATAGTAGTGCTATTAATGAATATTCTTATTTTCTTCTTACAGGAAATATAACCAAAATTTCTCATTAAGCATAATGTTTGGAGTCTATAGATTTTAGTACTTATCTTTTATTATATTAAGAGAAATTCTATTTTTTCAAATAAGAAGCTTTTCAAATGTTATAATAGAAATGGGCTTTTATTCTTACTTTAATTTTGCTTGAGGTAACATTATATCTTTTTTTCCTTGAGTCCACTAATGTGATGTTATATTGATCTAATTTACATTTGAAAACTCTTTGTTTCCCTGAGATAAAATAAACTTTTTCATGATATAGAATGACCCTAAAAGATAACACATGTTATTGCTGCTGATGCAGGATCATGAAAATAAGATCCACAAAAGAAGTCTTGAGTTAATTTCAATCTTCTGTCTTGCATTTCTTGCCATCCATAAAAAGGATACATTTTTATATATAAGCTTTCATTAACTGTACTTGCTGTTTTTTTTTTGAGCTGTTTTTTCAATACCTTGTAACTTAGTTTTCCTGTTAGAAAAAATATTTTCCTGTCCTTGAATATTGGAAATTTTGGAAAATTTAGAGATGCAGAGAGAGAGAAAAAATATGACTTTAACAATAGTTATGAAAAGGCAACCCCTACAAACATTGTAACTCAGGAAGATACAGCCACAAGACACTTTTTAAAAAATACCTATTTATTTATTTGAAATACAGTTTTACAGAGATGTGAAAGGGAGGGGGAGAGAGAGAGAGAGAGAGAGAGAGACAGAGAGAGAAATATCTTCCATGTGCTAGTTCACTTCCCAAATAGCCTAAGCCAGGAGGCAGGAGCTTCTTCCAGTCTCCCTTGTGGATTCAGGGGCCCAAGAACTTGAGCCACCCTCTGCCACTTTCCTAGGCACAACAACAGGGAGCTGGATTGGAAGTGGAGCAGCCAGGACTCTAACAGGTACCCATAATGGATGCTGGTGCTGTAGGCAGTAGCTTTACCTGCTGTACCACAGTGCCTGCTGCGTGAGAGGCTTTTACAGAAGAGCTATGTGCAGACTTCAGGTGCAAAGAACAGGGGAAGAGCCAGGGCCCAGTACTGGCTGCACTAGTAGACCATCCACCAGCAGAAAGTCTGTGTGCTGAAGTCCTACAAAAGCCATGTTATTAATAAATTAATATTTATTTATTTGAAAATAAATTATAGGCAAGAGAGGATGAGAGAGAGAGAGAGAGAGAGAGGAGCAAAAGCTCTTCATCTGTTGATTCACTCTCTAAATTCCTGCCATATCCAGTGTTGAGCCAGGTAGACTCCAGGAACCTGGAGCTCAATCAAGGTCTCCCACATGGGTAGTAGGGAGTCACAGACTTGAGCCATCACTTGCTGCACATTAGCTGAAATCTGAATATGAAGCAGAATTGGGACTCAAATTCAGTCATTCCCAGAAGGCATATATGTATTCCAAGCAGAGTCTTAACAACTGCACCAAACACTGCCACATCCATGGATATTACTTATGTGTCCATTGCAAGATGCAAGTAGAAAGCAGTCCTTCCTGTTATCGTGTCATGTGCCATGTTTGAGTTCAGCTTCAAATCATGTATTTCTTAAGTACTTTAGTAGGAAATAAAAGAGACATTGAGCCAGCTGGTGCAGCCTAGGGTGAGCCTGGGCTCTGCAACGGACACTGAAACTTATTTCAGAATATCTTGAATTATGTGCTAAATATCAGAACATTCTGAAGTCCTTTTTGGTAGTTGGACAAGTGGTTCAACCATTCAAATAAATCATGTTGGAAATCTTTTATTCCTTTGTGTTTTGTTAAGAATGGGCAACAGGTGCAGGTTTTTAGACTAGTGGCTTAGACACCTACACCCCACATCAAAGTGCCTCAATTTGATTCCTGAATCTGGCTCCTGGCTGCAGCTTTCCACCTATTCAAATCCTGTAAGTCTATCATACTGTCACAATCACTCAGGTTCCCTGATCCTGTGGTTTTTAGTTGGTTTGTCTTGTGGGAAGACTTAGTAGTCCTACTCCCTTACTCACAGCGGTGTTATCAGAGGTTGTGTTCTACCTACAGCCACAGCTCACCGTGGGTGGCTCCTTTCTTGTTATTAAAGTCTTCACTGGGTTCCAATAACATCATTCACTCCTGTTGCCGCTTCTGGATGATGGATGACAATGCTGGACCTTACTGGTTTTCCTTAATCTTGCCCTCCTTACTGCTGTAAACTGTCTTTACAATATATTCTCTTTTCTTAATTCCTTGCACGTGTCATCTCTTTCATATCATGACCTTGGATGAGAAAAAGGACTAACCATGTCCTAGTAGCATGTCTGGGGGCTTTGGGTTAGTACACGTTTAAGCCAAAATTTTTCTGTTCTTTGGAGACAAATTACAGCTTGTTTACTTTTGATGTGCCTCAGAAAGGAATGTTGAAATTTATTATTATTTTATTTATTTTTATTTGAGGCAGGGATCCCATCTGCCGGTTCCCTCCCCAAATGCCTTAGAGGCCCCTGATGGGGTTAAAGCCACAAACCAGGAATTCAATCCAGGTTTCTTACATGGATGACAGAGACTTAACTACTTGAGACATCGTGTTCTTCTTCCCAGGGTCTACATCAGCAGGAAGCAAGAATAAGGGTGGAACTTGTTATTGAACTCAGATACTCTTATATGGAATGTAGATGTCCTAACCAACATCTTAATTGCTGACCAAACTCCTGCCCTGAAGTATTGCAATTTAAAAATGACAATGAACATGAAAGGTTTCTATGAGAGTACAGTGTTATGACTTGGAAGTGAATAGGTTCTTTGGCCACTGATATTGCACTTTAACTGAATTATACAAGGGAACCCCATGGATGTTTATTGTGATTCTCTTTGACTTTCTTTTGAAATCAGAGACTCCTTAGTAGGGTTTCTTTCTCTACATCTTAACTTCAGACATAATAATAATAATAATAATAATTTTTGTGTGAAGCATGACATATGTACTATTATTAATCTCATTGATAATGTGAGAAAACTATACAGAGAGAACTTGCTAAAGATCACACACTCACCCTTGTTCAATCTTTATTCAAGTCCTCATCTTTAAACTTAGTTCTTCCTCCTTCTACTTCTAGAATTCCCTTTATTGATTTAACTTCACTTCTTTTCTCTCTCCCAGAAGCAACTTGTAACATCAGAGACTCCACATGAGTTAAAGTAGATTTCAGAATACATATTGGATTTTGCTTTGATGATATTCTAACTTTGAATGGTGCTTATTACCTATTGATCCACGTAAATCCTAATGAAGAAAATCATGTTATATATTCTCTGTTTGCACCTCCACATCCTTTTCCAAATTGTTCTGGGAGAGTAGACTTTAGAATCAGAATCACTGGATTCACTTACCACTGAGTCAGATATGCATTCTGGTTGAATTAAACCAAATATGAGGCATGGCCAGAGATCAGAGCTTTGGAAAAGGGTGAAAGCCATGGCTACATTGCCTCCCTCTCATTTGGACCTCATGTTTACAATGCATGCAATTTTCTACTTAATGTCACAGTTCCTACTTGATGGCTCTTGCTTAAGGTGGTCTGAAGAATCTGGTTGCTGCTTCTTCCCATTATTCCTTCAAGTTTAGTGATGTTAACAGCTACCCATTTTTGTTCCTCTTGGTCCTTCCCACTCCCCAAGAAAAAAATCACCATGCAACTGCCTTCATGGTCCTTTTTGACTGTTTTACTAGGTTGCTACTATGGCCCCCAGGTGAAAATTTTATTTTCCTAGGGATAAAAAAGTATAAGTAAAGGAAAGAATAGAAGTCAGATTCAAGAATCATCTTTGGCTCTGCAAAGGCAGACTGGAAAAGCCTCAACAACCTTAAAAACAATTCTGTTGGGAGGAATAAGGGGAAAAAATCCACCTGATGATTAATAGGAAGCTGTTCCGCAGTACCTAGTTTGCTTCTGATGCATCACCTGTGCAGCTCTCTAAAAGTCTCCAAGAACCACCAAGGGCTGCTGAGCTGATGATCTTGGATCTCTTTAGGAGAGCCACCTATGAGACTGACATCAAGTCTTATAGAGAGGAAAGCAGAGTTTTAATACTATTTTGATTATAAATCCATTCTCTCTGTTCTTGATAAGAATCTCCATTGTTGTAGTTAAACTGTCAGTAAAAGAAAGAACCTATTTGTCTTTCCTTAAAATTATTTTATTTATTAATTTTTTATTTTATTTGAAGTGCAGAGACACAAAGAAATCTTTCATCAGCTAATTCACTCCTCAAATGCCCACAACATCCAAGGCTGGCCCAGGCTGAAGCCAGGAGCCTGGAACTCCATCTGACTTTCCCACATGGGTGGGAGGGACCCATGTACTTGGGCCATCTTTTGCTGCCTCCCAAGATATGCATTAACAGGAAGCTGGAATAAGAAGCAGAGTGGTCAGGACTCATAACAGGCACTCCTATATTAGCTGCAGGCATCCCAAGTGGCGATTTAAGCTGCTGTACCAAGCTTCCACCCTAGGATCTATTTATCTTTCACTTAGAAAAAGTACCCGCTTTTCATGCTTTATAGCTGCAGAAATGCTTTTTAACTACAAAAGCAGTGGGATTTTGATTGAAGGTTTTAGGGCATGGTTCAAGAATGGAAAATCTATCTTCTTAGGATTGCACTTCAGTTCTGGAACCAATGTGAGACAGAAAATGTGGCTCCTATTAATATTGTAATTAAAGATAATAATGCATCCTTTGAAATATCTAAAGTGAAGAATGAAGTGGTAAAAGTAATTGTTTGAAAGAATATCCCCACATGCTGAGTTCCAGCTTTTTCCTCTGAGTAAGCTGTGTGTCCCCTTGCTAAAGAGTGGCATGTTCCAAGGCTATCCCTTCAGCGTCTCTACTTCACCTCTGATGGACATCTTTGCCTCCTGCAGAAGTAGCTGGTGGGAGGGAAAAGTGAGGCTATCCTGCTTGAAGGCCTCCCATTCTCTCAGATGCATTTGCACGTGGCTGGCAATAGTGATGGGAAGCATTTCTTTCCTTCCCCACTGGAGACAAAGCAGAACTCTCCAACAGGTACCTAATCTGAAATGTTTTGTCCTGCTGTCATGGCTGGGCAGTGAGGGCACTGCTGCAGAGATGTCAGTCCTGAGTGGCGTTCCTGGCTATGTGTTTGTGTGTTTGTTTGTTTGTTTTTCAAAAGTAGGGTATTTGGTGTCTCCTTGTTCTCAGTTTTCAGCACTAGTTGTTAATTCAGAGTTAGAAGGTACAATCACATCTGATAAAGATTCAAATGGCTTTTAATAAACAAAAAAGCAATAAAACTGGCTGGGGGTTTGGTAGATTTCACAGTTCATCTTTCCACTTTAAAGAAGCACAGTATTGAAACCATCTCAGACAAATGAGAACCCCTGTAATTCTTTCAAAGAGGCAGCATTAGTATTCTTTAGTGATTGATGTTAGCTCTTTATTATTCTTATCAGGAATGTCCAACTCATTTACTACCTACCTCCTTTAGATTACAGCATAAGCACCTCTTTTTTTTCCCATCTCAGTGGAGAAATAGAACCACTCAGCTCTAAATCCCAGTTGATCACTATACAAATGTGGGAGTAACTGTGCTTAAACTGATCTCTGGATGCCTCACTTTCTCTCTTCCCCTCCATTCTCCCTTGTTCCCTTGCTTCTTTCTTTCCTCCCTCCCTTCTTCCCTCCATTTCTTCCTTCCCTCCTTCCTTCTTTCCCTCCTTCTTCCCTTCCTTCCTCCCTCCCTCCCTCCCCTCCATTATTATTCCTAAATTTTTGAATAATTGTGGTATACACATATTATGGGTGTGTTGTCAGCTGTCATAACATGTTATGTATCATTTTGTGATCTGGCTTAAATGTGTGTCCTTTATTTCACAAATGACTTCTGAGATTTCCAAGGCAAGTACAAACACTTCCACCTAGGAAGTATCTCCTAGACATGGACACTTGCTTGAAAGATCTGATGTGTTTTGAGAGATCCTGGGAACTTGCCGGGGTTTGTTATATCACAGTAATAAAGTAAGATTTGGAAAACATAAAGAGGAAGGTAAGGAAGGTGAATATAAATGTAAGTTCTCTCCAGTTTCGGAATGGAAGAGATGAGAGAAGTTCTACATACGCTGGGGTAATTTAATGGTCTACTAGATTAATTTGCACATTCCACAGGAACAGAATCCTGCACTGTGTGAGCCAGTCACTGGGAGTGATGATGGAGAGGCTGATTTAAACTTGAAACAAATGCTTACATAAGGGATCTTTAAAATACCCACAGAAAAATGAATTATGTAAAAACCTTCAAATTACTTTTACACCAAAATAAACTTATCTTAAAAATCATATATTTGAGAGACTGAGGAAGGAGGCGGGAGAAAGAGAGAGAGAAATCCTATTTGCTGGTTCACTCCTCAACTACCTGCAACAGCTGGAACTGGGCTGATCTGAAGCAGGAGCTGGGAGCCCAATCTGGTTCTCCCATATGGTTGGAAGTGTTACCATTGAATGGCAGGGTCCAAGAAAGAATTCAGGCATGAGACAGAGAGTAGCGGAAAGTAAAATAGCAAGGTTTATTAGGGAAGGGACATCTGTAAGAATGGATGGGCACCTCTCCAGACAGAACCTGAGAGAGAGCACCCAGTCGCTCAGACTTGGGGGAGGAGCGGGGTTACATGGTTGAGTGGAGAGAGTACACCTGGGCAGGCAGGCGGGCGGCTCAGCAGAGAGGCAGAGGGCTGAGCACACAGTCTGGTTGAGGCCGGGGATTTTTAAGGGGATGGGTCTTGCCTTCTCACATCTTCTCCTCCTAGAACAAAAGACTTTTTGGATGTAAATACTAAAAATTCCTTTCTGAGTTTTCCCCTGAAGTTATCAGACAGGGGGAAGCCTGGCTGGCGTTGCCCTGCCTTAGAGGAGCCTTAGAGGAAGGATGGTTATCAGATAGAAGGGGCAGGGTAGGATGCATATTTGAAATGCAGATACTGGGCTGCACCTGGAAGAGTATCAAGCAGAAGGGGCGGGGACCCCCACCTGGCAGGTTATTGGGTAGAAGGGGCAGGGCAGGATGTAAATACTAGGCTGCCCCTGGAAGGTTATTGGGATGACTTTGAGATACATATGCTGGACCTAGATGTCAACTCTTTAGGCCTTTGTCACACACACATAAGCTCATATCTGACTTCCTACATAACAGAAGGAGCTCAGATATTTGATCCATCACCACTGTTTCCCAGGATGTGCATTTACAGGAAGCTAGAAGCAGGAACCAGAGCCAGACATTGAATCCAAGCACTCAATCATGGGACACATGCATCTTAACCCCTCTTAACTTAACATCATTTTTCCACAAATTTTAAAAAAGTACTCATGTACAAGTTGCTAACATGCACCAAATAACTTAAAGATCAAACTATTGAAGGGCAAAGGTAATTAGCAGGTGATGGGACAAAATCATGTTATATTTCTTATAATTTGTTCTATTTGACCTTGTATCTTTAAGTCAAGTTCAGATCTGGAGAAATTAAGATGTGGAAAGAGAGAGAGCAAAGAGAAAGTTCCCACACAAATGGGAAAACATGAAATAGGTATACTTGTAGATGTTGGTTAGTTCTGGCTTGATGACATTAACCTGGTGTGTGGCCTCTGTGGCTTTATTTTCAGAGGAAGTCAGAGGAAATCATCCAGGAAATCTGTATGATGAGATCATTAAATATCTCAGCGAAAGATACCCTTGCAATTAATTCATTTGCAACATGCATGCTTATGAATCATTATATTTGTTGGAATGTTGTTAAAAGGTCAAACCTAATTATATATTTGTTATGATGAGCTGAAAATTCTAGCTGTCATTTGTTATTGTAGGTCTCATGAGACAATGTAGACTCAATTCCAATCCTACATTACAGTTTTGAGTGCCATTTTTAAATAGTTTTAATGAAAATGTTTCTTTCATCACTGTAATTTGGTTTATTATGCTTAATGCCACCAAATCACTTTTAAATCTTGATGTGTCTTTATTAAAAATTGTTTTATTTTAATTTTCTGCTCTAGGTACAGAATTCATCATGAAAACAAGGAAAAGCAGCCTTCATTTCCAGAGATGTTTTGGAAGTAGCTTAATAACAGATATACATAGAGTGAAGACATTACGAATGCACTTAAAATTCTTTGTGATGATACATATCCACATATATGTGTATGTATGTATGTAGTATGTGTGTGTGTTTTCTTTTCTTGAAATAGCTATATATTTTGCACTCTTACTGAGGAATCTACCAGACTATATTTCTTGTGAGGAAATGAAGATGCAAATCCAAAGAAAACTCAGTTGCATTCACGATTGTGGTCTATAAAACATAATCTTGGAAATTTGACTTATTTGATTCTAATATTTTCAAGGGCAATGACTATATTTTCTTCAAATCTGTAGCAAATATCTATGTGACATGTGTTAAGTGATTGTTCATTAATTATTTAGCAAATCTTTGTTACCCACTATATGTATAGGAAGCTGAACAACTATATTAAATATTTAAAGGACATACAATATTCAGAGTTAGTCCTCTGGACATTTATAATCAGCTGGGAGTTCACAAGTAATGTTGTCCTACAGGATTTCTGGAAACACTTTAAGACTTGAGACACTCACAAGAACTATCATATCATGCCATCATTTATTTTAAATGTGAGTTAAATGGCATGCCTTAGGAATGGGAATTGTTCAAGAAATAATTTCCAATCATCAATAGCACAACTAACTTGTGGGCTAGTTGGTAGAAAGTTCACTTTATTAAATATTGAGTGTTGGAAATGATGTTTTACTGTTTAAGTGTCTTGGCATGCATTGACAAGCTTAAATATTGCTTTCAGAGAACATTAATAGTGATCTCTCCATTTATTCCATTAAGTGATAATGAGAGATGACTAATTATTTTGTGGACCACTCATTAAAAAAGGAGTCAAGATTTGCATTAAAACAAAAAGATAAGATAGCATTATAGGCCTTGATTGAGAACTCAGACTCTGGCTGGCTATGTGGTGTAGCAGTAAAACCTTTGCAGTGCTATCATCCCATATGGGAGCTGGTTCGGGTCCAAGCTACTCCGCTTCAGTCCAGCCCTCTGCTGTGGCCTGGGAAAGCAATGGAAGATGCCCCAAGTCCTCGGGCTCCTGCACCCACATAGGAGACCTGGAAGAAGCTCCTAGCTCCTGGCTTTGGATCAGCCCAGCTCTGGCCATTGTGGTCATTTGGGGAATGAACCAGCAGATAGAGGACCTGTCTGTCTCTGCCTCTCTGTAACTCTGCCTTTCAAATAAATAAATAAATAAATAAATCTTAAAAAAAAGAACTCAGGCTCTGGACTCTGATAGATTGGAGTCAGAATCACAGTTTTCTTGATTAACAAACAGTTTGACATTGGGGCAAATACACATCTCTATATTTGTTGTTTCCTTTACTGCAATAGAGATGATAATGCACAGTGCCAACCTCATAATTGGGGCTTAAGAGAGTACTTGAGATAGGATATATTCAGGGTCAGGTACCAGATTTATTCTGTGGTTCTTAGCCTCTATGAGTTAGGAAGGATCAAGGTGTGAATGTGATGATGTAAAAGAGGAAGTGTCCTGCCACTTTTTCGCCAGTGGCTTAGGTTACTGAGGTCTCATCTGTCCTTAATGTGTTGTACTATGAGAATTAATGGTAAAGCTAGTCTTCAAAAAGTACTTTATACTTTGTATGTCTGTGTGGGTGCAAACTGTTGAAATCTTTACTTAGTATAGAGTTGATCTTCTGTAAGTAATGATAATTAAAAAATTAATCTTAATGAAGAATGGGATGGGAGAGGGAGTAGGAGGTGGGATGGTTTGGGGGTGGGAGGACAGGTATGGGAAGAAGAACTGCTATAATCCAAAAGTTATGCTTATGAAATTTATATTTATTAAATAAAAGCTTTCTATAAAAAAGAGGAAGTGTTTTACCATCTGCCACCTTATAGTTAAGTAACACTGGACAAACTATCTATCTTCTCTGAACCTCCGTATTTAACTGTAAAAATTAATAGTTGCCTTAGGGCTGCTCTGAGTATTATATGATCAAATGTGAAGTACACCGAAAACACTTGGACTTAGCATTAAATGAGAGTTGAAATTGCAATCATTAACATTAGAAGATTATGTGACCTTAAAAATTTGCTCAAAGTGCCCAAATGAAATATGAAGCTAAATGCAACTCGTCCAGTGTGAATCTTGGTTACTCTGCTGAAAGGTGGGGATTCCTCGTCTACAATTGGCTCCTCAGGATAGGGATCCTAATTAATTTTTGTCACACCCTATGTCTCCTAGAAGGACAAGTTAGAGGACCAATGGATAAATATCCTATGATTTATTGTCCAAATCAGCACACTTATGTGAGGGAAAGGAGGAGCTTAACTTAGAGAACTTCATGATTTCAAGATGAGTGAAGAACTGTTCAAAGTCAGCTAGGATGTCTAGTTGATCTATAGATCTAGAAAAAGGGTGGGAAATGAGGAGAAGTAGAAAGAAGAAAAACAAGAGTGTAAACCAGTCACCCAACCAGACAATACATGCTCACAGATCCATTCTGGGGTCTCAGTTAACTTATTAGGTAGTCTACAATTGCAGAAACTTCAACTAACATTCTGTGGTCAAAGCTTCAGCACAAGTCTCTGGTGTGCTCATGGCCTAACTGTAAGACATTCATCTCCAAATCCAACCTGCATGTTTGTAGTTTTCCAGATGCCAACATGTCAAGATAGTCGAATGTTGTTCATTTTATACCCAAGACTTACAGGAATTAGAGTTACTGCGTATAAAATCTAGGTTGCATGTCTCCACTCTGGTGGATTTACTGGTTTTATTTTGTTCTGCTTCTCTCCTCCACACTGTCATTTACCAGAAAAGGTTACCCTTCATATATAGAACTAGACTTGAACAAAACTGAGAATTGAGCATGATTTTGCAATCTGAGTTTCCCCTTTATTACATCTCTCCAACCTAAGAGGCACCATATCCAAGCATTGCATTACCTTAGTAAAGGGCCTGCTTGCTCTTGCCCTGCACACTTTGACCCACCATTCCTATGGACATCCTTGACTAGTTAATGCCTGATCCCATTCACTGCTGTAGGTTGGAGCAGTCAACTAACCAATGACTTGAGCAAGTAGATTGCACCTTAGACGTCTTGTAGCCAATGCTACAGTTACTCAACCATTGCTTCTGATGTTGAGGACAATCTGGTAAGTCATACATTATGAGACTTGTAGACACAAAGTTTCTTTAAAAATTATACTGTGTGGTTAACTCCTAGGGATGCCTTTCCCTCAACAGATAGTATTACCTCTCATATTATCCCTTCTTTGAAACAGAAATCACATGGGCTTTTCAGCTGGATCCGCATGCCTTAAGGGCTGATTCTGAGGCCAGAGTGCTGTTTAGGACATCTGCCATTCTATGGGTCTGCTGTGTATCTCACTTCCCATGTTGGATCATTCTCTCCCTTTTTCATTCTATGAGCTAGTATTTGCAGACACTATTTTTGTTTATGTGATCCCTTTGGTTCTTAGTCCTATCATTATGATCAATTGTGAACAGAAATTGATCACTGGGACTAGTGAGATGGCATTAGTACATGCCACCTTGATGGGATTGAATTGGAATCCCCTGGTATGTTTCTAACTCTACCGTTTGAGGTAAGTCAGCTTGAGCATGTCCCGAATTGCACATCTCTTCCCTCTCTTATTCCCACTCTTACATTTAACAGTGATCACTTTTCAGTTAAGTTTCAGCACTTAAGAAGAATTGTGTATTGATTACAGTATTCAACCAAAGGTATTAAGTAGAACAAACAAAAAAAAATACTAAGAAGGATAACATATCAAATTGCTCATCAACAGTCAAGGTGAGGGCTGATCAAGTCACCATTTCTCACAGTGTTCATTTCACTCTAACAGGTTTCCTTTTTGGTGCTCAGTTAGTTGTCACCTATCAAGGAGAACAAGTGGTATTTGTCCCTTTGGGATTGGCTTATTACACTCAGCATAATGTTTTCCAAATTCCTAACAGGGATCACTTTTCAGTTAAAATTTAAACACCTAAGAATAATTGTCTGTTAATTACAGAGTTCAACCAATGGTACTAGAACAAAAAAAAATACTAAAATGCATAAAGTATTACATTGTCCATCAACCGTCAGGACAAGAGCTGATCAAGTCACTGTTTCTCATAGTGTCCATTTCATTTCAACAAGTTTCCCCCTTGGTGCTCAGTTAGTAGTCGCCGATCAGGGAGAACATATGATATTTGTCCCTTTGGGACTGGCTCAATTCATGATGTTTGTCTAAATATGATCAGAGTCAGTGAACTCAGGGGGCTTCCATAGCCTTGGCAGCTCATGAAAAGAGCCTAGGGTGATTACTGAGGCCATAAACAAGAGTGTCAATTTGTTAAGTCAACAACAGGAGTCACTGTGCACTTGCTCCTCATGTAGGATCTTTGTCCTTAGTGTGCTGTACATTGAGATTTAATGCTATAACTAGTACTCAAACAGTATTTTTCACTTTATGTTTCTGTGTGGGAGCAAACTGTTGAACTCTTTACTTAATGTATGCTAAACTGATCTTCTGTATATAAAGAGAAACAAAAATGAATCTTGATGTGAATGGAAGGGGAGAGGGAGTGGTTAAGGGGAGGGTTGTGGGTGGGAGGGACGTTATGGGGGGGGGAAGCCATTGTAATCCATAAGCTGTACTTTGGAAATTTATATTCATTAAATAAAAGTTTGAAAGAAAAAAAATAAAAAAGAAAAAAAAGAAATGGAAATCACAGGAGCTCTTGATTAAAAAACCATTTAGTCCTTTCAGGAAAGGCAATGAGTTCAATTAAAGCCACAGCTGCTGAGATAGAGAAAAAAATACACCTTAAAAATCTACTTTATCTTCATCTAGTTTTTAAAAATCAAGTTCCTTCTTAATTCTGTCTCCCTCCAGCTTTTTTTTTTTTCGATTTAGAATGAAATTTCTGAGCTCCTAGATGTTCATCATCATGGGGTCAATGCAAGCTGTGAAACGTATCTCTTCCCTTTTTTGCTACATAAAGACAAGGTCCATATTTGAAACTTGAAAAGAAAATAAATCTTAACTCTGAACATTATCTTTCAACCAGAACTGACCTTGCTTTCTTCCTCTGTTTCTGAATATCTCACCTGAGCAATCTTTTCTTTTAACATCAAGAAATTGCTGAAGGAAGAAACGTTAGATTTAGTTTTTAATTAACTTTGCCATTGATTTCCACATAACTCTGTATGAGTCACTGTTCTTTAGTGAATGGGATGAAAATCTTAAAGATTAATGGTTGTTCCCAGGGGTTTTTCTTGACCAGGTTCCAGAGACTCTGCTATTTCTTTTTCTTCTGTGAACTCATCCACTTACTCTGTTCTTCACCTTAAAACACATAGGCACACTCAGGAATATGAGCACGTGCATATGTATCAACTATGGTTTCAGGATGAAAGTATCAAGGAGAAAAGCTGGTGATTATGCCCTGCTCTTAGTAGGTTTTAAAAGTTTTGCTATTTCACAATTTTTCTATTCTTCAGTTTTTCTTAGTACAATATGTATTTTAACAAAATTGGTCATGACAAGCATTATAAGCCCGGGATGAAAATTGAGTTATCAATAAATAAAGAAGAAAGATGTTAGTGTACCTTAAAATATTTTGTCATACTGAAAGACAATATATTTTAGATATTAGAAGTTGTTTTACTGTACTTTGTTTCCCATAAATTATTGTAATTGTATGTGAAGAAAAAGAGTAATTCTTCTTGAAATTTAAGAAAAATTTTTAAAATGAGAAAAAATATTATAAAATGTAAAATATAATGACTTGCATATAATTTTTAGTGAAGTAAATACACTTTGCATTTTCTCCTTCTGATATTTTATCAGTTCAGACCACTTTCAGCTAGCTATTCATTATATTTCTTTCTTTCTTTCTTTCTTTTTTTTTTTTTTTTTGACAGGCAGAGTGGATAGTGAGAGAGAGAGACAGAGAGAAAGGTCTTCCTTTTGCCATTGGGTCACCCTCCAATGGCCGCCACGGCCAGTGCGCTGATCTGAAGGCAAGAGCCAGGTGCTTCTGCTGGTCTCCCATGGGGTGCAGGGCCCAAGCACTTGGGCCATCCTCCATTGCCTTCCCAGGCCACAGCAGAGAGCTGGCCTGGAAGAGGGGCAACCGGGAAAGAATCCAGCGCCCCGACTGGGACTAGAACACCGTGTGCTGGCACCACTAGGTGGAGGATTAGCCTATTGAGCCGCGGTGCCGGCCCATTATATTTCTATCTACTAGTTTTAATGTAAACAACATAATGCATTAGTTTTTTAAAAAATATATTTATTTTATTTATTTGAAGGGCAGAGTTACAGAGAAAAAGGAAGACACACACACACACACACACACAGATATCTTCCATCTGCTTGTTCCTTCCCCAAATAGCCACAACAGGCAGAGCTGGGCGGATCCAAAGCCAGGAGCCCAGAGCTTATTCTGGGTCTCCCACATGGGTATAGGGGCTCAAGTACTTGGGCCATCTTCCAGTGTTTTCCGAGGCAATATTTTTTGTCTTTTTTTTTTTTTTTTAAGTTTGATTTAGTTCATTGAACGCCAAGGTGACAGAGAGAGAGAGAGAGAGAGAGAGCGAGCTTTCCTTGGCTGGTTCACTCCACAAATGGCCACAATGGCTGGGGCTGGACCAAGCCAAAGTCATGAGCTTAGTGCCACATGAGTGTTAGGACACAAATACTAGGATCGTCATCTGTTGTCTTCCCAGGTGCATTAGCTGGGCACCTGATCATAAGCACAGTATGGCCAGGATTATAACCAACACTCCATTATGGGATGCTGGTGTTGCAGGCGGAAGCTTAACCTGCTGTACCACAGTGCTGGCCCCTGAAAGAGCCTTCTGATGAGCCACTCTCTCTCTTTCCAGTCTTTCCTTCAATTCTCTCTGCCTCAGCCCTGGGGATTGCTACCTGTCATGCTCATTGCTCCTCTGCACTTTAAATTTAGCTGCATCAAATTCATTTTCCTTCAAATATTGTGACTGTCTTCTCTCATTTCAATGGCCCCCAATACGCTGCTTTCTTAGATTGGAACACTTGTCTGCCCCATCTTACGTACCTCCTTTCTTGACTATGTCTGTGTCATCTTGCAGAGTCCTCCCCCTCCCCCCCAGTTAAATGCTTCTGCATGCTGCCCCAGCTACTGACTTCCACTGAGGAATTTCTGATTCTTCTTTGAGTAATGGCCTGAATTTCTTCTTCATTTCGTAATAAACAATGGGAGGTCAGTGACCATACCTCTTCACCTGTGGAGAATGTGGTGCCAAGAATGCAGCAGATACTG
Organism: Oryctolagus cuniculus; assembly: GCF_051225735.1. Classification (NCBI taxonomy): domain Eukaryota; kingdom Metazoa; phylum Chordata; class Mammalia; order Lagomorpha; family Leporidae; genus Oryctolagus; species Oryctolagus cuniculus. The sequence goes on along the minus strand of NC_142870.1, from coordinate 16,018,266 downwards.
AATTTTGGAACTTATTTTTACTTGTTAATATCCTTTTTATGGTATACTCAATGTTCCAGGTACTGTTTAAACCACTTAGAAAATTTGGTTTTAGAACAGTGATGTATTCCTCTGTGATGATAACCAGGTACTTAGTATAAACTAAAGATAATTTTTAACTTGGCCCCCAGTGATGGTGTTTGTATAACAGTTAAGAATATCCTTCGAAGTAACAAACTCAACCACTGAAGAGAGTCACTGGCAACAAGTACAGAGGAACAAATCAAGACTCAAACTTTTTCTGGAAAAAAAAACCCTGTTGTTTATTATTATTTAGAAAGCACACACAACAATTTATTGAGGCAAAAGAGAAAATGCAAAATAAGTGAGCATACAAATTCATTTCAAAAAGAACTGATGTCACCTCCCACGTAGTATCTATGTGAACTTTTAAAATTTCGTATTTCTTATATCTGTATACATAATCAGATTATGGATATAGATATATGGAAACACATCATACACTCAAAGAAATCTTCTCTCCAAAAATATTTGGTGAGCACATCCACTTTCTTCCCCTAAATTTTCAACAATATTTTCTCAGTTCATGCCACTGTCTCTTTTCTCTGAGTTCGTCTCTGATGACAAGTAAGGATACTTGTGAAGGAAGATTTCCCCTTAGTTCTTGACTTTTTCTTTAATTTTTTCTGATTTTTGAGTGAGATTCCAAGTTCTTCCATGATGGCATTGAAAGAGAGACACTAGAGGACATGAAATAAGACAGCATCAGCTTAACCGAGCCTGTGTCCCTCCTGCCATTGACCTGTCACTGCTGGGGTCTTAGGAACACAACACGATGGTCTCAGGGAAATTCTGCCATAACCAATTGGCTCCCATCACTTCCTCCTCCACCCACTGGCCACCCACTTTTTCTACTTGGGCAAGCGGTGGGATTTCATTCACAAATGCACAGTATAAAACGACCCAGTTAGAAAAAAAAGAAAACAAAAAACCAAGACTCTCAAAATAGAAAACTTACCTTTGCTGAGACACCAAAATAGAGTTAAATTAAGTCATTGCCCCCATTGAGATGATCCAAACATTGATAGGTTTATCAAGGCATACGGACACTTCAGTAATGCTATAGAAAATGAACAAACCTTCTCTACACCAAGGCTTTGTTTTTTTCTCCCATGAAACCTTACTTTGTTCCTAAAATAAAATCTAATTCTTGATGACTTTCCTTTCTGATAAAAAAAAAAGAAAAAAAACAATTTTAAATTGTATATTTTCTCCAAAAAAAAAACAGAGATTCTGGCAGCAGCAATGATGCAGCTGTGGTTGAAATGAAAAATAATGTGGTAGTGAACTACACAGCAAAGTTGATGCAATATAACAAAAGAAAATGGCATTATGATTATAAAATGCTATGCATATGCAGATGATATATATGAGTATATATATATGCATATCCACTACAGTTACACTATGTCTGTTCACATGCACAGTATATAAATGACCAAATAAAACATAATTTGCTGTAATTTCTTTTAGATCTTTGAGTGATAGATTCAATCTTATATGGGGTTCTATAAAGCAGTTATTTAATGAGGTTACTATTAACCCATCTTTTAGTGAGAAATCCAAGTACAAAACTACAAAGAGCTCATGATTCTATTTATATGAAGTATTTAACATAGTCAAACTCACAGGAGCAGAGAGTGAGCTGTGTCTCACTAGAGGTTAGAAGGAGGGGACAATGGGTACAGTTGCTATTCACTGGGTATAAAAGTTTCAGTTATGCAGGATGAATGAATTCTAGACATAAGCTGTACAACATCGTACCTAGAGTTAATAGCAGTATATTGTTATAGGATTAAAATTTGTTAAGTGGGTAGCTCTCAAGTGTTATTCCTACCATCAAAAAAATCTTCCAAAAACTCGAGACCTTTAGTAAAGCTTATGGGAGTGCAAATATCGCTTCTGTCCCTTTAGCTCACAAAATGGATATGGCTAAAAGTCAAATGACAAAATGAAATTAGTTGATTTCTCTAAGGTTGGGAATGCCTTAAAAGAAGAAATTGGCGTCCTGTGTTTGCAAAGTACTCACTGTCTAGTGTGATTCTTGCATATCCCTGTGCAGCATGTATTTTGGAAAATTTACAATTTAAGGAGTGGACATTGGCCAAGCAGTTAAGATGTCTGTATCTCATATCAGAGTGTTTGTGTTCAAGTCCCAGCTCTAGCTATTGACTCAAGTCTCCCGCTAATGCAGACCAGTGGGAGGCAGCAGTGATGGTTCAGGTAATTGGGTTCCTACCACCCACATTGGAAACCTAGATTATGTTCCTAGCTTGTGATTCCAGTGCCAGCCCAGCCCCAGCCATTGCAGGCATTTGGGGAGTGAACCAGCACTTGGATGATCTCTCCACGTCCTCCTTCCACCACCCCCACCTCCCAGATTAAAAAAAAAAATGAAAGTTTACATTCACTTTGTTTCAAAAAGGACTTGATACTAGTTTAGATAAGTAGTAATTTTAAAAATTTTCTACTGAATTGAAAATCAGATGTAGAAATTTAGGTTCTGGATATCAACTTTTTGGCTACCAGAGAAAAAACAAGTTGTTTGTATGCCACTTGTATGAAATTTTTTGCTCTTTCAACATGATTTAATTTCATTTCCACTTGTCTATGCTACGAAAACAATGAAAATCCAGACCTTACATGTTAATTTTATTTCAAGTGGTAAGCTGTGGCTTCAGTAAATTTAGAGATGTCATGCCACACAAAGAAAAAATTCGAAAGTGTTTTCTTATGAATTACACATCAAAAAATGTTGCAGCAAGTATACCGCAAATGAATCATAATTTTTTAAAAATATTTTCCATGTAAGGTTTATATATGTTGCAAATAAGATCCAATGGTCATTTTATACTGTCATTCTGATAGATAATGCTGTATTAGGACTTTGGGAACTCTGCTGAGAAATTTCTTTCAGTGGAAGAAGGTTTGTTAGCACAAGGCATTTCTGGTTTTAGGAAGATCAATAAAATGGAAGGAGGCAATGAAGGAAAGGGAATATCAGGAGATTTACAAACACTTGATATATAAACCTTATTTGTAAGTTTATAAAGGAGTTATACTCTTCATATAGATGGAGAAATTCACTATTAGAGATATTAAATAACTTAAGAGGAAAATCCTTTATTTAATTATTTGTTACAATTTTTAGAGATTTATTTATTAATTACAGAGAGAGAGGCAGACACACACACACACACACACACACACACAGATATCTTCCATCTGCTAGTTCACTACCCAGATGACTGCAACAGCCAGCACCGGCCAGGCTGAAGCCAGAAGCCAGAAGCCAGGAGCTTCATCCAGTCTTCCATGTGAGTGCCAGGGGCTCAAACAGTTCAGCATCCTCCACTGCTTCTCCCAGACCATTAGCAAGGAGCTAGATCATCAGTGGAGCAGCCAGGACAAGAACCAGCATCTGTATGAGATGCTGACATCGCAGGTGGTGGCTTTACCTGCTACACCACAGCACTGGCCCCAGGAAACTCTCTATTTGAACTCAGTCCATTTGGACTGCCAAAAACCAATTGCTTTCCCTGGAAATTGTCTAGCTACATCTTGATTCTTATTTTTTATCACAATAGATAGCTTTGTGAATTGTTTTCCCATAAAAATATAAGTTGAGATGTTCCAATCTTTCTGTTTCATTTGAGCTCCCAAGTATTTCATTTTAGACCTCTCATTTCATTTTACACTGAAACAGCTAAAATCAATCTTCAGGTGTGGCTTCCATAAAAGATACAATGAGGAAAAGACGCATTGAAACCTCCTTTTCCGATTTTTGGTAGAGAGACAGTCATAGATCCTATCATATTAATACGGCTAAAATGTTTACAATTTTTCTTTAAAAAAGAAATCCTTCCCCCAAAGTTTAGACTTCTCTGTTACTACAAACATCAGATTCTTTAGATTACCCCAAATATTTATTTCTTGCTGCTTGTGTGAGGGTGAATACAACCACGTTATTTTTGGTGGTCTGATTTCTCTGTCTTTGGTCACAATGATTTCTTTTTGAGTCTCATTTTGTCTCCAACTGTCAAAAAGAAAATGGCAAGATATTGGGGCTGACCTTTCTGTTTTTTCAAGTTTTGCTGTAGTCACAAAGAAAGATGACCTTTAAGGTCCCTTGGCCATGAGTCCAAATAAACCACACATTCTCATATCCACAGGAAATGAAAGTATGAAGGTCATCTCTCAGTCCAGAGTGGCATGGGAGGGGCTCATATTCATTAACTAATTTTTCTTTTATAATCTCAGTATTCATGCACATGTATAAAGTTTGACTTTGTAAATCAGAATCAAAATTAAGTAGTTTCTCAAGCTTCTTTTTCTGGGCTTGGGCTTTTATGAACTCCTTTATTTTCATAAAGCCATAAGATCATTATTATTATTATTATTATTATTATTTGACAGGCAGAGTGGACAGTGAGAGAGAAAGACAGAGAGAAAGGTCTTCCTTTGCCATTGGTTCACCCTTCAATGGCAGCTGTGGCTGGTGCACCGCGCTGATCCGATGGCAGGAGCCAGGTGCTTTTCCTGGTCTCCCATGGGGTGCAGGGCCCAAGTACTTGAGCCATCCTCCACTGCACTCCCTGGCCACAGCAGAGAGCTGGCCTGGAAGAGGGGCAACCGGGACAGAATCCGGCGCCCTGACCGGGACTAGAACCTGGTGTGCTGGCGCCACAAGGTGGAGAATTAGCCTAGTGAGCCGCGGCGCTGGCCTATTTTTAAACATCAGAGTTGAAATCTGTCATCCCTAAGTACATTCATCTAACTCCTTCCTTCAACAGGCGGCAGAAGCAAAGGAATGCTACCAGTAACACTGTCTGGGGTTTCAGGGACTGGAAATTCCTTGGCTAGCCTGGATTCTAGGTCCTGCTACTTATCTCTAGTGGGCAGAGCTCATATTTTAATGGATCTAATTGTGGCCACTAATTATTCCTTGGAATTGGCCCCTGGCATCAGAGTGCTGTAGTTAAAAGTTCTATTGTGTTCCTTATTATCTGTGTTGGACTGGGTGAGGTCTTATCTTTTTTTTTTTCTTTAAGATTTATTTATTTATTTGAAAGTCAGAGTTATAGAGAAGGAGGGTAGAGGCATAGAGAGAGAGAGAGAGTGAGGGAGAGAAAGAGAGAGAGAGAGGTCTTCCTTCTGCTGGTTCACTCCCCAAATGACTGCCATGGCTGTGGCTGGGCCAAGCCAAAACCAGGAGCCAGGAGCTTCATCCAGGTCTCCCACATGGGTACAGGGGCCCAAAGGCTTGGGCCATCTTCTGCTGCTTTCCCAGGATTATTAGCAGGGAACTGGATCAGAACTGGAGCAACTGGGACTCAAACCAACACCCATATGGAATGCCAGCACTGCAAGCGGTGGCTTTCTCTACTTATCCAGAGTCCCTATTTTCTCTTTGACTCAATTTCCTAAAATATAAAATGGGCAAGTTGTAGAACCCTTTTCCTAGAGTGATTATGAGAATTCGATGAGCTGATATATATAAAATATGCAGCTCAATACTTGGCAAAGTATAATTATGCTTTTTATTCAAAATAAAATTTTATACATCACAGTGAAAATATTTAACTTTGTGGCATTCACTGATTTTTCTTTTTTTTTCTTTTTTTGACAGGCAGAGTTAGACAGTGAGAGAGAGAGAGAGATACAGAGAGAAAGGTCTTCCTTTCTGTTGGTTCACCCTCTAAGTGCACCACGCTGATCCGAAACCAGGAGCCAGGTGCTTCTCCTGGTCTCCCATGCAGGTGCATGGCCCAAGCACTTGGGCCATCCTCCACTGCACTCCCGGGCCACAGCAGAGAGCTGGCCTGGAAGAGGAGCAACAGGGACAGAATCCGGTGCCCCAACCGAGACTAGAACCCGGGTGCCGGCGCTGCAGGCGGAGGATTAGCCAAGTGAGCTGCAGTGAGGCCCAGCACTCACTGATTTTATTTCATGAATTTGCTCTACTTAACAATTTCTGTGTTGTTTATACCAGTGTTTCAGTTAAAATCATAAAATTTCAACACCTGCTATTACTTGTTTTGGCCAATCCATAACACATTTCGAAGTTTAATGAATAGCAGGCATTATGACAGCTTGTGTGATGCTTATGAAGGATAGGTGCTCAAACATGAGAAGGAAATAAAAGCTAACTTTGATCCTATTGTCATTTAAAAAATAACATCTCTGTTTATGAACCTGTTTTAAAGAATCCCTGCGATGATGTGTGATGGGAAATTCACAAACATACGGATTTACAGGAATAATGTATAATAGTATCATTTATACTGCTCCTGACACAGCCAAAAGTGGGGTGTGTGTGTGTGTGTGTGTGTGTGTGTGTGTGAACATGTGTGTGAGTCTGTGTGAGAGACTTTTCTGTTACAGGAATGGAAATTAAGAAATGGAAGCGAGCTGCAGAGACTGCACCTGGAACTTCCACTAGAACTGCACCCCTCCCCCTCCAGGAAGAGAAATTTTCTTGTTCGCCTGGGTTTTGCAGAAAGTCATTTCCTTTGGCTTCTTCCAGGCACGTGCTGTGTCCCTCATGGGTTCCTTTTCCTTACCTTCTGCCTCCTTTTGCTTTCTTTCACCCTCCCCTTTGGCTTCTCTTTCTAACTGTTGACTGCACCTCCTTTGGATTAACCCCAGATATGTGATTTCTTGTTATTAGCTTGAGCCTGAATATAAATGATATCTTCTCTCCTTATCTTCTTGTTGCAACTGTTACCCTAGAAGTGGTGGAAGGTCCAATAATGTTCTTTCTATTTTGTACCTAAATATGTAGTCTCAGAAGTTAATGGTCCAGGAGAAGAGAACTTAAAAAAAAGTTACAGGGGAGGGAGAGAGGTTATCTGTTTAGAATTGTATCTATGAAATATATAATATCTGTTCACTTTATATTAATACAAAATTTTTTAAAAAGTTGAAGGGAAAATTCTGCTACAATTTGACCTGATTTTTCAGTCGCTAAAGAATTAATATTTCTGAGGTTGGGTTTCTTACTGCTTGCAAACTTGGCATCAGATTGTGAATGCCAAATTGATATCTTACTGTAAATTTCTCATGACTGCATTCAGTTATTCCATTCACTGGTGCATTTAGGTGAACATTTTGAAGAACTGCTTTGGGTACAGGTACCTTTAAGAAATTTCCTTACTGCTTTCAAGAAGTTCTGTCCTAGCCAATAATCTAATATGAAACTTACATTTTGTGTAGGTTTCTCCTTTAATTTGCCAGACTCCTGTTCAAAGACATTTGAAGCACTCTGTGACATTGTCTAATAAATTTTCATATTACTTATGAAAGAGATGAATGCATGCAATACTGTCATCATTTTATAGATGTAAGATCCGTTATTTCATGTAAGACCACTTATAATTTGAAAGTAAGCTATGATTTGAAGCCTTTGGAAGACCATTTTCAGTAAAATATAGAATATCAAGGGAATAGATTTATGAGAAATAATGGGATTATTACTACTATTATTATTATTTTCTTGGTTTGGTTAAATTATTGCCATAATTCCATGGAATCAGTGTCTCAAAGATTTTTTTTAACTAAACACTAATATCTTCAACATTTTTTAGCTTCAAAATGTAATGTGGGAATAAATCTACATGTTTTGGGCCTACAGTCAGGAAACATTAAGGAATAATGGAAGAAAAATTTTATTCATATGAGACTTTGGTGTCACTTAACTGCACCCAGAATTTGCTTCTTCATGGTATAATTGATGATCTGAAGTTCAGCTCAGGTTTCAATCATTCCACACCAATTATGGGAAGGTCCCTTGAGGAAGATTCTTGGAATATTTATATGTGCACTATTTTTGTGTAAAGTTCTTGCATTCTAGAACTAGGATTGGGCATCATTTGCTCTGGTTTTTCTGGGTTTATACAGTATCCATAGGCCATCTGTCATGCCCCTATCCTTGGAATTTTTAAGAACTGGATCATACACATTGAGTATGAATATACATTTTATTAACTTCCAGAATAGTATTTATTTTGATTTGTATCTGGGCACTAATAGGGGAGCTGAAATTCATCACTGGTGTCTCTGCCAAGAACCTTGGGATGGAGGAAATCTAAACACTGAGATAAAACTTCCCAGGGTGTTCATGCACTCATATCCCAACCTCTGATTCACAGCCCCTACTGGATCACCTCATTTCCCTGTACCTCCAAGGCTTTAAACCCAATAGGTAAGCCTACATGAAAGCTTTTATCTTCCCTTCCTTTGGCTGTAACCTGTAGAGTCGTCTGGCTCATTTTTCTAGCTCTTTTAATGTCATATTTTCACCACTTTAGTGTCATCTCTTCTCCCTATTTCATTTTTTTTCCCATCCCTGGGATCTAGTGTCAACAGTTTCACCTTCTCAGATGCTAGATTTAAGTTTTTCTATTTGCATGAATGCATATGCTAGAATTCCTTGTTCCCTTATTTGAATTCTTCAAACCATAAAAAATTACCTATGGGGGCCACAATATTGCTTGATGATATGGGATATACAAAGATTCCCTTTCTGATTCACTTTTATTTAGAGATTTCTTTTAGAAACCTGTTTGCCTATTAAGATAAATGTATTATGGAATGGCATGCATCGTCCATGTTGATTTTGATTTTCATTTTTCCAAGAATTCTTAAAAGAAATTATTCACATGGGGTAGCTGTCCAGTGGTGTCCAACCCAAAATCTCAAGGGGGAGGGGACTGTAGTCTCATTCTCTTCTAACATTAGGGATAATTTCATGGAAAGCTTTGAAAAATGGGACTCACATTGAGACACCTAAACATTTTGATATTGATCCATATGTTCTCTTCCAATTCTAAATTCCAACCTTTGCCCCACTTGTAAAGTTGCAGTGAGGGCTTTATATGCATTGCCCTCAAGGTTGGGATGCTATAGGAAGAAAAAAGAAGAATCAAATTTGAAGCTTTGAACTCTTAAATAGCCTTTTGTGGATCTACAGAAGACATCTCAGTCTTTGAAGCTATTAATTATATAGCCAGGTATTTGAAAGAAGGAAAAAGCTGGTGCTTTGAATTCTGCAAGTTTGACATTAAATATCAAATATAGACCTTTGAGAACACAGACTACAGGGTTCATTATAGAGTGAAGATAGAATTGATGTGTGTCTTCTACCAAGGAGGAAAGTCCAACCATGTGAGAACCACAGCTTTATCCAAATGCTGTGAGCACCCAAGAATTGCCCTCTCATCTGTCATTTAGGTCCTGTTAGAGTCACATTCCTTGGGATAAAACAGCCTGATAGATGGAGGAAGGAAGGCAGAGAACACAGAGAAATCCTATCGCCGTTCTGTCTTAATCTCTCAGAGAAGGCAGTGACTCCTGAAGAGAAATGTCATCAGGGCCTGTCCTCAGGCCAGGCCAAGACTGTCTATTGAGTCTCTCAGAGCTTCTCAATCTCACTGCAGGGCAGCTGAAACTCCTCCGTGCTCCAGAACAAACACAAATATGGCAGATGGGTTTGAAGAGGGGGACGCAAAGTGGTCTGCCCAAGTAGGTCAGATATTTCTGCAATGAGGATAACTGTCAGTTGAGCCAGAGGAAAGCAAATTTCTTGGCTAACAAATGGCAGGAATATGAATTTCAATTCAAAACTCCCATAGTGCTTTTGTATTTTCTGGAGTTACTGTCAGGGGCCAGTGTGACTTTGTCCCTGGTCCTCTTATTTATCTCTGATGTCCTGCACTGAAGCCCTGAGATTATTCTGTAAGGATTGTCTTCCCTTGTCTTTATTATGACAAGGACCTACTCCAATTTAGCAGCTCAGAGGGTAAGCAGGGCCATAAAAATAGCTTCCCATAAATTCGTAGTCTGCCCCTTGTCCTAAAGGGAATGTTCCTTACCTCCAGGTAAATTAAGCCTGATGTAGAGTTTTAGTTGTCCATAAGGCATGTAGTGTACTTGGTACACTAGGGACAACTAATATAGAGAGTCCTTGGGGGAAGTCGTGCTTCTTCTCTAAATAACTGAACTCAACTCAGATGTCCCCTCCTCTGCTTGTAGATCTTGTAAACTCAAGAATATTCAATTTTGGTTTAAAATATTGTCTTTTGGCTGGCTAATGGCTACTTTAACATTGTTCTCTCCTCTACCTTACTTGTTCTTTTCTTTCTAAGGGCAATATAGGATGAGGAAAGGTTCCAGAGGTCCCAGTGAAGTAGGCAGGCATACAGGTTAAAATTTATGAGGTTTGTGAGCTGGAAGACCATGCCTTCACCACGCCCCTGTGTGACCTCATGCCCTTACCTGGTCACACTGAGTGTTCACCGGACAATCAGGTTAATTGACCACTCCCCTTTGAAAGTGGATTAAAAGCCTGGGACACGGTGTGTCCACACTTTTTCCTTTCCCTGGCCTCTTGCCAGTACGGGGCTGGCTGCAGCATTGTGCTTCCAGGGTGCGTGGCCTTCAGGCCACCTTGCCCCATGCTTGCTGGCCTAGATGCTCCTCCACGTGGCTGGTTCCTGGTACTCAGTATGAACCTAGATCTACCTCTCTTTCGTAGATAAAGCTCTCACTCTCCTATGCATCTTTCGCACTGAATAAAAGCTTAAAAATGAACCATGCTGCCTCGGTCATTTATGCTGGTATTCAGAATTCTTCTCTAAATATTAGGCAAGAACCCACATGGGCTTATTAATATTAGGAATTTATTAATAAGCATATGGTGATATCATATGGCACCCCAAATTCCTGTATCATATTTGGCACTGCAGATGGGACTTTTGGGGAACTTTAAGGGGCCACATTCTGTGTATTTTAGGGGGCCAAATTCCGATATCACCAGGAGTACTGGTCCATGGCTACTATCTATCTTTGGCTTCCACTGGGATATGAGATCCTACCAGATCATAGACCCTGGTCTTTGTCTCTGCTGTGTCCCTTGAGATGCCCAAGGTCCCACCATTGCCATGTGAAGTCCATATACTGTTTTTTGCCTCCAACCTCTAGTATTCCAGATTATTGATTCTCTCAGCCCTTCCACAAGGCTTTTAGGTGGGAAAAGCTGTGGATTTGGATTTCTGTGTTTTTCCTGGCATTCTCTGGGATTCAGGAAGATCCTGTGAAGTTTTCCCAGGCTACTACTTAGATACTTTTATTTTGTCATTCAGTAGACACTTGGGTGTAAGACTTCTCTCCAAGTCTTGATACCTCCTGGGCTACATTCTGTGGAGCAAGGACATCTATTTTCCTTTATCTTTCTTTGGAATGGACTCAGGGATGGTAATTAGCCTTCTTTTAAGGACTCAGGTAACATGTAATCATTTATGACTTGCCCCCAGTTGTCTTTTTTAATAGTAATTAAAAAATTTGGTCTGGGGTCGGAAAAGAAGGTAAGAAAATAAATAATCTGTATTTGCCCAAGTTTAACAATCTGGGTTATGGCTATTGCTAATTATAGATAAATTTTTTGAATTAAACAACTAACCAACTCAATACAACATCTGGATCTTACCATTGAAACCATGGTTTTCAAGATTTCTATCTGTCTGAAAAATTGGCAAAGATGACATATAATTCAAAAGTTGAGTGTTAACTCACTTTTAGCCTGGAGGTGGTTTGTAGAAAAATGCAATGCCTGATGATAGGGAGAAAGACAGGGTTAAAAAAAAATAGTGGAAAATAAGTGCATGTTGTTCTTTCCCTTTGTTTCTCCTGTCTATGTTAAGCAGAATTGCTTCAGTTCCATTTACAGAATGGAGTTTTGTTTTCTGCTCCAGCCCCATTTATCTCTGCCTTTCCTGAATTGTGAATATATAACCAGTTGGACAGCTTTGGCTAGCTTCCTAGGTACACACTTTTTAAAAAAATCTAATCTGTAGGATCATCCTCTCAACAAAGTCAAAAAACACCACTTTTTTTTAACTTCAGCAAAGTCAAAAAACTACTCCACTTTTGTAACTTTCAAGGTGTTTGCAATGATTTGTTTCTAACTCATTGGAAGGGCACCCTCTTGCTCCTGGAGGCTATAATGGCTGTTGTGCCATTTTCTCTGTGTCAAGAGCAGGTTGTTCTACCTTAAATTGTTGTCAGGGCAAAGTAATTCTATTTATTGGAATAAGAATTTAATCTGTTTGACAGAGATACATGACCATAGAAAAGATCGATCAACAAAAGTTTTTATTTTCATTGCTTTTGTATTTTTATTTCCTTTCTATTTCTACTAGATTTTTAAAAATATCGTGATTGAAAGAGAACTTCAAATGTACCCTCCTGATTCCACCAATGAAGAAAATGAGATTTTTCAATCTGCCTTTGCCATTTAGCAACAGTATGAAGACTTAAATTCTTGGCTTCTAATTCCTATGTCACCTGTCTGGTGGTACACACATCTTTTAGAGTCTGTGTGCTTTGTAAGACAGTATCAACTTGTACAGGAAGGATAATGTTTATAAAAGTGAATTCCAAATGGATTTAAGTTGCTTCCTGGCATCTCTGATAATTAATGAATGTTTGGACTTCCAGGTAAAGGAAATACTCTTTGCACAATTATAAAAATAACTTGATTAAAGAGACTTCTGCATGTCACTTACTAAATAAGTTGATCAGATCACAGAAAAAGGGGAGCTTCATACACCTCAATTATCTGAAAATATACCAAATTTGAGCAAATTATCTTCAAACAGTAGTTTCTTAGTTTTTAAGGTTGGTACAGACTGATTAGGGTAGCCTTCTTTTGTGAAGCTGACAAATCTAAATATTTGAATCTTTTATGTCTGAGTATTCTCCATATAGTTGAAAACTGAACAGAAAGACAATTCTGGTCGTTAATTTTTTTAATTGCTAGTAAGGAGTTTTGTTACTTCATTTCATCTTTCAGGTCTCACTACTTTTGTGTCTATTCACATTATGACATGAACACAAGTTGTGTAATTTGGTTCATTAGCTGTATTTGTGTCTACAGCAACAAAGTTCAGATTCTCCATGGTGCAAAACCACACAATGCATTTTTGATGTTAACTTTCTGTCCCAAGAATGCCCTCATGTTTGCAAACAGAAATCATTTAAAAATTCGAGCAAGAATCGCATTCTCTGTGATACCAATCTCTGTGGGGAGAATTTTGAAAGCAAATATAATTTTAATATGCTTATGCATCTGGACATAAAATTCCATAACTGTGAGGCGCATAATGAGATGGTTCCTAAAGGCGAGTTAAAACTGCAGCACCAAGCAGAAATTTTTCATTTCCTGTAAGAGTTAATTAATAATGCCATTTGGCACAGTTAGATGTGCAGAAAATAGTACAATAATACAAGTGCTTTGCTTTCCTTTTGCTTTTAAAGGCTGTACAGGCTACTTTTAAATTGCTTCCTAGGAACATACCTTGTAGTAGAAGGCTCATGTGCTTGAAAACTAATTGAGATTATTGTGGTACTATTTTACCATACGCGGCTCATATAAAATATAACACAATGCCAGTTAATTGCAGTGAGGTTTTTGGGAGTGATTTTCCTGTGGTAGGTTTATAATCATATGACTAAGCTTATTTTCCTAACAGCATTCCCAGCCACCATTCAGTCCTTAGGTAATTCCAATTTGTAGAGAAACTCTAAGGTAATTAATGTACAGTTATAATTTGAAATAAAGTAGAAATATACAGCTTTATGTCTTCCTCTATCATATTAAAGACAGATTTATTAGGAAATAAATTATACAACATGTAATTCATTGTTCAGTCTTTTAATACTTCTTTATTCTCTTGCTAACCTTAAACAATATTTTACAAAGTGTGATCCACAGATGACCTGCTGTTTAATAAGAATTCAGGCTTACCAGCTGATTTGAAGTAAAACTGCACATTCAAACTAGTTTAAGTAAAAATTCATGTTTTCCAACTATTTTTAAGTAAAGCAATTGTATTTAGGACTGTTGAGAAAATTTTCATGTGAGAAAAACTGTTTTTTAAAAAAACACCATTGTGGTGAAGGTAATTTTAGAAAGGCTCAGGTACATTACCTAGTTTTAGATAAAACTTATATTCATTCTAATTTTTGTGAAAATTGCTATGTTGTAAGCATTAATTTTCTGTGTCTACTGAAAATGAAGATTACTAGACTGTAGCGACTGAGAAAGTGGGTCAGGAAGTAGAATCAGTGAACTGTAGTTTAGTTTCCTCAGGTGATTCTGATTTACACCAATGTCTGGGAAGTAATGATGCAGACACAGAATTTGAAATTCTTTCATGTTCAAGACTTTTTTTTCCTAAATTTCTTGTGCAATACGATGACTTCTGGGTGAGAGGGCGAGAGGTCATTGTCATTTTATTAATCATTTACATGATAGCAAGAATGGGCTTTTTCAGTGGTAGAATAAAAGAACAAAAAGGAGAGTATAAAGAACATGGGTACCTGAAACTAACTGAGGTTACTCAAGGGAGAAAGGGGCAGAGAGAGAGAGAGCGAGAACGAGCGAGCAATAAGTATACACTTGATAATTTTGAGTAGGGCAAATCCTATATTTCACAACTAAACATGCAGATTATCGGTTCATGAAATTTCTCTCTCAAGGCTATGCAGTCTCTTCTTGAATTTTCCAAGGAAAAAGTCCATTGATTATTGAATGTTACATGTGTGTTATGTAAATTACTTGGAATTAATGGTTCTACCTTTAGACTTAATAAATTTATAAAGAGCAATGATTTGTTGAGCTCCAATTATAAGCATAAGTTTATGCTTCAGGTTATGGATTCTCAGATCTTCCTGTACATTGGAATGAACTGGACATGTGAACAACAACAAACCAAAAACAACTCTGCTATTGTCTTAGCCCAACTAATTAAGTCAGAATTTCTAGAGATGAGATACAGAACCTCCAGTATAGATCATAATATATTGCAAATTTGAGTCCTTCTCTTCAGCACAGTGATCTTGACATTGATTTTTATTGCTTGTGCAAAGGAACTTGATCTTACAGAGTTTGAATTTCTACATTAGTAAGCTTTTTTTCTAAACCAAGTTCTGTTTTCAGATACTTGATAAATTCTACTTACTGCCCACATAACCAGAGAGCAACACTATTTTCTCTAGAAGGAACCAATATTTATTAGTAGTACTTTAATAAATGATTTCATTTTTAATGTCATAATGTTATTTCATTTACGTCTCATTGAAAATGTGTAAAGTCAATAGTATCACATAATTTAAATGAAAAATTGAAGATCAGAGAAATTAAAATTTTACTCCAAATAGTAAATATCATTTATTGAATAGCTATTATGTGCCAGGCACAGTGCTAACTGTTTTATACATTATCCCAAGATGAGATATTTATGATCATACCAGTGTTCTCGTGAAGATGTCCTGCAGAACCTGGGAGTATCAAGATGCTTTAGGAAAAAAGGGTTTGTGACCTAATAGGCTTGGAAAATGCTGAATTATATTCTGTCTTTTTGGAAATCCTTAGTGCAATAAATGCATGGAGATATCATGCAGTAAGGAATGTTTATTGTGATGATCTATCAGTTATTAAACTACGAAAATCTTATTTGAAAAATGTTTGCCAGTGGAACCCATTTAAAAAAATACTCCTTCAAAAACAATTTTATATGCTAGAAATGATGTTCTAGTACTACATGCTGAGAAAACCAAACTCTGAGGAATTCAGTAATGTTCTTACTACAACTTAGAATTTAAGTTTGGCTGACTTAGAAAATTCTCCTCAGAGTCTGAAGTCTGTGATTCTATCTTACTGATATCTATTTCTCTCGTAGTGAACTTCAATTAAATTGTTGAAAGCATCAAATATAATTACATGCATAAAAACCTTTTGACAGACATAAAATAGTATGTAATTATAAAATCAAGTGATATACAGTCAAAAGTTGTGTACAAATATTAATTTTTGCAAGGGGTAATTTTTTTCTCTGAATCTTCTAATTATACTTTTAAAAGATGATATCTGTAGAAAGGCAATTTTTGTTAGTCACTGTTAACGCTGATTGTCTATACATCATCAATCGCCCTGGAATACTTTTAACATTTTGGTAGTATTTTGGGACATTAAATTGTCCTGAGACTAATAAAATGATGTAGTTCATAGTTTTTCTATATTGAATCAATGAAATATGAAACTAAGATGAATGTAATAATGTAATTATTTCAACAACTGATTCTATTGGTTATGAAAGCAGGAGTTCTAACCTGGGACAAACACTAAGTTTTTCTACTTCAATAACAGTAAATAACTATTAGTGCAATTTGTAGATATCTTCATAAAAGTACATAAAAAGGCTAAGAAGGAACCAGGACAATAGTCGACTTTCTTGAACATGTGTTACTGGAGAAATACAGGGTGGGCTGGAGAGACTTAAGATGAAAAAACTGGAGATCATTTAAAGCTAAGCAAAGAGAAAGCAATGCCCCCAAATCTCACAGACATCATGTCTCTGCTCCTGAGGAATGTGTTTTAGGGGACCATCTGCATATCCTAAGGTAATTTCATTAAGGAAACAAAACCAGCTGATCCCATATTGAGGGAAGATCAAAGACATCTTCAATGCCCCTACTCATGTGAAGGGGAAACAAGCCCCGAAGGAGTAGCAGACATTCTCTGTCGCAACAAATTAAGCATGCAATGGGCTTTCTGTGTCACCAAGTTGAGTTAGTGTGGGGATTATTTACAGCACTTTGAATGCAGGTGGGAAATAAATCCACAGAGGTCTGTAACTAATACGTATGGAAATTCTTTCCTCTATTTTCTCTTCCTTGCCCTTCTCTCCAACACACTTGGAATGAATTAATAATGGTGATGGGTCCAGAGAAACAAGGGTGAACGTGGCAATGTGCAGAAAAGATTGCTCCAAGAACAATCACTCTACCCTGGGACAGTGGGAAGGAAAGACGTTCATCAGTGCAAAGAGTGAGGCCAAGTGTGAAGTAAACAGGAGATGCTATGAATTAGTTCATAGCTTAGACCTTTGTTTGGATCTTCAGGGAAATAACACATCGCTTAAAAAAAAATCACTGTTCCTTAGAATCTAGAATCTTAGAATCTACAGAAGATTGTTTAGCTCTACAAGGAACTATTGTCTGAGAGCTGGACATCAGTGCATTTCTGCCCAGGAATCATTGTTAATGGTGCTGTGTGTCCCAGAGTAAAGGCTGAATTTAGCTAATGCCCTTCTGAATTGAAACTAGAAGTTTCAGGTTTAGTTTCTCTTTCTCTGGATCATGATTTTTGAATCTTTAAAATCTAAGACACCTTTGAGTCTTTGTGTAAATAATACATTTTAAATAGTGGAATCAATTTGAATTAAAAATTAACATTGTTATGGAGTTAGGTATGTACTTACTGAAAAGATAAGGGCTTTGGGTACTTTGAAAATGAGTGGATCTTCAGAAATGTGAGAAAAGGAGAAGGAAAGAGGAAGGGGAGAAATTCACAAAGATGAAAGTCCACAGACTTTAGCATTTTGTTTTCATGCTTTGCACGGTTGGAACTCTGAATCTCCTTTTTCATGAGGACGGAGTTGCTCATTTTTAATGCATGAAGATGGACCTAAGATGACTCTTTAGGACAGAGCAGATTTCTGTAAATACACATATGTAGGAGTACCTTGAGGATGCCCCTACTTCTACATACAGTGTATATCAATTGCTAGTGCCTTGAATTCAAAGTCTAGAGAATATGAGTTTTGCTATCCTGGAGGGATAGGGAGTTGTGGTCATCTGTGCTTAGTAGAGACAGAGAATATCAACAACAGTAATTATCAGTTAACAATTTCTAATGGGCAAACCTTTTTTTTTTTTAACTGATTACACAGTATGAACTGAGGACTGTGTCCGAATCCCTCTCTCCTCTCGAATTAATTTGCCACATTCTAAATCCGTAGATAAAGTGGTTCCAGAGGTGGAGTTGGTTGGATGGGTTTGCTTACATTGCAGTCCATAAAAGAAACAAAAAGCCTTGCATGCAAAAGAAATGAGAAAAATATAGGAAAATGAATAAATCAGAAGCAAGAATAAATGTTTAAATGAAAATTTAAATCAAATGAAGCTGGTAATTATGGAAAGCACATTAAAGCATAATATACACAAGCTTTTATTTTTCGAATTAGTTGCATAAAACAAGATACCTCAAGAGCAAATACAAAGTTAAACCGAAGCAAATCAGCCCATTCTTCCTTTTAATTAAAGACAGTTTTCTAAAACAAGATCTAGGAAAAAGGTGCTCATTGTTCTCATGATTGCTTCTTACTTCTCGGCAAGATTTTCAGATGAAATCATGTTATAATAAATCACCTACAGATTTTAGGTGCGTCAGGAAGTCTTCCACTTAAAGCAAGTGCATCTAGTATCAGATTATTAGTCAGAATCAACTACAGAATTTGCAGGGCCCAATGCAAAATGAAAAAAATGAGACCCTTTGTTAAAAATTATTAAGGATTTCAAGATGTGACAACCTAGCATGGAATAGGCTGTATTATTAGTAATTACATTCCAATAGTCTCTTAAAGTTAAATGGATGCCCCAACGCTCTACAATGACCATGAGCTTTGTATTTTGCTTGTCCTAATCTGCTTATGAAAAAATTCTTTTTACAATCATCTTTTCAGAAAAGTGAACTTCCTACTATGAGTTATTTTAAAAATAAAAATAATAGGCACAATGGTTGACTATTGAAATTGTCCTATCCTATAATTCTAAATACAAGTTTGAAAAACAAAGCCTCAAAAATATTTTGTTATCACTTCTGTATTATTTATCATATTTTTGGTAAAAATTTTTGGGCAAATTATTCTTTTACCAATGATATTTTGAAAAAGGAAATGCTCAATTTCAAAATACTACATTTATATGCTTATATAAATAGTTTTGCCTTAACACATCTGTTTTAAAATATATACTTTAGGACCTGTAACATTCTGCTCAACTATCTTTTTATATCTTTTCCAATTTTGGATTTATTGCTTCCTTGCTCTATCTAAGGGTTTCCATCTTATGAGCAAATAACTGTTCAAAGAAATTAACTGGGTTTGGTATTTCTGCACTGTCACTCCAAATAGCACTAATTGGATTTAGTGTATAAGGCTCTTCCTTCTTCTCATTAATAAATAATGGAGCTGCAGTGCCAGCAGCACCTGGCAGGGATTCAATAGCTCTTTGCTCTAACTCAAAAATGGCTCTTCTGGGCATCTAATTCAATAGACTGTTACAAAAAAAAAAAAAATCCTTAAAAACCCCAAACTTAGAGAGTGCAAACTAAAAACTACCCAGGCCTAGAAAGAGATGACTCACCTGTTCAACATCGTTGTTCTTCCGTGATTTGTATATAAATTCTCCAATGGCTACAAACACAGAAAGGACCAGTCCGGCAGCCAGAACAATAAAGATGCCCCCAATATTTTCCACTCCCAGAGCACTGGCTTCTTTGTTGTCTTCCTCAGGGCAGCCGTTCCCTCGCCACCATTTCTCTTTCATCATATGCAGCTTCCCTTCTTCTTGTAGTTGAAGAATAGCAATTGTGATTTTATCCCGGTAAGGAGAGCCTGTAAGTGAGATAGTTTGGATGTTGGTCCCCAAGAGGTTGAAGAAGATGTTGAAAAGCATGTCTTAGTGGTAACTGCTTTGTGGCTGATGTGAAATTACCTACCCACAAATGGACTAGTAAAAGGGCAGGCAGGTTCAGTCCTACATTTTGAAGACTGTAAATGATTGGAAAGGGAATAGCTGATAGGTTAGCCCTGGCCACACTGTTTTCTCCTTTTAAATAAGAAAAAGCTAAGTATGTTTCCAGTAAGTTCTTTATGAGTCTTTCCCCTCATGACAACGAAATTTCTTGGTGTGTTTAGATTCTACTTTTTCTAGGCTCTTAGTTGTCTCATACTGTGACTGAGTCTGGCTAGATGTCCACCCATGCCATTTCATAGCCTTCGTGGGGAGTAACAAGACTTTTCCCAGTGTCACTTTCAGTACTCATGTGACTGATTGTTAACTAATGGGAGATAGTGATCTATGACATTTCTGGTCCTGTGTCATAAATTTTCCTAGCGTGCTCTTCTATTGTACTCCCCCTTTTTCCTAAGGTACATCAAGAAGGAAAGGATTTCAGTCTCTAGAGATGGTACAACCACAAAGTTAAAGGAAACTGAATTCCAGGATGACTGCATGAAGTAGATCCTCTTTTTCAATCCACATTGGATTACGAAACAAACATTTACTGTGTAAGCCATTGAGTATTTGTAGGCATTGGTTTTAGTTGTCAGTCCATTCTGACTAATGCATCAATTAAAATATATTTAAGAGTTGATTTTGAAGAATTCAAAGGTCCTACAAAATTTATTTAGGTTTGAAAAATTTGCAAGGAACTTACTGATATTATTTATACTTTAAATAATGCCACTGAACTTTTAATTATGTGAGAGTTAGGAGGAACCAGCAACTATCCATAGACAAAGATTCTCTGTACTGAATTCCTTATGCTAATCAATGCAAAGAAAGTGAAAAAGCAAGGTATTTTTAAATTTAGTTTCTCTTTGGATGCTAAGAGTTTTTGTTATTATTTATAGTAGTTATATATATTCCTTAGGAAAGTCTTACATCTTGGTTTTCTCTGCAGACTTTAAAGTCTTCCTTGGTAGAAGAAAACTGAGAAATTATGCATGTTAGGACCAGAAGAATATTACTAAGCCAGAAAAAGAAATGAATGAAACCCAGACATCTACAACAAAATAGATGGAACTGGAGATCATTATGCTAAGTGAAATAAGCCAGACCAAGAGAGACATATTATATGTTTTTGTCTTATTTGTGGAAGTTAATACATAGAGAAAATACGAAAATTGTGTGGTTGTCCTGTCTTCTGGTATTTTACTCACAAACACTGCTTCAGGGAACCACACCAGGAAATGACAATGCACCCTTCCTTCATTGTCCTGAATCCCTGCTCTGTGAGACTAATATCTCCATTCTCATGGGAAGATAGTACACATGCATGTATATGTCTACATTTGAAGTGAATGTGGCAAAAATGATTTTAAAAAAGTAAAATTTGCAAAAATTTAAGAAAAGAAATCTTAGGAATCATGTAATCCTGTCCACTTGTTTAAGAATTGAAGACGTTTAGGAACTGAAAGTATAGATGAAACTAAATTGCTGGTTGGGCTAAGAATTAAACTCACTTCCCTTTATCTCCTATTTTTTCCTGTTATTGTGGTGAAAGTGCTGGCATACCACCCCTCTTTCTCCACATACAACTTAGTTTCTATGGGATGGTTTAAGTTACAGAAGCAGATTTTTTTTCTTCCTATGACATCTCAAAATAGTTTTATCACTCAAAATCAAATTTAACAGAATAGCAAAATATTTTGGAGGGAGATTATAGGTTATCAATTAAGAGCATGGATTTTGACTGAGAAAATGGGTCTTGAAAGTCAAATAAAAGATATTGACTGTTTGCTTAAATAGCCCCAGAATAATGGCTACTGTCAACATTAGCAAGCATTTAACATATCCATAGCGTGTGAGCAATCAAGTGAAGCAGGAGTGCTTTGCTTTAATGTATGTGAAAATGATTTGGAGAGGCGGTGGTTGCAGCAGTAACCCCAGCAGTGTACACAGTGGGCACACTATAAATGTTGACTAATGCCCTCCTTTCTGCCTTCAGGCTGCACAATACTTAAAA
The DNA here is from genome assembly GCF_051225735.1 of Oryctolagus cuniculus. Taxonomy (NCBI): domain Eukaryota; kingdom Metazoa; phylum Chordata; class Mammalia; order Lagomorpha; family Leporidae; genus Oryctolagus; species Oryctolagus cuniculus. The sequence goes on along the minus strand of NC_142870.1, from coordinate 15,996,554 downwards.
CATTTCAGACAGATGGAGATCCAATCTCTGTTTAAAGTTGATCTCCAAGGAAGGTAATTTCCAGCTTTCCACTAACCTGTTTAAGCCTTAACTGCTCTCATTTTCTTGAAGTTTTATGTTAAATCCCTCAGGAGACACATTTCCAGAACTTCTGTCCTGAGAGCCTCTAAGAAGCAAAGTCTTCAGTTGTGTCCTGTGACTGATTAAGTCTTCATTCATGGGGTAGAATCTGAGCCTGAGGGACTTAGCCAGAGCAAGACCCAAAGTATGTGAAGAATGTTTTTATATCTGCACATACTTTGACTTCCATCATGGTTGTTCTTGCTTAAATGGACTGAATAACATTGGAATTGATTTATGACAAGTCACTTGAAAAATATACACGAATACACACAGAGCTTACTGATCTTTTCTTATAGCAACTGATCTTTCTTAAAGAGTCAATTCGTCATAAAAAACATCTCACAAACTTATCCAACAGCTGCAGTCTCAATGGATGTACTCTCTGAGATCTGCCATCTGTTCCAATTATTCTTTCATTGTTTTTGCTTTAAAAGCATGACAGGTTTATAACTGCTGTGAAAAATTCCTGGAGTATATTTCTTTACACCTAGGGAAGGAGGAAGGCTTTTCAACTTTTGAACTTATTATGGATGAGGTAGACAAAAATGAGACGGAGGAGGTAAATTCAAATCACTCCATCACCAGTCCTCCAATCACATGCTACTCGCCGTGAGTTAAATTTGAGTTACATTCCATTCTGTAGAAGGAATACTAATTAAACAATGATATGTCAAAGTGCAAATGTTCTCAAGAGGAGTGATACACTTCTATCACTATTACCGCACAGAAAATTCCACAACAAAGAGGAATATTGAAAGGCGGTGGATGAATAGATTTAGCCTAGCATTTAAGATTTCAGTAAGACATGTGTGTATCACATAAGGGTGCCTGGGTCCATTTCCTGGCTGTGGCTCCTTACTCCAGCTTCTTGCTAATGCAGATCCTAGGAGTCAGTAATGATGGCTCAAATAATTGGGTCCCTGTCACTGGGATGAGAGACTTGAATTGCATCCTTGAAATCAAACCTGGTTTTGTCTTCAGACCAGCCCTGACCATTGAGGCCATTTGGGGAGTGAACCAAAGGATGTGATGTGGACTCTTGTGTGTGTCTTTGTCTTGCTTCATTTTCTGCTTCTGATTCTCAAATAAAACATAATCAAAAAAAAAAAAAGAAGAAAGAAAGAGAGAGAGAGAAAGAAAGAAAGAGAGAAAGAAAAAGTAGGTAAGGTGGATGGGGTTATAGAATGGAATGATAAAGATGCAGATTTTTTTATTTTTAATTTTAATTTTTTAGATTTATTTATTTGAAAGACAGTGTTACAGAGAGAGGTAGAGACAGAGAGAAAGAGAGAGAGAGAGGTCTACCATATGCTGGTTCACTCCACAAATGGCCGCAATGGCCAGAGTTGAGTTTATCTTAAGCCAGGAGTTTCCTCTAAGTCTCCCATGTGGGCACAGGGGAACAAGCCCTTGGGCCATCCTCTGCTGCTTTTCCAGGTACATTAGCAGGGAGCCGTATCAGAAATGGAGCAGCTAGGACTTGAACCAGTGCCCACATGGGATGCAGGTGCCACAGCCGGGGGCTTTAACTCATTGTGCCAAAGCACCAGCCCCTTTATTTTATAATTTAATTAAAATGGTCTTACTAGGAAACTACATTTAATCCTCTAAGAAGATGCAAAATAAATTGCAATCAATCCTGTGGTCTTGATTCTGCAAAGATTCAGGCAAAGGCATCTATCCTGGTGTTTTTGTCTGACTTGTGGCCTCATTTACTTAAAATCAGCAGTGATGAGATAGCAAATAATAGTATCTGCCTTACTTCTCCCACTGCTATTAGGAGAGGTAAAGTTTGGTTGGGGGTGCGGGTTAAGCTGACGCCTGCAGTGCTGGCATGCCATATGGGCGCCGGTTGGAGTCCCAGTTGCTCTGCTTCCTATGCAGCTCTCTGCTGTGGCCTGGGAAATCAGTGGAAGATGGCCCAAGTCCTTGGGCCCTTGCACCTGCGTGGGAAACCCAGAATAAGTTCCTGGCTCTTGGCTTCGGATTGGCGCAGCTCCAGCCATTGCGGCCATCTGGGGAGTGAACCAGAGGATGGAAGACCTCTCTCTCTCTCTATGCCTCTGCTTCTCTTTCTGTGTACCTATGCTCTTCAAATTAAAAAAAAATGTTTTAAAAGAAAGTTTGGTTCTAAAAGAGGCACAATGTTTCTTTAGTGCCTAATATCCCTATCCCACTGAGTCTCCAGCAGAACACATTGACTAAACCTTAGGAGAGCTTAGCAGTTGGAGAAAAATAGACACTTCAGTGTCTGTATTGGTACTTTCACCAGGAAAAGTTACCAGATACAAAGGAATAAGAAGGTATTTAAGCATGCCCTAGACTAATCATTTTACAGAAGATTTATTTAGAGGGTATATAGGATGTGAATAATAATAATAATAATAATAAAGCTAATACCAGGTGGGTGGCAGGGAAACAAATTGGTTGTAAATTAAATCTAAAATTTGAAGAGAGTTTGCCTTTATCTGGTGAACTGAATTAGAGTTTTTACAGTTAATATAGTTAAATATGAAATTGAGTAAAAGAGACATGGTGCCTTTTTAAAATTGAATTTATCACCAAATTAAAATGTGAGGACAGATTGCCTAAAATCTAAATTCATATTTTACTTGAACACTGGAATTATCTGTCAACTTTGTGTTCAAATTGTCACATTGCTACAACTGACTGACTTGGAAGGTAGCTACCTCCTTACATAACAGTGAGCTCTCTACTGCCCTGGAGCTGCGCCACTTCCCTCCTGCCTCCTTGAACAAACAAGTTTTATTCACTGTTGTTATCTGCTTGACCTTTGTAAGCATTGTGATGATTGCCTAATTTTGAGCATCAAACTGGATAATCCCTTTCAAAAACGAATAATAGCACAAACGAGCAAATCAAATCTACCTTGGACTCTTAATCATCTGGTTGGCCTGTGACTATTATTTCTGCTTATTCAATCATGCCCAGTGGTCTAGATGACCCCTGCTTTGGAAAGCTGATAAACAAATTATCAATGGCTCACTTCAGAGGAGCAGGTTACCATCACACAGATTTTTTTATTATACTTTTCTATAGATAAAGAGTCAGAAGAGAGGGAATTGTCTAAGGAGAGAGAATTAGTAATTTCCCCTTGAATATAGGAGAATATTCTATTCATATTTATTACTGTCATGCAAAAAGACACCACTATATGGCTGTGTAGTTCTACAAGGCAATAATATCTTTAGAGAGAACAGTGCTACAGAACAAATAATAGAAATATTTCAAGGTTTTAGGTTGTAAGTTAGCATTGATTGAATCTAGCAGCTTGCCTGAGCAATTTATAATTTAATCTTCATCCTTTATCTTTTGGCAGCTATAACCATCCTTTTTCATCTGCTGACATGAAACATTAGCCCTCTAACTTTTGTCATGTACACACAGAATTAATTTCCTTATATTCTAATATAATTTCATAGAGACCTATGAGGGTACTTCAAAAAGTTCATGGGAAATGGAATTAAAAGATACGTTTGTTTTGGTGCAAGGAAAAGGAAATATAGGTTGGACATTTAGTGCATTGGTTAAGATGCTGTTTGGAGTGCCTGTATATTATATCAGGGTGCCTGGGTTTGAGTCCCAGCTCAATTTCATGTTCCTGCTAATATGCACCCTAGAAAGTAGTACTTGAGTCTCTTTTACCCATGTTGGATACATGAATTGAGTTCTGGGCTCTTGGCTTCAGCTCCAGCAATAATGGGCATTTGGAAAGTAAACACCAAAAAAGAAGATTCCGCCCCCACCCCTCGCTATCACTCTGTGTGTGTGTGTGTCTGTCTGTCTGTATGTCTGTCTGTCCCTCCCTCTCTCCTTGTCTTCCAAATAAATGAATTTTAAAAATAAGATCCATGTATAGCTTTTTAATAACACACATTTTTCGAGATCTTTTTAAAGATAGCTTGTATGTCAAGATTGAAGAAAATAGTGTGAAACTGATTAATTAGGGAGATAGTCTCTTTAAGATACTTGTTTGGTATAAAATAATAGAAATATATGTTTTCTTAAATAGTTACATGGCAGAATAACTTGAAGGAAACACAGGTTGAAAATTTATTGGACTAAATATCTGGGAATATTCAATTTAGATCATGCCTCTGATCTATATGGGCATTCCATTTACTTACAGGTCCACACAAGGCATTGGGTATCTTCTCAGATTGTCCAACAGAGAAATTTCAGCCCATTCTCTTCCATAGTTGCAATAAACATCTCAGTCTTGGCTAATGCCTTGACCCTCTTACCGATAGGTGTTCCTACTCCGTAACCTTTGGAGTCAATGAGGCCCCCGATCTGAGTGAGGTTGCAGTTTCTCTGTGTAACATACTCGATGCTAGTGGACTCCATCAGCAAAGCATAGTCCGTGGTGAGCACTCTCTGTATGCCCTCGTCATTGTTTTTTACCAGGGCTGTCTGCTGTCGGCTGCTCATAAATGCCCACATCTTCTCATAAGTGGATATTTTCGATTTCTGCAGGGAAAGAAAGCACACCCACCAGCAGAAGAGTGCTGAAAAAAAAAAAAACATGGCCTAGAGCTATTCAAAAACCCAGTGGTTCCATTAATATAAGGAATATTCTTTCTTAGCATTAAAGGAACCAAGATGAATGCTCTTTGGACTTCCATTTGGTGTCTGATAAACAGCCCAGTTCACTACAGGAAAGAACTTGGAGGCATTAAGGCAGCTATGGAGAAAAAGGGAATTTTGACAGATTGGTGTAAGACATTGGCTCAAGTCCTACTCTTGCTTTCAAGTTAGGGAAAACAATGTTGGTACCAATAATAGCACTTGTTTCATGAAATGAGGCCTCTTCAGAATATGGGCCATGGGCCATAAGGTGGTTTGCTCCCTAACAGATTCCCTCATTTACTTCATTTACCTCCAACTGCTCAACTTCAGCAGGCTTTGTTCTACTGTTTTCAGGTATGTAAATTTCAATACCTGTCCAACATTCCTTTGCTGGGACAGTCCTGGGATAAATTGTTTGCTTTCTCTGTTTTATTTGTGAAGGAACTGTCATTTACTTCTATCTTTTCCAGAAAGAGCAGAATGTAAATGTTTTTTTCAAATGAATATTCAGATCAGAAAACTCTTCATACTGTATTTATATACCTCTAATGTATACAATTTTTCATTGCAATTATATTTTAGGTAATTAAGACATGCATATTTCATTCCACTTCAAAATGTTCTGATTTTGTCATTTACTTTATTCTTCAGCTCTTTGATAGATTTAATATTAAACTATATATAATATATAGCACAAGCATTGATACATACACACCAATACATCAGCATGTTACTTTCTTTTTAAAAGTACCATTTTTGTATTGCTTAGAGATGAATTTTCCATTCCTTTGAATAGTGATATTTGATTAAACCTATTGCACTGTAGTCTGTAATTTCCATACTGTCCCTTTTTCCTCCTGAATTTGTCTTCCTTTGCATCAGTAACCCTTGCCCCTGTCCATTTAAAAGATGAATGATATAGTGGGAGTTACTGATATTTTCTAGCCATTCCAGTTCTCACACGTTTATATGGTTTTCACACATGTTAGAGAGATTTCTTGGCAGGCACAGAACACCTCCTCTCAGGAGTGCAGAGAAGCTTAAAACACGATTTTGTGCCATAAGCAGTAATTGGAATACCTGTAGAATCAACTCATAGCATGATAATTCATGCTCAAGTGTTCCTGGGGACTCACTCAATTCCTAGCTCTATTTAAGACCTGGACTAATAGTGTGGGCTTTATGAGTTACAGAAGGACAGACAGCTTTATTTTGGATTGTTAGGCATTTGAAAAGGCCCCTGAGAAAAGTCTTGTGAGACAAATAACAATTCAATAAACAGTACCTTACAAATATTGGCTTTTTAGGGGACCTATTGTGTTGTGAATAGGATCCTGGGAGTTAGTTCTCAACCCCAGAGACAACTGCAAATGGGAACTCATGTCTCCATATCAAATGTATATTTGTGGGTGGGGACAAGTCAGAATCAATGCCTCACTTAATGTGTGATTTCAGCCTTGCAGTTTGATCATGCTAAATTCATCATGAAGAGCTATCCATACAGGTGCAGGGAGGTCAGCCTGCCTTTTGGCTGTAAATGCACAACCGGGAAAAATTATTTCTCCATCAGGAAACTACCTTAAGGGAAAATAATTTTCTTTGAAGTATGAAATTTTAAAGTTGTCAGAGACTGTAGAGATCGGCTCATTCAAACTGCTGCTTTCACAGAGGAGGACATTTTGGTACAGAGGGTTTGGAAACTTCAAAGAGTCACAAAGGAAGTTAATACCAGAGTTCACCTTGGAACTTGGACCCCTAATGTCTAGTTTAATTGTCTTTGCACCGGTGCTGCAGCTCACTAGGTTAATTCTCTGCCTGCAGCACTGGTACCCTGGGTTCTAGTTCTGGTTGGGGCACCAGATTCTGTCCCGGTTGCTCCTCTTTCAGTCCAGCTCTCTGCTGTGGCCCGGGAAAGCAGTGGAGGATGGCCCAAGTGCTTGGGCCCTGCACCCGCATGGGAGACCAGGAGGAAGCACTTGGCTCCTGGCTTTGGATCGGCGCAGCGTGCCAGCTATAGCAGCCATTTGTGGGGTGAACCAATGGAAGGAAGCCCTTTCTCTCTTTTCTCCCTCTTTCTCACTAACTCTACCTGCCGCCCCCCCCAAAAAAAAAAAACAAAAAAGAAAAAAGAAATCGTCTTTGCACCATGCCTTGCTAATTTGGTGGAGGTGGATATCTAAATTGCCAAAATTTTTTCAAGAATGATTTAAATTTTTTTTATCTATATGTAAAATACAGCTTATATTTATGGAGTGATATTATTCCCTGAGACAGCTTGCTGGTTGGACTCATGTTAATAAAAAATAGGGGGCAGTCTCCACATAAAAAATTCTATGAAACATGTTTTTCACCATATTTACCTTTTATTGAAATGAATGTGGTAAGTACAAGGGTCCTTCAAGAAGGTTATGGGAAGTGAAATGAAAAAAATATATTTATTTTGATGAAAAAGCATTTTCAAGTTCATGGATTTTTCCATAATATTCATTCCATGAACTTTTTGAAGATCTCTCATCATTTAAAAATATGGAGTTTTGATCTATGGACGTAATGGACAAACCTATATAGTCAGTTCATCAGTAGTAAATAGATAATGTGTGGGAAATCCTTCCAGGCATCAAAGCAACTGAAGGACATAGCAGGGATATGAAGTGTATTGAGTTGTTATCAAGTCCCTATCACTTGTGGTCTAAAATTATCTGTGATGAAGGAATTGATATTTTCAATTCTTGGAAGACGTAGCTATGAGTATGGCACAAGACTGGCTTGTAGCTCATATCTCCTATGACTCACCATGCGGTGCCAACTGGATTCAAAGTGGTCTAAACTCAAGGAGAAGAGTGATCATGCATGTGGACCACCAGAGAATTCATTAGCTGCGTCATCTTTAAACTCCTCCACACAGCTTTATTGTGACCTTTGCATCGCCTGGTAAGCGCATCCCCAGAGCCAGCCTGTTCCTCACTCTGAGGAGCACTGTTCCAGGCAGTGGATGTCATGGTTTCAAATACAACAACATCACTTCTTCCTTCTCTGAGTGGAATATTAGCAAGAAGGGCAGGTCATTATCTCTGTAGGAAAACTGTTACTCGGTAGGGAGTTGGTGAAGTTAAGGGTAGAGGAACTCTGATCAATTCCTTTGATCCCTTGCTGTTCTTGCTACAGCCTAATAATGGCAAACATAATGGAATCAGAAGGACACCCTTCTGCTTTCATGTTAAGTTCCCTGTCATGTAAAAGTTTGCAGTCATGGAATTCATCATGTTTAGAATTATAGGTACTAAAATGCTGGGGAGCTTAGATTTCACAGAAAGACAGAAGACGTGGCTTAGAAACAACTATTTTTTAAATAGTTAGAAATATCTGTAGATAATTCAAGCACCTTAGGATATAGTACATTTTTTTTTACCACTGGGAAACTACAAGAACTTGATGCTTCAGAGAGTTTTACTCAATGTTTCTTCAAATCCCAGATTCTACACTGTAGACCAACCCCTTCAAATTTCTTATGCAGGTCTCAAGGTTGGGAACACTAAGAATACTCAGGTCACAGGGCTAGTGAAGAGCCAGTGGAAAATGCAAGGCTATTTCTCCTTACTCCTGAGCTCTGTCCACAATCATGCCATGCTCAGTGCTATTTATTTTCTGTTACATCAAAGACTAGCGACTGTGAGTAGCTAAACTGGAATTACTCTTTTTGTCATTTTTTTCATCTTGAAGACATGCATCTTAATAATTCTTGAAAAATTAGATTCTATACTTCACGGAAAACCATCATAAAAATTAAAAGACCAGGAAGATTGTTTGAATGGCAGTCCGGGTGATTTTGCATTTCTGAATCCTCGATAGTCTCAGTGATCCTGTTAAATCACTGTAAATAATATGCAGTATACTGCAAAGAACAGAAATAGTGATTGCTTCACATTTCACTGCATATGTCAAAAGTTAGAGTATCTGTAATGTTCTCTGAGCTTCTTAGCAGAAGTTGGCAAAATTGAAAACTCCATTTATCAAATCTGCAATCATCCAGGATTTTAGAATTTAATCTCCAAAGGCATCAGGTGTAGATAAATTCATTTTGTCTGTTTAAACCTGATTATGAGATTATTCTGATGCTGATTAAACATTGTTGGCAAAGAATAAACATTTTTAATGTGTATTCTGTTATACCAGAGTGTTAACTATATTAACATTGGATGTCATTATTTATTTATTTTTCCTCTATTGCACATGCAAGTTAAATCCTCGCTGAGGAATTTACAATACATCTATAGGTAGTTGAAAATGACTTATTGAAAATAATAATGAATAATGGCCAGAAAATGCAGTGCTTACCATTTACTAAACAATATTCTATACACTTTACATGTACCAATTCATTGAATCTCAACAACGATCACAAAGTCCCATGACTGTTTTGCAGGTGAGAAAATAGGGTATCATATGAGGCAATGATGAAGCCAGGGTTTGATTCAACTTCAAGATGTGTGTTCTTAACCAGCAGTGAGTCCACTGTGTGTTTCAATATAGAGAACATCCAACTCATGGCTTGATTAATGCTTCAACAGAATTAAATTTTCTAATGACATAATTGAAGTGGCAGCTCTAGTATCTTTATATTATAGTTAGAGCAATTGAAACTCCTGCATTAATCACACATGTATGGAACATTATTTACACGACTTCTAAAGCTTTAGACAAAAATTTAAACAGTGTTTTAGGAAGTGAAAGAGAATCTAGAGGAAAGTGTGAATATTGCTTGTATTTTTTCTTCTCCTTTAATAATAGTTTTACTTTTACTGAGTTCCATTATATTGCTGCTACAAAATGTAAAGTATTTATAAACTCTGGAGTGTAGTACGGTCTTAAGATTGATAGAACCTCCATTTTAAAGAAATATTCTTCCGGTGTTTCATTTTTATTGAGATAAACATAATTTGTCACATTATTTCTTTAACTAGGTTTTAGGCCTTCTACAGTAAAGATATATATCCCATTATTCAGAAGAATCAGTAACTATATAATTCTACTTCACAGCAATATGTCTGAGATTTTATATATAAACCCATGTTTAGTTTTACATATATCTATAACTCCACACACATCCATACACATTGGGAATAATTATTGATACTTGATCTTTGTTACTGTATCCAAAGTGATCTTGTAAATGTGCTAAATATATGTATAATGAACAAATAAAATATTAAAAACAATTACTTTTTTAAAAAAGTCCAGTTTAGTTTTACTTTCTATAAATCCTAACCTGAGAAAACCCTAAAAAATAGCCAAAAACATAATAATCGGCTGTGTAGAAATACAAATTTGTTAAAAGAGGTGTGTCAGAGCCAAATAGTTGCCTTAAAAACCACCATTCGGGGCTGGTGCTGTGGTGCAGTGGGTAAAGCGGCTGCCCACAGGGCCAGCATCCCATATGGGTGCCGGTTCAAGTCCTGGCTGCTCCACTTCCGATCCAGGTCTCTGCTATGGCCTGGGAAAGCAGTAGAGAATGGCACCTGTATGAGAAACCTGGAAGAAACTCCTGGCTTCTGGCTTCAAATGGGTGCAGCTCCAGCCTTTGCAGACAATTGGGAAGTGAACCAGAGGGTGGAAGACCTCTCTCTCTCTCTCTTTGTCTCTCCTTCTCTCTGCATATAACTCTGACTTTCAAATAAATAAATCTTAAAAAAAAAACCACCATTCCCTTTAATACATGTTTAAATATATTATTTCATCAAATAATAAATTCTCTGGTTGGCGCTGTGGCTCACTTGGTTAATCCTCTGCCTGCGACCGCCTGCATGCCATATGGGCACCGGGTTCTAGTCCCGGTTGCTCCTCTTCCAGTCCAGCTCTATATTGTGGCCCGGGAGGTCAGTGGAGGATGGCCCAAGTGCTTGGGCTCCTGCACTTGCATGGGAGATCAGGAAGAAGTACCTGGCTCCTGGCTTTGGATCAGCGCAACACTGGCCGTAGCAGCCATTTGGGGAGTGAACCAGTGGAAGGAAGACCTTTCTCTCTCTGTCTCTCTCTCTCACTGTCTATATCTCTACTTGTTAAATAAAAAAAATAAATTCTTATACTACTTTAAAACATGATTTAATTTAGAAAACTCTGAAGAAAGAATTTATGGTACAGTAAGAGCTCTCTGTCTTTCAAATGTATAAAATATGATCATTGCTGTTGATTATGCATTTATCTTGAACTGATGGAAAGTTATGACATTTGCAGATTCTCCAAGGTTTTAAAAATTCATGGGCTCCCTTTAGAAAATTCCCTCAGTGGGATTTAAACACCTTTGCTAAAATATTTTTTATGTTTTTCTCCTGTCTAGAGTTAAAGATAGGTCCATTATAGGCAATACAGCAGGCTTTGAAAAAGGTTAACTTAAATTGACCTCATGGATTTCTTCTCTAACAAACACATTTTTAACCCACAGAGACCTAACGTTTCTGACACTGATGGTAAAATTAGCTGGATCTTTCAAACCCAGGCTAATAGCACTTGAATGGAGAGTGCCTCCATGTGAAGAGAAATTTCTTTCATCTTTGCTTCCCAAAATGATTATCTGTCTGAATTTTGTCTTCCCACAGTAACTTATCACTTCAGTTCTCCTGTTAAGTGCTCAGTAACTTCCTTAGCATGTCTTTTAGGCTGATGACAGCAACCTATCCACTCCCTGGAAGGAGATTATAAATGTTAGAGAGTCCCTTATTCCCACAGAAGGTCCGAAGTCCCTAGACCATGAAAGCCAGAAGTGACAAGGCTGTTATGATTTTTTAAACCTATTTTATCCAAGTCATTTTAGACTGAATCACTATCTAATCTGTGTAATCCCCTGGCTTGCGTCTAGGAGGACAGTGATTTGTCACAAGGCAAGTTTCTTTTGAGAAGTACCTCTTACGTGAGGATTTTGCAGCCACATTGGCTCACAAGGCATTTTTTGAGGTCCACACCACTTCCTGTCTATCCAATTCCTGATACTTAACCATACGTTGCACTATATTTAACAAGTACACAGGAATCTTGTCTCTCTATTGCTATTCATATCTTTAAGCCTTGCACAAGGATTTTCTGTTTTCCCCTTCTTATCTCTTACAGTACCAATCCCACAGCTGGCCATACTGGGTAATTCAGAAAAAAACAAATTGAGCTGAATTAAATTAAACTTCTTCACTCTGTTCATCAGCTTAATTTCCATCTGGGAAGTGGTTCTTCTGCAAATGTAATAAGTGTGCCTAGGAAGGGTTTCCAAGGAACAGTGTTTATGTCTGGCTAGGCCTCTGAATGCCTTTGAGATCTTGGATTCTGACAATCCCTCTGGATTTTTCTGTACATTAGCAGAAGGCACACATTCCAGAGATTATTGACAGTAAAGAATGTGAACAAGAGTGTTTTCAAATCTAGAGGGATTGAAATAGTAGGACTAATAGCTGGGGTTAAGTGCTGATGATAATGGTGATGTCGTTGTAATAATAACAGCAACTAACTTTTTATCTTTAAAAATCTCCAAGTAGTAGTATAAGTGTAATACCACTATTAATTAACTTAATACTTGAAATAATCACATGTGCTGGGTATTAATCTCAATTTATAGACATGAATATCAAGATATAGAGATTTTAAGTAACTTGTCAAGGTCTACATTGCTAGTAAGCAGTACAGTCAGGGTTTGAACCTGGAATGTCTAGCTCCAGACTCTGCAATCTGAAGTTCTGCATTATAAGTTCTAAATTACACCCCAGTATTTAATGCTAATCATGTCTCATGAGAAGACTAGCTAGTATTCTCAATCCCATGGAGTTAAGCCATTATCCTCCTTGGAAGATGGTTTCCATTGGGCATTAAATAATCTTTCGTTTCAGACTTCAAATGGTTCTTAGACTTTTTCATGCCAATCCTTTCATCATCTGAGGGAGAAAAGTGATTGCTACGCTGTCACTGTGAGACCAAATTTTGGACTATCTCATTGTGCTATAAACTAATTTACAGAACTACAACAAGAACTGAATTTTTGCTCATTTCTTACCTTCTATAAGAGCTGAAACATACAAGTGCCAAGTTTATAAAATGAAAAGTTGTAATTGTATGCAATTGCTCTAGGTTTTCTTGGATTTCAAATAGGGACACAGATCATGTACCCAGTAGGGAAGATGGATCAAATTTGGGTCTACAGAACTTGGCCATGATGTGATGTTCTTTGTCTGTACTTTGTAAAATAAAGTGGTGGCTCAGGGACTTGGGAGGGCAAAGAAAGTCTTTAGTGCTCAGACTTAAGGACCAAGCAATTCACCAGCATAGAACAGAGAAACCAATATACTGGATTATTAAACCAATACTGGATTATTAACTAGCATTATCCCAAATAGAAATAAAAGCAAGTTTGTTGAATAATTCTCTTAAATAAAGTCTGTTGAAGTTTCAAATTATTAATATACTGATTTATGCACAGAGTCCATTAACTAATTGAAGTCTTGATGAAGAAAAAGAAATAATTCTCTGAATTTCCCAAAATATTTCGGTACCTGGGCAGTTGATGAATTCTCTGCTTTTCTTTAACCTTGTTCTGCTAATTGGCCTTGTGGAGCTGGATACCCTTTGACCAAGTAGGCTATTAGATTATCCACAGTGCTTAAGAGTTTAAGACTCAGAATGCTGATGACCTTGTGAAAATGCGATGTTAATAAGCATCATTAACTGAGTGACCTTGGCCACAAGATTTGTTTTATATAGAGGATCTCATCTAGAAGCTTGAGCTAGGGAAGGCACTGTGGCACAGTGGGGTAAAGCCACCACCTGTGGTGCTGGCATTCCATATGGGCGCTGGTTCGAGACCTGGCTGCTCCACATCCAATCTAGCTCTCTGCTATGGCTTGGGAACGCAGTGGAAGATGGCTCAAGTCCTTGGGTCCCTGTACCCATATGGGGGACCCAGAAGAAGCTCCTGGCTCCTGGCTTCAGATTGGCACGGCTCTGGCCGTTGTGGACATCTGGGGAGTGAACTAATGGATAGAAGACACCCTCCCCTCCCCGTCTCTCCTTCTCTCTCTGTGTAACTCTGACTTTCAAATAAATAAATAAATCTTAAAAAAAGAAGCTTGAGTTGTCCATTTAAAGCTTTGTGAAAGTGTGTGGAGTCTAATTTATGATTCAATCCTAGTTCTCATGTGTAAATACAGTTTTTGATGAGCTTTGTGGTTGCTACATCCTCCTCTGTCTCAGACATACATGACCTTTACCCAGCACTTGCTTAAAAATGAGGTTAGCATAGTCCCTCAGTCTTATATGAATCCATACAGGGGGATACTTTAAAAAGTTAAATTTTGGTTTATTTTTCATGTTGAGAATTGAATGCCCCCAGTCTTAAATCTAAGGTGCCACGTTGTCTTCAAGAACAACAAAGTATAGGAAAAAATGCAATGGATTTTGATCAGAATTTTAGTCACACTTTTCAAGGAAATACTTCACTAAAAACATATCTGCTTAAGGCCCAGAGACCACACGTGAAGGATTGGGGCATTCTCTTTGGTCATGGATTTTGGTCATAACTGTAGCCCACTGCAATTCTTTCTTTCTTTCTTTTTTTTTTTTTTTTTTTTTTTTTTGGACAGGCAGAGTGGATAGTGAGAGAGAGAGAGACAGAGAGAAAGGTCTTCCTTTTGCCGTTGGTTCACCCTCCAATGGCCGCCGCGGCCAGCGTGCTGATCCACTGATCCGATGGCAGGAGCCAGGTGCTTCTCCTGGTCTCCCATGGGGTGCAGGGCCCAAACACTTGGGCCTTCCTCCACTGCACTCCCGGGCCACAGCAGAGAGCTGGCCTGGAAGAGGGTCAACCGGGAAAGAATCTGGCGCCCCAACGGGGACTAGAACCCGGGGTGCCAGTGCCGCTAGATGGAGGATTAGCCTATTAAGCCGCGGCGCTGGTCACAACTGCCTATTCTTTAGCTATGAAGTAATTTAAAACCAGCCATGTACCATGGGGAAATGTTTCGAATTAGAAGTCTCCTCAGAATTTAGTGCAGATGGGATCCATCTGAACAAACATCTGATGCTCCAGTGACTGAGCAGGACGTTGGGTCAGATTGGGCACTTGCAGTTTTCCTTATTCATCCCACCACTCAAGGGAGGTTACTGTCTTAAGAGAAAGGGAGGGAGGGAGGAGGTTCAGGCGGCTCAGTGGAGGTGAAACATTAATGTGGAACCAGGTCAGGACAGAGTCTTGCGACTGTAACTGCTGTCACTCAGTGACTTTTAATTCTCAGGGTGCAACTACCCTGAGAATTAAAAGGTTGGAATGTTCCTTTCCCTTGTGGAATAATGCAGTTTAAGAACTCTGAGTGTGTATCCCTCTGAAGATTTCTGACAGCTTGCCTCCCTCGAGGGGAAAACTAAATCGGATTTAGTCTTTGTTCTCTTCTTTGTAAATAAATTCCTCCTTGATAAATAGGGTTGCTGGGCCACAAGCTAACTTGAAAAAGAAGGAACTTGCCAAGAGCATTTCTTCGCATGTGGGTCTCTGTGTCTCCATGCCCTCTCTCTCTTTGCTCCTCCTCTCTCTTCACTCTGCTTCTGATAGAACCCCATCTCTTTCAGATAGAACTCATGCATGTAGCTACTCATTTATTGAACATATGTTTTCTGAGTGCCCACTGTGTGTCAGGCACTCTTTTCAGTTCTGGCGATGTAATGGCGAATAAAAGAGACCAAGTCTCTACCCTCAGGGGCTTTTTTTCCCCAGAACTCTGAAATTTGAACCATGGCCCTTGTACTGTTAGCTTTGTAACTTTGGGTAAATTACTTAGCCTCCATGCCTTATTTTCCTCGTTTATAATGGGTATAAAATTGATCCTTTCTCACTTGGCCCTGATTGGATAAATGAGATGATGTATGTAGAGCAATCAGAAACAGTGTGAGCGCTTGCTATTGTTTTCGTTGATGCTGGTTCACTTTTATCCCATTCTGGCTCTTGGAGGCGCTTACTGCCTCACCATTTGCTTGGTGACATGAGCGGCCACTTTCATTTAGGTCTTGTTTCCAGGTCCAGGGTTTAAGTAGGAGCCTTCTCTGAAAACACTCAGGGAAGAGAGTCACACTTGTGGTTTCTGTGCCAGGAAATGCCAAGCATTTTAGTGCAGTTTTCCCCTAGTTTTGCCAAGAAAAATGGGACCCAGCACTCTGTGTAGCCAAAGACATCTGAGCAAACTCAGATCAAAATAACTTTGAGTGCTGCTTTTTTAAGTACACAGATCCTTGGCACCGTGGCAAAGTTGAATCTATCATGTTTTCCAGTAGGTAGCCCAGCCTTTCCCCTTCTACACTTGTACTTGTAGTGCACACCCAGAAGGCGGGGAATCTGCTCTGCTGCTGGTACCCCATTTCCTGATACTTTAAAACTCTTTGACTTTGGTTAGTGAGCTAAATAATTTCTAATCATTTTTCAGATATGCCAGATTCCACTCCGGCATTGTCCCTTTGTGTTGTGTAGCTTGCAAATGACTTTCTTGGTAGCTTGGGCCTAACCTGTGTTCTCTTCACACTTCTAATTTTAGGAAAGCACTTTCAGAATCTTACGAAGTCATGTATTGAAAGTTGGCTGCCCTTCAAATATTACTTAATATACAAATATACTTAATATAACTGGTTTAATTCTGCAATTATCACACAGTTATTCTTAAGTGTTGAAAATTAACTGAAATGTGATCCCTGTTAAACATAAGAGTGGGAATAAGAGAGGGAAGAGATGTATAACTTGGGGCATGCTCGGGTTGACTTGCCCCAATTGGTAGAGTTGGAAACATACCAGGGGATTCCAGTTCAATCCCATCAAGGTGGCATGTGCCAATGCCATCTCACTATTCCAAGTGATCAATTTCAGTTCACAATTGATCATAATGAAAGGACTGAGTCAAAGGGAGCACATAAACAAGTCTAGTACCTGCTAACACTAACCGATAGAATAAATAAAGGGGAGAGTGATCCAACATGGGAAGTGAGATACTCAGCAGACTCATAGAATGGCGGATGTCCTAAATAGCACTCTGGCCTCAGAATCAGCCCTAAAGGCACTCGGATCTGGCTGAAAAGCCCATGAGAGTATTTCAGGCATGGAAAGCCAAGACACTCTGGCAAAAAGATCTCTGTGAGTGAGATCCCAGTGGAAAGAACAGGTCTTCAAAGAGGGAGGTGCCTTTCTCTGAAGGGAGGAGAGAACCTCCACTTTGACTATGACCGTGTCTAAACAAGATAAGAGTCGGAGAACTCAAGGGGCTTCCATAGCCTTGGAAACTCATGACTGGAGCATAGGGAGATTACTGATGCCATAAACAGGAGTGTCAATTTGTAAAGTCAACAACAGGAGTCACTGTGCACTTACTCCTCATGTAGGATCTCTGTCCTTAATGTGCTGTACATTGAGGCTTAATGCTATAACGAGTACTCAAACAGTATATTTCACTTTGTGTTTCTATGGGGGTGCAAACGGTTGAAATCTTTACTTAATGTACACTAAACTGATCTTCTGTAAAAAAAAAAAAAAAGAAAAGAAATTATCAATTCCCAACTTGACTCTCACTGGGATTAAACATGACAATAGGTCTGCTCTGATTTCATCATCATTTAAAAAAATCATCTATTATTTTTCACTTTATGTCTCTGTGTGGGAGCAAACTGTTGAAATCCTTACTTAAGGTATACTAAGCTGATCTTCTGTATATTAAGATAATCGAAAATGAACCTTGATGTGAATGGAAGGGGAGAGGGAGTGGGAAAGGGGAGGGTTTTGGGTGGGAGGGACGGTATGGGGGGGGGAAGCCATTGTAATCCATGAGTCGTACTTTGGAAATTTATATTCATTAAATAAAAGATAAAAAAAAATAAATAAATGAAAAAAAAAAGAAAGTTGGCTGCCCTTCAAATATTGGTGACCAGTGAAGACACCACCCCTATAATTTGCATATTCATTAAATCAATGGCAATCTTAAAATGCAAAGAATGTTTAAAGATCTTTTTTAACACAAAGGAAAAGAAAATCCTATTTTTATATTATTCTGTTTTTTGATAAAACTCTCATAGTTTACTCTGAATACAAGTAATCTTATTTACCACAATTGTTATGTTAATGGTTAAATTTTATTGTGTAGACAGTGGTCACTTTAATGAACTGATACTGTTATACAAAAAGTGTCGATTTTTCTTACCCTTAGTTTCTATTTCTAAGCTACTGTTTGTCAAAGTCAGAACAGTCTATTGAGTTCTTGGGTGACAACTTCATCTTTGGTAATCTGAGTGTGAAGCCTTGACAAACGTTTCTTCAGGGGCTTACTTTGGTCGCAGGAGCTATTTTCTTTTATTCACGTGCACATTTACTTCCATCAGTGTTTCTTAAGAGATGGCTCTAGAGCCCATCTCTGTCACCACAGAATATTTATATGACCTTAGGCAGCTCATTTGGCTTCTGAGAATCTTGTTCTCTTCATAAGGTCTGAACAATATTACCTCTACACTCTATTAAAATCTATTTTTTGGGCTGTGCTGAGCCGGCAATCCATATAAGCACTGGCTCCAATCTTGCCTGCTTTATTTACTTCCAATCCAGCTCCCCACTAATGTGCCTGAAAAAGTAGTGATAAGATGGCCTGAGTACTTGGGCCCCTGCACCCACATGGAAGACCTGGAGAAAGCTCCTGCCTCCTAGCTTTGGATTGGCTTAGCTGCGGCTGTTGTGGCCATTTGGGGAGTGAATCAATGGATGGAAGATCTCTCTCTTCCTTGCTCTTTCTCTCTCTCTCTCTCTGAAACTCTTTCAAGTGAATAATAAAATTTTATAAAAAAGGTTTCTTTTTCATAGGAAATATGGTATCTGAGATTTGGTAGCAAAAGTACCAAGGCTTTCTCTGTAAACAAGGAAGAATTCAGTTTCATTACTTTGGGTAAGTAACTGGAAAGACATGAACAATGAAATGCACTTGACATTAAAATTAAATCCACTCTAACTTAATTCTCCTTTGGGGCTTCAGAAGGTGCTCATGGCTGATGGAATGCTGCCAGTGTAGATGGGGAAGCAGCCCTTCATTGGTGCACATGCAGTATTTTACCAGAGTCCCCTGGTATTACCTTGATTTGTTTCTAGTTTTCCAAATAATTCCAATATCAATATATTTTCTTGTCATCTGCTTCTATCTCATGTACAGAACAGAAAGGGAAAAATGATATTCAAGCATTCTGGTTGTCAGAATTTCAATTCAGGCATGAGTTCCATTAATTACTAACTGGTTACTAATTGTACTCACAGAATGGCATTTTTTTCTGATATAAATGCAAGAGAAGATATTGAAAATGTTAATCTTTGGGTCTGAGTATAATAAATTGGAGAGATCTTGCTATGGACCAAAGAGATTGCTGTATATAGGTTGCTAGGGCATGAGGGTTTCATAATAAAATTATTTCATTAAAATTTTTATTAAATAAAAATATCCAATGTCTTTTTGTATCCCTGCTCCCTCCTGTATGATTGACATTGGGAACACTTTGTTAGGTTCTTACCTTGAAGAAGGTCATTGTTGATCCATCTCTGACTGCCCCATATTCTATCTTGGTTTGCTTTGCCAGATCATCTGCTGAGTCTATGGGGGATTCCATTCTCTCTACTGTTAAGAAGGCAGCCAGATTGGCAGTGTAGGATGAAATGATGATTAGGGTGAAAAACCACCAAATTCCTCCAACTATTCTGGTCGATAGAGCTTTGGGCATCAGCTCTGATCCTGCGATGGCATCATCAGAGTAAAGACATTAAATAGAGTTAGAGGAACACCGAAGACTTACAGTTCAATGTTATTCTAGAGAGATAGGCCCTTCAAGGATTTACTGTTTTGCATATTGGTAAAATAAATATGTTTTCTAGAAAATGGAACAAAATCAAGTGGATCCTTTTAAAATAATTAATCATTACTGCTGTTTGAAATGTAGTTTATAGACAGTAGATGCCAATAAAATATTTTTAATCATCAAACATTCTATGTTTAAGAGTTAGTTTCATTTCTTAGAATTGAAAAATCAACCCTAAGATTTTTGATCTTTTATTATTTTCTAAAATGCGTCTGATAGTGTGGAGTAAAATGTTCTAGGTCTTTGCATAACTATGAAAAGCTTTAAAATGTTACCTTTTTTTAAGATTGAAGAACATGAGAAATTTTCAAAAGACTAACATACATGCTATTTATCACAGATACTTCAATAAAACATAGAATTTTACAAATAAAATGAAATAAGATACAGTTATACTTAATAGTTTTAGATGAATCTTTTCTATTTTTCTGTCTGTGTGCTACTTTTAAAGGCACAATTATGTTTTCTATTACAGATTCTTATTTTGCTAAAAAGAATATATTCCCTGAAAAGCATTATTTTTTCCTTAGTTATTTTTAATTATACTTTAGAAAATGACTCCTTAATTGGAAAGAGGCCTTTTCTGGTATGATTACACATTTTAAATATCATTTAGATTACTGATGACTTTTTCAAAAAGTAACATAAAGGCACTTAATGTGCTTACCAAGAAAACCTGCTTCTCCAACTGAAAGGGCTCCTGAATTAAGTTGACTTACACACATCTTGAAAGTGATATAGCTCAATTTTGGTTAAACAGAGCTGTGGATCAAATAGAAATCCAGCAGCAGATTTGGAAGGCCCCAGCACTACGATTTGTGTTTGCTCCAATTATATTGATCCATGAATGGATTGTGGCTAGCCCATTTGTCTGAAATTCACCACTGGTTCTGTACTTAGCATTTCCTGCATGAACCAGGTGGCATGATAGAGTTTATGTCACAGGCTAAAAGTTGGAATAAAAATAACATCAACTTAAAATCTCAAAGAGTAAATATAACAGAGCAAATATCTGATTTAAAGGATCCTTTCAATATGCCATTGGGTATTTCAAAGTTTTGTAGGCAATGATGGTGTAAGATGGAAAGGAAAATCAGAGTTTACCAATCTACAAATAAATGAGTTTACACTCAGGTTTAATCTATACACAGATACACATATTACTCGTGAAATTAAAGCCAGCTCAAGGCTAATGATAAGCAAATCAAGGCTGGCAGAGTCTGGGCTTTGAATTAACAGATACATCCCCCTTGTGCTATGATGCATCTTTGGGCTTTATTCCCATTTAATGAGGTAAATGGTTTGACTGTGGTTTGTGTTTCCTTCTTTTGTTTGTTGATTTGGGTGTGTAATATTACACAGATTTATAATAGTTTCCATTAAATTGCCTCCAAGGATTTAGTGGAATAATTTGTTCTTGTTTTAATCTTGTAGTTTAATGGGATTTATATGCCTTTGGGTGTGTGTGTTTAATGCCCAGGGTTGTTTTATATCTTTCTACTTAATTGATCTAGCAGCCTTATGGCAATATGATATTATTTTTAGATCTTTAGTTAGTTATCATTAAAATACCATTTATTTCATAAAATAACCATGGGAAATAAACAACACAGTTAATAGATATAGTTTGCTTCGTTTATATATGCAGATTTTCTGCAGTAAATTTACTCTTATGCTATTTGATTGCATTTATGGAAATATAATGTTTTCATTTACTTGTATGTTTATATAATTATGTGTCATTTAGCAGTAAAACCAGACAGGTGAATAACCAACTATTTAGATTTAATAATATAAATTAATATCATTTACACATTAAAATACATATTTATATGTTTAGATGCAGTTCTTTTTGAAATTAAAAACTTTAATAGAAATCTATTGAAATTATATTTTAAACCCTTGATAAATGATGTCAACTAGATTTCTCAGTGCTTTTTTGTGTTTTTTAATTTTCA